>NC_140166.1:100174018-100841518 GCF_963971535.1 Notolepis coatsorum
GTTTTAGAGTAATCCTGTCTAATCCCAGAAAACTACGCTATGCAGCAATACGTGCAATTCACTAAAAACGTTGCCGTTTCTCGCCTGTACACGCTACTATTTCAAAATCACATCTATATTATCGGTATTATGTTTCATCATGAATGGATGAAAGGGTGGGGGGGGTAGTTTTTTGGTGCTTTGATCGTCACCAACGGCACACATTGTGGAGTAACGTTACACACATATATTGTGATCGAAGTGAAGTCATGGTTAGATCACAGCAGGATTGATACCATATAGGCCTTACCTTCACTAGGATGTACCCCAAAAAGAATATTCCAATTATCTGATCGCGAGTCCCAGTATTGGTGTCGATTGTGTCGCCAACATAATCCACCACACATCATGCACCGGGAGCATTTCACGCTTCTCAATCCGACCGTTATAACCTCTCCCCTTCCCCGACCAATAAAAATCCGACCGGAGAGTTTTGATCGACGCACAGGCCAAGATATGTTTCAAAGGGTGCTCGATACTGCCACCTGGGTGGATGTGGCCGGTATTGCACTTTGGCATTCTCAGGATGATGCCCCATGTTAACCTAGATGTCCGTGTGCCTGTAATGAATGGAAATATCAAATGTGCGTCAAATTCAAACCAGAGTGATGCACAAAATAACTTAACCTGTTCCACCCCAGGTGAAAATCTGCATAAAATGTATACCTAGGTAAATGGAATATTGCTCCACTTCTACAAGGGCTATTTGCATATTCTTGGTATCTAGGAACATCTATGGACCTCAATGAATGTATTCTCAGTGTCAGAAATATTGTGTCTATTACTAGGCTTGCTTAAATTCTGATGAAACAAAGGAAAATATGAATTATGATTTTTCTTTTCATCTTTGACAGTGAATAAAACCATGATAATAATGACCAAACTTAAAAAACTGCCACTGAGCTAATTCAGTACCCTCTTGAGATCATGTGTACAAAAGATCTAAGGAAATTAATAAAGGGAAGATGATAAAATTGAAGGTTTTGTATATACAGTACTGAATTCTCCCATCCGGACCAATGCAATTTGAAATATTATTATAGAATATAGAATATATGCTTATACATTACCTTATTTTAGCCAATTCGCACATTTATATATATATACATATAGTATCTTTCAAATGGCCGAGTTCAATTTGGATATAGTATCACCAGGCATGCGTAATAACATATACAGATATTTAATGTAATCGACTGTACTTTTTTATTTCTCCCACAGTGTAATCATTCTGTAACTAATTTCAGATCTAATTATTCCTACATGATTACAATAGTGTGGAGAAACTGACTGCGTTTCAATATTTGTCAAAAACGTTACCTTTTGTAGCTTATTATCGCGAATCATAACAATTATTGATATGATTCCTTCAGAACGCCGAACTTTGAACGTCCATAGCAGACCACAGGAAGTGTAGTTTTGAGAAATTCCGATCAGACCACCGTAACACTTCCGGGATTCTGAAATCAGGGAGGAGATTGCGGGGGGTGCATATGAATGAATGTGGACGAGAGCCGTGATGTAAGTGGTTGCCGATACGGCTGTGGGGGTGCTAGAGACATGATCGAATAGACGTGTATGCGCCTCGCTCTCCTGAACACGGCGTGACCCATAACTAATCGATCAGAACTAAATCGGCAGAGAAAAAGCCCATTTTAAAGCACCTATTCCGCTTGGACATGCGCAGAGTGCCCATGGAGTCTGGACGACGCGAGATGACGCTCGAATGAATGTGGACCGTTCTATCAGAGGGGGGAGCTTCGGTGGCCATGTAAGTGGCTACAGACCGCTGCACTTAAATATAAACATTAGTCTACCTGGAGACTCAATGAGGTAATTGTAGATGTCGCCATAAGACACGTCTGGCCATTTAGTGGGATCATTTTTTCATTATCCTGTTCGGCTGGCCACCGAAGCTCCCCCCTCTGATAGAACAGTCCACATTCATTCGAGCGTCATCTCGCGTCGTCCAGACTCCATGGGCACTCTGCGCATGTCCAAGCGGAATAGGTGCTTTAAAATGGGCTTTTTCTCTGCCGATTTAGTTCTGGTCGATTAGTTATGGGTCACGCCGTGTTCAGGAGAGCGAGGCGCATAAACGTCTATTCGATCATGTCTCTAGCACCCCCACAGCCGTATCGGCAACCACTTCCATCACGGCTCTCGTCCACATCCATTCATTTGACCCCCCCGCAATCTTCTCCTTGATTTCAATGTAACGCGGAAGTGGCGAGGCGATCTTCAAAATGGCCGCAAAAAAACTACAATTCCCATGGTTCAACATTTCCATTTCCGCTTCCGCGTCAAAAACGCGACTGAAAAATAAAAACTTAAAATGATAAAAACTCACTTTTAACCTATTGCTAAACTATTGCCAACCTAACGTTTTACATTCTACATGTATTTGTGACATAGTAGTGATAATAATACTTGAAAACGTTTGATTTTAAAAACGCAAATTTATTGCATCACTCATAAAAATATTAATATATGATAATAATGTCAAAAAGGGGTCGGTACCGACCCCGTGGGGGGGAACAAAATAATAATTTAAAACAATGAATAAAGTGTGCATGAAATAATAGGGGAAAGAAAACGTGAGGACTCACACACACCCCCCCTCTCTCTCTCTCTATCTCTCTATCTCTCACACACACACACACTTTGAGTCAGAAACAAACATAGTATCAATGAGAGTATCAATAATACACCTGAGTGAACTCTATAAAAAGAAAATAAAAATAATAATTCTAAAACGTTAATCGTGCGTTAAGAAAATAGTGGCGTTAACTCACTGGAGGCCAAACCCGAGATAGTCCGGGTTAACTCGCCATGCTCTGGGCGCCAAACCCGAGAAATCTCTGGTTTTAATCCATATTTCTTTTATTAGCGATATCCATTCATTTTTCATCCATCCAGCCTGACGTTATCATTGGGAATAGTTCTGAGCTCACAAAGGGCAAATACCGCCGCCTATCGTCTCCCGGATGGTATTGCACATCATTGGATTGGATTGGCTGGGACTGTGCATCAAAAAATAAGTCCGGTCCAGGTTTTACTTCTCGGGCATGCAGTATCGTTATAACAGATGGACTGAGGACACTCAGAACAGCGCAGATTATGTGTTTTGGATATATAACGTTGGATCAATAAACGCGATCAATATTTGGAATGGCAATCAGGAATTGGATTAATCTTTTTACATGACATCAGATGTGAGGTAAGGCCTTTATGTTACGAATCTTGGGGTAATCAGATGTTCCTATCACCGCCATCGGAGCGCGTGTGTGTGTGTGTGTGTGTGTGAGGTTTGCGCCGACCAAAGTACGGAGAAGCGATTTTTCAGACCCTGCTTCTCTTCGTGCATGAGGACACATTATACTATCGATAATCTAGTGTTTATTTGAAAACTATTCATAAATCAAGCGACAAATGGCACGATTTCTAAGGAAATACATTTAAGCTCGATTTGCTGGAGTTTATTGAGATGAGACAGAACGACCTAGAAATATATTGATATTCATCACGGTATAAAATGGAAATGTATGTATGAAGAAATTATCTGTTTCGTGCATGTTGACTGGAAACAACTCATTGACGATCACTGTGTTATTTAGATCTATTGCTATTATATTTGATATGTTTTAAGCACTCGCAAATAAGTCCTATTCTCCATTGGATACAGCGTTGGCACCGAAGGGCCATCAGCAGAGGGCGCTGTTGGCCCTGAATGAGTTAACAGAATTGTGCGTTAATGCGTTAATGACGCGTTAACTTTGACAGCCTTAGTATGTATGTATTGTGACTTAGAAAGATGTATATTCACAATCACTGAATAGTAGAGAAGGGGTAGGATTAAATAGGTTTACTAGAGGTGTTATATAATATATATAACAGGTGTTATAATTGTCTATAAACTAGAGGACAGGTGTTATAATTGTCTGGTGAACTAGAGGATAGATGTTATTGTCTATAAACTAGAGCAGTGGTTCCCAAAGTCGGGGTCGCGACCCAAAGGTGGGCCGCGAGAAGCCACGGGTGGGCCGCGAGATGATTTAAATTTTTTTTTTTTAAATAAAAAAAAATAAAAAAATATAATTTTTTTATTTTTTATTTTTTTATTTTTTATTTTTTTATTTTAATTTTTTTTGTCAGGCCACTGAACTTAGAAGCAGGCCAGGACAGTGTTTCTAGTTGTATTCTAAAATTCTATTCTATTGTATTCTAAAATGTGACTATATGGTTTTATATTAACTTAATAAATAAACAAAAACGAAAAATCTACTTATTTCAACGAACATTTCAAACTAAATAACAGATTATGCACATAAAACGCTGAAAACAACCAAAGCAACAATAGTATTTTAATGAGGCTATTATTATTATCATTATTATTTTGCAACAAGTTAGCCCTCTCATAAATAGCACATATAAATGAATAACTAACTTGAACTAACTTAATAGGATTGAAGTGATATTTGGCTTAAAAAATCGGTCGCCTGGCAAAAAAAAAAAAAAAAAAAGCCAGACGATGTGCATTGGGCCGCGGCTCTCTGACGCCTTATTTTCTGGGCCCCGGCCTGAAAAGTTTGGGAACCCCTGAACTAGAGGACAGGTGTCAATTGTCTGGTGAACTAGAAGGATGGGTGTTATAATTGTTGTCAATAAACTAGGACAGGTGTTCTAATTGTTGTCTATAAACTAGAGGACAGGTGTTATAATTGTTGTCTATAAACTACTGTTGACTATAAACTAGAGGTCAGGTGTTATAATTGTTGTCTATAAACTAGAGGACAGGTGTTATAATTGTTGTCTATAAACTAGAGGACAGGTGTTATAATTGTTGTCTATAAACTAGAGGACATGTGTTATAATTGTTGTCTATAAACTAGAGGACAGGTGTTATAATTGTCTATAAACTAGAGGTCAGGTGTTATAATTGTCTGGTGAACAGGTAAAGGACAGGTGACGTACCGCTGACTTGCTGCGGATCACCTCAGTGATGAGCTCAGTGTCCACTCCTTCTGCAGTGCGGAGGCGACTATCGCGGATCACCTTGTCCTGCAGGAGGCGCTGTATCACGTCAGGAAAGCCACTCTCCACAAAGTACCTGAAGAAGAAAAATGGCATTGTTTAACCACATGTTATGAAGTCAAATTAAAACAGGGAACATTATGGAAGGAAAGAAGGAATTATTGAAAATATCAATACCTATTGTGCTTGAGAACGAGCTTGACTTTACCATAGCTCACCGTGCAGAGCTGAGAGAGGAAGAGAGAACATGATGATGAGTTAATCCAACGGTAAACATAACAACTGACCACAGGTTTATTTGTTTATTAGCAAAGGATCCCCATTAGCTGACGACAAGACATCAACTAGTCTTCCTGGGGTCCAAGGTGTAATGAAATAGACAGGTATTTCATTATTCCACATCAGGCTTAGGAGTGAAGCGGCTAATCTAGTCCACAGGTGTAATGATATTCAATTAATTCATTAACCAGAAGTATTGTTATTACCTGCATTACTTGTTCTCTTTTCTTATTCTCTACATTACTTTTACTCCTTTCTTATTATCTGCATTACTTTTACTATTTTCTTATTCTCTACATTACTTTTACTATTTTCTTATTCTCTGCATTATTTTGACTCTTTTCCTATTATCTACATTGCTTTTACTCTGTTCTTACTCTCTACATTGCTTTTATTCAGTTTTTACTCTCTGCATTACCTTTACTCTTTTCTTACTCTGCATTACTTTTACTCTGTTCTTACTCTACATTGCTTTTACTCTTTTCTTACTCTCTGCATTACTTTTACTCTGTTCTTACTCTACGTTGCTTTTACTCTTTTCAAGTTCAAGTTTGTTTTTATTTGTCATGTATAAGGTACATGTACATTACAGTGAAATTATTGGTTCTGTATGAGCCCCTGAGAATGTGCTTCATACAGTAAAAAAAAAAGTAAGTAAAAGAGGAATAACACTATATAATATACAATATGCAATACAATATACAAACTAAAGTACAACCTAAGTACTTATGAAGTAAAAATGCAGACAATGAGTTACAACTGCAGACAATGACGTACAAAAAACGTTTTTAAGGCAAGGTGCAAATGCAAATGAGGTATGAATGTAGTGCAAATCTCTTTAATAAATAGATAAATATAATGTAGTGTTAAAGTGTCTAAAGTGAGTGTTAGGGTGAGTGTTTGTTTAAAGTGAGTGTGTGCATGTGGATGGGTTGATGATGTTACATAGAGTCATTGAGCATCCTGATGGCCTGGGGATAGAAGCTCCTTCTGAGTCTCTCTGTATTGGCCATGAGACTCCGGTAGCGCTTGCCTGACCGCAGCAGTGCAAAGAGGCAGTTATTTGGGTGACTAGAGTCTTCGGTTATGGCCCTGCGACGCCTGGTGTAAATGTCCTGGAGAGTGGGAAGCACACCTCCAATTGTGCGTTCGGCTGATCTGGCCACTCTCTGTAGTCTGCTGCGGTCGTGTGCGGTGCTATTCTCAAACCAGGAGGTGATGTTACCAGTCAGGATGCTCTCTATTGTGCATGAGTAGACGTTCTTAAGGATTTTCTGACTCACTTTGAACTTCCTTAGGCGCCTAAGGAAGTAGAGGTGCTGCCGTGCCTTCTTTACTACACTGTCAAATGTGTGTGGTCCATGTCAAGTCCTCGGATGTGAACTCCGAGCCGAGGTACTTGAAACTGTTCACTCTCTCGACCGGTGCCCTTTTCTTACTCTCTGCATTACTTTTACTCTGTTCTTACTCTACATTGCTTTTACTTTTCTTACTCTGCATTACTTTTACTCTGTTCTTACTCTCTGCATTACTTTTACTATTTTCTTACTCTCTGCATTACTTTTACTCTGTTCTTACTCTCTGCATTACTTTTACTATTTTCTTACTCTCTGCATTACTTTTACTCTGTTCTTATTCTCTGCATTACTTTTACTCTGTTCATACTCTCTGCTTTTATTCTGTATATTTTATGCACATTTTATGTCTATGTCTATTTTACTCCTGTGAAGCACTTTGGGCTGCAATTCTTGTATGAAAGGTGCTATACAAATAAAGTTTATTATTATTATTATTATTATTATTATTATTATTATTATTATTATTATTATTATTATTATTATTATTATTATTATTATTATTATTATTATTATCGACCCAGGCAGCCACCCATCCGCATCAAACCTCCCAGTACACTCCCTCTCTCCAGACCTTGATGAACTGCACGATGCCGTCAGGTACGGACGTCTTGCTGAGTTTCTGCAGGTACTCCACTATGTCGGCGGTCTGCAGCCCCACGCTGACGGCTGCGTACAGAGAGTAGGCCGTCAGCTTGTACTCGTGGACCTGGACCGGCCGACACACGGGCTCTGCTATGGCCACCAGGAAGTCCTGGGCGTACTTATACACGGGTGAAAAGGCCTCCAGAAAGATGTGTCCGTCTGGGGCCTGAGAGGAGAGAGAGAAGAGAGGATGAGCAGAGTGATGAACTAACACTAGGGCAGGAAGAATAGAGAGACATGAATGTATTGATAAGTATGGGTAAAAATACCCCCACTGGTATCTTGCAGCATTTCACTTCAGCAATATAATACATTTACATTTACATTTAGTCATTTACGCTTTTATCCAAAGCGACTTACAAGTTATGTACGACAAGTCATAAGGAAGGGTACAACTCTATCAGCTGAGTAACAATGTTCATCAAAGTGTTGAGTGCTACAGTGTAGGTTAGTTTATTAGGACAAGTGCATGACGGTAAGGTAGGTTAGGGTTAGATTTCTTTCATTTTTTTCAGATAATGGTTGAAGAAGTGCGTCTTTAGTCGACGGCGAAAGATTGGACGGGTTTCGGCTGTCCTAACTGGGGTGGGTAGTTAATTCCACCATTGTGGAGCAAGGACTGAGAATAGGCGACTTCTCTGTGATGACCCTCCCGGAGCTTCGATAGGAGTAGGTCTGAGGCGGCCAGAAGATGCAGAGCGTAAGGGTCTTGAGGGTGTGTAGTTAGAGCCCATTGACCGGAGGTAGGCGGAAGCAGTTCCCTTTGCCGCACGGTATGCCAGGTCGAGGGCCTTGAAGCGGATTCGTACTAATAATAATGCACTTCCCTAAAAGATGGTCTAGGAACACAGCCCCACTATGACAACGCACCAGCACCACCATGTGTTTAAAAAATGAATAATACAAATGTTCTTGCAGTGACGGTTTGGGGCCAGCTTACAAACAGACTTTATTTATTATTGTCACACATTGTGTGTGTATGCAGGGGTGTAGCTCCAGATTCTGGGCCCCATGAAAGAATGTATTTGTCGGCCCCCAGTGAATGCGAGCGCGCGCGAGCAGAATTTTTTTTGGCAATTTTTTTATTGATGAAAACGCATAATATGGTTTTTACCTATACATTCGGATCAGCAGTTCAGCACCTGCACTGTTGGTGGGTGAGCCTAGTAAAGGATGTCGCATTGCGTTCATCTTCAATGAATGGACCAATGCAATAGTCTACCAAAGCCCCCCCTCTCTCTCTATATATCTCACACACACACACACACACACACACACACACACACACACACACACACACACACACACACACACACACACACACACACACTTCAGAAACAAACATAGTATCAATGAGAGCATCAATAATACACCTGAGTGATGTCTAGTAAAAAAAAAAAAAAAAAATGTGGGCCCCCCCCCAGTGCTGGGCCCTTGGAATCATCCTAAGCTACCCCCCCCCCAGCTACGCCCCTGTGTGTGTGTATGTATGTATGTATGTATGTATGTATGTATGTATGTATGTATGTATGTATGTATGTATGTATGTATGTATGTATGCATGTGTTTTTGTGTTCAACGTTTACACTGTACTCAAATAAATAAGTAATTTGGAACTTACCCTTGTGTTTGCTATTTTACTGAAATTATGTTTTTAAGTTGTAGAAAATTACAGCACAGTCCCCCTCTGGACCACCCTCTAAGCCCCCCTCCAGACCACCCCCTAGTTGAGACTCAGCACCATCTAGTTTGAAAATCCTGGGGAAAGTCCTGTAACCAGAATTAATAACAATAACCACCTAGAAAGCCCTGTAACCAGTAATAATAACAATAACCATGGCACGCTGCTGATTGAATTGATTGAAAAGTTTATTAACAGATTGCAGAATGGGTACAGTACAGTACAGCTCAATACATACAATTGTTAAGGGGATGCAGACCAGAGAAAGACTTTCGTCTTGTTTACATCAGGGTCCCCCATTTTCAATTCATCATATGACACACACAACATACAGATAGACAGTACAGCTACATCTATACATTTATGACATACCAGATTTGTAAATACAGTACTGTTTGTGATACAAAAAGTGTCCAGAAAAAGAGTGTATATACATTTGACATAGAAACTGTACATTGGAGGAGGTTGGGTAGGTGGGGTGGGGTTGGGTGGGTGGGGCTGTACATTGGAGGTGGGGGGGGGGGGGTTGCGTAGGGGGGGCAGGGTTCGAAATTAAGGGGGGCTTGGGGCAAAATGCCCCCGAAAATTGACCAAATGCCCTCGAAAATGAGTTAAGGGGGGCAAGAAAAGCCCCAGACAGTTTACTAATTATATATATAATTATATATATGCTCTACAGTGCGAGCATTTCACTCGTATTTGCCCTTAATAATATGTGTGTGCGAACCGGAAAAATCATTTACTCGCAGTGTGCGAGTGAAGATTACAAAGCCATGAAGCCCATTCATTTTTATTTTGAGCAAAAGAGAGACGAGGAGAAAGAGGAATCCGGCGAGGCAGCTAATGTTACTGAGGGGGATAACGTTAGCGAAGTTAGCACACAAACATACACGCACACTGTGGGCCAGCCAGTGACTACGTTTGGTGGTGTGTGCTATTGCACAGATGTGTGTCCCGTTTGCACACGCACACACGCACATAGTAAGCCATCACTGGGAACGCTCAGAGGAAAGGGGGGCTGAGAATATCTGTGTCTATCTGTGTGTGTGTGTGTGTGTGTGTGTGTGTGTGTGTGTCTCGCTCTCTCTCCCTCTCTACATCTTTAAATCAACTTTCCAGCCCCCTGTCAACTGTCAAATGATGTCAACTGTCAACCTGAATTAACATGCAGTATTCAATATGGTCTGATATTAACATTCAGTATTCAATATTGTCTGATTCAATATTAACAGTCAGTATTCATGTAGAACAGCTAGCTAGCTGTTGTGGACACTCACCTTTCCACAGCAAAACGGTAGGCAAGGCACCTTGGTTGAGAAATGCAGGTTTCATTCTATGTGTTGTAGGATAATTAGACAGTCTATCTATCCTGTCTCAAGATGCACAATGAGATCTTCTTCTTCTTCTTCTTCTTCTTTTGAATTTCCGGCAGAGTAGACGCATCGTGGCGTATTACTGCCCTCCGCACTTCTTTTGATGATCTCTTCTTCTTCTTCTTCTTCTTCTTCTTCTTCTTTCTTGGCGTATTTCTTCCCTCCTCATTTCTTATACTACACTAGTGGTGTTCCATCTTTAGGCCTCTTCAACTCACACTTTCTCCTTCTTCTCTGCTCCTCTTGCCTGTCCAATACTAATACATACACTAACGCTATATCCTCTGGTACAACTCTGAAGCATGCAGAAATGTCAGCACTGCCTCTGTGATCAACTGGTGGTTCTCATTATCCATGCCAAAGAATGATTTAAGAGAGAAGGAAGAGACTCCCAGCTCTACCAGACTTTTATAAAAGATTTCCCTCTCTTTCCTATACCTTTCACATTTTAGGAAGACATGCCCGACAGTTTCAGTCTCTCCACATTCACACACCCCATCTGGATGTTTGCCCACAATGCACAAGCTACTGTTCAACCCACAGTGCCCCAGCCTCAGTCTACACATCTTCACCCTATCACTCCTTGACCCATATCCCTCCACCTTGATCTTGACCCGAGGCTGCAGAGAGAAATAGTGCCTTCCCTTGGTCCCCCTTTCCCACTCATCCTGCCACTCAGCCTCAACTCCTTTCTTTATCTTATCTCTGAGTTCTACTCTTCCCATTGAAATACCTATCTCTTCCTCCCTTCCCAGGCTCTGTTTGGCAAGGGAATCAGCCATCTCATTCCCCGCAATCCCAGCGTGCCCCGGGACCCAACAAAACTCCACTGACCAGCCTGCCTTCGCAATCCTATATAAAACCAACATTATTTCCTGAATGAGATCAGGACAAGCTTTAGACCCACCTGCACTCAGAGCCATCAGTGCAGCAGCCGAGTCAGAGCATATAATCACCTGGCTTGGTCCCACTTCCTCCACCCACCACAATGCCCAGAGGATGGCAAGCAACTCTGTCACAAATACTGAGCTGCCATCGGATATTCTTTGTCCCTTACCGATCCCTAACCGAGGCACCCACCACCCAAATCCTGCCCTCCCACTTTCAGGATCCACAGAGCCATCAGTGTACACCTCCAGAGCCCCTGATTCCAGAAGGAACCTCTCTATTTCCTCCACAATCTCGCCCTTATCCTCCTCCTTCAAGAACCTAAGTTCAATGACTCGATCAGGCACTAGCCAAAATGGCACTGATAGCCACCGAGTGTGCTCCGCCACTCCCCCCTGATGCAATCTCAACTTCCTGGCCCACTGATCAATACTGGCCAAAAAAGGTTTATACTTATCCCCATCTCCTGAAAGTAAACACCTAGCTGGGAAGGACAGACTTGTCCCACTCAATTTTGCCCAGTACTGTAGCCCTAACTTTACTCTCCTCAGGTTTAGGGGCAACTCCCCCATTTCCACCAATAGTGCTGTTCTTCTTCTTCTTATTTGAATTTCCGGCAGAGTAGACGCATCGAGGCGTATTACTGCCCTCCGCAATTATTTTTATGGGCTCTTCTTCTTCTCCTTCTTCTCCTTCTTTTCTTCTTCTACTGGACCCCGTCATCACCTACATTGTCCATTGGAGTGCAGCTACTGCTGCTACTTCCTGTCTGAGCCCCCCTCCGCGGGATTTCTTATACTACACTAGTGGTGTTCCATCTTTAGGCCTCTTCAACTCACACTTTCTCCTTCTTCTCTGCTCCTCTTGCCTGTCCAATACTAATACATACACTAACGCTATATCCTCTGGTACAACTCTGAAGCATGCAGAAATGTCAGCACTGCCTCTGTGATCAACTGGTGGTTCTCATTATCCATGCCAAAGAATGATTTAAGAGAGAAGGAAGATACTCCCAGCTCTACCAGACTTTTATAAAAGATTTCCCTCTCTTTCCTATACCTTTCACATTCTAGGAAGACATGCCCGACAGTTTCAGTCTCTCCACATTCACACACCCCATCTGGATGTTTGCCCACAATGAACAAGCTACTGTTCAACCCACAGTGCCCCAGCCTCAGTCTACACATCTTCACCCTATCACTCCTTGACCCATATCCCTCCACCTTGATCTTGACCCGAGGCTGCAGAGAGAAATAGTGCCTTCCCTTGGTCCCCCTTTCCCACTCATCCTGCCACTCAGCCTCAACTCCTTTCTTTATCTTATCTCTGAGTTCTACTCTTCCCATTGAAATACCTATCTCTTCCTCCCTTCCCAGGCTCTGTTTGGCAAGGGAGTCAGCCATCTCATTCCCCGCAATCCCAGCGTGTCCCGGGACCCAACAAAACTCCACTGACCAGCCTGCCTTCGCAATCCTATATAAAACCAACATTATTTCCTGAATGAGATCAGGGCGAGCTTTAGACCCACCTGCACTCAGAGCCATCAGTGCAGCAGCCGAGTCAGAGCATATAATCACCTGGCTTGGTCCCACTTCCTCCACCCACCACAATGCCCAGAGGATGGCAAGCAACTCTGTCACAAATACTGAGCTGCCATCGGATATTCTTTGTCCCTTACCGATCCCTAACCAAGGCACCCACCACCCAAATCCTGCCCTCCCACTTTCAGGATCCACAGAGCCATCAGTGTACACCTCCAGAGCCCCTGATTCCAGAAGGAACCTCTCTATTTCCTCCACAATCTCGCCCTTATCCTCCTCCTTCAAGAACCTAAGTTCAATGACTCGATCAGGCAATAGCCAAAATGGCACTGATAGCCACCGAGTGTGCTCCGCCACTCCCCCCTGATGCAGTCTCAACTTCCTGGCCCACTGATCAATACTGGCCAAAAAAGGTTTATACTTATCCCCATCTCCTGAAAGTAAACACCTAGCTGGGAAGGACAGACTTGTCCCACTCAATTTTGCCCAGTACTGTAGCCCTAACTTTACTCTCCTCAGGTTTAGGGGCAACTCCCCCATTTCCACCAATAGTGCTGAAGCAGGGGTGGTCTTAAAAGCTCCACAGCAGATTCTCAAAGCCTTGCACTGAAGCACATCCAGCTTTCGCAAATTAAACTTGGCCGCAGAGCCGTACACATAACAACCATAATCAATTGTTGACCTGATCATCGCCTGGTATATCATGCACGTGGTCTCTCTATCCGCTCCCCACCCACTCCCAGCCAAACTTCTCAGCACATTCACTATTCTTTCACACTTTGCCAGGATTTTAGAATTGTTGAATATATATAGAACACAAATGTTCTAGAATGTACTATTATGACATCATACTGTGACATCACAAATGTTCTAGAATGTTCTGTTATGACATCATACTGTGACATCACAAATGTTCTAGAATGTTCTATTATGACATCATACATGACATCATACTGTGACATCACTTAATGTTCTATTATGACATCATACTGTGACATCACAACGGAACATGTTTGAGGTCCATTTGAATAATATAAATAATAATGTTTGGTTGTCCCCGAAGCCTGTTTTTGGGATTCAAACTTCGTCAGGGTTCTTCGAACGGACATTTGAACCTTCGTTTTTAATTACAAAATTAAAATAAAAAATAGAAAATAATTTTTTTTTTTTTTATTACCGGTATATATCCTCAAACTAAATCCTCAATTTGAATAAAGTGATTCAAACTTCGTCAGGGTTTTTCGAACAGGTGTTTGAACCTTCGTTTTTAATAAAAAATAAAATAAAAAATAAAATGTATTATTTATTTTTTTATCCTCAAACTAAATCCTCAATTTGAATAAAGTGATTAATCTGATTAAATTAGTCTTTTTTCTTTTATTATTTTGTTAGTGATGTAATCAAAAATAACACTTGGAACAAAAAAAAACGATAATACGATTGGTAAACACTCTGATTAACCAAAACACTTAAAAGAAAACTGGATGAATTATTATAATAATATGTGGTTGGCACTTCTTTATCGTTGCTATTGTAGATAACTGGCAATTCTAGAGTTAATACATGTAAAAAATAGTATTCATTGATAACCCAAAAAAAACATTATCTACTTGAGGAGAGAATGTGCATATCTGCAGCAATTCTTTGTCGTTGCCGCCATCTTTAGTGTTACAACCCCTCACACTCCAGTTCTCAGGCTGCAGCTGGTTTGAAAGCGAAAGTAAACAGGCTTCTCTGCTGGCTGTGGCTCCAGGGGAGTTGAACAGTTCTGGCTCTGCTCGTTTCTTTTCTATCTTGGCGCTTTTTTGGTGGACAATCCACCGCACATGTGCACCGTGCGGTGGATATTTAATCAATCCCTGGCGGAGTCAGTAGTCCCTGCCTGCTTCAAGATGTCTACCATCATCCCTGTACCGAAGAAACCCTCCCCAACATGTCCAAATGATTACAGACCGGTGGCACTCACCTCTGTGGTCATGAAATGTTTCGAGAGGCTGGTCAAGGACCACATTTGTGCCTCTCTCCCCAGTGATATGGACCCTATGCAATTTGCATACAGGACAAACAGGTCCACTGATGACGCGGTCTCCCAGGTACTGCACAGCACTCTCTCCCACCTTGACCGTCAGAAGGGGGGCTATGTGAGACTGTTGTTCATTGACTACAGCTCAGCGTTCAACACCATAGTCCCCACCAGACTGGTGGACAAGCTGATCGAGCTAGGCCTGAGCTCCGCCCTGAGCGCCTGGGTACTGGACTTTCTGAGTGAAAGACCCCAGGCGGTCAGGGTGGGGGGTCAGACCTCCAACACCATCACCCTGAGCATCGGGTCCCCCCAGGGCTGTGTTCTAAGCCCCTGCTGTACTCACTCTACACACACGACTGTGTGGCCAAGTTCAGCTCCAACTCCATTGTGAAGTTCGCCGACGACACGGTGGTGGTGGGGCTGATCTCGGACAACGACGAGAAGGCCTACCGGGAGGAGGTTGAGGTACTGGAACGTTGGTGCCAGGACAACAGCCTGCTCCTGAACATTGGTAAAACCAAGGAGCTGATCGTGGATTATAGGAGAGGACAGCGGGAGACACACACACCACTGAGGATTAACGGGGCTACCGTGGACAGGGTGAGCAGCTTCAAGTACCTGGGGGTCCACATCTCAGAGGACCTGACATGGTCAACACACATAGGCACAGTAGTAAAGAAAGCGAAGCAGCGCCTCTACCACCTGAGACAGTTAAGGAAGTTCAGAGTATCGGGGAAGATACTCCAGTCCTTCTACTCAGGAGCTGTAGAGAGCATCTTGACCGGAAACATCACTGCCTGGTATGGGAACAGCACGGCACAGGACAAGAAGGCCCTACAGAGTGTGGTGCGCTCAGCCGAGCGTACCACGGGTATTGCGCTACCTCCCCTGCAGGCTCTATACAACAAGAGGTGCAAATCCAGAGCCTGCAGGATAATGAAAGACCCCCACCACCCCAATAACAGCCTGTTCCAGCTGCTGAGGTCAGGCAGACGCCTGCGAATTCTAGAGACTAAGACGGAGAGGCTTAGGCTAAGCTTCTTCCCCCAGGCCATCAGAGCCTTGAACAATGAACATTGAGAGACACAGAAACTGAACTATCCACACACAAGTACATACACGACACGCACGCTGAGCACGCTCACACACTAGCAGCCACTTTAACACTCATGCCGCACACACGCACACTTATGGCCAGAGGAAAGGCCACTTAAAGTAGTATAACATCAGGAACAGTGTATTGCACTACTAAAGCTAACTAGCATGTCCTATATGCTCTGTAAATACTAATGTACAGATACCGAGATGGCACACCATGTACCTGTTTATTGCACTGTTTTATTGGATTCTATTAATATGTTGTACCACTGTATTTTTATTGGATTCTATTATATGTTGTACCACTGTATTGCACATCGTCGCGGGCAAGACCAGCCGCATTTCATTGTATACCTGTATGCCGTGACAATTAAAACTCTTGAATCTTGAATCTTGAATCTTGACTCGTGACTGGAGACTAGCTCTGCTAGCACACATAGCCTACTGTGTACAGACGGTTTCAAACTGTATTTTACATTAGAAAGCAAACAAAATAAATGGACTAGAGAAAGATAAATCTCAATTTGGTCAGTATTGTCATTTGGACAAGCAAAGCCATTACTTTAAGTTGCAGGCAAGAAAGACAAGTCTGTCCACTGTCTCTGGGTTTAACGATCGATATCGATTATTAAAATATATTGCGATAATTATCGTTATCGTTATATCGCCCAGCCCTAACCACTTGAATGTGTAAACACCATGTCTTATGCCTCACCATAGTGTGAACAATATGTGTATATATACCATCTTATATATCTTTTCATATTGTTTTCAAAGGCATTTCTTTTGGTCTCACAAGTACAAAGGTGAGAGAGAGAGAGAGAGAGAGAGAGAGAGAGAGAGAGAGAGAGAGAGAGAGAGAGAGAGAGAGAGAGAGAGAGAGAGAGAGAGAGAGAGAGAGAGAGAGAGAGAGACAGAGAGAGAGAGAGAGAGAGACAGAGAGACAGAGAGACAGACAGACAGACAGACAGACAGACAGACAGACAGACAGACAGACAGACAGACAGACAGACAGACAGACAGACAGACAGACAGACAGACAGACAGACAGACAGACAGACAGACAGACACCTGGAAAGCAAACAGGCTCTTGGAATGGGTGTCTGGGAGGAAGTGGGGGGTCTTTCGATGTTGATTAAACGGCAAGCAACTAATGTCATGAGTGCAAAATTAAAGGACATTAAATCTAATCTAACTGAAATTGTGTAGGACAGACCTTTCTATGGATCAAAACTTCAATATTATTATGGTGTAGTTAATACTTCATGTATCCTTAATCCCTAGGCTAATGAGGCACTAAGATGTTAGTAAAAAAATAAAATAACGTATGCCAATGACAGGAAGTAACGGTATATGTGTATGGTATGGCTTATTTCTTAATCCCAGAGGGGAAACATGGTTTGCCACCAGAGCAACAATTTTCACTGTGCTCCTAAATTTCTTTGTGTGCTCCTAAATTTTTATTTAGATTTGATTTATTTAAGTTTTATTTAGGAGCACATGTGCTCCTTGGGAAAAAGGTTAGCGTAGAGCCCTATATATGGAGACATTAACATTACATTATCAAACATAGGGACGAAGACTGTAAAAAAAAGTGTCGACAATGTTTTATAATCTTTGTTCATTTTCATTAAAAAAATGCGGTGCCCCCGAAATACAAAAAAAAGCCCCCGAAAATCAAGTAAGGGGGGCAAACAAAGCCCTGGACATTTTTTTTTATTTCTAACCCTGAGGGGGGGGGGGACACACTGTACACTAATACTGACAAAGCCATACTTGGTCTATACTGTACAACTGGGTTAGGACATTTGTAGGGGCCAGTTTCGAATTGCAGTCTCCCGTAGGTGTTCTTTGAGAGTGTTTTTGAAAGTGGGTAGTGATTCACATTCCTTTACAGCTTTGGGTAGGGCGTTCCACATTGATGTGGCATAATTGCGAAACGTGTTTAGTCCCTTGTTTGAGCCTATTCTGGGTTTAACATGATTTGTGGAGCTCCCAGTTGGTCTCAACCTGTTATAATCCTGATTTAAAGGCACAATCAGTGATTGCAGTGTGATGACCACCATCACACCACTACTGGTCTGGTTTACATAGTGATGTATTGAAAAAGTTTTTCCATTCTGAAATGTATTGTCTGAGTCTTGTTGCAAAGATTGACAGCACGTGACAACTTAACATCCCTCTGATGTGTCTGTTGTCGGTCTGGCTGTGTCTGTCCCTCTGTCGTGTCTGTTGCCGGTCTGGCTGTGTCTGTCCCTCTGTCGTGTCTGTTGCCGGTCTGGCTGTGTCTGTCCCTCTGTCGTGTCTGTTGTCGGTCTGGCTGTGTCTGTCCCTCTGATGTGTCTGTTGTCGGTCTGGCTGTGTCTGTCCCTCTGTCGTGTCTGTTGTCGGTCTGGCTGTGTCTGTCCCTCTGATGTGTCTGTTGCCGGTCTGGCTGTGTCTGTCCCTCTGTCGTGTCTGTTGCCGGTCTGGCTGTGTCTGTCCCTCTGCTGTGTCTGATGTCGGTCTGGCTGTGTGAGTATGTGCATGTATACATTCTTGTATTTCTATACTTGCGAGGACTAACTTGACTATATTCCATACATCCCCATAACTTTAAAACGTCCTGCATTAATGTGAGGACTGTCCACCATGTCCACACTTGGACAAATCTATCTCATCTTTATATCCTTGTGGGGACATTTGGTTGTGTGTTTTCCATGTGTGTCCACCAAGATATATTGTTTTCACAACCATTTAGAGCTATGAAACAAAAACCAGAATTGTCTTATTGTCTTATTGCGGATGCCCATTAGTCTACACCAAAGTGAGACTACTCTTACTACCAGAATGCTGAGTAAGGTTGTGGACATAACATACTGGGTGTTGTCTAGGTATTGGATATCAGGTATATGGGATGTGGTAGTTCCCTGACTGCCTTGATGAGTGAAATGTACACCGTCCCCTTGCTGGGGTTCAGTTTAACAGGTGTTGTAAGTGGTTTTTTATTTTTTTTTGTCTACATGTTAAAATAATAGCTCTACATTCTAACAACCATCACTGATATAGATTGTCTGGTCAGTAACATGGGTCTCTCAGTCACTCCGCTCTGCAATAAACACACAATACATTTCCTGGTATCCCGTTCCCACTTTATCCAATCAGGAGAGGGAACTCCACACAATGGTCTGACAAAAATAAGAAAAACGTTTGAAGCAAATAAGTGCTTGAAACAAGTAAAACTATCTGCCAGAGCAGTAAGAAAATCTGACTTGGCAAGATGAATACAAATATCTAGGACTCTCTCTCCTGATTGGATAAAGTGGGAACAAACGCCCTAGATTTCTTTTAATTTATTCTTTTATTTCAAGAAAGCTTGCCAAGCCAGATTTTCTTACTGCTCTGGCAGATTGTTTTACTGTCAGAATGTAGAGCTATTTACTCATTTTAACAGAAAATACACAACTTACAGCACATTTAAATGTGACATATACATGTAAATGTAACATATGTCCAATTTGATCCATGTTGAATTTATCACATAAAATACAAATAAAATGGGTGGAAACTTAGATTTATAGAATTTTTTCTTCTGAAAATGTAGTATTTTCCCTTGTCTGATTGAA
Organism: Notolepis coatsorum; assembly: GCF_963971535.1. Lineage (NCBI taxonomy): Eukaryota > Metazoa > Chordata > Actinopteri > Aulopiformes > Paralepididae > Notolepis > Notolepis coatsorum. The sequence goes on from NC_140166.1 coordinate 100,193,583, forward strand.
TCCTGGCACTGTTCACTACTACTACTGTTACAAAGGGTCAGATTAAACCGAATATATATATTTATTGCCTGAGATCCCATGTATAATATTTGTATATCGTTTGATATCCCTTGTATATTCTTTGTACATATACACGGAATATCCCTTTACCTGGTACAGGACAGACCATAATATTCGTTCTCCTATTGGAAGCGATCCCCTAGGCGCCAGTGACTTACCCCTAGAGCTGACTTGAAAGCTACCGACACGACATGCCTTGACTAGCCCCAGCTCCGCGTAGGAATACGGCTACCGAAAGCAGAGCGGCACTACTTATCCCCCGCACATATAAATATGACCAGTGAATACAGAACTTCCTTTTCAGTTCGCCCTTCAGTTCGAGTCGGAGTTCAGTCTGGTTCAGTTCAGTTACCAAGTAAAGCCTCACCCACCACGCAACGTGCGGTGACGAGTAGGGCTCGTATTGCCCCAAATAGAGTCGCGTTATCCTAATACGTTTGTTGAACGTATCGTTCGCTATTTACTAGTAAAAGCCTTCATTACGAGTCAAAGACCACGTGGAGTGAGTAATTGTGCGTCTACATAGAGCACTTATTGCCGCGTGCTAATAAGGATAGTAACGTCAAGTTCAATTGTGAACCACCGCGCACCACGGAGGATACCTACACCGGTGATTGCAGAGCCACCACGGCAGGATTATTATTCTTCATTGCTTTGACTGTGGCTGCTGGAGCAGAGAACCGTCTACCCCACTGCTGTGAGATCTACACATGCCAGTGAGGACATCATTCGAGCCCGTCTCTGTCGGAGCAGAGACTCCACGGCTTCATCTGCGGCGCGCACCCTAGGATTACAGCTGCTGCTTTCCCCGCTGACACAGGGGTGATATCGCCTCCGTGGACCCTTGACTTTGTATAGAGCATTGCCTCCCCCTGCTGGCTTACAACCGGTAGTACACCCCTTCCCAGAGTACAATAGAGAATTCCTAATATTCATTATTGATTTGCCTATGCACATATTCTTGCCTTATAAGCGCATTCAAGTAATGTAATATCCCACCTTTGATGTAATAAATATTCTAAACGAGTATTTGTGTGGAAACCGTGTTATTGTGGAGAAGTTCTCATCTGATATACCTGTGTACGGTACGGCCAGTAATGTACATAAGACGGTAGTAGTTTAATGATACTTGTTGTGAAGGATCAGATTAAACCGAATATATATATTTATTTATATATATTTAATAGTATTTGTATATCGTTTGATATCCCCTGTATATTCCTTGTACAATATGCACTGAATATCCCTTTCATCTACTAAACAGCCCATAATAGTTTCATTCTACCATTGGACGAGAACCTGGCGCCAGCAGCCATACCCCTAGGTTCAAGTTCAATCGTGCCGCCCAACATGTCGTGGCAAGCCCGGTTCCGCGTAGGAATACGTCTGGCGAAATACGAATGGTACTATTTGTTCACAGCGCATATATATATGGCGCAAGTAAAGTAGAACCTTCTTTTAGTCCATTAGTTCTTTACCCTCCAACCGAGTAACAGACGCGAAGCCTCACCCACGACGCACGTGTGGTGCAGTAAGGCCTACTTGGCCTCAGAATAGGCATTGAGATATCGTGTGGATTAATAGTTGAATTGTCATAGTTTGGCACTATACCGTCGAGTTGGACGTATTTCTATTAAGCTAATAATAGTCTATTATGTATGGTGCATCGTTCGGTTAGAGTTATAAAGTTATCAGTACCCCCATCGTTCCTGACGTTATCTGGAGTCTTAACCAGGCTGGGCAGACCACTAGTGGTGCTTGCATCCGAGGAGCTCCGGGCCAGGACGAGGAGACCTGTACATTGGATTACTTTACCCGGACGACGGCGAGCCTTCCACGGCTTGGATTATGCTTTGGGTGCTTTGATTATTCCATGGATAACGGCCAACACTGCTGAGTGTTGGAACTACCCCCCGGAGAGGAGTCCAGGTGAGACGGCGCTCTACACCAGTGAGGTCGCCTCACGTCTCTCCGTTGTGGACCGGCAGCTACCGTCCACCAGAGGGTCCAGCTGTATTCATCTGCGGACCGAGGTTCTGTGGGCACCGTGTTCAAGACTTTGAATTCTCCCAAGAAATCGTCGGCCAGATGGGATACCGCCAGCGGCTCTTCTAACCCCCCCCTCCTACTGTCTTACAACCAGCGGGACCCCCCCCCCCTTAGTGTATCCAGCTATAATCATTTAAGTACCATCGCTATAGTTCCCTAAAGAACCGGGTTGTATACTTACTCCCTGCGTAACCAGAGATTGGACATTCAATGTTGATTTACCTACGAATACTCATTTGCCATACAAGTGCATTTCAAATCATAAATGTCATCAAGTGAACGTTGTATATACCCTTTGCTATATAAAATATTTGATTTGTACATTTGTGTGGACTTCGTTTCATCAGGTGGGAAAGTGTTCATCATATCTATATCATGTACTGGATGGCCAGAAGTTAAAGTACAAGAGGTAGTGGTTTAATAATACCATACTTATCAATACAGTCAGGGAATTGTACCCCTCAGTTACAATTGGTCCTTCGAGCCGGAGGGTAACTAGTGTAATATTAATATAGTGTTATTAATATCAAAATGGCCTATGATGAACACTCCACGAAACGGTCCTCCTAACGTAGAACGCCCGCAGCGCAGACGACAGCCACCTCAGTACTTAGAGGATTACGCTGTCAGTCAACTACCTAGCCTTCGACAAACGGTAAACGCGGTAAAAGTAGAAAGTAAAATTATGTCTGACCTTAACGACCAGGTTTCCCCGACCACAGAGGCCCTAGTAGGTTCTAATGTAACTGACCAAGCTCACGGTGGGGACCAGGAGGGAGCTGACATGCCTTTACCCCCCGCCAATACCGAAGAAGTAGTCTCCGACCAGCCCCGGGAGGAAGACAACCCTACAGAGAGAGAACTCTGCACGGAAGAAGAGGAGGAGAGCGCCGAGGAAATAGAGCTCCAGGACTCCCCAACGAGTACACCCAGGAGCGGCTCACCCAGGAGCGGCTCACCTCCACAACCGCCTTCCCCCAGCGAAGCGGAGAGGATGCTACAACAGGCGTTCCTCGTCAGCCTGACAGCCTCTACCGAACGTGATCGACTTCAGGGTGAACGCGATCAACTCCAAGCGCAACAACGGAGCGAAGAAGAGCGCATACGCCTGGAGATGAGACGCCTTCAGACGGAAGAGAATATGGCAAGAGACCGAGCAGACACCCAGCGTGCCGCTGCCGGTGCCCAAAGAGACGCAGAGCGCGAACTCGCTCTCATCCAGCGCGAAGCCGAGCGCGACAGACTACAAGCCGAGCGCGACAAGTTACAAGCGCAGCTAATGGAGCAGCTGATCCTCAAGGCAACACCCTCTCCCTCCGCCAGGGGTTCAAGGAACTCGTCGAGACAACAGTCAAGGGCAGCGTCTCCTAACCGAGCAAGCGACCCTGAACTTGACCAACAGACCAAGCCTATACCCCCCGCAGACCCCCTTCCCAGACCGGTCCAAGCGAGACCCAGCTACAAGGAAGGAGCGGCATACACTGCGGAGAAGCTAAATAAACGATTACAGGATCTGGAAGACCTGATAGAGGAAGAAGAGGGAGAGGAGGAGAACCAAGCCCGACGACAGCACAGTACTCCACCGGACCAGGAGGTCCAGTACAGCACAGGCTATACCCCCGCGGCGCTGCGCTACAGACCCCCGACTCTATTCACGGGTGAGCACGACGCACGACCAGCCCCGAGGAATAGCACCTGGACCAGCGGGCCATAGTACCCTGTCGGTACCAGCCCACAGAGAGGCGCAAGAGGGGACTCGCCTAGGAGGTCTCTCCCCCAACGCTCGCCGATGTATCAGCCATCCACGGCGTCATACATTGCCACGCCGTCGTTTCCAGACTTCACCTATGAGAATCGAGCACAGTACACGGAGCTCCGGATGTGCTTAGAGACAATGATGGTGGATGTCGCTGATGAACGCCACAAGTATGCAATATTACTGAAGCACCTGAAAGTACCGCGAGCGCACAATATAGCGCTAGCCTATGCCACCTCTACGACCCCATACACCGCGGCCCTAGCAGCGCTGGACCAGAGATATGGACGTATATGGGATTACGTAATCCAAGAGATAAGGCATATTGATCGCCTACCCCCAGCAACAGACAATCGCTCATTAGACGACCTGTCAATCAAAGTGCAGTCCCTGGTAGGGATGCTGGGAGCGCAACGGGAAAAGGGCATGCATGAGCTATACGCCAACTCTAACGTCGAGAGGATTTTGGAGAAGCTGCCACCTGCAAGACAAGAGCGTTTTAGGCGGCAGAGGGACTACCGGGATCCTAACGGCCCCGAACCATCCCTCCTTGATCTAGCCGACTTCCTGGCGAGAGAAGTCAGCAGCTTACGACTGGATACGTTCGGGCGGAGCACGCCAAGCTCCAGAGAGGGACCCAGGAGAATAAATGATGGAAGAAGATCGGTGACTGTCATGCACCAATCAGAGTCAGTACCGAGCAGTAAGAGCCACAGTACCCCCTCGAGAAAAGAGAAGTGGAAGATGGTGTGCCCCTACTGTGAGAAAGAACACTGGCTGTCACAATGTGACCTGTTCACAAAGATTAATGCAGAAGAAGTGAGTCAATGGATAAAGTCCAACAGGCGCTGTTACCGATGTGCGCGCAGTCACATGGCAGCCGAATGCCGCCTAAAGAAAAGGTGCAGTCGGTGCGACGGAGCCCATCTAGATATACTACACGACAGTAACAGAAGACGGCCTTCACCTGCACCATCGAGCGGCACCAAGGCAAGTGTCATGTACATTGACCCCGCCAGCAGCAGCGGCGCCCAAGTGCTCTTAAAGGTAGTCCGTGTGACATTGAGCTACCAAGATAAAGTCATGGACACTTACGCCGTCCTTGATGACGGGTCAGAGAAGACCCTTCTGCTCGCGTCCGCTGCGGCCCAGCTGGGACTGCGGGGGAGCGAGAACCAAATGACGATTCGGACAATAAGAAGAGATTTAAAGACGATAAAGGGCGAGCATGTCTCCTTCACTATCGCAGCAAACGGGCAGCCAGAGCGACGGTATAGGATTACAAATGCTTTCACCAGCCAAGAAATAGGACTATCGCAGTACACCTACCCCATCGCCAAGTTGATGGATAAATATGTGCACCTGCGTCAACTACCTATCCCGCTCATAGACGGCGCTACCCCGACCCTGCTGATAGGCTCCGACCATGCAGAACTCATAGTCCCGATTGACCGGGTCCATACAGGACCCCGAGGCTGTCCTGCAGCAGTCGAGACCCGCCTAGGGTGGACACTACAAGGCCCCCTCGCTAAATCTCTCAACCGAACAGCAGCCACTAGCTGCCTCCACTCCAGAATGACAGAAGAAGACACCACTCTCCTGCAGCATGTCGAGAGGCTATGGACACTAGAGACAATGCCCTTTAAGAACGAAAAGAAAGATATTCGTTCTAAAGAAGACATTTACGCCATCAACCTACTCGAGCAGGGGACAAAGAGAGTCACAGTCGGCGGAGTGATGAGATACGCAACTCCACTCCTGAGGCGAGAGGGAATGCCCACCTTTCACGCAAAGAAAGACGACACGGAGCGCTATCTATTGAACACAGAGCGGCGCCTAGCCAAAGACCCCGCTCAAGAGTGTGTGTACCGCGCTGAGATTGAGAAGCTAATCACAGCGGGACACGTGACAAAGATTGACATTAAAGAGGCCGATCAGACGACCGAATCATGGTACGTGCCGCATCACAAGGTCCACCACAACGGCAAGGATCGCATTGTGTTTAACTGCAGCTACCAGATCGGATCCCAAAATCTGAATAAAGAGCTCTTGCCCGGCCCCACACTCGGCCCCTCCCTACTAGGCGTGCTACTGCGCTTCCGCCAGGACAAGGTGGCTATCAGCGGGGATATCAAAGGGATGTTCCTGCAGGTGAGACTAGTGGAGGAGGACAAGCCCCTGCTGCGGTTCCTATGGAGAGAGAGGATCGGAGATGAGAACCCAGCCATCTACCAGTGGGAAGTACTCCCCTTCGGAACCACATGCAGCCCGTGCTGTGCTACATTTGCACTACAGAAACACGTCGCAGAGGACCCAGCAGCAGATGAAGAGGTCCGACACAGTGTGAAGAACAGTTTCTACGTGGACAACTGTTTACAAAGCGTTTCGACTCAAGAAGAAGCCGAGGCTCTCCTAATCAAGCTACGCGCCTCCCTGATCAAAGGCGGCTTTGATCTCAGGCAGTGGGCCAGCAGTGACCCGCACGTATTGCGCAGCCTCTCCCCCGCGGACAAGGCTGCCAGCAGCGAGACCTGGATGGCGACCATCCCAGGAGAAGCCCAAGAAATGACACTAGGACTAGTCTGGCGCTTCAAAACAGACTCGCTCCACTATAGACACAAACCCCTGACTCCAGAGCAGGGAAGGTTGACGGCGACACCGACCACCAGACGGAGTGTGTACAGAACACTCGCCAGACAATATGACCCGTTGGGATGTATTCTACCTTACACCACCAGGGCAAAGATGATTGTACGAGCACTATGGGACAAGGACCAGGGCTGGGACGACCCCATACCCGCACACCTTGCCTCGACATGGAGAGAGTGGGAGACGGAACTCCGCTCACTCCCAGGCGTCAATATACGCCGCAGCTACTTCCCATCCACAGTGAGGCCAGAGACATGCAAGATTGATCTACACGTCTTCAGCGACGCCTCCGAAGTAGCCTATGGATCGGTGGCCTACTTGCGTGCCCAAGAGAAGGGAGGAAAGATACACACTGCTTTCATCCTGGCTCGCTCAAGAATAGCCCCACGAAAGCAACAATCTATCCCGCGTCTAGAGCTCTGCGCAGCCCTAGCAGGAGCGCATCTAGCCACGTTAATCCAACGTGAACTCACCATTCCGGTGCACAGAACAATCTTGTGGTCAGATTCCACGACAGTACTCACATGGATCAAGTCTGATTCATGCAGATACAAAGTCTTCGTGGGAGTCAGAGTCACCGAGATTCAAGAGTTAACAGAAGCAGCGAGCTGGCGGTATGTGGACACCAAACACAACCCAGCTGACGTCATCACCCGGGAAATGTCCCTGGATGACCTCACCCGTCGCAACATCTACAGTGACGGACCAGAATTCCTCAAGCTCCCGGAAGAAGAGTGGCCTACGCCCACCCCACGGGAAGCAAGTAACGAGGAGGCTGAGAACAAGAAACCTATGTTCTGTGGACTGAGCACAGTCGCCTCCACAGACCCCAACATAGATGACTGCATTACCCTAGAGAGTGCGCAGCAAAAGACATTCCTGTGGCACCACCCAGAGATTCAGTCCACCACTGACATTTCAGCAGCTGAATACGAAGAAGCAGAACTTCTTCTACTACAACGAGCCCAGAGAGACTCGTTCCCCGATGAGCTAGACTGTCTACAGGGAGGAAAGCCCGTCCCATCAGACAGCAGACTGCTCCACCTGGCACCCGAGAGTGACGCCCATAATCTCATCAGAGTGGGTGGTCGCCTGCGGAGAGCCCCCGATCTACCGGATGACATTAAGTACCCGATAGTCTTGAACAGCCGACACAAGGTCACAGAGCTGATCATAAAGAAATACGACGAGGATGTACACCACGCAGGAGCAGAGAGAGTCTTCGCGGAGATCAGACGTCGCTATTGGATACTTCAAGGAAGAGAAGCGGTGCGACGCTTCCAGCGAACCTGTCTAGACTGCCGAAAGTGGCGCGCGCAGCCCAGCATACCACGGATGGCTGACTTACCCCCCTGTCGCCTCCGACTCGGCGACAAGCCATTCCACTCCACAGGCATGGACTGTTTTGGCCCGTTGTATATAAAGAGAGGAAGAGGAACCGAGAAGCGGTGGGGTATTGTATTCAAATGCATGACCACCAGAGCGATACATATCGAGCTCCTTCCGACCATGAGCACAGACTCATTCCTTATGGCCTTCCGAAGATTCACATCACGGAAAGGAAAACCGTCTACATTGTTGTCTGATCACGGGACAAACTTCAAAGGCGGAGAAAGAGAGCTGAGAGAGAGCTTCCAAGCTATGGGCCCAGAACTTAAGACCCACCTCGCTCCATCCCAGATTGACTTCCAGTTTAATCCCCCGAACGCACCCCACTTCGGTGGAACCTGGGAACGAGAAGTACGTTCTATAAAGACAGCCCTGTACGCCGTGCTTGGGGCCCAGACTGTGGCGGAGGAAGTCCTAATGACAGTCCTCACGGAGATCGAGGGAGTATTGAACTCAAAACCCCTCGGTTACGTCTCCAGTGATGTAGCAGATGTCGACCCAGTCACCCCCAACACACTCTTAATGGGGCGGCTGGACCCCGCGCTACCCCAGACAATGTACAGGCCTGAAGAAGCGAACGGCCGAAGAATGTGGAGGTACAGTCAAGTACTAGCTGACAAGTTTTGGAGCAGCTTCCTACTCCACTACCTACCGTCTCTACAGACCCGCCAGAAGTGGGTAAAAGAGAGAGACAATTTGACAGAAGGAACAGTCGTCATGATTATCGACCAGTCGCTACCCAGAGCTATGTGGCCGGCTGGCCGCGTAAGCAAAGTGATCACCGGTGCCGATGGCAAGGTCCGAGCAGCTGAAGTACTCGTCCAAGGGCGCACTTACACACGACCCGTGGCGAGGCTAATGGAACTGCCCCGACTCCCAGATACTATCGATGATGACCATGACCCCATGACTTTGTGAGTTGACTGACCCTTACAGCGGACCTTGAGTGGTAGACAGTGCGGTTAATCTGTCTCTGCTTAGCTAATTAGGTGGGACTAATTAGGGGGCGGCTGTTGTGAAGGATCAGATTAAACCGAATATATATATTTATTTATATATATATATTTAATAGTATTTGTATATCGTTTGATATCCCCTGTATATTCCTTGTACAATATGCACTGAATATCCCTTTCGTCTACTAAACAGCCCATAATAGTTTCATTCTACCATTGGACGAGAACCTGGCGCCAGCAGCCATACCCCTAGGTTCAAGTTCAATCGTGCCGCCCAACATGTCGTGGCAAGCCCGGTTCCGCGTAGGAATACGTCTGGCGAAATACGAATGGTACTATTTGTTCACAGCGCATATATATATGGCGCAAGTAAAGTAGAACCTTCTTTTAGTCCATTAGTTCTTTACCCTCCAACCGAGTAACAGACGCGAAGCCTCACCCACGACGCACGTGTGGTGCAGTAAGGCCTACTTGGCCTCAGAATAGGCATTGAGATATCGTGTGGATTAATAGTTGAATTGTCATAGTTTGGCACTATACCGTCGAGTTGGACGTATTTCTATTAAGCTAATAATAGTCTATTATGTATGGTGCATCGTTCGGTTAGAGTTATAAAGTTATCAGTACCCCCATCGTTCCTGACGTTATCTGGAGTCTTAACCAGGCTGGGCAGACCACTAGTGGTGCTTGCATCCGAGGAGCTCCGGGCCAGGACGAGGAGACCTGTACATTGGATTACTTTACCCGGACGACGGCGAGCCTTCCACGGCTTGGATTATGCTTTGGGTGCTTTGATTATTCCATGGATAACGGCCAACACTGCTGAGTGTTGGAACTACCCCCCGGAGAGGAGTCCAGGTGAGACGGCGCTCTACACCAGTGAGGTCGCCTCACGTCTCTCCGTTGTGGACCGGCAGCTACCGTCCACCAGAGGGTCCAGCTGTATTCATCTGCGGACCGAGGTTCTGTGGGCACCGTGTTCAAGACTTTGAATTCTCCCAAGAAATCGTCGGCCAGATGGGATACCGCCAGCGGCTCTTCTAACCCCCCCCTCCTACTGTCTTACAACCAGCGGGACCCCCCCCCCCCCCTTAGTGTATCCAGCTATAATCATTTAAGTACCATCGCTATAGTTCCCTAAAGAACCGGGTTGTATACTTACTCCCTGCGTAACCAGAGATTGGACATTCAATGTTGATTTACCTACGAATACTCATTTGCCATACAAGTGCATTTCAAATCATAAATGTCATCAAGTGAACGTTGTATATACCCTTTGCTATATAAAATATTCGATTTGTACATTTGTGTGGACTTCGTTTCATCAGGTGGGAAAGTGTTCATCATATCTATATCATGTACTGGATGGCCAGAAGTTAAAGTACAAGAGGTAGTGGTTTAATAATACCATACTTATCAATACAGTCAGGGAATTGTACCCCTCAGTTACAATACTAATACTTGATTAATACAGTCAGGGAATTGTACCCCTCAGTTACAATTGGTCCTTCGAGCCGGAGAATAATTAGCGTAATATTAATATAATATTAATATTGACATGGCCGATGACGAACACTCCACAAACGGTTCTCCTAAGCTAGATCGCCCGCAGCGCAGACGGCAGCCACCTCCCTATCTAGAGGCATACGCTGTCAGTCCAATACCTAGCTTTAAAGGGAACTTAAATACGGATAAAATAACTAAAGCGGATAGTAAAATTATGTCCGACCCTACCAACCAGGCTACCCCGCCAACAGAGGCCCTAGTGGGTTCTAATGTAACTGACCAAGCTCACGGTGGGGACCAGGAGGGAACTGACACGACTTTATCCCCCGACAACGCCGACGAGGTAGTCCCCGGAGCGCTCCAGGATAAAGAAAGCCCTCCCGGGATGGAACCCGACCCACCACAAGAAGAGACGCGCACCCAGGAGATGGATCTCCTCGGTGCGCAACAGGAGAACGGATCTCCAACAAGTACTGCCGGGAGCCGATCGCCCCGAACGGCGTCTTCCCCCAGCGCGGCGGACAAGATGCTGGCGCAAGCACTCATCGCCACCCTGGCAGCCTCCACCGAACGCGATCGACTTCAAGCGCAACAGACGCGCGAACATTTTGCAGGCGAGCGAGAGCGCTTCCAGGCGCAACAAAGGAGTGAAGACGACCGCATAAGACTGGAGACCAGACGCCTCCAGACAGAAGAGAACATTGAGAGAAGCCGCGCCAATGCACAGCGCGACGTCGCAAATGCCCAGCGCGACGCCGCCAACGCACAGCGCGACGCTGCCCAGGCCAGCGCCAATGCGCAGCGCGACGTCGCCAATGCCCAGCGCGAAGCAGCGCGCGACGCAGCCCATGTCCAGCGCGAGGCAGAGCGCGACCGGCTGCAGGCGGAGCTGATGGACAAACTGGTTGCCATGGCGACACCCCCTCACTCCACACGGAGCTCTCAGAGATCGTCAAGACACGGGTCTAGGACACATTCCCCTACCCGACAAAGCGACCCGGGACCCCGCCAACAGGAGGATCCTGTCCACGTCTCCGAACCCCCTTCCCGGCCGGTCCATACGAGACCCAGCAACCGGGAAGAATCGGACCACGCCGAGAGACTGAACAGAAGACTCCAGGTCCTAGCAGAGGAAGAGGAGGAGGAAGAGGAGGAATGTCAAGCCGACCAGCAGCAACGTACTCTGGCCCAGGAGGCCCAGTACAGCCCCGACCAGCAGCAACGTACTCTGGACCAGGAGGTCCAGTACAGCCCAGAAGTCAGCCCAGAGGCCCTGCGCTACAAACCCCCGACTCAACTCACGGGTGAGTTTGACGCACCGCCAGCCCCGAGGGACAGCACCTGGGTACCCGACCTTCGGTACCCACCAAGTACCAGCCCAAGACGACACGCACGGGGAGACTCGCCTAGGAGGCCTCTTCCCCAATGCTCACCGATGTGCCAGTCATCCATGGCATCGTACCTTGGCGCACCGACGTTTCCAGACTTCACCCATGAGAACCGAGCACAGTACACGGAGCTACGGATGTGCTTAGAGACAATGATGGTTGATGTAGCTGATGAACGCCACAAGTATGCTACCCTATTGAAGCACCTCAAGGTGCCCCGAGCGCACAATATAGCGCTGGCCTATGCCAACTCTACTACCCCATACACAGCGGCTCTAGCAGCACTCGACCAACGGTATGGACGCGTATGGGACTACGTGATACAGGAGATAAGAGACATTGACCGTCTCCCCCCAGCCAGAGACAACAGAGCATTAGATGACCTGTCTATCAAGGTACAGTCCCTGGTAGGGATGCTGGGGTCCCAAAAGGAAAAGGGTATCTACGAACTGTACGCTAACTCCAACGTAGAGAGGATATTAGAGAAGCTCCCTCCCGCCCGACAAGAGCGCTTCAGGCGGCAGAGAGACTACCGCGACCCCAACGGTCCAGAGGCATCCCTCCTAGACCTATCTGAGTTCCTCGCCAGGGAGGTCAGTAGCCTACGACTCGACGCGTTCGTATGGAGTGGACCAAGCCCAAGACTCGGACCTCGGGGACAAACGGATAACCGCCGGTTGGTGACCGTTATGCACCAAGCCGAATCAGTACCACACAAGAACCACAACACCCCCTCGACGAAAGAGGACCAGTGGAAGATTGAGTGCCAGTACTGTGAGGGAGAACATCGGCTGTATCAGTGCGAAGATTTCAAGAAGCTGACCACGGACGAGGTGAGTCAGTGGACCAATGACCACCGCCGCTGCTTCCGCTGCGCGCGCAGCCACCTGGCAGCTGAGTGCCGCTTGAAGAAGAAGTGCAGCAGGTGCGGTGGCACCCACCTGGAGGTCCTGCATGACATCAACAGGCGTCAGCCAGGACAACAGAGTGGGCCCGTCGCGGTAATGTACCATGCCGAGGCGGTGGCACCAGCACCAAAGTTCCACCAGACCGCTCCCTGGTGTCCCGACTGCTACGGCAGACACTGGGAGCCACGGTGCGATTCGCACCATATAGATCCTACGTCACCACCCACAGGAGTGCTCCACATTGACCAGCATAGCGGGACCCCCCGTGTGCTCCTCAAAGTGGTCAGAGTGCTCCTGAGCTACGAGGACAAGGTCCTGGACACTTACGCCGTCCTGGACGATGGGTCTGAAAAGACTCTCCTCCTCGCTTCCGCAGCAGCCCAGTTGGGCCTGCGAGGTGTCAAAGATACCATGACCATACGCACCATCAGAAGGGACCAGAAGACCATAAAGGGTGAAAAGGTCTCCTTCAAGATAGCAGCGGTGGACCAGCCCGAGAAGCAGTATAGTATAACTAACGTCTTCACCAGCCACGACATAGGCCTGTCTCAGTACACCTACCCCATCCCACAGCTGATGGCTAAGTATGTGCACCTACGTCAACTACCTATACCGCTTATCGACGGCGCCACACCGACCCTGCTCATCGGCTCCGACCACGCGGACCTCATTCTCCCCATTGAGGCGGCCCACGTCGGACCCAAAGGATGCCCAGTCGCGGTTCAGACCCGACTGGGATGGACGCTCCAGGGCCCCCTCTACGGACTTGACAGTCAACCCACGTCTACACGCTGCCTACACACAGAGGCGAGCGACACCGGCCTCTCCCCCGTACAGCAGAGGCTATTGACATTAAGCGAGAGGCCCGTGGGAGAACCGTGGGTACCAGAGGGAGTTCGGAACCCCACCCCCCTCAGCTGCGCTCCATACGTAGCTGACCTCGAACCCAGCACCCCAAGCGACTCCTTGACGGGGCGGCCGGGACCGGCCCCTCCTCAGACGGGGTACAGAGCAAACAAGAGAAACAGACGGAGGAGGAGAAAGCACAGCCAAGCACAGATCAAAGCAGTCTCAGGCCCGCTCCCTCCTAAGCCCCCCTTCATCCCGTCCAGTCGTCATGACCATAGACCAGTCACTACCCCGAGCTGCGTGGCCGGCCGGCCGCGTAAGCAAAGTGACCACTGGTGCCGACGGAAAGGTCAGAGTGGCAGAAGTGCTCGGCCAAGGGCGGACCTACAACCGACCCGTGGCGAGGCTGATAGAGTCGCCAAGGCTCTAAAACTTGATTGATTGAATGGGTACAATACAGTACGGCTCAATACATACAATTGTTAAGGGGATGCAGACCAGAGAAACACTTTCGTCTTGTTTACATCAGGGTCCCCCATTTTCAATTCATCATAACATATATGACAGATTCTCCAGATTAACTTCTTCCTAACCCGTGGATAAAACAGGGATATCAGTCGACAGACGGATGGACACGTCACACGTTACCTGCGATTTCGTGGATTCTACTAAAACCATCCCGGTAAAAGAACTCAATTAAGTTGCTGAAGGTACTGGGTCCGGGCATCTCCTTCAGCGGCTTGATCCTAGTCTTCTTCCCGGCCGGTGTGATCAGACTCTCCGGTACCGCGGCATCCTCCTCCCCGGCGGCAGAGACCCGCAGCGCCTCGCTGGCTGCAGACTTGTGCAGGGCGCGCAAGGTGACAAGTACCAGCCACTTATTCAGCAGATCCATTTGGGAACTCCGGCAGCACACTTCTACAAGTTTATTCTGAAGGGCCATGATTTAAAATGCTATTGTTTTCTATGTTTAAAAACAAGTTTTATAACTCCTTTACAATTTTTGAGATCACGTAATTCACGTCCGGCTTTTAGGTGCAGTGTCTCGGTTCACGTGAGGAGCCACCGGTACTTCTGTTATGGTAACGTGAATGAATGAATGAATGAATGAATGAATGAATGAATGAATGAATGAATGAATGAAAACTTTATTTAACAGATTGCAGAATGGGTACAATACAGTACGGCTCAATACATACAATTGTTAAGGGGATGCAGACCTGAGAAAGATGTTTGTCTTGTTTCCATCAGGGTCCCCCATTTTCAATTCATATAGACATTTATGACATACACAACATACATGACATTTATGGCATAGGGACATATAGGTATTTAGTACTGATACATTTGTGACATAACGGTATTCAAATATACAGTACTGTTACCCTTAGATCCTGACAGAGTATATACATATGATGGGGAGGGGACTGTACATTAGGAGGGGGTGGGTGGGTGGGAGGGAAATATACATACGGCGGGGAGGGAATATATACATGCAGTGGTGAGGAGACTGTCTATTAGGAGGTGGTGGGGGTTTTGGGCATTTACGGTGGCCAGTTTCGAATTGCAGCCTCCCGTAGGTGCTCTTTAAGAGCGGTTTTGAATGTGGGCAGGGATTCACATTCCTTTACAGCTTTGGGTAGGGCGTTCCACATTGTTGTGGCATAATTGCGAAACGTGTTTAGTCCCTTGTTTGAGCCGAATCTGGGTTTAACATGATTTGTTGAGCTTCCTCTGGTGTAGTGGTTGTGGTATTCACTGACCTTTGGGAAGTATTTTGACATGTACATGGGCACCCCGGTCGTATAGTGTATCTTGTAGACCAGGCCCATTGCAAGTTGCTGTACTCTGTCGTCTACTCTAAGCCATCCTAGGTTGGCAAAGTGGGCAGGGGTGAGGTGGGTTCTGGGGTTCAGGTCAAGTAGTAGTCTGACCAGTTTGTTTTGTGATGTTTGTAATTTTGTTTTAAGCGCCTTTGAGGTGCTTTGGTACCATGAGGTGCACGCATAGTCATAGTACCCTTGAATGAGTGCTCCTGCCAGAGTCTTCAGGGTATTCTTGTTTACCAGAGAGGAGATCCGGTACAAGAATCTAGTTCGTTGGTTGACTTTTTTTATTACATTGGATGCCATTTTGTCACAGGAAAGATTTGCCTCTAGGATGGAACCCAGGTAGGTAATTTCGTCTTTCCTTGTGACAATATTGTCACCCACTGTAACTGAGAATCCGTCGGTCTTGCTGAGTTTGTTATTTGAACCGAAGAGAATGGACTCTGTTTTGCCCATGTGTAATGATAGTTTGTTATCAGCAAGCCATATGCAGATTTTGCCTAGTTCCGTGCTGAGGGTTTTTTCAACCTGCAACGTTATACGGTTGTAACGGGATTGGGTGTTCTCTCGTCTGTGTGGGCGTCCCCCCCCCCCGCCAAATCTTTGCATTGTGGAGGAGTGGAGTTGTACAACCAAAGATGGTAGAGAAGATAGCGCACTCCGACGCAGCGCCAGTGGCGTCTATACAAATAGTAGCTCCAGTTCTGCAGACCCCTCTCGGATTGGTTGAGCTCCATTTCTGCAGCCCCCTCTTTGATTGGTTGAGCGAAGCCCCTCTCTGATTGGTTTAGCTCGTCATGCGGTAAAAGGCGGATGTAATGTTATCATCTCAAGAAGCTAAAAATAAATGTACTACCAGATTCTGTTATGGTTTGACACCGACCCCAAACGCACGACACAAGAGAGTAGGAATTCAGAGTTGCCAAAAACAAGGGCTAGTTTATTGAGACTAATTAATGAGCACAGAATAGGCAAGTCAAACAAGACAGGTACACAAGCAAGGGGGAAAATGTTCTGCTGCTCTGCAGCTTCTCCCGTGGTGGTAGTAGGGGGTAGCAGATGCTGACGTCTGAGCCGCTCTGCAGACTTCTCTCGGCAGAATCTCCGAAGTGTTGCGGGACCGAGAGAGAGAGAGAGGGAGCGAGTCAACAAGGGTGCAGGTGGAACGAGCAGGAGAACAGGAGAGGTGACTTGTACCCAAATACAAAAGTTATCCAAGTGAACTAATCTTCGTGCAAATACACACAGTGAGCAAAGTTCCAAAACACAATCCCAAGTGAATATCTTCGTGTAAATACACACAGTGAGCACTGTTCCAAAACACAATCCCAAGTGAATATCTTCGGTGCAAAAATAGACACTGAGAGTGAAGTCCAAAAAACAATCCAATGTGAATAATATCTTCGGTGTGAACAACACACAGTGGGAGATGTAAAGTCCCAAAAATATTATCCCAGTGAGAACAACAAAAAGGCGATCGCTGGGTGAGTGACTGTCTGATAAAAAAGGTGGTAATCTTCAGTGTTATAGAAACACACGAAAATGGAATTTGATCAAGACAGTCAGTAAAAAACTCACCCAGACGTAGTGCGTAATGAGTGCTGGAACAGCAGCGGAGCGAGCGCGTCGCCACGGGGAAAAGGTGTCCAAGAGGAAGGCTTCTTGGAATATCCTGGAGGTAAAGCACAGAGAGCAAACAGCAGCAGCAGCAGGAACGGAGAATGCAAACAGAGAAATATCAAAACGATCCAACAAAACTAGAGTGGAGAAACGGGGTATAAATAATACGGGATTGATTGATTGACAAGCAGTGACAGCTGGGGAATGTGATTGAAAAGCGTGCGGACGGGAGAGAACCAATCAACGACGTCTCTGACGACGTCACTGGGAAGAAGCGTGTGAATGGGGGAATTGAATGATTAACAGAAACAAATGAAAACAGAGCGAGGTGGTTTAAAGGAACAGAACGAGTGAGTGAGCAAGGACAGAAACCTCACAGTACCCCCCCCTCCACGGGAGCCACCCGGCGACCAGGCCGACCCGGCTCGTCAGGATGGGCACGATGGAAGTCAGTGATCAAGTCGGGATCCACGATGAGCTGCCGGGAGACCCAGCTACGCTCCTCAGGGCCGTAACCCTCCCAGTCCACCAGGTATTGGAACCCCCGGCCCCGCCGACGAACGCCCATCAACCGGCGGACCTGCCACTGGGGGTGACCATCCACCAACACGGGAGGCGGCGGATCAGGAGCTGGAGGCATAAGGGGACTGAGGGAGACGGGCTTAACCCGGGAGACATGGAACACGGGGTGGATGTGCATGGATGCAGGAAGTTTCAGGCGCAGGGCCGCCGGACTGAGTAACTTCAGGACCTCGAAAGGTCCGACGAAACGGGGGTTGAGCTTCTTGGCCGAGGACCGTAGCGGGAGGTCCTTTGCGGAGAGCCACACCCTCTGCCCAGGGCGGTAAGTCGGCGCAGGAACCCGGCGCCGGTCGGCACCACGACAGGCGCGCTCAGATGTCCGGAGCAGCGCGGTCCTGGTGATCTCCCAAACTCGTCGGCAGCGGTCGAGGTGGACCTGCACGGAGGGAACTGCCACTTCCGTCTCCTGTGCGGGGAAAAGAGGGGGCTGGTAGCCCAGGGAGACCTCAAAGGGGGAGAGGCCGGTGGCGGAACTGACCATTGAATTGATGGAGTATTCAACCCAGGGAAGGAAACGGCTCCAGGATGCTGGTCTCTCTCGGCTGCCACACACCGAAGAGCAGACTCCACGCTCTGGTTCATCCTCTCCGTCTGCCCGTTAGTCTGGGGATGATAACCAGAGGAAAGACTGACCGTTGCCCCCAATCCCTTGCAAAAGGCCCGCCATACCTGGGAGGTGAACTGGGGCCCCCGGTCAGAGACGATGTCCTGGGGAAACCCATGAAGGCGGAACACGTGGTGCGTCAGGAGGTCCGCCGTCTCGGCCGCCGAGGGAAGCTTGGAGAGGGCCACGAGGTGAACCCCCTTGCTGAATCGATCCACCACGGTCAGAAGGCAGGTGTTCCCCTGGGAGGAGGGCAGACCAGTGACGAAGTCCAGCGCCACATGTGACCACGGACGGCTCGGAACGGGAAGTGGCTGCAAGAGCCCGGAGGGTGCCTGGTGAGAGGCCTTGCTGCGGGCACAGACCGTGCAGGCCAATACGAACTCCTTGACGTCGTTCCGCATGGTGGGCCACCAGAAACGACGAGCCAGGAAGGAGAACGTGCGATGGACGCCAGGGTGGCAGGCGAACCGGCTGGTATGGCCCCACAGCAGTACCTGGGACCGGACAGAGTCGGGGACGAAGAGACGACTCCTAGGGACGTTGCTAGGAGCACGTTGGAAGCGTAGGGCACGCCTTACCACACCCTCGATGCCCAAGGTGATGGCTCCAACCACTCGGGCCTCCGGGAGGATGGGAGTAGGGTCCTCAGAGGGTGGAGCCCCCTTGGAGTGCATCCGGGACAGGGAGTCGGCCTTCGTGTTGCGGGAACCGGGGCGGAAGGTCAGCGAGAAGTCGAACCGACTGAGGAAACTGGCCCATCTCGCCTGCCGACCGTTGAGGCGCCTGGAAGCGCGGATGAACGTCAGGTTCTTGTGGTCCGTCCAGATGGTAAAAGGCTCCTCGGCACCCTCTAGCCAATGACGCCACTCCTCCAGCGCAGCCACGACCGCCAGCAGCTCCCGATTGCCGGTGTCGTAGTTCCTCTCGGCAGGGAGGAAGCGACGCGAGTAGAAGGCGCAAGGATGCACCTTCTGGTCTGAAAGAGAACGTTGGGATAGGACAGCGCCTAGGCCAGAATCCGAGGCGTCCACCTCCACGATGAACTGTCTCTTGGGGTCAGGGTGGAGCAGGATAGGGGCGGAAGTGAACCTTCTCTTGAGGGATACGAACGCAGCGCATGCCACTGGGGACCAGTCGAACGGCAGAGCGGGGGAGGTCAGCTTGGTAAGTGGCTCCGCCACTTGACTGTAGTTCCGGATGAACCTTCGGTAGAAGTTGGCGAACCCGAGGAAACTCTGTAACTCCTTCCGAGTGGTGGGTTCTGGCCAATCCTCCACAGCCTGGATCTTGCGAGGATCCGCTCGGGTCAAGCCCTTCTCAACGATGAAGCCCAGGTAGTCGACGGAGTTGGAGTGGAAACGGCACTTCTCCGCCTTGACGAAGAGCCGATTGTGGAGGAGGCGCTCCAGCACACGGCGGACATGCTGGATGTGTTCCTCGAGGGTCCTGGAAAAGATGAGAATGTCGTCCAGGTACACCACCACGAACACCTCCAGCATGTCACGAAGGACGTCGTTCATGAGTGCCTGGAATACCGCCGGGGCGTTGGTGAGGCCGAACGGCATTACTAGGTACTCGTAGTGGCCCCTGGGGGTCTTGAAGGCGGTCTTCCATTCATCGCCCTCACGGATACGGACAAGATGGTACGCACTCCGGAGGTCCAGCTTGGTGAAGAACGAGGCCTGGGTCAGTGGCTCGAAGGTGGAGCTCATGAGAGGTAGAGGGTATTTGTTCTTGATGGTGATCTCGTTGAGCTGACGATAGTCGATGCAGGGTCGCAGGTCCCCATCCTTCTTACCAACAAAGAAGAACCCGGCCGCCACCGGGGAGGAGGAAGGCCGAATGAGTCCTGCTTCCAATGACTCAGAGATGTAGAGATCCATCGCCTTCTTCTCCGGGACAGTCAGACTGTAGAGGCGGCTGCCGGGAAGGGGAGCCCCTTGGCGGAGGTCGATGGCGCAGTCATAGGGGCGGTGAGGTGGAAGGGCCTGAGCCCTGGTCTTACTGAAAACCTCCAAGAGGTCGTGGTACTCGGGAGGTATGGACGAGAGGTCCGGAGGCAACTCACCAGCGGGCCTCCGGGGCGGGGGACAGGACGCCGCCTGCAGACACAGGGCGTGACAGGAGGAGCTCCAGCCCCTGATGGTACCGGAGGACCAGGCGATGTGGGGCTCGTGCAGCGCGAGCCAAGGCCTACCCAGGACCACCGGGACAAGGGGGGATTGGGTGATGAGGAACTGGATTCTCTCGACGTGGTTCCCAGCGATGGTCAGCACGACTGGGCCGGTGCGTTGAGAGATGTCGGCCAGGCGGTGTTGGTCCAACGAAAAGATCTCCAAGGGCCTCACAAGGTCCTCAAGTGGAATGTTGGCTCGGGTGGCGAACTCGAAGTCGAGGAAATTCTCGTCTGCCCCTGAGTCGATGAGGGCCTCCACCGTGGCACGTTGGTCCCCCCAGGCCAGGGTGACGCTCATCAGATGGTCAGGTGGTGCGCGGCGCTGGGAATGGGAAAAACGGCTCACCAGGATCTCCCGGGGTCTCGGTGAGCCTGATCTTTTGGCCGGGTGGGGCAGTCGGCGATTCGGTGTCCCGCACCTCCGCAGTAGAGGCAGAGACCGGACCTGAGCCTTGCCTCACGCTCCGCCTGGCTCAGATGAGAGCGTCCCAGCTGCATGGGTTCCTCCTCGCGAACCGAACGGGGGGGCCTGCTACCACCAGTAGTGTTGAGGACAGGGCGTCCTGGAGTGACGTCATGCGTCCGGGGAATCCGGGGTGCCTCAGGAGGTAACAGTCGGGGCCTCTCGCGCCTTCTCTCCAGGAGGCGTCCGTCAATACGGATGACGAGGCTAAACAGATCCTCGAGGGAGTCGGGCAACTCCCGGGTAGCGAGCTGGTCCCGGACTGCGTCACTGAGCCCCCTCAAGAAGGTTAGGCGAAGAGCAGGTTCGTTCCATCCACTCTCCACCGCCGCCAGTCGAAACTCCAAGACATAGTCCGTCACCCTGCCGCTCCCCTGTCGGAAAGTCCCCAACCGGGCTCCAGGGTCCAGACCTCGGGCTGGATGGTGGAACACTCTGCGGAGCTCCGCCACGAAGTCTGGATAGGAAAACACAAAATCTGCTTCCATTGCCCAGGAGGAAGTGACCCACTGGGCAGCATGGCCTGAAAGCAAGTTCGTCATATAAGCCACTTGGGACCCACGAGCAGAAAAACGGCTTGGTTGATGACGGAAAACCAACTCACATTGCATGATGAATGTGGCACACTCCTCGGGATTGCCGTTGAACAGCCGTGGGACGGAGAGACGGGGTTCCCGAGGTGCGGGATCTGCTGGGGCTGCGGGGAATGCTCCTGAAGGTTGTGAGAGATGAAAAGCATTAACGGTGTCGCCCAGCGAGTGAAGCTAAGCGAGAATGTCGGACTGTTGTCCCGCCATAGCGGCCATTGACCCTTGCATAGGCAGGACCTGATCCCTGAGACTCTGCACCGCAGCCGCAGCCCGCTCTAATTGGAGACTGTGATCCCTGGTCAACTCGACTTGATTAGCAAGTGCGGTTCTGACCCTCTCTGTGTCGGCTGGGGTCGTCATTTTGGTTGGATCGTAATGTTATGGTTTGACACCGACCCCAAACGCACGACACAAGAGAGTAGGAATTCAGAGTTGCCAAAAACAAGGGCTAGTTTATTGAGACTAATTAATGAGCACAGAATAGGCAAGTCAAACAAGACAGGTACACAAGCAAGGGGGAAAATGTTCTGCTGCTCTGCAGCTTCTCCCGTGGTGGTAGTAGGGGGTAGCAGATGCTGACGTCTGAGCCGCTCTGCAGACTTCTCTCGGCAGAATCTCAGAAGTGTTGCGGGACCGAGAGAGAGAGAGAGGGAGCGAGTCAACAAGGGTGCAGGTGGAACGAGCAGGAGAACAGGAGAGGTGACTTGTACCCAAATACAAAAGTTATCCAAGTGAACTAATCTTCGTGCAAATACACACAGTGAGCAAAGTTCCAAAACACAATCCCAAGTGAATATCTTCGTGTAAATACACACAGTGAGCACTGTTCCAAAACACAATCCCAAGTGAATATCTTCGGTGCAAAAATAGACACTGAGAGTGAAGTCCACAAAACAATCCAATGTGAATAATATCTTCGGTGTGAACAACACACAGTGGGAGATGTAAAGTCCCAAAAATATTATCCCAGTGAGAACAACAAAAAGGCGATCGCTGGGTGAGTGACTGTCTGATAAAAAAGGTGGTAATCTTCAGTGTTATAGAAACACACGAAAACGGAATTTGATCAAGACAGTCAGTAAAAAACTCACCCAGACGTAGTGCGTAATGAGTGCTGGAACAGCAGCGGAGCGAGCGCGTCGCCACGGGGAAAAGGTGTCCAAGAGGAAGGCTTCTTGGAATATCCTGGAGGTAAAGCACAGAGAGCAAACAGCAGCAGCAGCAGGAACGGAGAATGCAAACAGAGAAATATCAAAACGATCCAACAAAACTAGAGTGGAGAAACGGGGTATAAATAATACGGGATTGATTGATTGACAAGCAGTGACAGCTGGGGAATGTGATTGAAAAGCGTGCGGACGGGAGAGAACCAATCAACGACGTCTCTGACGACGTCAATGGGAAGAAGCGTGTGAATGGGGGAATTGAATGATTAACAGAAACAAATGAAAACAGAGCGAGGTGGTTTAAAGGAACAGAACGAGTGAGTGAGCAAGGACAGAAACCTCACAGATTCGCGTTTATAACGTTATTTCGCGTGACTTCGCGGTTTATTCATAACGTTATGCACATTTCACAACACAGCCAACTGTTAGAAACTGTACATTGTAACATTATATAACATAACGTTATGTTATTTCGCGGTTTATTCATAACCCTCCCTCCCAAATCATATTCAGAAAGTATCACAGAGACTTCTATTGACCAAGGAATTAGTTATTATTTCGCGGTTTATTCACATAAAAGTTATATTGTTTACACTGTCTTTCTTCTATTATAACCCCCCCAAATCATATTCAGAAAGTATCACAGAGACTTCTATTGACCAAGGAATTAGTTATTATTTCGCGGTTTATTCACATAACGTTATATTGTTTACACTGTCTTTCTTCTATTATAACCCTCCCAAATCATATTCAGAAAGGCACACACAACATATTCCAGTTAACGGTATATTTTTTTAATTATTCGTTATGGCGTAATCAATACTTCCATGCGTATAAATTGCGTTCGCGACCTCCATGTTTTGGGGGTAGTCATCAGAAACCTCGGATCCGGGATTCGCTCCCATCCGTCGGGACTCGGGCAAGAACTGTGTGTTTTCAGCAGTGGCGGCCGCTGGGTACTTCGCCACTAGGGGCGCTATACCAAATATTTTGCAAACATGTACAGTACAGTACTGTACCACGCAAGACTCATGGCAAGACGTGAGCGATTCGACTCACGCTCACGGCAATGAATCGGCTCTTATGAACGAGTCGCTCAGCTGTTACTACAACAACACACAACCAGTCAAATAAAGTATAGTCTAGACTCTAATTCACAACTTGAAACACAATATAAATAGAAAAGTTAGAAACAAAACTCGCCCGTCTCCAAACACAGGCAGATCTCTCCCTCTCTCCTTCTCTCTCTCACACACAGCGCGACGTGGAATCGATTCGTTACACAATCAGACCTATTATATACCAAGAATAACTTCAGTATGAGTACAGGGCTGTACACATATTTTGCATATTGTTAAACGAGCCAAGGCTAGCTATTAAACTATCGATATGAATCGAAAATCTGGGACCCTGATGTAAACAAGACAAACGTCTTTCTCTGGTCTGCATCCCCTTAACAATTGTGTGTATTGAGCCGTACTGTATTGTACCCATTCTGCAATCTGTTAATAAAGTTCTCATTCATTCATTCATTCAAACATAGACAATATTGAACAAGCCATAATCCACGTATTTTCAATCCGAGAGAGCTGCAGTAGTTAAATCAATGAGCCATCGATAAATAAACAATCAGCAATGTCTCGCTTCATGAATGGCCAGCAGTAGTACTGCTCCTAAAAAAACTATTTACAACCGTTAACGTTAAGCCAGTTAGCCCGCACCAGCCTAGTAGTACTACTAACGTTAGCTCCCAGAACGATAGCCAGTTAGCCCGCACCAGCCTAGTAGTACTACTAACGTTAGAGAGAGAGAGAGAGAGAGAGAGACTCACTGTTTAGTTGAAACGTCCAGGGCAGGAAACGTGTATAATCCGCCATATAGCTTGTTAGCCAAGTGTTAGCTCAGCTGAGCTCGTCGACGTTAGCACAACACTCAACAAGTACATTCCTTTGTCCATTTCCGCTCGAACAGACTGCAAACTACCTGGCGTTCTATCGCCATGCTCTAAGACAAACTCTAACCTTAACCAACTTTGAAAGAGTGCCTAAGCTTAACAGTCTAAAGAACTTGCAGTCACAGCACGGCACGCTCTAAGACAAACAACAGTCCTAGTACCAGGAACCAAGCTAGAAGCTAGAATTGGAACATTAGAAATTGGATTCGGCCAATCAGAGATCGTCTCTGTGAAATTCTGCCATAGAAAAAAATACTGGCGTCGGCCAATCAGAGAGCGTCTCCGCGAAATGCGGCTATGGAAATTCTCACGGAAGTTCACGCTGCTTTCTAGACCGCTTCAAATCGCGCTCGGATTCCAACATAATAGTCATATTTCAACGCACAACGCCGTATGCACTGATTGGCTGTGACGGAGACAGCGATCAAACTGTGACGCGCAGTCAGAGCGCTATCGCTTCTTGCCCGGGCGAGAAATACGAAAAAATAAAAAAAAACGTCACTTCCTGCCCATGAAAACGCTGTTTTTTTAATTTAGATAATAACGTTATATTGTGCATTGGAAATACAAACATACTTAAAATGAGTAAATATTATTCATTTTAAACATGTTTATATTATTTATAGGGCTATAAAACAAAAAACAAAAAAGTTTTTTTTTTTTCTTCTTCTCTCATTTAACAGGTGGGTCGGCGCCCTAGCGCCACCAGTGGCGAGCCGCCACTGGTTTTCAGCCTCTCTCTCTGGAGCTTAACGGAGTTTCCTCCGGAGTTTCTGGAGGAGCTTGTCGCGGCTCATGCGCATGCGCGCGCTCAACCAATCAGAGAGGGGCTTCGCTCAACCAATCAGAGAGGGGGCTGCAGAAATGGAGCTCAACCAATCAGAGAGGGGTCTGCAGAACTGGAGCTACTATTTGTATAGACGCGCGTGCTCCACCCTCACAAGATGGCCGCCACGTGGCAACGTCGGTCTCCGTTGGCCAGCAGCGCGGGTAAGCCATCTAGTGTTATATATATCTATGGCTACAACCACGGCTCTCACCGACATCCTTTCGTTTTACCCCCCCCCCCCCCCCCCTTTCATGAGCTGAACATAGCAGACGGGTTTTGACATGTACAGCGGCCAGTTTCCAATTGCAGCCACCCTGCACAGTACTCTTTGAGAGCGGTTTTGAAAGAGGGTAGGGATTCACATTCCTTCACGGCTGTGTGGGTAGCAGGGCGTTCCACATTATTGTGGCACAATTGCGAAACGTGTTTAGTTGTTTGAGCCGAATCTGGGTTGAACGTGATTTGTGGAACTCCCAGCTATAGCTTAACCTCGTTGTCTACACAGCTAGTGGTCTAATCATGATGCTAATCTAATCTCTGATTCTATCAACATATCTAGTAGAGATTAGAGACCGGGTTTTTTGGAGCTGCTGGAGAGGTATTTAATGGACTTTAACTAAGGACGACAGGAGAGGATCTGACAACGTAAACTGCTGAACGTTCTGAATCCTGAGAGTGAGATGAAGACACGCAAAGCAGGTTTGTTAACAACATTGTTATTAATAATAATAATATTATAGTCGTCTCCCTGTCATTTATTGTATCTATGTATTTTGTTTATTCCTTAATTGTCGTTTTGTTGCCTGTAAAGCGTCCTTGGGTTTCTTGAAAGGCACTATAAATCCTTATTATTATTATTATTATTATTATTATTTGGACATTATTCTTTACACCACTGATATCAATAGAGATGATGCAGATGCTCCCGTTTGAGATTAATGTTATTTCACAGTTTCCTACCGTTAAATAATGATGTATCCAACAGTTGGACTTTAATAAGAACAACAATAAAACCGCTCCGGTTTGATTGATTGAACACTTTATTAACAGATTGCAGAATGGGTACAATACAGTATGGCTCAATACACACAATTGTTAAGGGGATGCAGACCAGAGAAATACTTTCGTCTTGTTTACATCAGGGTCCCCCATTTTCAATTCATCAAGACATTTATGACATACATGACATACAGATATATATAGTAGGCCTACTGTTTCATCCTGACATTTACGACATACAAGATATACAAATATACAGTACTGTTTAAGAATAAGAGATCATAAAAATATATATATATACATTTGAGGGGGAACAAACTGTACATTGGAGGGGGTTGGGTTTGGTGGGGATTTGGTGCTCTTTGAGAGCGGTTTTGAAGGAGCGTAGGGATTCACATTCCTTCACGGCTGTGGGTATAGGGCGTTCCACATTATTGTGGCATAATTGCGAAACGAATCTGGGTTGAACATGATTTGTGGAACTCCCTCTGGTGTTGTGGTCGTGGAATTCACTGACCTTTGGGAAGTATTTCGACACATGGGTAATGGGTATCTTAGTGGTGTAGTCGTGTATCTTGTAGACCAGGCCCATTGCAAGTTGCTGTACTCTGCCATCTACTCTAAGCCATCCTAGGTTGTCAAAATGGGCAGGGGTAAGGTGGGTTTTAGGAGTAAGGCCAAGCAGTAGTCTGACCAGTTTGTTTTGTGATGTTTTTAGGGCCTTTGAGGTGCTTTGGTACCATGAGGTGCAAGCATAGTCGTAGTACCCTTGAATGAGTGCTCCTGTTAGAGTCTTCAAGGTATTCTTGTTTACCAGAGAGAGGAGATTCGGTACAAGAATCTTGTACTTTTTTTATTACATTGGTTGCCATTTTGTCACAGGAAAGATTTGCCTCTAGGATGGAACCAGGTAGGTAATTTCATCCTTGTGACAATATTGTCACCCACTGTAACAGAGAAGCTGTTGGCCTTGCTGAGTTTGCTATTTGATCCAAAGAGAATGGATTCTGTTTTACCCAGGTGTAATGATAATTTGTTTTCAGCGAGCCAGGTGCAGATTCTGCCGAGTTCAGAGCTGAGGGCTTTTTCAACCTGCAACTTGTCCCTGTCAGAGACCAGCAGGGCTGAGTCGTCTGCGAACAGGAACAAGTTGCAGTCACAAGCTGATGACATATAGGAACAGTAAAGGTCCTAGTATGCTTCCTTGTGGAACACCACAGCTCACTGGGAGGGGGGGGGGACAGTGTACCGTTCACCTCCACCATCTGTTCTCTCCCCTCCTGGTAGGATTGCATCCCTGTCTTATGTAGAGGTTTATTATGTGGGTGACGATTACAGTTACAGTCATTGCTGATTCATTGATTGATTGATTAAAGCTTTATTAACATATTGCAGAATGGGTATAATACAGTACAGCTCAATACAAACAACTGCTAAAGGATGAAGACCAGCGAAAGACTTTTGTCTTGTTTACATAAGGGTCCTCCATTTTCAATTCATCAAGACATTTAGGACATTTAGGACATATAAATATACGGTACTGTGTAAGAAAGAGAGAACATCATAAAGAAATATATATCCGAAGGGGAAGAAACTGTACATTAGAGGGAGTTGTGTGGGGGAGGGGGGATTTTGACATTTACAATGAGGGGCCAGTTTCTAATTGCAGCCACCCGGAGGTGCTCTTTGAGAGCGGTTTTGAAGGAGGGTATGGATTCACATTCCTTTACGGCTGTGGGTAGGGCGTTCCACATTATTGTGGCATAATTGCGAAACGTGTTTAGTCCCTTGCTATTATGATGAATTGAAAATGGGGGACCCTGATGTAAACAAGATGAAAGTATTTCTCTGGTCTGCATCCCCTTAACAATTGTGTGTATTGAGCTGTACTGTATTGTACCCATTCTGCAATCTATTAATACAAATTTCAATCAATCAATCAATCAGGCTAGCACTATTATTGACATACAGAGCTTGTCAACAGAGCTATTAGACCTACTTGGTAATTTTGAGGCAATTTCTTATAAGACTGCAAGTTACAAAAGGTTGTGTGATTGAATTGATTGAAAACTTTATTAGCAGATTGCAGAATGGGTACAATACAGTACAGCTCAAGTCAATACCACAACTGCTAAGAGGATGAAGACCAGAAAAATACTCTAGTCTTGTTTACATAAGGGTCCTCCATTTTCAATTCATCAAAACATTTAGAAACATACAAATATACAGTACTATGTAAGAAAGAGAGAACATCATAAAAATAAAAAACAAAACGAGAAAAAAAATTACATTAGAGGGGGATGGGGTTGGGTGGAGTGGGGGGGGGGTTGACATTTACCGGGGCCAGTTTCTAATTGCAGCCACCATAGGTGTGCTTTGAGAGCGGTTTTGAAGGAGCGTAGGGAGAAGGGAAAAAAAGGGTTTCACGTTTCACATTCCTTTACGGCTGTAGGGCATTCCACATTATTGTGGCATAGTTGCGAAACGAGTTTAATCCCTTGTTTGAGCCGAATCTGGGTTGAACATGATCAGTGGAACTCCCTCTGGTGTTGTGGTCGTGGACTTCACTGACCTTTAGGAAGTATTTAGACAGGTACATGGGTATCCTTGTGGTGTAGTGTATCTTGGCCCATTGCAAGTGGCTGTACTCTGTCGTCTACTCTAAACCATCCTAGATTTCAAAATGGGCAGGGATCACATTGTTGCTTGTGTGTAGACAAGCCGGCGCACCTAGACAAGCCGGTGAGCACTGTGAGAGTCATGTTTTTTTTTCACTTATCCAGTGCTTTTGATACCATACGGCCTGGGCTGCTGGGTGAGAAGTTAGAGGCGATGCAGGTAGAGGCCCCCCTGGTGTTCTGGGTTGTTGACTATCTGACGGGCAGACCACAGTATGTGCGCCTACAAAGCTGTGTGTCAGACAGACTGGTCAGCAACACCGGGGCCCCGCAGGGGACAGTCATCTCTCCCTTCCTCTTCACTGTCTACACCAACTACTTCCAATATCGGTCAGAGTCCTGCCACCTTCAGAAATTTTCGGATGACTCTGCGATAGTGGGATGTATTAAGGACGGTGACGAGGAGGAATACCGGGCACTGGTGGTGGACTTCGTCACATGGTGCGAAAAGAACCACCTTCAGCTAAATGTGACGAAGACCAGGGAACTGTTTGTGGATCTGGGGAGGAGGAGGAGTGCATCTGTGACTGTGACCCCCGTTTCCATCAGGGGAGTCGATGTGGACACGGTTGAGGATTACAAATACCTCGGTGTACACATCGACAATAAACTGAACGGGTCAAAACACGCAGAGGCACTCTACAAGAAGGGCCAGAGCCGACTCTACTTCCTCAGAAGGCTGAGATCCTTCAACGTCTGTACAAGGATGTTGAGGATGTTCTACGAGTCGGTGGTGGTGGGCGCCTTCTTGTACACTGTGACCTGCTGGGGCAGCGGACTGAGAGCGGGGGACACAAACAGGCTGGATAAGCTGGTCAGGAAGGCCAGTAATGTGGTAGGGGTGGAGCTGGACTCTAGCGGTGGTGACGGAGAGGAGGAGCCTTGCTAATCTCCATGCCATCAGGGACAACCCTTCCCACCCACTATACATAGACTTGGCTGACAAAAGGAGCACGTTCAGTGCTACTAAGGGCGGGATCCACTAAGAATGGATTGCACGGTGTTAATTGCACCCTTAACTGCGCTGGTTTGCGCGCGGTATCTGCTCCGTCTTTGCGAGCTATCCACTAAGGACATTACGCGGATGAGATACCAGCGCAGACACGCCCATATGTGTGGAGTTTGCTCCTGATCTGCTCCAGCACAGTTGGCTCGCGGAGCAGTCTTCTGCACCTGACAGCGCTCTTGGCAGATATCAGGAAGGGGAAGAATAAACCCGAAATGAGGCATAGACATAACAGTATTTTTCACCATTAGTATTCCGTAAAAAAAGAAATTTTATCCACTTTTTCTCCTTCTTTTTCTGTTTTTCTCCCATCCCAATTTTTTTGTCGTGCCAATTCCCCCCTCCCCTGTCTTTTTTTTTGTATCTACTTTTTCTCCCCATTTTCTATTTTTCTCCCATCCCAATTTCGTATTATCCAATTCTACCCTCCCCTGTCTCGAACGTTGTTAGACCATGCCTCCCACTGGTCGGCTGCAATGTGGACGAAGCCTTGCATCACGTGTCCCCTCCGGTACACGAGGAGGCAGCCGTCGCATCTTTTCACCTGCACAGCGCGATCTCTCAGTGGCGAGGAGTAACGCGTGGGAGGCTCACGCTGCCCCGATACTTCCTGATTCTGCTGTACAGGCGCACCAACCGACCTGTAGGAGTCGCTGTCCACAACGTACGATCCCCACCCACCGGCTTTCCCACCCCCTAATACTGCCAATTGTATTAGTATGAACGACCAGCCAAGCCGGAAGCAACGCCGAGAGCTGGGCTCGAACCCAGCATCTCCTGCGTTAGTGGCGAACGCCTTGCCCACTGCGCCACTTAGCCGCCCGCCCCCCTCCCCTGTCTTGATCGTTGCTTGCATGTGCCCCCCACTGGTCGGTCGTAGGGATGGTTGAAGAATCTATCGCATGTCCCCTCCGATACATGCGGAGTCAGCCAGCCACTTCTTTTCACCTGCCAGCACGGACTCTCATTGGCGAGGTGTAACGTGTGGGAGGCTCACACTACCCTCGACATCTCCTGTCCTTGCTGTGCAGGCGCCCTGACCGACCTGTAGGAGTCGCTGTTTACAACGACCAGATTACCACCCATCGACTCCCCTCCCGCTGACTCTGCCAATTGAGTCAGTATGACGGCCGGCTCAAGCCGGAGGCAACGCTGACAGCCGGATTCGATACCGGTGTCTCACGCGTTGGTGATGAGCGCTTAGACCACTGCGCCACCTAGCCGCCTGTACTCCGTTCATTTTGTATTTTATTTCGTTTACTTCATAATGTATAGAGCTTGTATTTTCATGACCCATTGCATCCTTTGTTTTTTCACTATCTTTCGTCATTTATATGTGCTACATAAACAAATCTGTCTATTTATGATACATCAATCGACAATCATGATGTTGCATTACTGCTGATCAGCATGCCTATCAGAAATAAATGTGTACTGTATGATAATCTCAGAACCAAGCATTTTAAATTACATTAGCCTTAGCCTTATTTATAATAGCGTTCACTGCCAGACTTGAGCAAGTCACGCCACTTCCCGAAGGCTATCTCGGCCTGGGGCTGCATCTTTATCCAACACATCATATACCATTTATAAGATCTATTTGCTGGTGTTCCAACAAAACCTCAATCAACAAAATACGTTAATAGATTCTGGCTGTACATGACGAAATGTAAGGTGGCATAGTCAGTCGCTTATAACCTTATTTTTCATGAGCAATTAAGTCACGCCACTTTGTGAAGGCTATCTCGGCCTGGGCTGCATCTTTATCCAACACATCATATACCGTTTATAATATCTATTTTCTGGTGTTCCAACGAAATCTCAATCAACAAAATCCATTAATAGATTCTGGCTGTACATGACTAAATGTAAGGTGGCATAGTCAGTCGCTTATAGCCTTATTTTATAATAGCAACATTGGGAAAGCCGACAACGTTAAATAACAATATTTAAATAATAAATACGATTGCATGGGATCTCTGGGTGGCTGGCTCAATATCATCCTTGATTTCATCCAGTTTGCTTGAGCTTGCAACCTGTGTCTCCGGATGTTTTCGGTCTCAATTAAATAAAAAAGGTAATATTCTCCTTCGAAATATTCTTTCATGGGTTTATATTACCATGCCTGCGTCTGGCAACAATTACTGCTGCCATGATCACCTGTGACACTGGCATGATGCCCCTTGGACCCCAGGAAGAATAGCCCCAGCACTGCTGTGGCTAATGGGGATCCAAATAAACTTAAACTTTATAGCACTTAGGGCTTTGCGCTTATAATTTCCACCTTGTCTGTGAAAACGGTAGGTGCGTAGTGTTAACTGCTCGGTGCAATTGGACGAGGCTCATTTGCATAGAAAGGGGACATGTTCCGCCCATATATTCCCTCATTTAAATATGCGTCAATTGGGGTGGCTAAGTGGCAGTGGGCAAGGCGCTCGCCACTAACGCAGGAGATGCTGGGTTCGAGCCCAGCTCTCAGCGTTGCTTCCGGCTTGGCTGGTCGTTCATACTAATACAATTGGCAGTATTAGGGGGTGGGAAAGCCGGTGGGTGGGGATCGGACGTTGTGGACATCGACTCCTACAGGTCGGTTGGTGCGCCTGTACAGCGGAAACAGGAAGCAACAGGGGCAGCGTGAGCCTCCCACGCGTTACTCCTCGCCGCTGAGAGATCGCGCTGTACAGGTGAAAAGATGCGACAGCTGCCTCCTCGTGTACTGGAGGGGACACGTGATGCAAGGCTTGGTCCACATTGCAGCCGACCAGTGGGAGGCATGGTCTAACAACGTTCGAGACAGGGGCGGGTAGAATTGGATAATACGAAATTGGGATGGGAGAAAAATAGAAAATGGGGAGAAAAAGTAGATACAAAAAGAAATATGCGTCAATTGCACCGGACGCAATGCTGATGGAATGCAGTTCCCACCTCATTTCACCCGTTGCACATCCTCTGTGGATACCAAACAGAGTTTCAGAGCTTTATGCACCGGCTTTGCGTCGGAAAAAGCCACGCAAACCCTTTGTGGATCCTGCCCCAAGACTCCCAAGATGTAGCACTGAACGGCACAGGAAGTCCTTCATTCCGACTTTATAATGCATCACTGTGCCTCACTGCATCACTGAGCACAGGGTGACAGTACCATCTTCCTGGACTTTTACTTTTAAAACAACTAAAAAAGTACAATATTACACTTTACTGTACACTTAAGTTCAAGTTTCAAGTTCAAGTTTCTTTAATAGTTGTCATACAGAAGTACAGAATACTTTTATACAAAATGCTTCTTGCTGTTACGCTCCAGAGACTGTGCTAGACAAAGATAAGTATGAAATAAAATAAAATAGTATAGCATGTAAAAAGAAGTAAAAATAGAAGTCACGTACGTAGACACAGTGTTCAGTATATACATATGTACAATGTTCGATGCAGAATAGAAGTAACTGAGTTACCATACAATATACAATATACTATGCAATATACTAATATACAATACTATATAGTGCAAAGCAGAAATGGGATGAGGTACAATTTAGGTACAATTTACAGTAAGGTGTACTGAGGTATGGGTTGTAGTGCAAATCCTTTACCAATAAATATAACGTGTGTTTAGGTGTTCTAAAGTGTGGAGAGTGGGTGCTGCAGTGTGTTGTTTGTTTAAAGTGAGTGTGTGCGTGTGGATGCGTGTGTTGTGAGTGCATTTGATGGTTGTTGCATAGTGTTATTACTGTATATTTCTGTATATTTTTACTGTATATTTTATATTAGAATGTGTATAACATAGGAAATGTATATCCCGGACCGTATTTCATTTTCAGGCTTATTTTTATTCTTATTTGTTTTTGTCTACCTAAATGTTTACTGTTTACTGTGAGCGATTTGTAGTGCCAAATTTCCCTTGTGATGAATAAAGTATTTCTATTCTATTCTAATGTGACATACAGTATGTTGACGTCTAACTGAGTAACACCAGCCATCATAGCTAATGTTACACAAGCTGTAGACCCACAATCCCTGGATGAATACAGTCTGGAATTCCATGTGGAAATCTTTATATCCTGAGATTGAAGATGCTGTGCAACTTAGATTTGTTAAGGTGTCTATTTTACTGCTGTGAAGCACTTTGGGCTGCAATTCTTGTATAAAAGGTGCTATACAAATAACGTTTTTTATTATTATTATTATAAAGACTGTTGTGAAGACTTTTGTTCAAGGGACAAAAGCTACAGAGTGGACAGTCAAGAAACACTGGTTTCAGAAACAGTCATCTGAGCTCTCAGTGAAGGAGGGGAGGAGAGGGAAGGGGAGGGAGAGGAGAGGGAATGGAGAGGTAAGGACACTAGTCCTATCACCTCTTGAAGGGTTTGAGGTAAGGAGACTAGTCCTATCACCTCTTGAAGGGTTTGAGGTAAGGAGACTAGTCCTATCACCTCTTGAAGGGTTTGAGGTAAGGACACTAGTCCTATCACCTCTTGAAGGGATCAGGTTTGAGGTAAGGAGACTAGTCCTATCACCTCTTGAGGGGATAGCGGTGCCAGTGGTGTGTAGATTTCCTCTTTGGCCGGTAAATTACAGAGGCTACTCGTTCACTAAAAAGTTTAAATTAGGAGCCAACATTCTGAATTAGGGAAATCTATTTTTAGAACGCATCTTAAAGAGCATGGCAGCAGCAATAACGATGCACAGCAATATACCTGATGCTTAATGCGTATTGTCAGTCAAAAAAGTTAGGCCTACCATTTGTAATAATTACATTACCTCCACTCTGTCTGCAGCAGGTCTCTCCGCTCATGGAACGGCATATTTCTTCTGTATCAATAGTCTATGAGTGCTATGCAAAGTGGGTGACATGTTGTTGGCACAATTTGGAAATGCACAAACATGAACCAAGGCTTTCTGCATCATGCCCTCACTCTACCTAGGTGCCACGCCAAACACAGTAGTTCCATATGTCCGAACACGTCTGACAGAGATTTGCATGCATGTCTGAAAGGCAATTCCAGGCAATGCTAACTAAAAAACTAGTTAGTCTTTTTAAAATCTAATCTAAGTCTTTGCCAAAGGGTTAATTTTGTTCCCGGTTTATGACAACTTGGTAATAAATCAGACCACCTGTTCATCAAATGTAGCTAGTATCGACCTCACAGCGATCATGGGTATAGGATCTGTGCATCCCTATATATTGGTTCAGTGTGTTTGTTACTTTCAAAAGCAATGGTTACAACTAATTACATTTAAATTATTTCCTGCCCTTCTTTCTAGACTCCCTTGCCTTACATCCGTTTATCTGTGAAGAGGAGGTTCTGCCTGAGCAGCAGGAGAGGAGCCCCAGTCTGGTCCAGGAGGAGCCAGAGCCCCGACAGATCAAAGAGGAACAGGAGGAACTCTGGATCAGTCAGGGGGGAGAGCAGCTTCAAGGTCTGGAGGAGGCTGATGTCATAAAGTTCACATTCAACCCTGTCCCTGTGAAGAGTGAACATGATGACGAAAACCCTCAGTCCTCGTGGTTTAACCAAAGCCAGGACACAGAGGAGACCCTACAGATTAAAGAGGAACAGGAGGAACTATTTCAAGATCTAGAGGAGGCTGATGGCTTGCACCCTGTGAAACATGATTGTGATAATACTATGTCCTCACAACTCGGCCAAAGCCAGGACCCAGAGCTCCTACAGATTAAAGATGAACCACATCAAGGACTTGAAGAAGCTGATCACTCCAAGATCACAGTAGACCCAGTGAAATGGGAATATGGTCAAGAGAACTTTCTTCCCTTCCAGCTTCTTCAAACCGAGAGGGAGAAAAACAGAGAAGCTTACTCTTTACCCAGCACCTCAACTGAACAGATGAAAATAGAACCTGATGGAGAAGACTGTGGAATATCAGAACCAGCCAGTAACATACATCCAGCTGGTGATTTAGAACCAACTAGATATGGCCAGCCTCTCTCTTCAGACAGTTCTGGAACTGAGACGGATAACAGCAATGGTTGGAAGGAGAGTGGAGGACCTCTGGACCTGACTCGGAAACCAAAGAAGGTACAGAAAAGACAAAGTTTGTCTAACAGCAGGCCTGGGTTCAGCAAGAAGGGAGATCTGAAGAGACTCATACGAAACCATACTGGAGATAAACCATTTAGTTGTTCAGTTTGTGAGAAAGGGTTCAGTTGGAAGGGAGATCTGAAGAGACACATGATAACTCATTCGGGAGAGAAACGATTTAGTTGTTCAGTTTGTGAGAAAGAGTTCAGTTGGAAGGGGGATCTGAAGACACACATGAGAACTCATACTGGAGAGAAACCATTTAATTGTTCAGGTTGTGGGAAAGGCTTCAGCGATCAAGGGAATCTAAGGAGACACATGGTAACTCATACTGGAGAGAGACCATTTAGTTGTTCAGTTTGTGGAAAAGGGTTCAGTTGGAAGGGAGATCTGAAGAGACACGTGAGAACTCATACGGGAGAGAAACCATTTAGTTGTCCGTTTTGTGAGAAAGGGTTCTGTCAGAGAGCAAATCTTAAGAAACACACTGCAATTCATACCAGAGATAAACCCTTCAATTGTTTGGTTTGTGGGAAAGGCATCAGAAAGAAAGAACGTCTGATTTTACACATGAAAACTCATAGCCTGTTAGAGGCCACAGATAATGACACAAACGGTTCCCCTCAGGAATAACAGTGAGACAGTCTTACCACAATTCACAACCTTGACACTTTTTGATTTGGTAAAGACACATCCCCACCTACAGCTGGTCACATCACCAAGCCAGCCAAGCCAAAGCCACTAAATTGAACCTTTTGTAAGAGAAACCCTCATACTCCCCAAATACAAACAGTTTATTAAACACCCGTTTTATATAGTTCTCTGGTCGATTCACAATGTGTGTGTGTGTGTGTATATATGTGTGTGTGTGTGTGTGTGTGTGTGTGTGTGTGTGTGTGTGTGTGTGTGTGTGTGTGTGTGTGTGTGTGTGTGTGTGTGTGTGTGTGTGTGTGTGTGTGTGTGTGTGTGTGTGTGTGTGTGTGTGTGTGTGTGTGTGTGTGAACAGCTGAAGATCTCTGCTAAATAACCGCTTCCGCATTATTTCCACTATTAGCTTGCGGTCTGCACTAAATAATGGTTGAGCGTGAGTGGTGGAACTAAACCACAGAAGGGGCGGAGGTACGCATATCATTATGCAAATAATTTTGCTTCCGTCACAGGGGACCAAAATTCAGAATGGCTTGGTTCAGTGGGGGAGGATCTTCTCTCCTCTGAACTGGAGGACTGCGCAAAAATTAGAATTTGTGACATAGACAGTGTTGGTACAACCCCACATTGCTAAAAAACAATGCTAAACACTGGAAAAGGCCATTTATAGTTCCCCTTTAACGTTCCAAAATTGCATGTCTTCGCCAACAATTTAAGTTCTGTGACATAGCTGTCCATATTTTCACTGGCACCTTGGTCCCTTGTAAAGAAACTATAATGTTCCAGTGTCATTAATGGCGAGGTTGCAGTGTTCATCAAACCGTTTGATAATGTCAGCTAACTTCCAGGTATCACCCATCAGCGTAGCCACTCTCGCCAGCCAGATAGCAGAAAAGTCGCACTTTTTTCTTTTCATCGTCACCACTCACCGCCAACTGATAAATCCACATAGAGCACAAACACGTCCCTCCATGTCCGTGAAAGATTACTTGAGTCCAGGCACAACGTTTGTGGTGGTCTTAATCCTTCCATGTCGCAGGAAACGTAATAGCTAGCGCGTATGCTAGTATGGTAACAATCTCTTCCCTTCCGCGGAACTGTTTCTGCTCACGATACTTAGGTTCACTACCTGTCACCATGTTTTAGTATGTCATTATATACAGATGAAGACAACTGTTTTCATTATTTCTACCCAACTGGGTATGGGATTTATTCAGCGTGTAGCCTAGGTACAGCCTCATAACCTGGTGCACCACACATAAACCCTGTGTGGCAACAAGCCTAAACAATAGTTCCTATTGTAACAGTCTAGACGGGAGGGGGGAAAAAACTGTGGTCTTGCGGTGATAAGCTTAACTCTGCGGTGGGCCCGATGTGATAGCAATACCGCGGTAATGCGGTAACCGCGGCAGCCCTACTGTCAACATGGCACTCCACTTTGTCCTCCAGCACCTGGACTCTGCAGGAACCTACGCCAGGATCCTGTTTGTGGATTTCAGCTCTGCGTTCAACACAGTCATCCCGACCCTGCTACAGGACAAGCTCTCCCAGCTGAGCGTGCCCGACTCCACCTGCAGATCACAGACTTCCTGTCTGACAGGAAGCAGCATGTGAGACTGGGAAAACACACCTCAGACTCCCAGACCATCAGCACAGGTTCCCCCCAAGGCTGTGTTCTTTCCCCTCTTCTCTTCTCCTTCTACCAACAGCTGCACCTCCAGTCACCAGTCCGTCAAGCTCCTGAAGTTCGCGGACGACACCACCCTCATTGGACTCATCTCTGGTGGGGATGAGTCCGCCTACAAGTGGGAGATTGACCATCTGCTGACCTGGTGCAGCCAGAACAATCTGGAGCTCAATGCTCTCAAGACACTGGAGATGGTTGTGGATTACAGAAGGAACCCAGCCCCACTAAACCCCATCACCCTGTGTGACTCACCAGTGGACACTGTGGAGTCCTTCCGCTTCTTGGGAACCATAATCTCCCATGACCTCAAGTGGGAGCTGAACATCAGCTCCCTCATCAAGAAAGCACAGCAGAGGATGTACTTCCTGCGGCAGCTGAAGAAATTCAACCTGTCAGAGACGATGATGGTGCACTTTTACACAGCCATCATTGAGTCCATCCTCACTCAGTATGGCATGCTGCAGCCACGGCCAAGGACAAAGGCAGGTTGCAACTTGTCATCCACTCTGCTGAGAAGGTGATCGGCTGCAATCTGCATCTCTCCAGGATCTGTACGCCTACAGAACTCTGAAGTGTGCGGGTAAGATTGTGGCTGACCCCTGCCACCCCGGTCACAACCTGTTTGAGACACTCCCCTCTGGCAGGAGCCTACGGTCCATCAGGGCCAAAACCTCACGCCACAAGAACAGTTTCTTCCGCTCTGCAGTGAGCCTCATCAACAAGTCTCAGGACCCTCACTGACAGCTCACTGACTGTGTACATTAACACACCCCCATACTGGGCTATATACTTGCCCAACGCATTGTTACTCATTCTAATTGGTGTATATAATTGACCACATCTGCCCAATTGCACAGCCCTGGCCTATTCCTATTTTATTTTTACTTATAATTGTGCTATATTTAATTGTATTCATCCTCTTATTTACAGTTGTACAGCCCTGGCCTATAATTTATTTCATAATTATATTATTCTATTGTGCTTAACTTAGCTAATATTCATTTTACTCCACCTCTTTATTGTATTATCTGTCTGTTAATATCTGTCTGCTAATGTCGCACCGATAACGTCCAAAGCAAATTCCTTGTATGTGAAAACTACTTGGCAATAAAGACCTTTCTGATTTTGATCTAGGAGAGGGGTCGCTGAGTATTATTGATCTGGGAGAGGTCACTGAGTCTTATTGATCTAGGAGAGGTCACTGAGTCTTATTGATCTAGGAGAGGTCACTGAGGGCTAGATCCACAAAGAATGGATTGCACGGTGCTAGTTGCACCCTTACTTACAATTCATTATGAATTGAAAATGGGGGACCCTGATGTAAACAAGACGAAAGTCTTTCTCTGGTCTGCATCCCCTTAACAATTGTGTGTATTGAGCCGTACTGTATTTATTGTACCCATTCTGCAATCTGTTAAATAAAATTTGCATTCAATCAATCACTGTGCAGATTGATTGATTGAATGAAAATGTTATTAACAGATTGCAGAATGGGTACAATACAGTACGGCTCAATACACACAATTGTAAAGGGGATGCAGACCAGAGAAAGACTTTTTTGTCTTGTTTACATCAGGGTCCCCCATTTTCAATTCATAATGAATTGTAAGTAAGGGTGCAACTAGCACCGTGCAATCCATTCTTTGTGGATCTAGCGTATTATTGATCTCTGTTGTGAGTGAAGTGCTCAATATGAATGCTTTGCTAACCACACTGGGCAGTCATCTAACTACTGTTCTACTAACTACTATGTGTTCTTCTAGAGATCAGGTTAAAGTGTCATTCACACCTAGATAGTTAGGTGTTCTGGTTCTTTTTCTTTGTCAAAAACTATTAAAAGGTGCTATAGATAACATTCAGCCACTAGATGTCGCACTAGAGCACCAGCATGTCATCCAATCAGGTGCATTCCACATGGGGGAAATGGAAAATAGGAAGGGGATACATGCACGCATGTAAACAACATTAATTAATCAATAATTTTTTGGGGGGGGGGGGAGCAATACTTTTATTCCGCACCTTTCTAAAAGTTCTATGGATGTATTATTTTAAAAGGAAAGAATTATTACTCTACATAAAAATGATATCTATAGCAGGGGTTCCCAAAGTTTTCAGGCCGCGACCCCCGAAATAACGGTGTCAGAGAGCTGCGACCCCCGGGCGCCCCAGTGGCGAACCACATAACGCGCTCAGCCGCGACACGGCCGACCCGGGTTCGACTCCCGAACCCGTCGTTATTTGCCGAATGTCTTCCCCCCACTCTGTCTCCCATTCCTCCTCTGTCTCTCTCTACTGGACTGCCCAGTAGCAATAAAGCGATAAAAAAGCCAAAAAATAAATCTTTAAAAAAAGAGAGCTGCGACCCCCACTATTATAGGAACAAAAAATATATAATTATTTGACATTTACAGGGGTCAGTTTCTAATTGTATGTGCTCTTTGAGAGTGGTTTTTAAGGAGGGTAGTGATTCATATTCCTTCACGGCTGTGGGTAGGGCGTTCCACATTATTGTGGCATAATTGTGAAACGTGTTTAGTTCCTTGTTTGAGCCGAATCTGGGTTGCACGTGATTTGTGGAACTCCCTCTGGTGTTGTGGTCGTGGACTTCATTACAGACTATAGTCCAGGTTGAGTTGGCCTACAGCCACACTTGTAATACTATTGTACCAGTATTGCTCTCAAAAATTTTATTAAACGTTTACTGCATAATGCAGAATCACATTAAACAGCCGTATTGTATTATATTTAATGTAAACATAACTATCCTGTTAAACTCAATGTGCTGGTGTCAACATGGACGTCTGTTTTCTATGCTATGAGACATCTGCTTGTCTTCTATTTAGACCCGTTTGGTTTTACAGCATTAGGCGGCCTGTGGCATTAGCTGGTTAGCCCCCGGTTTCTGTCTGCAGGAATAAAAACTCAGATGAAATTATAAATGTTGTCTAAACGCATTCCTGTGCTTTTCTATTAGGGCTGAGCCTGAATCCAGTTTAAATTTCAATTGCGATTTTGTCTTCCCACGATCATGAAAACAAGATACTCAAGATAAAACGATTATTGTGCTGCATGTCGTGTTCAATACATTTTTACAAAAATGACATTTCCCTTCAACCAATTATTTTACAATCTACCCATCCAATAACAATTTACCCCACTCACTATAGCTGCCAGTTGTCTCGCTCACAGACATGCCTATCAACTCCCCATCCAGCCAGTTCAGCCCCAGTCTCAGCAACTCAAGTGCCCTAGAGAAGCCCTTTAAGAGAACAGGAGTGAATAAAGAATGGGTTGTACTGTATTGGACCCATTCTGCAATCTGTTAATAAAGTTTTCAATCAATCAATCAAGTTGTGTCTGTGACAACAGCAATAGTATCCAGCTGCAGAGCCGGAGAGCAACGCTCTCAGGGCCGTGCTGTGAGGGCCCCATTAGACTTCATATCAATAGGGTTTAGCTTTGTCAACAACACAGGGAAGTTCTACAAACAGGCCAGAGGATGTACATACTGTATGAGTAAATTAACTATACTTCATAAAAATCTTTTTTGCTCACACAATACCTTAACAATATAAAACTCAAAAGTAGCCACTGCAG
This sequence comes from Notolepis coatsorum, assembly GCF_963971535.1. NCBI lineage: Eukaryota > Metazoa > Chordata > Actinopteri > Aulopiformes > Paralepididae > Notolepis > Notolepis coatsorum. Next base: position 100,235,556 of record NC_140166.1, read on the forward strand.
CCGTTATCATGAGCTCTGCTCTTCTGTGTTCACATAACTTTCCCAAAACTGACTTGTAATCTAAGTTGCCTAAACCAGTTTGTCCATTTTAAAAGCTCAGAGGACGGAACAGGTTTATTTGTTTATATTTTTTTATTGACAAGGAGGTAGGGAAGGATAGAGGTGGATGGATGGAGGAACGAGGTCCCTGGAGGAACAGCTGGGGGACGGGTATGCAGTGCTCAGGTACTCAGCTGGACTACTTCCCCTGCAGGAGAGAGAGAGCTCTCATTTGTCAATTGAATATGCTACACAACATCTGAATCATATACCTGCCACAGACATCACAGAAGGGTTAGTTTTGATTAATTTCTCAAATGGAATTGGTCTCTACCGTAAAACCATTTGCATTTCCCAGATAATTTTGGCCAACTTTACCTTCATAGGAAACTGCTTGCTTAAAATGGACCTCCAAGTGGTTCTTCATCTTATCAACCTTGTTGGTTTGAATAATGATGCATTGCAGAAAGGGCAATGAAAGTGCTGGCAGCCAAATTCCTCAGAGACTCAGCAGCCACCATCACCCCAGTCATCACACACATAATAAACCTCTCCATAAAACAGGGACACATACCCAAAGACTTCAAAATTGCGAGAGTAACCCCCCTGCACAAAAAGGGCAGCAAATTGGACCCAGGCAACTACCGCCCTGTTTCTATTCTTACCTCCATCTCGAAAGTCATGGAAAAAAATAGTATACGAACAGGTCGAAAAGTACCTTGCGGAAAAAAATCTAATTTACGAATTCCAATCTGGCTTCAGAACATCCCACTCCACTGACACATGCCTTCTATATTTGGACGACCACATCAAACAAGAGGTGGACGCAGGCAAATACTGTGGCAAATGTGGCATGGTCATGCTGGACCTCCAAAAGGCCTTCGACACTGTCAATCACTCCATTCTGATTGACAAGCTAAAAGCAATTGGTTTTGAACTTTTGATAGTACATCAGTGAGCTGGATGCAATCCTACCTGGAGGGGAGAGAACAGATGGTGGAGGTAAACGGTACACTACCAACCCCCCCCCCCAGTGCGGTGTTCCACAAGGAAGCATTTTAGGACCGTTACTGTTCCTAATTTATGCAAATAACATGTCATGAGCTTGTGACTGCAACTTGTTCCTGTTCGCGGACGACTCAGCCCTGCTGGTCTCTGACAGGGACAAGTTACAGGTTGAAAAAACCCTCAGATCAGAACTCTGCAGAATCTACACCTGGCTCGCTGACAAACTATCATTACACCTGGGTAAAACAGAGTCTATTCTCTTCGGATCAAATAACAAACTCAGCAAGACCGACGGCTTCTCAGTTACAGTGGGTGACAATATTGTCACAAGGAAAGATGAAATTACATACCTAGGGTCCATCCTAGAGGCAAATCTTTCCTGTGACAAAATGGCATCCAAGGTAATAAAAAAAGTCAACCAACGAACAAGATTCTTGTACCGGATCTCCTCTCTGGTAAACAAGAATACCCTGAAGACTCTGGCAGGAGCACTCATTCAAGGGTACTACGAGTATGCTTGCACCTCATGGTACCAAAGCACCTCAAAGGCGCTAAAAACAAGATTACAAACATCACAAAACAAACTGGTCAGACTACTACTTGACCTTACTCCTAGAACCCACCTCACCCCTGCCCACTTTGACTACCTAGAATGGCTTAGAGTAGACGACAGAGTACGGCAACTTGCAATGGGCCTGGTCTACAAGATACACTATATACGACTAAGGTACCCATGTACATGTCAAAATACTTCCCAAAGGTCAGTGAATACCACGACCACAACACCAGAGGAAGCTCAACAAATCATGTTAAACCCAGATTCGGCTCAAACAAGGTAAGGTAATGTAGAAGGGTGGATTATCCCTGCTTATGGGAGTAGTAGTACACAGCCACCTGGTAGCAGGATACTATAGAATTGGATCTATATGTACCCCCGTCTTTGGCCCGGAACGTCGTTCTGGAGGGCATGCAGCAGGAGTGGATGGGGCCCAGGATTTACTAACCTGGGGGAATGGTACTCTGGTCTCCCTCGCCTTCCAAGGCGGTCAGCAGTAGCTCCCCACACACTCTCACTTCCCCCAGTACCTCCGATAGCCCTCCCACACTCGGTGACTGTCAGTTCAATAGTGTTATTGGGCTTCCCTTTAAGCAGTACCCTTCCTTGACCACCTGTATAGACCCTTTAATTATTATGCTGTGAATGGGGTGGAAGGGTTAAATAGTTATACCAGTCACAAGTATTTACCCAGGGGTTAGGTTAGCATAAGAAACAGACACACACACAGTGCTCCCAATTCTGTCTACTTTATATGAAGCCTGGTCAGTTTATCAGTTACAAGTACTTCAGATTATTCAGATAGCACGTATTCATACATGGCACCGGGTGCTCTCACTGGTAATGTAGGGGAACACTATTCCCATCATAGGCACCGCGTGCTCAATACATTAATAATAACCCCGCTTAGATTAGGGGAGACCCAGGCACAAAGTAGATGGTTCATTGGGAATTCAAATAACAATACAATAATACAAAATACAAAAGAAACCAAGTAAATGTGGGCCCACGTTACCAAATAAAACCTACACTAAAGCCGGCTTATATTGTTTGGGGTACCCCTTAGACACTGGTCGTTAGCGTTCACTTGTATGGACATTGCTGTGGGCACATGAGGTACCGTTCGTACTTAGCCAAGATGGCGGACCCACTCTTATCACCTCTCTCCAGGTGACAAGATGGCGTCGGGCGATCCCGCGAGCACAGCCAGCGGGCTGGGGTGAACAGCATGGGCAGTGGTGAACTGGAGGAGCGTGCTGTGATGGCGACCTCTGCTGGTGGGAAGAGGCGTCCTCTGCGGCGTCGGGGAGACGTCCACTGCGGCTGTTGTTTGATGCTGGCGCGCAAGCTAATACTGTTTGGCTACCCTAAACACAGCTAAACTGCAGGTCTGAATGCACCCTCCTGCTATCGGTTGTACTACTAACGCAACGTGGCTGACTGTACCACCGGTCTTCAGCGCAGCGCGCCCGGTAGTCTACTGGAGTCAGATGGAGCCGTTAGCAGCATGCTAATACACCGCACACTTACTACTATAACCCGTTAACTATGGACGTTAGTCCTTCGTTCTGTATCGCTTACTCACACACTATCGCTGGTACTTCTAGGATAACACGTCAACTAGCAAGTACTTCTTATCACCCGTCGCTCTCCAACGGGGCTCTTCAACATCACTCCTTCAACGGGGCTCGTTTGAGCACACGCCCGTTGCGACTGTTCATGGTCGAGTTCACTGCCGAAGAGAGCTTCCTGGTGCTCTGGCTCCCAGGTAATTCTCTCTTCCTCGTTGCTTCCCTCTCTCCTCCGCTCCAACTGCCACCACTGCCACCACTGCCCCCTGCTGGCAACCGCAACTGATCCCACTATAGGACCACTCCAGAAAGGGAGAAAGGTGCTTCAATGTTATGTTAGTGATCCATGATGAAGCCGGAGAAGAGTAGCACCTCACCTCGTTATTAGACCGGGCGAGATATCAAAAGGAACACTGTTTATCACACTTTATACACACACAGGGAAAGTAACAGTTAGTCAGCACTTCTGAATACCTAGCAGAATATTCAGGATCCTACAGTAAGGTAAGGTAAGGTACCTTACCTCAAACAAGGGACTAAACACGTTTCGCAATTATACCACATCAATGTGGAATGCCCTACCCAAAGCTGTACAGGAATGTGAATCCCTACCCACATTCAAAACCGCTCTAAAAGAGCACCTACGGGAGGCTGCAATTCGAAACTGGCCACCGTAAATGTCCAAACCCCCCCACCCCCTCCTAGACAGTCTCCTCCCCACCGTATATATATTCTCTCCCCACCGTATGTATATTTCTCTCCCACCCACCCACCCCCTCCAAATGTACAGTCTCCTCCCCACCGTATGTATATATTCTCTCCCCACTGTATGTATATTTCTCTCCCACCCCCTCCTAATGTACAGTCTCCTCCCCATCATATGTATAATCTGTCAGGATCTATGGGTAACAGTACTGTATATTTGCATATCATATATGTCACAAATGTAACAGTTGTAGTGACTGTACATAATTCACACAGAACTGTTGTTGGGAATAGTAGTTCCCCCCCCGAACGATTTATAGTGTGGCACTTCCTGCCACCGGCATTCATTCTTACTATCGACTCGACTACATCGACTTGTTGTTACGCTGATGAATAATAAAGGAATTAGGTTCAACTTCGAGACACCGCCTCCGACTCCTTTCTCTCAGCGCTACACTGGTGACCCCGACATTAGTCTCGAAGAAGTTTCCGAGACAGAGAATACGACGAACATGGCAAACAACGCTGTTTTTCTCAGACTGCCTGAGTTTTGGGAGCAGTCGGCAGCTGCTTGGTTCGCCCAAACTGAGGTGCAATTCGCCCTACGGGGAATCGTGGATGACGCCGCAAAATACTTCCACGTCGTCTCGAGCCTGAACAACACTACGGCGGCGAGGACGGTAGGCTTCATTACCGCTCCACCGGCCCAGAGAGCAACAAAGTGCCGCCCACCTTGTACTTTTGTCAGGGCGGGAAACGCCAACACCTGCGCCCAGTAGCGGCCGTGAGCGCAGGTACGTCGAACAGGCTACTCTTCATTAAGGACACACTCTCCGGTCGAAAATTCCTCTGCGACACCGGAGCACAGAGGAGCGTCCTACCGGCGACGGTGGAGGACACCGCCGGCGGGGAGGGGGGTCCGCGACTGACGACCGCCAACGGTAACCCGATCCGCACCTACGGCACGAGGACCGTGGAGTTGTGTTTTGGGGGACAGCGGTTCACGTGGGAGTTTGTCACGGCCGACATCTCGTTCCCACTACTCGGGGCGGATTTCCTCTGTGCACATGGGCTCCTCGTGGACGTGAGGCACGGCCGCCTGGTAGACGCCCAGACATATGCTTCCTTGACATGTGTGCGCAATGAAGTAGTATACAGCGGGCTGGCCAGCTCGCTCGCAGAAGGTGACGTGTACCAACGCCTACTGCAGGAGTTTCCCGGCTTGACACAGCCTACGTTCTCGGCCGCGACCACCAAACACGGGGTAGAGCATCACATCGAGACTCAAGTAGCTCCCGTGTACGCTAGGGCCCGCCGGCTCAACCCTGACAGACTAGCAGTCGCTAGGTCAGAGTTCGCCAACATGGAGAGGTTGGGGATTATCCGACGCTCGGACAGCCCCTGGGCCTCGCCGCTGCACATCGTGCCCAAAGTGGACGGGGGATGGAGACCGTGCGGTGACTACAGACGCCTCAACGATGCTACCACGCCAGACCGCTACCCGGTCCCCCACATCCAGGACTTCTCAGGGCACCTGGCGGGTAAGCTGTTCTTTTCAAAAGTAGACCTTGTATGCGGTTACCACCAAGTGCCGGTACACCCCTTGGACGTCCCGAAGACGGCGGTGGTAACACCCTTCGGTCTATTCGAGTTCCTACGGATGCCGTTCGGACTTAAGAACGCGGCACAGTCTTTCCAGAAACTAATGGACTCGACGCTCAGAGATATGCCGTTTATTTTTGTCTACCTGGACGACATCCTCGTTGCCAGCTCCTCGCCCGAAGAGCACCTGGCGCACCTCCGATGCCTCTTTACGAGGCTTGGCCAACACGGCCTAATCATCAACCCGGCTAAGTGCCAGTTCGGGTTGACCTCCATACAGTTCTTCGGACATCTCATCGACAGGAGGGGGGCCGCCCCCCTCCCGTCGAAAGTGGAAGCCGTTTCCGCTTTCCCATGACCCCCGACGGCCCGAGCACTCAGAGAATTTCTCGGGATGGTGACGTTTTATCACCGGTTCATCCCCCGGGCGGCCCACACCATGCGGCCGCTTTACGAGGCTCTGAAGGACAAGTCCCCCAACCAGCCTGTCGACTGGACGGCCGAGAGGACGACAGCCTTCGCGGCCACCAAGACGGCCCTGGCGGATGCAGCCATGTTGGCTCACCCGTCACGGGGGCCCCGGTCGCCATTACCACCGACGCGTCAGACTACGCGGTGGGCGCGGTGCATGAACAGTACGTTGACGGCGCCTGGCAACCGCTGGCGTTTTTCAGCCGTCAACTGACCCCCAGGGAGCGCAAGTACAGCGCATTTGACAGAGAGCTCCTAGGCCTCTGGTTGGCGGTGTGCCATTTTCGGTTCATGCTGGAGGGCCGGGAGTTTACGGCCTTCGTCGACCACAAACCCCTCACGTTCTCCATGTCCAAGGTGGCTGAACCGTGGTCCGCGCGACAACAGCGCCAACTCTCGTATATTTCTGAATACACGACAGACAGACATACGGCATATCGCCGGGAAAGCCAACGTGGTCGCAGACTGCCTATCCAGGGTCGTCATCGGAGCTGTGCAACTGGGCCTCGACTACGTCGCCATGGGCTCGGAACAGGCCTCCGACCACGACATCCAGGCCCTCAGGACAGCGGATACCAGTGGATACCAGCGGAGACCAGCGGATACCTCAGAGACGTCGCGATTGGCGGCTCGGGCGCGTCCCTGCTCTGTGACCTCTCCACCGGGCACCCCCGGCCGCTGGTCCCTATAGGCTGGCGCAGGCGGGCTTTCGAGGCGGTGCACAACCTGTCTCACCCCGGTAGGAAGCCTTCGAGCAGGTTGGTGTCACAGAAATTTGTGTGGCGAGGGCTCAAGAAAGACGTGATGGCCTGGGTCGACGCGTGTGTGTCCTGCCAACGGGCTAAAGTGCACCGACATACCAAGGCCCCGCTTGTGACATTCGTAGTTCCCGAGAGGAGATTCGACCACGTCAACGTTGACCTCGTGGGCCCGCTTCCTTCCTCTCACGGGTTTACCTACCTGTTCACTATGGTGGACAGGACCACCCGATGGCCGGAAGCCGTTCCCCTCGCCTCGACATCTTCTTCCGACGTGGCCCGCGCCTTTATCAGCATGTGGATTGCACGTTTCGGTACCCCGTCCGACCTCTCCTCCGACCGGGGCTCGCAGTTCACCTCGGAGCTCTGGAACACGGTCGCCAGCGGCCTGGGGGTTAAGCTGCACCGTACAACCGCTTACCACCCGCAGGCCAACGGGCTATGCGAACGTTTCCACCGGTCCATGAAGGCGGCGCTGCGCGCAGGCCTGACGGACGGCAACTGGGTGGATAAGCTGCCGTGGGTCATGCTCGGACTTAGGAGCGCCCCCAAAGAAGACCTGCAATCCTCGTCCGCGGAGCTGTTATGCGGCCAGACATTGCGCGTCCCGGGGGATTTCATTCCGGACGCGACAACCCCTTGGTCCGCGGCCAGCCAGCGTTCCACCCTGCGGGAAGCGGCTCAGACCTTCGCCCCGATTCCCACAGCATGGTACCCCCGTTCCCGGGTGCCGCGCAGCCTGCACGCGGCGGAGTACGTTTTTGTTCGCCACGACGCGCACCGTGGGCCCCTACGCCCCCCTTACGATGGCCCGTTTAGGGTCCTGCGACATGGTAATAAGGACCTCATGGTCGACATGGGCGGTAGGACGGAGACCGTGTCAATAGACAGGATCAAGCCCGCTCACGTAGACGTTTCCCAACCTTTGGAGTTGGCCCTTCCCCCCCGCAGGGGTCGTCCGCCGTTGCCCCGGGAGCCGCCTCCCACAGAGCCACCGGCAGCCTCACCGATGCCAGTGCCCCCGGGTGTCGGAGAGGGTACGGGCGCTTGCGACGCTTTCCCCTCTCCGCCCCTGGTTTTCCGCGCTCGCCGAGGCCGTTTCGTGCCCCCGGGTGTCGTGGACGGCGTGAGCACTTACGCCGCTCCGCCCTCCCCGCCCCCGGTTTTCCGCACACGCAGAGGCCGGGCAATTGTTCCCCCACGCCGGGGGGATTTTGACTATGGGTGAATTCTGGGGGGGCTTGTGTAGTGACTGTACATAATTCACACAGAACTGTTGTTGGGAATAGTAGTTCCCCCCCTGAACGATTTATAGTGTGGCACTTCCTGCCACCGGCATTCATTCTTACTATCGACTCGACTACGTCGACTTGTTGTTACGCTGATGAATAATAAAGGAATTAGGTTCAACTTCCAGACACCGCCTCCGACTCCTTTCTCTCAGCGCTACACAGTACTGTATGTCATGTATGTCCCTATGCCATAAATGTCATGATGTCATGTATGTTGTGTATGTCATAAATGTCACTATGAATTGAAAATGGGGGACCCTGATGTAAACAAGACAAACGTCTTTCTCTGGTCTGCATCCCCTTAATAATTGTGTGTATTGAGCCGTACTGTATTGTACCCATTCTGCAATCTGTTAAATAACGTTTTCAATCAATCAATCACAAATGTAACACAAGACGATGTTAGATATCTATGGTGTATGTCGTAAACAAGGAGAGAGAGAGAGAGAGAGAGCGAGAGAGCCCCCCCCCCTCATCCGCATGCGCAGTAGTGCAAAACAAGGTACACGCCACGAAGCCCCGCCCACGCACAGTCAAACCACTCCAATAGGGGGTATCTGCAGAGCCAGGCGTGGACGGGTTGGAGGCGGGGCTTCGTGGTCTGGACAAGTATTAGTGGTCTGGACAAGTATTTGCACTACTGCGCACCATTTTCAACTTCACTTTCGTCTCGTTTACATAGATCCCCCATTTTCAACTTACCTTCCCCCATTTTCAACTTAACTTTCGTCTCGTTTACATAGGTACATTGAGACAGTAATGTTACATCTAGACATTTATGACATACCAGATCTAGTAATAATAGAGTAAACTTAACTTTCGTCTCAGTAACAATGTTCATAAAGTGTTGAGTGGTACAGTGTAGGTTAGTTTATTAGGACAAGTGCATGACAGTAAGGTTAGTTAGGGTTAGATTTTTTTTATTTTTATTTTTTTATTCAGATAATGGTTGAAGAAGTGAGTCTTTAAGTGCATGACAGTAAGGTTAGTTAGGGTTAGATTTCTTTTATTCAGATAATGGTTGAAGAAGTTAGTCTTTAGTCGACGGTGAAATAATAGAGTAAACTTAACTTTCGTCTCGTTTACATAGGTACATAGACAGTAATGTTACATCTAGACATTTATGATTAGCCGACGCTTTTATCCAAAGCGACTTACAAGTTCTGTACGACAAGCCATCAGGAAGGGCACAACTCTATCAGCTGAGTAACAATGTTCATAAAGTGTTGAGTGCTACAGTGTAGGTTAGTTTATTAGGACAAGTGCATGACAGTAAGGTTAGTTAGGGTTAGATTTTTTTTATTTAGATAATGGTTGAAGTAGTGAGTCTTTAGTCGACGGCGAAAGATTGGATGGGTTTCGGCTGTCCTAACTGGGGTGGGTAGTTCATTCCACCATTGTGGGGCAAGGACTAAGAATAGGCGACTTCTCTTTGATGACCCTCCTGGAGCTTGGATAGGAGTAGGAATAAACTGTACATATACAGCACTGTTTGAACCTGGCACACAACATACTTCACATGTCATTTTTCTTTTTGTGGAGACGAAGATGATGAGTACCGGTCTTCTCCTCAGACATATAAAATCAGTTTTTCAATACAAGTACGACTCAAGACACAGAACATTAGTATGCAAAATAAAAAATTAACACAGATTTTGAGTGTGAATGAAAACTTTATTTCAACAAGATTGCAGAATGGGTACAATACAGTACGGCTCAATACACACAATTGTTAAGGGGATGCAGACCAGAGAAAGAAGTTTTGTCTTGTCTTCTCGTACTGAAAACGTGACTGTTAGCACAGAGACGGCTGCATTTACACACAGGGCCATTTTCGTTTAGTTTTCAGGGTCAGTTTCGCTTTTCAGAATGCAACGTAATGGCAGGCAAGTTAGGCCCAGTCCACACGAGCGCTGGATTTAATATAACCATGATTGTATGTGCGCAGTTGCACTGTTCGGCCACACACAACCGGGGATTTGCTACACTGCAACCCCGGTCTTTGAAAACCGGAGTCCAGGGTGAAGTTTTGCGGTTTTGTGTGGGCATAGCAATCAAGGTTATTCCCAGTGTTTACAGCAGAGCTGTCGCAATTATTTCCCATGTTCACGGCAGACTGTCAAAAAACAATAGCAAGTTAGCAACCGAGCGCGGGGTAGAGAGATTAGTGTCTCGTTTACATCAGGGTCATATCGACCCTGTACCCGTTGCTCTTGAAGGGTTCATCTATTAGACAAGTACAGTACAATGAGAGAGGTAGTGCGACCTTCCACACGTTACTCTCCCAGTGAGAATCTGCGCTGCCAGGCTGGCTGCCGGCTGGCTGCACATGCGTCGGAGGAAAGCATGAGACAGTCTCCGGCCTCTCGGACCAACAGTGGGGGTACACCATGTACTTGCACGTTTATATTTAGTAAAGATAGCAGAGAGAGAGAAAGAGAAAGAGAGAGCCAGTTAGCTAATTAAATTCAATTGCACAGCTGATCTGTGGTGGCCTTGATAAGCAACACACCTAATGTCCAAAATAGGTACTTACATTTTTACATATTTAGTAAAGATAGCAGTCCTACTACACCATGTACTTGCACGTTTATATTTAGTAAAGATAGCAGTCCTATACACCATGCACTTGCAAGTTTATATTTAGTAAAGATAGCAGTCCTATACACCATACACTTGCAAGTTTATATTTAGTAAAGATAGCAGTCCTACTACACCATGTACTTGCACTTTTATATTTAGTAAAGATAGCAGTCCTATACACCATGCACTTGCAAGTTTATATTTAGTAAAGATAGCAGTCCTATACACCATGCACTTGCAAGTTTATATTTAGTAAAGATAGCAGTCCTACTACACCATGTACTTGCACGTTTATATTTAGTAAAGATAGCAGAGAGAGAGAAAGAGAAAGAGAGAGCCAGTTAGCTAATTAAATTCAATTGCACAGCTGATCTGTGGTGGCCTTGATAAGCAACACACCTAATGTCCAAAATAGCGAAATAGGTACTTACATTTTTACATATTTAGTAAAGATAGCAGTCCTATACACCATGCACTTGCAAGTTTATATTTAGTAAAGATAGCAGTCCTACTACACCATGTACTTGCACGTTTATATTTAGTAAAGATAGCAGAGAGAGAGAAAGAGAAAGAGAGAGCCAGTTAGCTAATTAAATTCAATTGCACAGCTGATCTGTGGTGGCCTTGATAAGCAACACACCTAATGTCCAAAATAGGTACTTACATTTTTACATATTTAGTAAAGATAGCAGTCCTATACACCATGCACTTGCAAGTTTATATTTAGTAAAGATAGCAGTCCTACTACACCATGTACTTGCACGTTTATATTTAGTAAAGATAGCAGTCCTATACACCATGCACTTGCAAGTTTATATTTAGTAAAGATAGCAGTCCTATACACCATGCACTTGCAAGTTTATATTTAGTAAAGATAGCAGTCCTATACACCATGTACTTGCACTTTTATATTTAGTAAAGATAGCAGTCCTATACACCATGCACTTGCAAGTTTATATTTAGTAAAGATAGCAGTCCTACTACACCATGTACTTGCACATTTATATTTAGTAAAGATAGCAGTCCTATACACCATGCACTTGCAAGTTTATATTTAGTAAAGATAGCAGTCCTATACACCATGCACTTGCAAGTTTATATTTAGTAAAGATAGCAGTCCTACTACACCATGTACTTGCACGTTTATATTTAGTAAAGATAGCAGTCCTATACACCATGCACTTGCAAGTTTATATTTAGTAAAGATAGCAGTCCTACTACACCATGTACTTGCACATTTATATTTAGTAAAGATAGCAGTCCTATACACCATGCACTTGCAAGTTTATATTTAGTAAAGATAGCAGTCCTATACACCATGCACTTGCAAGTTTATATTTAGTAAAGATAGCAGTCCTACTACACCATGTACTTGCACGTTTATATTTAGTAAAGATAGCAGTCCTATACACCATGCACTTGCACGTTTATATTTAGTAAAGATAGCAGTCCTACTACACCATGTACTTGCACATTTATATTTAGTAAAGATAGCAGTCCTATACACCATGCACTTGCAAGTTTATATTTAGTAAAGATAGCAGTCCTATACACCATGCACTTGCAAGTTTATATTTAGTAAAGATAGCAGTCCTACTACACCATGTACTTGCACGTTTATATTTAGTAAAGATAGCAGTCCTATACACCATGCACTTGCACGTTTATATTTAGTAAAGATAGCAGTCCTACTACACCATGTACTTGCACGTTTATATTTAGTAAAGATAGCAGAGAGAGAGAAAGAGAAAGAGAAAGAGAGAGCCAGTTAGCTAATTAAATTCAATTGCACAGCTGATCTGTGGTGGCCTTGATAAGCAACACACCTAATGTCCAAAATAGCGAAATAGGTACTTACATTTTTACATATTTAGTAAAGATAGCAGTCCTATACACCATGCACTTGCAAGTTTATATTTAGTAAAGATAGCAGTCCTACTACACCATGTACTTGCACGTTTATATTTAGTAAAGATAGCAGAGAGAGAGAAAGAGAAAGAGAGAGCCAGTTAGCTAATTAAATTCAATTGCACAGCTGATCTGTGGTGGCCTTGATAAGCAACACACCTAATGTCCAAAATAGGTACTTACATTTTTACATATTTAGTAAAGATAGCAGTCCTATACACCATGCACTTGCAAGTTTATATTTAGTAAAGATAGCAGTCCTACTACACCATGTACTTGCACGTTTATATTTAGTAAAGATAGCAGTCCTATACACCATGCACTTGCAAGTTTATATTTAGTAAAGATAGCAGTCCTATACACCATGCACTTGCAAGTTTATATTTAGTAAAGATAACAGTCCTACTACACCATGTACTTGCACGTTTATATTTAGTAAAGATAGCAGAGAGAGCAGAGAGAGAAAGAGAGAGCCAGTTAGCTAATTAAATTCAATTCAATTGCACAGCTGATCTGTGGTGGCCTTGATAAGCAACACACCTAATGTCCAAAATAGGTACTTACATTTTTACATATTTAGTAAAGATAGCAGTCCTATACACCATGCACTTGCAAGTTTATATTTAGTAAAGATAGCAGTCCTACTACACCATGTACTTGCACGTTTATATTTAGTAAAGATAGCAGTCCTATACACCATGCACTTGCAAGTTTATATTTAGTAAAGATAGCAGTCCTACTACACCATGTACTTGCACTTTATATTTAGTAAAGATAGCAGAGAGAGCAGAGAGAGAAAGAGAGAGCCAGTTAGCTAATTAAATTCGATTGCACAGCTGGTCTGTGGTGGCCTTGATAAGCAAACCTAATGTCCAAAATAGCGAAATAGGTACTTACATTTTTACTGAAAGACATCTTGTTCTGCCGGCGCAGTGCGCACACACCACACTGTGAAAGAGTTCTTCTTCTTCTTCTTCTTGTTGTGATGTGAGAAAGAGTTAGGGAAAAATGGACTCTTTATACTCTCACGTGCTCCAGTCCACACGCATGCGCATACACATTGCGCACTCCAACACATAGCGAGAGAGCCCCCCCCCCCCCCCCCCCCTCATCCGCAATACTTGTCCAGACCACTAATACTTGTCCAGACCACGAAGCCCCGCCTCCAACCCGTCCACGCCTGGCTCTGCGGCTCTGCAGATACCCCCTACTCCCACGCCTGGCTGCCTGTATCAGTTCCGCAACCGTTTCCATTTCCGGGGTAGGCCTGATTGGCCGCGACAGGCACGTGACCCGCCGCGGCCACGCCCCGCGGCAGCCCCAGGACGCGACAAGGCGAGGCTTCTGTGTTTCACCGCCGTTTTCCGCCTTCAACGCCGCAGCAGCAAATTGTCATCACTTTCCCCACTGAGTTACCATACGCTATACAATATACTATGCAATGTACTAATATACAATACGGCTCACTTTTCCCACTTCAATGACAGAGCCGCTGTTTAATAATATTGTCGCGGCGGAGCTCCGTCGCGGCAGCATTATGTAGCAGTAATCCCCCCATTTTTACCATCGACAACTAGCGCAACTGGCAGCGCTGCCTTGCTGTGGATCCTGCGGTCCGTTGGTGACGAGTTCGATTCCCTTAAAATTATAATTTTTTTTTTTAAACGTGCATTCTTTTGATTGTTTTGATGTGAAAAGTGATGCTGCATAAGGCGTCTGCACTTAGCACTGACTGAGAAAGTACATAATAGTGCTACTTTGACGTTTTAATGTTGGACCAAAGCAGGTCTCTGGAGCGCAACAGTAAGAAGCATTTGCACTGCAACGCGTACACCTTACTGTAAATTGTACCTCATCCCATTTCTGCTTTGCACTATAGTGTATTGTATATTGGTACATTGCATAGTATATTGTATGGTACAGTAACGGTCTCTGGAGCGCAACAGTAAGAAGCATTTGCACTGCAACGCATACACCTTACTGTAAATTGTACCTCATCCCATTTCTGCTTTGCACTATAGCGTATTGTATATTGGTACATTGCATAGTATATTGTATGGTACAGTAACAGTCTCGGGCCTACCTGGAAGAGGTCAAGGTCCTGGCGGGATGGTGCCAGGAAAACAGCCTCTCCCTGAACGTCAGCAAAACAAAGGAGATGATTGTGGACTTCAGGAGGTCGGGGGTCAAGGACTACAGCCCCCTCAGCATCGACGGGGCACCGGTTGAGAGAGTCAACAGCTTTAAGTACCTCGGAGCCCACATATCCGAGGACTTGACATGGACCACACACATTGACAGTGTTGTGAAGAAGGCACGACAACGCCTCTACTTCCTCAGGCGCCTAAGGAAGTTCCAAGTCAGCCAGAAGATCCTTAAGAACTTCTACTCATGTACAATAGAGAGCATCTTGACCGGCAACATCACCTCCTGGTTTGGGAATAGCACTGCACAAGACCGAAGCAGACTACAAAGAGTGACACGTTCAGCCGAACGCACAATTGGAGGGGGGCTCCCCACCCTCCAGAACATTTACTACAAGCGTTGCAAGGGCAAGGCTAAGAGAATCATTAAAGACTCCAGTCACCCGAACAACTGCCTCTTTGAACTGCTGCGGTCAGGCAGGCGATACCGGAGTCTCAAGGCGAGCACAGAAAGACTCAGAAGAAGCTTCTATCCCCAGGCCATCAGGCTGCTAAACGAACAATGAATGAACACTACACAACAACAACCACCAAACGCACATAGCACACACATCCACACGCACACACTCACTTTAAACAAACACACTGTAGCACCCACTCCACACACTTTATAGCACACACCCACTTTAAACAAACACACTGTAGCACCCACTCCCCACACGTTATATTTATGGATGAAGGATTGCACTACAACTCGTACACCTTACTGTAAATTGTACCTAAAATTGTACCTCATCCCATTTCTGCTTTGCACTAGATAGTACTGTACATTAGTACACTGCATAGTATTGTGTATTGTATATTACATGGTAACTCAGAACATTGTACATATGTCTATACCGAACACTGTGACCTCATTTTTCTTCTTCTAAATTCATGCTATATTATGTTATTATGTTATTTGATACTATCTTGTCTAGCACAGTCTCTGGAGCGTAACAGTAAGAAGCATTTTGTATGAAAGTATTCTGTACTTCTGTATGACAACTATTAAAGAACTTGAACTTGAACGTATTGTATATTAGTACATTGCATAGTATATTGTATAGCGTATGGTAACTCAGTGTGGAAAGTGATGACAATTTGCTGCTGCGGCTTTGAAGGCGGAAAGCGGCGGTGAAACACAGCAGCCTCGCCTTGCCGCATCCTGGGGCTGCTGCGGGGCATGGCCGCGGCGGGTCACGTGCCTGTCGCGGCCAATCAGGCCTACCCCGGAAATGGAAACGGTTGCGGAACTGATACAGGCCGCCTGCCTCTGCGGCTCTGCAGATACCCCCTACTCAACCAAACCTAGTCCAAGCCGCGTCTCTACATTTCGTAGCCGCATTTCTGCAGACCCCTCTCTGATTGGTTGAACTCCATTTCTGCAGACCCCTCTCTGATTGGTTGAGCGAAGCCCCTCTCTGATTGGTTGAGCGTGCGCATGCGCATGAGCCGCGACAAGCTCCTCCAGAAACTCCGGAGGAAACTCTGTTAAGCTCCAGAGAGAGAGGCTGAAAACCCACAGTTCTTGCCCGACGGATGGGAGCGAATCCCGGATCCGAGGTTTCTGATGACTACCCCCAAAACATGGAGGTCGCGAACGCAATTTATACGCATGGAAGTATTGATTACGCCATAACGAATCATTAACAAAATATACCGTTAACTGGAATATGTTGTGTGTGCCTTTCTGAATATGATTTGGGAGGGTTATAATAGAAGAAACATTATGTGAATAAACCGCGAAATAATAACTAATTCCTTGGTCAATAGAAGTCTCTGTGATACTTTCTGAATATGATTTGGGAGGGTTATAATAGAAGAAAGACAGTGTAAACAATATAACGTTATGTGAATAAACCGCGAAATAACCACGAAATAACATAACGTTATGTTATATAATGTTACAATGTACAGTTTCTAACAGCTGGCTGTGTTGTGAAATGTGCATAACGTTATGAATAAACCGCGAAGTCACAGGAAATAAATAACGTTATACGCGAATCTGGTAGTACATTTCTGCTTATCTTCTTGATATGATAACATTACATCCGCCTTTTACCGCGTGACGAGCTAAACCAATCAGAGAGGGGCTTCGCTCACATGACGCTCAACCAATCACAGAGGGGCTTCGCTCAACCAATCAGAGAGGGGTCTGCAGAAATAGAGTTCAACCAATCAGAGAGGGGTCTGCAGAAATGCGTACTCCAATAGGAGGTATCTGCAGAGCCGCAGAGCCAGGCTGGACGGGTTGGAGGCGGGGCTTCGTGGTCTGGACAAGTATTAGTGGTCTGGACAAGTATTTGCACTACTGCGCACCATTTTCAACTTCACTTTCGTCTCGTTGATTGATTGATTGATTGAAAAGTTTATTAACAGATTGCAGAATGGGTACAGTACAGTACAGCTCAATACATACAATTGTTAAGAGGATGCAGACCTGAGAAAGACTTTCGTCTTGTTTCCATCAGGGTCCCCCATTTTCAATTCATCATATGACACACACGACATACAGATAGACAGTACTGCTACATCTATACATTTATGACATACCAGATTTTCAAATACAGTACTATTTGTGATACTAAAAAAATCCAGAAAAAGAGTGTATATACATTTGACATAGAAACTGTACATTGGAGGAGGTTGGGTAGGTGGGGTGGGGCTGTACATTGGAGGTGGGGGGGGGGGGGTTGGGTAGGGGGGACACACACTGTACATTGGAATACTGACATACATTTGACATAGAAACTGTACATTGGAGGAGGTTGGGTAGGTGGGGTTGGGTGGGGCTGTACATTGGAGGTGGGGGGGGGGGGGGGGTTGGGTACATTGGAATAATGACAAAGCCATGCTAGTTTACATAGATCCCCCATTTTCAACTTACCTTCCCCCATTTTCAACTTAACTTTCGTCTCGTTTACATAGGTACATAGACAGTAATGTTACATCTAGACATTTATGACATACCAGATCTAGTAATAATAGAGTAAACTTGTACATAGACAGTACTGCTACATCTAGACATTTATGACATACCAGATCTAGTAATAATAGAGTAAACTTAACTTTCGTCTCAGTAACAATGTTCATAAAGTGTTGAGTGCTACAGTGTAGGTTAGTTTATTAGGACAAGTGCATGACAGTAAGGTTAGTTAGGGTTAGATTTTTTTTATTCAGATAATGGTTGAAGAAGTGAGTCTTTAGTCGACGGAAGAAATAATAGAGTAAACTTAACTTTCGTCTCGTTTACATAGGTACATAGACAGTAATGTTACATCTAGACATTTATGATTAGCCTACGCTTTTATCCAAAGCGACTTACAAGTTCTGTACGACAAGCCATCAGGAAGGGCACAACTCTATCAGCTGAGTAACAATGTTCATAAAGTGTTGAGTGCTACAGTGTAGGTTAGTTTATTAGGACAAGTGCATGACAGTAAGGTTAGTTAGGGTTAGATTTTTTTTATTTAGATAATGGTTGAAGTAGTGAGTCTTTAGTCGACGGCGAAAGATTGGACAGGTTTCAAAAAATTGACTCTTTATACTCTCACGTGCTCCAGTCCACACGCATGCGCATACACATTGCGCACTCCAACACATAGCGAGAGAGCCCCCCCCCCCCCCCCCCCTCATCCGCAATACTTGTCCAGACCATAGATATATATAGAACACTAGATAGCTTGCCCGCGCTGCCGGCCAATGGAGAGCGACGTCACTGAACCGCCGCCATCTTGCTCCAGTTAGCCTTGAGTGAGAGTGAGTGAGCTGCACAGACAAAAATACTCATAACTCGCTGAAATATTGACGGATTTACAAACGGTTTGGTTTATTACAAGAATTATTAACGTGGCTATTAAGCGGTTTGTAAAAAAAAACATCTTTAATTTTTTTTTTTTATAAGTATGCAGTATCATAACTACATCTTTGATGTTTATAGCAAACCAACCCGTTTGTAAATCCGTCAATATTTCAGCGAGTTATGAGTATTTTTGTCTGTGCAGCTCACTCACTCTCACTCAAGGCTAACTGGAGCAAGATGGCGGCGGTTCAGTGACGCTGGTGACTCCGCCTTAAGCTATCTAGTGTTCTATAGATATCTATGGTCCAGACCACTAATGGTGCGTTCACGTCAGGTGGGAAGAAGCGGACGAACCAGATGACATCTCGTTGCTACAACTAGGAAGCATTCACGCGTTGAACTCGAGGAAACGCCCACATCCAAGATGGCAATCTTAGCCTACTGTTAGCCTACTGCTACAAGTCGTTAGCAAGTTACTTTAAAATCAACTGTAGACGAACAGCAGCAAGTATAGCTCGTTTTTCATATGAAGAGTACAGCAGTATGATTGTATTATTCTGATTATGTGATCAAAGTGATCATTTAACTTGTATTGCCGACATCGCCGTCAAGCTTGCTGCCATGATGGTTGATACTTCCGCATTTCGGGACGCGAAGTGGGAGATATCGGGGTATATAAAAAACTCCCATATGACCTAGTAGGAATTACCACTAGGAGGCTGACGTGAATGGCTTTTCCCAGTCGGAAGCTGGTTCTTCCGCTTCTTCCCACCTGACGTGAACGCACCATAATACTTGTCCAGACCACGAAGCCCCACCTCCAACCCGTCCAGCCTGGCTCTGCGGCTCTGCAGATACCCCCTACTCGAAATGCGGCTACGAAATGTAGAGACGCGTCCAAGCCACGAAGCCCCGCCCAGACGTTGGGCTTGCGGCTCTCCAGATATATGCTATTGGTTCCTTTCCTCCTTTCTTTCTGCTTGGATCCTAGAATGAGGGCACGTTGTCCCTTCTGTCCAAACTCAAGTAAGTGACTAAGTAAACGGTTTTGAATAGATGAGTGTGGAAGTGAACAGGTTCACATCACTGCTGCGAAATACCACCACCAAGTATCGTTATTCACTGTGTTGTCAACCTCGAATGGATAGTTTACATTAAGATGACTAAGCGTTCTGTCGTTATAACGTTAGCCAACACTAGCTAACCTGCTAGGCTAACACTAGCTAACTATCCTGCTAGGCTAACAGCAGCAGCATCCACGTGGACGATGTAGCTAATATTAAAATGTCAGATTCGTTTTAGTCTCATTAACACGTGATACATTGACGGTTGTGGACAAGGAGTACTGGTCTTTTGTTTTTGTGTGTGTTGCTGACACACCCTAATGTGTATGAACCAAATGCATCACAACCACGTCCACTCGAGTCACCTTAGTAATGGTGGATTCAGTCGCTCCTCAAAGTCGGAAATGTATCACGTGACCAAATGGTAGGGATCCCAGCATGTCGTCGTCATATTTCTGATGATTTCTCATGATAATCTATGTTCATACGTGTATTTGCACAACAAGCGGTGAAAGTGAAACCTCACAACTCGTAAACTCTGGTATCGTGGACGTTTACCACTTGGTAGTTTATCACAGGTGAATGAATGAGAACTTTATTTAACAGATGGCAGAATGGGTACAGTACAGCTCAATACACAATATTGTTAATGGGATGCAGACCAGAGAAAGACTTTTGTCTTGTTTAACTTTACATCAGGGTCCCCCATTTTCAATTCATGACATACATGACAATTATGGCATGGGGACATACAGATATATGTACTATATAGTTACATTTGTGACATACGATATGCAAATATACAGTACTGTTAGCCAGGGAATCTAGCAGAAAATATATACATGATGGTGAGGAGACTGTACATTAGTAGGGGTGGGTGGGAGGGGGTTTGGAACATTCACAGTGGCCAGTTTCGAATTGCAGCCTCCCGTAGGTCAAGCAGTAGTCTGATCAGTTTGTTTTGTGTTTGTAGTCTTTTTTTTTATGGCTTTTGAGGTGCTTTGGTACCATGATGTGTAAGCATAGTCGTAGTACCCTTGAATGAGTGCTGCTGTTAAGTCTTCAGGGTATTCTTGTTCTTGTTTACCCGAGAGGAGATCCGGTACAAGAATCTTGACTTTTTTTATTACATTGGTTGCCATTTTGTCACAGGAAAGATTTGCCTCTAGGATGGAACCCAGGTAGGTAATTTCATATTTCCTTGTGACAATATTGTCACCCACTGTCTGTAACAGAGAAGCTGTTTACCAAAAACATGTTTTATTAAAGCATTTCCCATCAACTTGTCCTCTTTCTAGGTGGCCAGCTGGAAGGAGGACTTAGATGCTTGTCATGCATCAACAAGGGGTCCAGGTTCGACAGTCTGTGATGTCAATATGAGTGCCATGGCTAGCTATGGCCCCCTTACATGGCTGGACCCAGGAAGTAGAGACAATGGGATTTTATAGGAAAACAGGAACAAGGAATAATGTGTGTCTATATATAATGTTGACACACTCATCAGGTTTTGTTGATCACATATTGAGCTACAAGAGAAAATGATAACTTTCAAGACACCTTAAAGATAACATTCATCGTTCGATGTAAATCATTAGATGTAAAAAAAATGAACACAAAGTAATTAATAAACCTTTTTTGATGCGGGAGCAATACTTTTATTCTACACTTTTTTTTTAATGATTACTCTACTTGACCATTTTATCTATAGGACCTTTATGACCAGCATAGTAATATTTCCTTGTAGCCCGATATGTGAGAAAAAATATTCTAATAATAAAATGAATAGAATCAAAATAATTTAGTTTGCAAAAGTCCCATCGTCTCAACATATTCTTAGGTCCAGCCATGCAGGAGGCTGTGGGTAACTTGGGCACTTGATTGTACTGACTAGTAGCTGTAAGAAACCAGCTCCAACATGACTAACCTAAAGGTCTACATACAGACATGAATGCAACTGTGAGTAAATAATAAATTTTTTGAAGAACATACTGTACTTTAAGTCAACTTACTGAATGTTAACAGCCTCATCACACACTGCATCCTTGACAGCCTGGGACCTCTAATTGTGAGGAACCCCTGGGTTTTAATATTCCGAGATGCTAAATCAATGTCCCTGCGCTTTCTGCTCGTCTACCATGACGTCTCGGATTGAATTGGGGACGACATGATGAACAACTACAATATACCGGGTCATTGACATGGGACTAGTCGGTTATAATTCATAGGGGAATAGAGTGGGTGGAAATATGTTCTCTGTGTGAACTTATGTCTCAATAAATAAAGCATGGGAAGGGTGGTCTGTTTCTAAAAGGTGTCATTCTCATTACAGTCTCGGAGCTAAGCTGAAGGAGGAGATTCACCAGGTTTGGTCAAGCAGATCACAGCCTAAACTGATTGAGGTGAGCAGAGAACACTGATTCATTCCTACTAAAGCATGAAAATTAAATCTTGTAGAGTAACGTAAGGCTTTTGAAGTAGTGTGAACTGGACATAGTTGGTCCAAGTTAATTGTGTAAAGTAGTGTGAACTGAACATTGTTGGTCTACATTAATGGTGTGAATGGTAATCTCTGGCAACGTTGGAGTTTATATATTTTTCACACATCTGGACTACTAGAGAAACACAGTTAGTTTAACAGCCCTCCAGGTTCATCACATGCTGCATCCTTGACAGCCTGGGACCTCTAATTGTGAGGAACCCCTGGGTTTTAATATTCCGAGATGCTAAATCAATGTCCCTGCGCTTTCTGCTCGTCTACCATGACGTCTCGGATTGAATTGGGGACGACATGATGAACAACTACAATATACCTGGTCATTGACGTGGGACTAGTCGGTTATAATTCATAGGGGAATAGAGTGGGTGGAAATATGTTCTCTGTGTGAACTTATGTCTCAATAAATAAAGCATGGGAAGGGTGGTCTGTTTCTAAAAGGTGTCATTCTCATTACAGTCTCGGAGCTAAGCTGAAGGAGGAGATTCACCAGGTTTGGTCAAGCAGATCACAGCCTAAACTGATTGAGGTGAGCAGAGAACACTGATTAATTCCTACTAAAGCATGAAAATTGAATCTTGTAGAGGAGTAACGTAAGGCTTTTGAAGTAGTGTGAACTGGACATAGTTGGTCCAAGTTAATTGTGTAAAGTAGTGTGAACTGAACATTGTTGGTCTACATTAATGGTGTGAATGGTAATCTCTGGCAACGTTGCAGTTTATATATTTCTCACACATCCGGACTACTAGAGAAACACATTTAGTTTAACAGCCCTCCAGGTTCATCACATGCTGCATCCTTGACAGCCTGGGACCTCTAATTGTGAGGAACCCCTGGGTTTTAATATTCCGAGATGCTAAATCAATGTCCCTGCGCTTTCTGCTCGTCTACCATGACGTCTCGGATTGAATTGGGGACGACATGATGAACAACTACAATATACCTGGTCATTGACGTGGGACTAGTCTGTTATAATTCATAGGGGAATAGAGTGGGTGGAAATATGTTCTCTGTGTGAACTTATTTCTCAATAAATAAAGCATGGGAAGGGTGGTCTGTTTCTAAAAGGTGTCATTCTCATTACAGTCTCGGAGCTAAGCTGAAGGAGGAGATTCACCAGGTTTGGTCAAGCAGATCACAGCCTAACCTGATTGAGGTGAGCAGAGAACACTGATTCATTCCTACTAAAGCATGAAAATTAAATCTTGTAGAGTAACGTAAGGCTTTTGAAGTAGTGTGAACTGGACATAGTTGGTCCAAGTTAATTGTGTAAAGTAGTGTGAACTGAACATTGTTGGTCTACATTAATGGTGTGAATGGTAATCTCGGGCAACGTTGCAGTTTATATATTTCTCACACATCCGGACTACTAGAGAAACACATTTAGTTTAACAGCCCTCCAGGTTCATCACATGCTGCATCCTTGACAGCCTGGGACCTCTAATTGTGAGGAACCCCTGGGTTTTAATATTCCGAGATGCTAAATCAATGTCCCTGCGCTTTCTGCTCGTCTACCATGACGTCTCGGATTGAATTGGGGACGACATGATGAACAACTACAATATACCTGGTCATTGACGTGGGACTAGTCTGTTATAATTCATAGGGGAATAGATTGGGTGGAAATATGTTCTGTGTGAACTTATGTCTCAACAAATAAAGCATTGGAAGGGTGGTCTGTTTCTAAAAGGTGTCATTCTCATTACAGTCGCGGAGCTACGCTGAAGGAGGAGATTCACCAGGTTTGGTCAAGCAGATCACAGCCTAAACTGATTGAGGTGAGCAGAGAACACTGATTAATTCCTACTAAAGCATGACAATTTAATCTTGTAGGGGAGTAACGTAAGGCTTTGAAGTGGTATGGATGTCAAGGGAGAAGGAGGTGATGGTTTAGTAATGTGCAGATTTGAATGTCATTACTACTTACTATGCTAATATGCATATACTACTATCTAGTATGTCTATACTACCTACTATGCTAATATGTATACTACTGCATATTATGCTAATATGTCTATATTACCTACTATGCTAATATGCATATACAACCTACTATGCTAATATAATATGTCTACTACTACCAGTACCTACTATGCTAATGTTTATACTACTACCTACTATGCCAATATGTCTATACTACTATGCTCTCAAGACTGTAGCGCTCAAGTTCTCCCAAGTTCATCACATGCTGCATCCTTGACAGCCTGGGACCTCTTCTTGTGAGGAACCCCTGGGTTTTAATATTCTGAGATGCTAAATCAATGTCCCTGCGCTTTCTGCTCGTCTACCATGATGTCTCGGATTGAATTGGGGACGATATGAACTACAATATACCTGCTCATGGACGTGGGACTAGTCTGTTGTAATTGGCTGTAGTGTAATATATGTATGTTCCAGCCCACTCTTATTTCCCATATATTGATTGGACCCTTGTTCTGTCTCCTTATAGTAAAAGATGACTGTTGGAAGCGCCTCGTTCAGACACGATTGTCCCACCAGACACACTGGACATCCAGGCCTCTGGAACGGCTGTTTTGACCTCCGTGAAAGAGAACTGGAACTGTCATGTAGTGTGTGTGCTACGAGCTGGCTCAAGCTTGTAACAAAAAGGGAGACACAAGCACAATTTAAGAAATAACATGTATTTATTTAAATATAACTATAGAAAAGAATATATGTCGGCCAATATGGATGAGTATCAGTGTGTAGGCAGTGCATGGATGAGAGTGTATGTGCAGCATGAATGTTTGAAGTGTAAAAACAAAGGCATGCTTCCAAACAAACAAAAGTAACCAAACCGGTAGAGCGAGAGGAAGCAAAGACTAAGGCTAAGGTTACACGAGAGAAAAACAACGTTGCTTTTTCTTATGATTTCGTTTGCACGTCCAAGTCGAATGGCAACAGCGTTTTAGCTGGCATTTTCTTTTGCCCAGCAGCAACACTCAAGGTGTCTTCGTTGTCAAA
Organism: Notolepis coatsorum; assembly: GCF_963971535.1. Taxonomy (NCBI): domain Eukaryota; kingdom Metazoa; phylum Chordata; class Actinopteri; order Aulopiformes; family Paralepididae; genus Notolepis; species Notolepis coatsorum. The sequence goes on from NC_140166.1 coordinate 100,260,559, forward strand.
AGACCCTTGGAACAGTGTCATCTAACCTTGCACGAACCGTTGCTGTAGTCAAGCGCGGGCGCACTAGACCCCAACGTCCACGTCGCTGAGGAAGAAACAAACAATTTAAACGTAACCGTTCTGCTATCGGTACTTGAGAAATTAGTTTTTTTTCTCGAGGAATTTAAACATCGCAAACTAATCTTGTTTTCCGTTTTCTAATCTCTGTCTGAACAGGAGCGGTGCTGTGCTTTTACACACACTCGCGACTTGAGTCGCACACACATGCGCTCTCAGTCTGCACGAGGAGCGGGGCTCTGCTGTGCTTTTACACGCACTCGAATCGCTCACACACGCACGCTCTGTGTGCTCGTGACTAGTATCTGCCTGCGCATGCTGTGTTGAATTCAGTGATGAGATCATTGCCGTGCCGTCTGACCATGCTAGGGGCTTCTGACAACGAGAGAGCTCAGGAGACAACGCGCCGTCTAACCTGACTGACATTTTCACAAGTGAAAATGCAACGTTTTTGTTTTCCCCTCGTGTAACCTTAGCCTAAGGCTGCGGTTACACTAGGCCCGGTTTTCGTTTCAGTTTCGGTTTTCAGAACACTACGTAATGGCAGGCAAGTTAGACATCGTTTTTGCCTCCTGAGCACAGTGATGTATATACATGTAGTACAATGCCAAAGCAGTAGGTGGCGATGTAGTTCAAACATGAAGGCCATTTTCAACCAATCAGAAAAGTTGAATGTGCCAATACACTTCCTGCTAAAAATCAACAATCCACCATCTTTAAATGCCTCGTGTGAGCCATTTAGCCAACGTAGCATTTATTTTTCAGCAAAGAACGTGCAATAAACAAAACGGATACATTCACTGTGTTCTGCCTCATATTTGTTGATGAAACAAAACCAACATCAACACAATTTACCACCAAGAGCGAATAGTTTAGTCTCACAAAAAGATCTCCGATGTTGTTAGCTACATGCTAATGTGAATGGCATTCTCGATGTATATAGTTAGCATCGAGGCTATTAGAAATGGATGAAAACTTTATTTAACAGATTGCAGAATGGGTACAATATGGCTCAATACACACAATTGTTAAGGGTATGCAGACTGTTGTAGTTTTGGACTGGGCTTCTTATAACAATAACTTGACAACACGTTGGTAGCTGCAGCTACTTGGGACAGCTCTGCTGTAAACACTGGAAATAACCGTGCAGGTCTCTACTGCGCATGGGCATTGGGCAGAACGGCTCCGTATCCGGCTTGCGCAGATTACATGGCACCATTGTCGCCGAGTTTCCAAAACGAAAACACCATGTTACCTGTTTATTGCACAATGTTTTTTATTGGATTCTATTATGTTGTACCACTGTATTGCACATCGTTGCGGGCAAGACCACCCGCATTTCATTGTATACTTGTATGCCGTGACACCAATTTGCCTACAGAACCAACAGGTCTGTGGATGACACAGTCAACACAGCCACTCATCACCTGCTGCAACACCTGGAAACCCGCAACTCATACGCCCGCATTCTGGTTATGGACTTCAGTTCCGCATTCAACACAATTATCCCAGCCAAACTCATCAATAAACTACTGGACATGAACATTGACCCCTGCATCTGCCACTGGATCCATAGCTTCCTCTCCAACAGACAACAGAAGGTCAAAATAAATAACATCACATCCAACCCTTTATATCTCAGCACAGGAGCCCCCCAAGGCTGCGTCCTTTCACCCTGGCGTTTCTCCCTATACACTAACCTGCTCATATCCCTCCACAACTCCGTAAAAATATATAAATATGCAGACGACACAACCCTTATAGGCCTCATCACAAAAAACCCAAGAACTCATCATCGACTTCAGACGCCAGCCAAACCCCAAAACCCCCATATCCATCTCCGGCAAACTCATAATCACCACAGATTCCTTCAAATTTCTCGGCACTCGCATAAGTAATAACCTCAAATGGAAAACCAACACAGACCACATACACAAAAAAGCAAATCAAAGACTCTTCTTCCTCCGCCAGCTCAAGAAATACAGAGTCAAAAAACATCTCCTGCTCCGTTTCTACCAGGCCATTATACAAAGCATCCTCACCTTCTGTTTGGTACAGCAATCTGGACAATCAATAAATCCTCAAATAATCCGCACCCCCCCCCCTCCCTTCTCTCGAATCACTCCACCGCCAAATCACAATCAGGAGAGCCAGAAAAATCATCTCTGACCCCACTCACCCAGCACACCACATCTTCCAGCTACTGCCCTCCGGGAGGCGCTACAGATCCCGGTTCAAAAACGGCTTCTTCCCCACTGCCATACGGACACTGAACTCCCTGTAGTACCCCCCCGCAACCCCCCTTACCTCTGCTGACATGGACAACTCTGAACTGTAATCTATGTAATTGTGTTTTCTTTTAACTGCATGTAGTATGTACGTTGTAAGTGATGTTATGTTATATGTTTTATGTTGGAACTGCAATGCACTGAAACCAAATTCCACCAGCCTGGCTGGGTGGTCATTAAAGAAATTGAATTGAAATAAAACTCTTGACTTGACCTTTTCAGCGTTCCCGCTAGGGGAACGCGTTTTCCTGCCAAAGCAGCATTTCTTTTTACCTTGGACATGCAAACGTAATCATTCAGCAACAAAAACCCCAGTGTAACCATGGCCTAAAAGGAAGCCATGTATAAAGGCCTGGGACACACATTTTACATTTACATTTACATTTAGTCATTTAGCTGACGCTTTTATCCAAAGCGACTTACAAGTTCTGTACGACAAGCCATCATGAAGGGCACAACTCTATCAGCTGAGTAACAATGTTCATCAAAGTGTTGAGTGCTACAGTGTAGGTTAGTTTATTAGGACAAGTGCATGACAGTATGGTTAGTTAGGGTTAGATTTTTTTTTTTTTTTCAGATAATGGTTGAAGAAGTGTGTCTTTAGTCGACGGCGAAAGATTGGACGTGTTTCGGCTGTCCTAACTGGGGTGGGTTGTTCATTCCACCATTGTGGGGCAAGGACTGAGAATAGGCGACTTCTCTTTGATGACCCTCCCGGAGCTTGGATAGGAGTAGGTCTGAGGCGGCCAGAAGATGCAGAGCGTAGGGGTCTTGAGGGTGTGTAGTTAGAGACCATTGACCGGAGGTAGGCGGGAGCAGTTCCCTTTGCCGCACGGTATGCTAGGTCAAGGGCCTTGAAGCGGATTCGTGCAGCAATGGGGAGCCAGTGCAGGTCCCTAAGAAGTGGGGTGACATGGGCCGACCGGTAGGTTTGAGATCAGGCGGGCCGCTGCGTTCTGAATGAGTTGAAGAGGCTTAGTGGCAGTGGCCGGGAGGCCAGCGAGCAGTGCGTTGCAGTAGTCGAGGCGGGAGATGACTGTTGATTGGACGAGGAGTTGGGTGGCTTCTTTTGTCAGGAAGGGGCGTATCCTTCTGACGTTGCTCAGGAGGAATCGGCAGGTTCTGGTTGTCGCTGCGATGTGAGCAGAGAAGTTCAACTGGTCGTCGAGGACAACACCAAGGTTCTTGGCGGTCGGGGACGCGGTCACAGCTGCATTCTCGACTGTGATGGAAAGGTCGGTCAGGGGGGAGGATTTGGCCGGCAGGTGGAGCAATTCTGTTTTGCTTAGGTTCAGTTTGAGGTGGTTGGTCGTCATCCAGGCGGAGATGTCGGACAGACAGGCCGAGATCCGCTCAGAGACGTGGATATCTGAGGGAGGGAAGGAGAGGAAGAGTTGAGTATCGTCGGCATAACAGTGGTAGGAGAAGCCATGAGACGTGATAATGTTACCCAGTGATTTAGTGTAGAGGGAGAAGAGAAGGGGTCCTAAAACCGAGCCCTGGGGGACACCCGTCCGCAGGGGGCGGGTGGCCGACAGGGTCCCTCTCCATGACACTTGGTAGGAGCGGTCATTGAGGTATGATGACAACCATGTCAGCGCAGAGCCAGCCACTCCCATTCCTGCGAGGGCCGCGAGGAGGATCTGGTGGTTGACTGTGTCGAAGGCTGCAGATAGATCTAGGAGAATCACACAGAATCACACACTGGCCCAGGTGTGCCCCAATTGCCTTGATGACACTGCCAGCTCCACCCACCAATCCTGTGAGACAATGGAACAAGCAGAGCAAGCAAACAGTGTGGGGAGGGTTGTCACACCCCCTCCCATAAAACAGGGACCCTAGGGTCACTGGGGCACTCAACACCAACATTTTACATAAACCATCAATACATTTTACAAAAATGACATTTCCCTTCAACCAATTATTTTAAGAGGTTTGTAGTATAGACCACCAAAGGACCTGTCCCAACATACAGTAGACCTAAAAATGCTGTACTGCTCAGATAAATGCCAATGCTACCTTCTCTACTATGGAATAGTTCCACTAATGGGAAGTAAACTTCTTTGAGTAGAACCAACAGGATGCCCCATCAGGACCAGCTTGTAAGAGCACAGCCCGATCCCACCTGCTGCTGTCCACATAGCTTAAAAGACATGTCTGTTCAACTGCTCGGACGGTGGCTCCATGTCGAACAGTGGTGAAATGGCCTAAACGTAGTCTGTCCTGCATGTTCTTGGTGAATGATGCATTTATTCAAGCATTCCTTGTACTTTAAGTTGTTTGTTGTTCATCTATCTGTCCTGAGATCACAGTTCGCCTCTAATGTGTATATGTATATACAAATTATATTTGAGTTAATAAATGGGCCACTGGCCAAAATATGTACTGTGTTGAAAATTATTACAAAATAATGTGGCTTTACATTCATTTGTCCACCTTATGCATGAGGACACCACTGAAGCCATTTTACCACCATGCTCAACCCTGCATTAGAACTGGTCTATACTACTATACACTCAATCTAACACTTGTTTCAACACTGACTAACAATACCACTTTCCCTTAGCTGCCAGATTTGTACCCTTCCTGCTGACTTGAACATAATTTGTAATCACTTTGGATAAAAGCATCGCCTAAAAAATGTATAACTGCAGGGCTCAAAGTCAAATCCACTCTAGAATAGAACTGGCGCTGGCAGGTACATGTACTGGATCGGTCACTTGCTCATTATGTTTTCAATAACGACTAATGAGAAGAATCATTTCTCGACATTAATTATAGTTTTTTTTTTTTTTTAACTTAAATTTTTTTATTAAACATTTATAGACAAACAACAGGCCATATACAATAATCTCAACAACACTATTAAACAGACATAAATAATAAAGAAAAAATTTAATACCCAAAGGACGAAAAATAAAAAATACTGACTTAAGCAAATAAAAAACATAAAACAGTTGTCATACCTTAAACCAAAATAAAATTAGAAAACATTAAGTGTGTGACATGGGTTCAGAGACCCTCTTTGAACCTCTTTCCTCATTTACCCTTCGCCCTCTTGTGGTGTATTTGGTTCTTCCTCTGTGATGTCGTTTTCGTTCCCCTTGTAATCCTCCCACTTACCCCATCTTTCTCCAAATTTCTCTTCCTGTAACCTCAGCATGTGTGTTATCCTCTCCATATCCTGTATCTCTTCCACTATTCCTACCCATTGTGCTATTGTCGGTGGGTCTTCCTTGTACCACAGTCTCGTTATTGCTTTTCTGGCCGCTATCAACATTATCTTTATTAAATATTTGTCCCCCCCTTGTATTCCCTCGTGTGTCAGGTCTCCTAAGTAAAGCACCAGTCCTGTTTGTGGTAATCCGTATCCTAATATTCTGATCATTGCCTCCCCTATCTCCTCCCAATACCCCTTCAGCTTCTGACATCCCCAGAATATGTGCGTGTGATTTGCCCCCTCCTTCCCACACATCCTCCAGCATGCTCTTTGTGTTGGTGCATATTTTCCCTTCAGCTCTGGGGTTATAAAGAATCTGATTATGTTTTTCCATCCAAACTCTTTCCATATCCTCGATCCTGTTGTTGAATGTTGCACCTCGCATATGTTCCCCCATTCCTTCCCTGTTATTTCTATCTCTAGCTCTCTCTCCCATTTCTCCCTTATGTAATCGGTCGTGTGTCCCTTGCTGTTCATTATAGCCCGGTATATTGCTGATATTACTCTTCCTTGCCCCCCTTCGTATGCCCATACTATCATCTTTATTATTCCATTCTGTTCTTCGTCTTTGGCCCCCCTTATTTCTTTGTTGTAGTAGTCTCTAACCTGTAGATATCTGAAGTGGTCCCTGTTTTCTAGTCCAAATTTCTCCTTTAATTTTTGTAGTGTCTGCATTTCCCCCTTCTCTATCATTTTGCATATCGCTGTTGCCCCCCCCCCCCCCCCCCTCTCCCACCTTCTGAATCCATGGTCTAACCTCCCTGGTTTGAATCTCTTGTCATGTGCTACCCATCTCAGAACCCCTGACTGCTTCTCCAATTTGTGTGTTTTTACTACTCTGTTCCATATGGTCAAGGTGCATTTGGTGATTGGATCTAATAGTCCCTCTTTTTCTTTAAATAGTTCCCTATCTCCCACCAGAGCTTGTACCTTGTATCCCTCCCCTTCTTTTTCAATGTCTTTCCATCTTGCCTCATATCTGTCGTTACACCAGCACGTTACTGCTCTCAGTTGTGCTGCATAGTAATAATCTTGTAGGCTGGGTACTGCCATCCCTCCCTCTTCCTTTGGTAGTTGTAGTGTTTTATATCTGACCCGTGGTCTTCTCCCCGCCCATATGAACCTCGATATCAGTCTGTCCCACTCCCTGAATTGATTCTGTGGTATTTGTATCGGTAGTGACTGGAATAGGTACAGTAACCTTGATAGTATGTTCATTTTAATGACCTCTATTCTTGAATTGAAATCCAAGGGCATTACTGTCCATCTCTCTAAGTCTCTTGATGTTCTGATTTATCTGTGTATAGTTCGCCTCAAACAGTTTCTCCACCCCTCTCGTGATGTTCAACCCTAAGTATTTAATCTTGTCCATGTCCCATCTTATCCCGTACTGTTCCCTAATTTCCGTCGTTGGGGTATAGTTCCATGCTAAGGTCTGTGTCTTTGTCACGTTTAGTTTGTATCCCGAGTAGTGGCCATATTCCTTCAGTAGATCCATCAGTGCCGGGAAGCTCTTGTCTGGTTGCCTCATGTATACTATCACGTCGTCCGCAAATAGGCCTAGTTTATATTCCGTTCCCTTTATCCTTACTCCCTTAATGTCCTCGGTCTGTCTGATCAGTTGTGCCAGTGGTTCTATGAAAACGGCGAAGAGCGTCGGTGAGAGACAACATCCCTGTCTGGTAGCCCTCTCTAATCTGATTCTATCCGTCAAGCTGCCATTCACCTTAACCCTCGCTGTCGGTTCTTGATATAGCGCCTCATCTTCATCGCCCTCCCGTTCAGTCCGAACCTCATCAATGTTTTATATAAAAATGTCCAGCTCACACTGTCGAATGCTTTTTCTGCATCTAGGCTAATCAGTACCGCGCTACCACCTTGTTTTTGTATCTCCTCTACTATGTGTAATGTCTTTCTCACGTTGTCCTGTGTCTGTCTCCCTTTAATAAATCCAGTTTGATCTTCATCTATAATGTCTGGCATAAACGTCTCAAATCTCTTTGATATTATCGATGTATACATCTTGTAATCCACGTTGAGTATGGACACAGGTCTGAAACTACTACATAATTCTCTATCCTTCCCTTCCTTCGGTATCGTGGTGATTATGGCTTCCTTCCACGAGGGGGGCATTTTTCCCTCTTCCATCGTGTGTCTGAACGCCGCCCCTAACATGGGTGCTAATTCCGTTCTAAATGCCTTGTAGAATTCCGATGGGAATCCGTCGCTCCCCGGAGACTTGTTGTTTTTAGCTCTACTAATTGCCTCTTCCAGTTCTCGTTCCGTAATTATTTTATTTAATTCTTCATTCTGTTCTTTCCCTATCGATGGTAACTCTAGCTTCTCCAGATATGCTTCTATTTCCTCTTCTCCCGCTGCTTTTGGCTGTGTGTATAGTTTCTCATAGTATTCTCTAAATGTCCTCTCTATTTCAGCTGGGTCTCTCAATATTTCATTAGTCTTTATATCCCTTATTGTGTGTATCGTGTTCAACTTCTGTTGCGTCCTAATTCTCCTAGCCAACAGTCTGGTCGCTTTTGGTCCCCCTTCATAGTACGTTTGTTTCATGAACCTCGCTTTCTTTTCTATTTCCGTCAATAATTCCCTATTTATCCTGGCCTTTACTTCTTTGATTTCTCCGAGCGTTTCCTGTTCTTTTGATATCTGGTGTCTCCCTTCTAGCTTCTTCAGCTTCCCTATCAGATTGTGATATGTCTCCGTTCTGGCCTTCTTCAGCATTGCTGTCTTCTCCATCAATTTCCCCCTTATCACCACCTTCAGTGTGTCCCATAGAATGTTCGGATCTACCGCCCCGTTGTCATTTTCTTCCTTATACCTGGCTATCTCCTCCTTGATCTGACTCACCACCCCCTTGTTATTTAATATTCCTACATTTAGTCTCCAGATCGTGTTCCTCCGTCTCCTTTCTAGATCTACTGTCAGATATATGGCACTGTGATCCGATATGTCCGCTACTCCTATTCTGCTCTCCCGTACCCTGTAACTGTCCCCCGTCGTCATCAAAAAGTAGTCTATTCTCGCATATGTCACGTGCGGGTGTGAGTAATGTGTGTATTCCCTGTCCATGGCGTGCATCCCCCTCCAAACATCTGTAATTCCCATTTCCGTCATCTGAATAATCATATATCTACTGATTGGTGCCCGTCCTTTTCTAGTACTCGTGGTGTCTAGGTTGTGATTCAGTACTACATTAAAATCTCGTGCGCATATCAATATCCCTTCTAGTTCCATCACTATCATATCAAAAATGGTCTCATATAAATCCCTCACTCTCTGGGGGTGCATAAACATTCACTAACGTAATCATTTGACCCTCCATTTTTCCCTTCACCGGAACAAACCTTCCCTCCTTGTCTCTTACTTCCTTGATCAATTCAAATTTGACTGTGTTTTTGATTAACGTGATTACTCCTCTCCTCAGGTTCCGTTTAAAGGAACTATAGTATGCATTTTCATATCCGAACCTCTTCAGTTTCTCATGATCCTGTGCTACCAAATGTGTCTCCTGCAGAAAAATCACTTCCATCTCACTTTTTTTTACATTTCAACATCACTTTGCCACTCTTTATCACATTATTCATTCCATTAACGTTTAACGACATAATTTTTATACCTTTAACCATAGTCATCTTTCTTCTTCTTTCGTCTGTCAGTCCCCCCCATGTCACATTCATTCCCCCCTCCGGTTGTAGCCTCCGCTCTCTTCACCGAATACATAATGATTAACATAAATAAAAAACATAAACTTTACATAAAGTGCTCCCAAGGCGTTCAGGGGGTCCCTGTGTCCCCCCCTGTCCCCTGCTGGTGGGTGAGGAGTAATTGCTCTCCTAGTGAGAGGCCTCCTCCTGACGGCTTGGGGGTTTGAAACCTTTACCCCCAACCGCTCGTCATATTTGTCCAGCTTTCTTACTGTTTTTATTGCTGTCGTGCTCCTGGTCAAAAGCGCTCTGTCCTTCATTCTGATCAAAGACCCCCATTTCCTAGGTCCCTCTCAATGTGGCTCATATGTTCCAATGTCCCTCTTTCCTCCCAAACCCGTGTGTGGTGTCTTCTGTGTACCCCTTTTTATTTTATTTTCCTCCTCTCTATTTTCTATGTGATGTCCATTTATCCCCTTAATCCCTTCCAACTGTGTTACTCTCAGCGTGTCTATGTACTTGTTTCAATATGTTCTGTGTTCCGTCTATCATACCTAATTATATTTTCATTTATTTCCTCCGTCAGCCTGTGTATTATGTGTCCATGTATACGTTATGTTCGTTCCTATATCCTGCCTCTACCTGGGAATGTGTTTATGTATATGTTATTTCAGTTTCTATATTTTGTCTCTATTTGGATAGTTTTTCAATCTCTTGTGCGTGTACTCATCCGTTAGTCTCCTCCCACCTCCTCTCCTATCCTTCTCCGTCTCTGGCCTCCTCGTCCGTCTCCGCCTTCGGTCTGTCACTTCTCACCTCGGCCTTCTCCTCTCTCCTCCCTCCTCTCCCGGGCCTCGATCTCCCACTCTGGTCCATCTGCGTGCCCCCTACAATCTCTGCTGCAGGCTCCGCGTCTGGCCCTCCTGTCTCCTTCCCTCTCCGTCCTCCGCCATCTCTTCAGTCCCGCGTAGGACCTGCGTGTTATTGCCACCGCTGTCGAGTAATCTTGATCAAACGACAGTCTTTTCCCCTCGATTTCTATCTTCTTGGTCCACGCGGTTCTGAGTATCAATTCCTTAATCTCAAATCTCAGAAAGTTAATAATGACCGCCCTCGGAGGTCTGTCCGGTTTCGGTCTCGGAGCCAACGCCCTCTGGGCCCTCTGTATCTCCATTTTTTCCAGTCCTGTCTCCTTCAGTTGTTCCTTGATAAGTTCTTCCACATATTGGATCACCGATTCCCCTTCGACTCCTTCTTTCAATCCCCATATTCTGATGTTATTTCTCCGTGACCTCCCCTCCATGTCCGATATCTTTGTCTCCATCTGTTCTTGTTTTTGAATCGCACACGTTAACACCTCGTGTATCTCTGTGTTCCATTCCTCCATTTGCGCCGTTCTAGTCTGTACCTCTGTTACGTTTCTGTCCTGTTCCGCCATCTTCTCATCCACCCTTTTGATTTCTGTATTCATTTCACCAATGAAGTCCTCCTGTTCCTTCCTCAATTCCTCCCGTAACTTCCCAATATCATTTCTTATCGTGTCCGAGTTCAGTTTCATGGTCGCCTGCATCGTGTCCAAGTTCAATTTTATGGTCGCCAATATCCCGGCCTGCATGAGCACTGCCCATCCTGGCATTTCCTTGTCCGTCTCAGCCGAGACTCCCCCTTCCTCCGCCTGCTCCTTCTCGGTCTCGCCTCGGGGGTTCTGCTCCATCGAACTCTCCTCTTCCTGTGAGTTCTCCATTTCTCTTTCCTTCATATTTGTTTTCTCCTCCTTCCTTCTCGTTTGCATCTTGATTTTTGATTACTTTTCGGGTCCTTATTTCTCCGTTTTTCGCTCTTTTGACCAGGAGCCTCACCGCTACTCTTCCGCTCTCATACCGGAAGCCCCAATTACATAGTTATTAATGCCTCAAATTATTCCAAATTTGTATACCTGTGAATCCTTAAACGATTGAATCGAACGGTGCTTGAAATAAATATTCAATATTGCCTTAAATGGTAATGGACCTGTTTGAATAACCCCTTTTCAGCCATTTTGTGTCCCTCAAGTAAAGCGTAAGACACAAAATGAAAATAAACCCAAGGACTTCAGAAGTTAAAACATGCTCGGCCCATTTATTTGAGCAGTGATTTAAGATCCGATGATCTTGTGGGAGTGTTGGATGTCTTGCCATGGCAACATTGTATGACACTTTATTTATATGCATGGTGTGGGTAACTTGAAACAAAAACACTGCAAAATCTTATAAAAAAAACTTTATTTCAGAACAATCTGTTTTACATTGACCCCTACTGCCACTCCAGGTTTGTCTATTTACAGTGTTTGCGGATACATTGCAGCTCCAACTGACTCCAGGATAGTTCAGACTAATTAAAAACACCCAAGAGAATGGGTATGTTGTCATATAAACTTACAAGGTCTCATCAGAAAACGTAAATATAGTAATAATGGACCACAGGAAAAAAGGTACATAATGTAGTTATCTTATGAATATGTAATACTTATTTGTAATATGATTGTACACATTGTACATTTTTAACAAAATACGTACATATACTACTCATGGCTATAACGTAACATACAATATGTGTCTTTTTTCTCGTGGTCGATTAGTACTTTATTTACATATTTTACATCATTCTAAAATCTGTCTGGGGAAGAAGTGAAATTGCTCAAACTTAAATACATACGATCCACTTTCAGGCCTCACCTCAGGCACATCCATGGCTACGCCTACTTTTTTTTGGGGGAAAACACAAACCTTTCCTATTTAACCACCATTGTATTTGGCATAAAACCCATCAGAATGTGTACATAGTTTGGATGAATGTGAGGCATAAGTTGTAAAGCGCTTTTGGATAAAAGCTCTATATAAATGCAGTCCATTCCATTTACCTTGATGGTCTATATGGTGTGATTTATATCCTAAGTTGTGTGTGTTTTGTCCTAAAGTTATATTCAGATGACATTTTATTGCCTACATTTATGTCTTTCTACTATTACCCTGCCCATACCTGTACCCCCCCATAATGCTGCTATGATGCCCAGATTTCCCCCAAGGGATCAATAAAGTAATATTTTATCTCATCTTTATGAACAAACGCAGTCTAATCCCTGTTTATTCCTCAAATTGTGTTTCCCCCTAAAAGAGGCGTGCCGTTAAAATGTCAGTGTGGATGATGTGTTGCTGGTCTGATGTATGTATGGCTGGCGTCGGTCCTAAGTTCTGTAACCTGAGCTAACCTCAGCTAGTCACAGAGCTGTAAACCAGTGGTTTAATTGCGAGGAAACAACTTTCACAAACACAGCCTACACTACAGGCTTCAATAAAAAAATTACATAAAATGTTTCAATGTCAGAGCATCTCAGAAAGGTAGGCATTTTAGTCGGGATATCACGTATGAATAATTCAGGCTTTTAAAAAAATGTTTGTCCTAGTCCAACTAGATTTCTGTCCTTAATTACCACCCGCTGTATCAGCATTTAACAAAATACCTGCCGTTTCATTGCTCTTAAATGACAGAGCTATACTGCATGTTCAGGACATCATGTAGACAGAAGCCACAGGACTGTACTGTGCCTCACATACCGGTAATTGTTTCAGAACACAGCGGACAGTTTTCGCTTGCTATACTCCTAATGGTTCCTAAATCACAAACCCTTTGTTGCCTCAAGCTATGAGATCTATCCACGCTGGCCTTCTGACGGGAAGCACTGACTTCATTCAAATGCCAGTGCCTTTACTGCTGTTTGTGTTGCCAACAGTTGAAATGGAACCAAAAGACGAGTGAAAAGACTTGAACACTCAGTAAAACCTTCATCCCTCCTCCCAAAAGATGCTGGAGAGATTATAATCAACTCCCAAAAAGCCTTTTCTCTGCCATTTCATCCAGTGTGCTTTGAGTAGGGATGCACCCATCCAACTTTTTCAGTACCGATACCTGGGCTTGGTACCGTATCAGTCGATACCGAGTACCGATCCGATCTGTTACTTTTAACAAACGGTATAGACTTGGGACTATCATTTTGGGGTCATTGGACAAAAACTATTGATTGATTGATAATACATGTTTTTTATTAGAGTTACCGTGTAAAAAAATGCAACAAATTAAGTCACTTTGTTTTGATTTCTTCATGTTAGACGCGTTTCTTGGTATCATATTTTAGTATTGCGGAAATTCTCTGATACCGATATTCTATTTTAGCCCGGTATCGGACCGGTATCCGGTATCGGTGCATCCCTACCTGTGAGACAGAGACGATGTAATGCATTACGGTTAAAAACCTTCCAGATCCCACCAAGGCCCGGCTCTAGACGCCGGTGTGAAGGCCTTGGCAGGAGAAGCCTATTCGTCAGTCTTCTCCTCTCCTCCTTGGTAATGTCTGTACTCTGGACGGAGCTCCCAGGTGTTCTTGTGGGTTCCCTTCACGTTGTAGATGCCGATGTCACGCAAGATCTCCTTCAAGTAAATCTGGAGGAAAACGACAGTGAGAGACATTAGATTAGTAGTAGTAGTTTTATTCAATCCTCACATTACAATATGCACAATCATTCCAGATATTGCAGTGACTGAAAAGGTAGAGGCTGAAGCACAATGCTTATATATGTCTGTCCTATATTCTTATCAAATTAAGCCTCAAACTAAAACAAATTATACAAAAATTAAGATTATTCAAATTTGTATCCCTCAAAAATAGCTATACAAATTCAAAAATCGTTTTAATTCACTCATCTCTGCGTGTGTATAAGTGTGCGTGTGACCTCTGCTTAATGTAAAACAGACATTAACAACACTGGTCTGGGTTCAGGGCTGCATCCATTTCCCTAAACAATGGTAAAGGGGTGCAGCGCTACTATGACAACACGGCAGCGCAGCGCCACCATTGTGTTAAAAAAAGTGAAGGCTTGGGGCCAGCTTTAGAAACAGACACAATACGTGATTGCTCAGTCCTCTGTTCCTGTGTGTGTGTGTGCATGCATGTGTTTTCGTGTTCAGTGTGCAACCTTATACACTGTACTTAAATAAATAACTTACTTGGAACTTGCTATTTTATTGACATTATGTTTTTAAGTTGCAGGAAATTACATTTTCATTGCAGTCCCCTCCAGACGAGCCCCTAGTTGAGACTTAGCCCCCCTCCAGACCAGCCCCTAGTTGAGACTTAGCCCCCCTCCAGACCAGCCCCTAGTTGAGACCCAGACCCTAGTTGAGACTCAGCCCCCCTCTGGACCAGCCCCTAGTTGAGACACAGCCCCTAGTTGAGACACAGCCCCTAGTTGAGACTCAGCGCCCCCTCCAGACCAGCCCCTAGTTGACACAGCCCCCCTCTGGACCAGCCCCTAGTTGAGACACAGCCCCTAGTTGAGACTCAGCGCCCCCCTCCAGACCAGCCCCTAGTTGACACAGCCCCCCTCTGGACCAGCCCCTAGTTGAGACACAGCCCCTAGTTGAGACCCAGCCCCTAGTTGACACAGACCCCCTCTGGACCAGCCCCTAGTTGAGACCAGCCCCTAGTTGAGACTCAGCCCCCCTCTGGACCAGCCCCTAGTTGAGACTTAGCCCCCCGCTGGACCAGCCCCTAGTTGAGACCCAACCCCTAGTTGACTCAGCCCCTAGTTGAGACACAGCCCCCCTCTGGACCAGCCCCTAGTTGAGACCCAGCCCCTAGTTGAGACACAGCCTCCCTCTGGACCAGCCCCTAGTTGAGACTTAGCCCCCCGCTGGACCAGCCCCTAGTTGAGACCCAGCCCCTAGTTGACTCAGCCCCTAGTTGAGACCCAGCCCCTAGTTGAGACACAGCCCCCCTCTGGACCAGCCCCTAGTTGAGACTCAGCCCCTAGTTGAGACCCAGCCCCCCTCCGGACCAGCCCCTAGTTGAGACCCAGCCCCCCTCTGGACCAGCCCCTAGTTGAGACCCAGCCCCTAGTTGAGACCCAGCCCCCCTCCGGACCAGCCCCTAGTTGAGACCCAGCCCCTAGTTGAGACCCAGCCCCTAGTTGAGACCCAGCCCCCCTCTGGACCAGCCCCTAGTTGAGACCCAGCCCCCCTCCGGACCAGCCCCTAGTTGAGACACAGTCCCCCTCTGGACCAGCCCCTAGTTGAGACCCAGACCCTAGTTGAGACTCAGCCCCCCTCTGGACCAGCCCCTAGTTGACACAGCCCCTAGTTGAGACACAGCCCCTAGTTGAGACTCAGCGCCCCCCTCCAGACCAGCCCCTAGTTGACACAGCCCCCCTCTGGACCAGCCCCTAGTTGAGACACAGCCCCTAGTTGAGACTCAGCCCCCCTCCAGACCAGCCCCTAGTTGACACAGACCCCCTCTGGACCAGCCCCTAGTTGAGACACAGCCCCTAGTTGAGACTCAGCCCCCCTCCAGACCAGCCCCTAGTTGACACAGACCCCCTCTGGACCAGCCCCTAGTTGAGACACAGCCCCTAGTTGAGACTCAGCCCCCCTCTGGACCAGCCCCTAGTTGAGACTCAGCCCCCCTCTGGACCAGCCCCTAGTTGAGACTTAGCCCCCCGCTGGACCAGCCCCTAGTTGAGACCCAGCCCCTAGTTGACTCAGCCCCTAGTTGAGACCCAGCCCCTAGTTGAGACACAGCCCCCCTCTGGACCAGCCCCTAGTTGAGACTCAGCCCCTAGTTGAGACACAGCCCCTAGTTGAGACCCAGCCCCTAGTTGAGACCCAGTCCCCCTCTGGACCAGCCCCTAGTTGAGACCCAGCCCCCCTCCGGACCAGCCCCTAGTTGAGACACAGTCCCCCTCTGGACCAGCCCCTAGTTGAGACCCAGCCCCCCTCCGGACCAGCCCCTAGTTGAGACACAGTCCCCCTCTGGACCAGCCCCTAGTTGAGACCCAGCCCCCCTCCGGACCAGCCCCTAGTTGAGACACAGTCCCCCTCTGGACCAGCCCCTAGTTGAGACCCAGCCCCTAGTTGAGACACAGCCCCCTCTGGACCAGCCCCTAGTTGAGACTCAGCACCATTTACTTAGAAGATCCTGGCATCATAACTGCTGTAATTTACCCACGTTGCTGTTCAAAGCTGGACTGCAGGTGCAGCCTGGCTTTATGGTGCCCTGAAAACCACCACCTGCGATGGGTTTTGCACCCTGATTCACCAATAGTTGTAGAACCTGTTGCATATGCTCTGAGTCGCTGTAATCGCCTGTACACTGTATCACTGTATTGTTGATAATATGGTTGCTACAGCTGTCGGAGAGGTCTTATAAGTCGCTTCTGTCTACACACCAATTCACAGTATGTCCACACATGTAGCATAAAAAGGTAGAAATAGCTTGCGTTCCTGAGCAGATCGCAGAGTGCAGGCTTCCATTTACCAGTCTACTATATAACGTTTACACAGTCCCTAGGAGCTGCTGCTGAAATCTACTCACCACAGGCTGCTTGGTGATGTCCACTAGGTCTTTGATGTTGTAGAACTGGTGCTTCTCAAAGGCAGAGAACAACATGTCCAACACCTGCTGTTTGTCTGCTCTCGCTCTCTTCCCCTCCTCCTTCTTCTTCCTGTCATACTCCAGCTACAACAGGCACACAAACATTATATAATTATAACAACAACAATAACCTTTATTTGTATAGCACCTTTCATACAAGAATTGCAGCCTAAAGTGCTTCACAGCAGTAATACACTGGAATGTTAAAAATGCACCGAGTACAATTGTCCAATAATTTGGAATGAGGACCATGTAGACTCAATAACGTACACGTTACATGTAAGAAGCTTGTTGTTTAACGATTCAGTCTACATGGTTCTCATTCAATCTGTCTGGAAATTACACTGGCGTGGACTCAAACAAATTGTTTACATTATTGTGGGTCCTACACTGTCCTTGTTCCAAATGATCGGACAATCTTATATTTTATAATAGGATAAGGATAACACATTGTTTTGTGGAGCCAAAATGGTGGGCAGGTTGTGTGAAACAAGACAAGTTATGAATGTGTGTAATTTTCACACCATTTCACCCCTGGGGCGGTTCATGAACTTAACCTTTACGAGAGACCTTACGCCTAACCTTAACTTAGGCCATGTCCAGACAAAAACGAGTTTGATCTTTTTCGTTTAAAAAAAGTTTTCCGTAAAAACGAAATCGTCTCAAGAAATAAGTGCGTGCCACAAATGTACAAAATAAATGTCTTTCCTGTTTTAGACGTTGCTCTTTTATTTTGAAACCCCCTGACCGGAAGTGTTATCGTTGTTTTTTGCTCGCAGCATAACTTGTGTCGTCCGGTTCTGTGCTTTTGAGCTAACGTAACGCTAGTTTCCAAAGGAGAGAGGGAGAGAGACCGCAGCTCACATGCACAAAATGCAGCTACAGCCTACAGGCAATCGGTGATGAGGAGGATTTTAATCGGCAGGAGAGAGAACGTGTCAAAGCCCTATATATAATATGGTGCGCGCAGCTCAAACTACCTGTTGTATTAAATTAATTGATTGATGTTTAACTTGTCCCTGTGTCCAGTCCTTTCGACTAGCAAACGTTGTCTGTATTTAATGTTACCTTCAGGATACCACTGTATATTGTATTTAGTTGGTTAGCTAATGTTGATAGCTAACTGGCTACAGCTCAACACCAGCCATGGGAATGCTATTTACTAAATTATGGAGGCTTTTCAATCGTCAAGGTAAGAGAGGATTTGTCATGATCAACTGAAGGCGTATGCTATGGAACAGCGGCTACTACCGCTATGTGATGCTAATCTCTAGCTAGTATCGTGTATTTCATCACAGTAGCCTCCCGGTGTTTAATAAACACTTCTAGCCAGGACATTATCTGGACATATAAGACATATATGTATCATGTTTATTTTTTGTTGGCTGGGTTTGCGCATGCGGATTAAGGGAGATGTCAAGCTGTCGACGGCAGTACATTTAGCTGTAAAAGCCAGATCAAGCTCAATAGCTTCTGTAACACGAACGCAACTACTCTGTACGATGCCATTGTTGTTGTGATGTTGGCTGAGTTTGCACATGCGGGTTAAGGTAGAGGTGGGCTATCGCGTCATCGGTTCAAGAAAATGCGTTTTCAGGCTCCCAGAACGCAGTTCCGTGTGGATGAAAGGTGCATACGATAAAATACTTTGACTGATACGATGTTTTCGTCTGGACATGGCCTTAGAGATATAATAGGGTTGTCCTGAGTATGTATTATAGGGTTGTCCTGAGTATGTATAATAGGGTTGTCCTGAGTGTGTATAATAGGGTTATCCTGAGTGTATATAATAGGGTTGTCCTGAGTATGTATAATAGGGTTGTCCTGAGTATGTATAATAGGGTTGTCCTGAGTGTATATAATAGGGTTGTCCTGAGTGTATATAATAGGGTTGTCCTGAGTGTATATAATAGGGTTGTCCGGAGTATGTATCATAGGGTTGTCCTGAGTGTATATAATAGGGTTGTCCTGAGTGTATATAATAGGGTTGTCCTGAATGTGTGCATAATAGGGTTGTCCTGAGTGTATATAATAGGGTTGTCCTGAATGTGTGTATAACAGGGTTGTTTTGTACATACATTGTAAGCATGGTTGGCCACAGGTTTGTAGTTGTTGGTGACGGCCTTTTCCAACTGCTGAGACAACCTGACAGGTTTGGAGGATTCTTCAATCTGCATCCTGTCACAAGAGGAACAGGTGTCGACGGCATTGACGGGAAACTCCTTAAACTGGTTGCTGATTTAATTGCCCCCGTTATCTGCCATATTATAAACCAGAGTCTCAGTGAAAATGTATGTCCACAAAAATGGAAAACTGCTCAAATAATGCCACTACCTAAAAATGGGAAATTACCATTCTCTGGATCAAATAGTCGTCCTATAGGTTTATTAGCGGTTTTAAGTAGAATTATGAAAAGAATAGTGTGTGAACAGATTAAATGTAATTTTTCTTTGAATACAGGCAACAGCGCTAACCAGTCAACTAAAGGGTCCAAGAGCTAGTGAGTCTAGGCACCTGTGGTCGTTACACGCGTATCTCTGTATGTAACCTCAACCTAACTGTAAATGAGGGAAACTTCAGTTGCCTTTCGAGTATCAATAAAGGTTTGACATGGAAATAAGAAGCATAATCAGGTGTGTCAGATGTTACAAGGTGTACTCACCTCTTCAGCTTCATGTAGCTCTCGTTGACGGCAGGTCTGCATTCTGCTCTCTGCACGACCACTCCCTCCAGAGCGATCTTATCTGAAGAAGAGAGGACACTTTAATCAACACTCCAGATGTGCTCCCAACCTCCCCAGGTTCTGCATCATACATATGTCATAGTAGTGTGTGTGTGTGTGTGTGTGTGTGTGTGTGTGTGTGTGTGTGTGTGTGTGTGTGTGTGTGTGTGTGTGTGTGTGGGAAGGAGCAAGCACTTTCACCCGTCACACCTGGCAATCTGTAAAATAAAATGTAAAGAATTCACCCTAAAACAGAATTTGTGCAACACAGCTTGTAGTCCAAATAAACCGATACATGTGGACTCTGAAAGACTATGGCTTCCCTGTTGAATGTGCAGCAGGGTGGCAGACAGTTGGTTCTGACTGATTAAAATACATGTTTCCTCATCGTCCCTGTTGCAGAGACGAGCAAAGACTGGAAGATTGACTTTATATTATTATTTCTTAAATTTTATAGCAGTTAATGATTCTGAGCCAGAACATATGCTTACATTCACACTTCACAGACATTTATGTGTCAGTGTTGAGTTTCTAGTTTTGAGAGACTCTTCAGCTACACTATTATTTTTTTTATTAATTTTTTTTATTCGTAATATTTCAAATATTATTGTTTCAGGTCTACAGAGGAACACACCAACACCACAGTTAGTCTGGTCCTCCAGGCAGACACCAGCCCTCCCATCCATCAGCCAACAAGCTCCCCGTCTGACCACAGGCCTATAGCGACCCCTGGAGGCAGCTCAAAGTACTGCGGCGCCATGTGGGCCATCCACAGAATTCCTCAGATGGAAAAGAAGCCTGTTGTGGAAACTCCAGGGGGTTCACTTGCCACCTAAAGTAACCAGTGCTTCAGCGCCAAGACCGTTACCTATAATAAGGTCTGTTGATACAGTGTTGGTACCAAAAAGGTAAAAGAAAAAAAGAAAGAAAAAAGCCTGTCCCTACGACCCACAGCTCTGTTCCTCTCACTGGGGATAGAGACGGTGGACTCACCTGGACCAAACCCCGTCCCCGAACCTGAGCTGGTGCCATCAGATCTCTCTTCTGATTGGCCTACAGGAAGGGAGGGAAGGAAGGTGAAATGACAGAAGAGGGGGTGTGGAGGAACGAAGGGGGCGGGTCAATAAGAACCATATCGAGGGTTTAGTCCCCCCCCCCCCCCCCCCACCCGCCGAGACGACTCCAAGACGACGCAGCACGGAGCTTTCCGTGTATGGAAACCCACAGCACGCTTTATGGCGCACATGCGTGCACTGTGCCCATGAGCAAGCAAAGCATGCGCTCACACACAAGCGAGCACAGAAGACACCCTGCACACACACACACCACGTATCCACCTGAGGTGAAACACAAGAGACGACACGAGCTCACTAGCGCCACCCAAAAGAAACCTCAAATAAAAGACCTGGATCACAGATCTGGTAAATTAAAAGGTTGGTGCATTCATACGACCCCCAGACCATGCAGGAACCACTCCACACATCCACACAGATCGGTGTTGATTGACGGGTCTAAGGAGCTCCAAATCACAAGAGGTTTTAAACCACAGGCCCTCGATGATCCAACCCTGCCGAGCGGATCACCGGCGAATGTGACCCAGATTCCTCCTAATAATCAATAAGAAATAATCTGCACCCGTGCGGCCCGGGGAAGAAATGGGACGCGGATGGACGTCCGATGGGTAATTTGGTGTGTGCTGGAGACACGGAGAGATGTACGCAGTGTAGGTGTATAGACAGAACAGCAGGACAGGTGGGATTGATTAAGAAAGATGTTTATGTATTAGAAGCAAAATTATCTTCCCCGTTCCCTTGATGTGTACATATCTCTCACTAGATGTTCCTGTGTTAACACTTCCTTTGGTCAATCCTCCTTCCAATTTGCTGCTCCCAGCAGTTGGAACGAGATGCAAAAGACTTTGAAAATGGACAAATTGATCCCCCTCACTACTTTTAACGACTCTTATCAGAGTTGTTTACACACACCTGCAACTGTCACCCAGCCTTTTCACTGTAATTTGTCTTTTCTGCTTCATGTATTATATACCTTGTCATTTTGTTAGGTTGTTTGATTGGTGTGTTTAAAATGATTTACCTTACCTCTGTGATGTATGTATCACATAATTGTCTGTCTCTTTTCTATTTTATTTGATCTTTTTGTCCCCTTTCCTCATTACGGCCGGGCCAGGCCGTCATTGTAATTAAGAATTTGGTCTTAAATGACAATGCCTGGTTAAATAGAAAAATGTCTCTACTGCACGCAGGCGTGTTTGTTATGAATAATCTCATTAAAGGTCTCAGACAACACCACACTTCAAGGGAAAATGGGGAAATCAGACACACAGGGAAGAGGAGAGAGAGGACGTCTGTGAGCGTGAACCCAGTTGTGTGCGTGAGGGAAAACGGCAAGCTGCACAGTAGCGGAACTTTGGCCACACGTGGAACTTACCCCGCGGCTGTTCTAGAAACAGAGATCACACATGGATTAATGTGGTTAACGGCTCTTCAGGTTCAGAGAGCAGAGGCGCTCAAGACAGGTGTTTTGTTCTTGTATCCCATCCATCCGTCTAGTAATTTTGTTTTATTTTCGACAGGTCGGTATGGCGGCTCACCTGAGGCCGTCTCAGTGAAGACCGCCAGCATCTGGCCGCCCACCGTCTGCATGCTGAACGGGTGGTCGCGGGGCGCGTGGACCGTCTTGGCACCGCCCATGCCTTCGATCAAAGTCAGGTCTTCGTTCAAAGTGAAAGACACCTGTGGAAAGGCAGCGTTATTCAAAAACAGATTTTTATCTAAAGCGCTTTACAACCGATGCCTCACATTCACTCGCACATTCACACACCGACAGCAGAGGCGACCGTGCAAGGTGCCAAACTGCTCATCGGGAGCTGTTAGGGGTTAAGTGTCTTGCTCAAGGACACTTCGACACGCTGCAGGGAGGAGCCGGAATCAAACCGGGAACCTTCTGATTACCAGACGACCACTCTACCACCTGATCCACTGTATTCAAATTTACAAATGTATTTACATTAATGCATACAATACATACAAATGTATTCAAATTTACTGAATCCTAATCTCATTGTCATTAACCTCTGTGAAACTGTATGTGATGTCATTCAATTAGCCGTGTCAGAACTGTCTAAAAATGACTAAATGTAAAATGTCAAATGATGTTGAATAGACATTTTGATGAATACAGGGAATCCCACGCTGACCCTCATGCTAGCTCTGGCTAGTTAGCCACAAACACAAGCCAATGCAAAGTCAATGGGGACACGCTGAGATTTACTCCACGGTGCAAAGTCAGCTTGTACGAGCTTGACCCCATTGCCTTTGCACTGGTTTGTGGCTACCCATATAACTCTGTATGATAGCTAGGGCTGACCTTCGATTTTTTTTTTGGAATTCGAAGCTTCAAGGCCGAGATTCGATTTTAATTCAAAGCTTCGAAATAAAAAAAAAATGTAAAAAGAAATTATAAATATATATATTGTGGGACTTGTACAGCACTTTGTTCAACTTTGTCAGTGCTGTAAAGTTTAAACCTTTTTAAATCTTAGACAAACTAAACACTTTGCTTCCATGAAATATTGTAAGCCGTCATTTGAGGCATAAAAGCAGCACAATGAACACAAATCTGTCAGTGCCGAGTCCGACCTCATCTTAAATAACAAACAGCATTGCTTGTTGTAATTAACAAAGAGAGGCAGAGTTGAATTTGCTAAAAAAAAATAAAAAAAAATCATATATTATTTTTTTATATAATCGAATTTTATTTTCATATTCGAATCCCATGCCCATCGAACAAAGCTTCGAAGTATTTAAGACAGCCCTAATGATAGCATATACAATAGTGCTGTATATACTGTATTATACATTCATATATTTACCCCATATAGGCTATATATAGGTATATATATATATCCATCTGTCTGAATATACCTGCATATAATCCTTCTATATACCTACGTATACACCTGCATATAACCCATATAATTCTGTATGATAGCATGAATAATAATGCTGTATATACCATATATATATTTATTCTTACTGTGTATATATACTGTATATATATCCACATATATCTGTAGATAACTGCATATAATCTTTTTTACATATCTGTAGATACTATATTTACACTACATTTAGTCATTTAGCTGACGCTTTTATCCAAAGCGACTTACAAGTTCTGTACGACAAGTCATCAGGAAGGGCACAACTCTATCAGCTGAGTAACAATGTTGATCAAAGTGTTGAGTGCTACAGTGTAGGTTAGTTTATTAGGACAAGTGCATGACAGTAAGGTTAGTTAGGGTTAGATTTTTTTTATTTCTATATCTATACATATCCCTTACCTACTATTAGTTACGCTGCTGGCCAGTATGATTTACTACCAGTGTCTTAATACCTGTATCACTGTACATATTAATACTACAACTCTTATGATGACAATATATTTATATCATCTAATCTAACTATCCGGAGCTAGTATGAGGAACAGTATGGACTGTGCTGAGAAAGGACTATACTGATCAACGACATCATTGATAAGAAATATAACTATGCCTTTAAGACAGGAAGGACATGCAATGAAGGCTGCAAGCAGGACTCCACGGAGGGACTTGCTGCACACACGAACCCCAATTACACATTCATTGATATCATGCATTACATAATACATACATAAGATAACATGCATCTACATTCAAGTAATTTCACATTTACCTCAGCTTTTCCTTGGTTCCTGAAAGAACAGGGATACACATGATTAGCAACTAGTTATATTTACCACACATATATATCCTTATCCTTATGTCTGAATATACCTGCATATAATCCTTCTATATACCTACTTATACACCTGCATATAACAATAATAATAAAGTACAATAATGCTGTACATACCTGCATATAATCCTTTTAGATATCTGGGGAGGGAGTAGACTACCGTCGGTCTGGGGAGGGTGTAGACCACCCTACTGTCAGTCTGGGGAGGACTACCCTACTGTTGGTCTAGGGAGGGTGTAGACTACCGTCGGTCTGGGGAGGGTGTAGACCACCCTACTGTCAGTCTGGGGAGGACTACCCTACTGTTGGTCTGGGGAGGGCGTAGACTATTCTACTGTCGGTCTGGGGAGGGTGTAGACTACCCCACTGTCGGTCTGGGGAGGGTGTAGACCACCCTACTGTCAGTCTGGGGAGGACTACCCTACTGTTGGTCTGGGGAGGGCGTAGACTATTCTACTGTCGGTCTGGGGAGGGTGTAGACTACCCCACTGTTGGTCTGGGAAGGGTGTAGACTATCCTACTGTTGGTCTGGGTCTCTGTGGTGGTAGGCGAGTGCTTAGACCTCTACACTACCCAGACGCTCCAGTGCTTAGACCTCTACACTACCCAGATGCTCCAGTGCTTAGACCTCTACACTACCCAGACGCTCCAGTGCTTAGACTTCTACACTACCAAGACGCTCCTAAACACATGCATGTCTCTAGAAGTGTGGGTGTAATAGTGAATGTGTATTCTGTGTTGGTAATGTTAGTCCACGACTGAGCGATAGCTAAGGTCAGCAGAGTAGACCCGCTTCTGCTGTGTGGCAGACTCTCAAATGATCCCCTTCACATACTTGCTGATTCTCAGCTTCCCGACGTCGCCTCTGCCTGATGCCTTTGCCCATTGCTGGGACAGGTATTTGGGCACCTGGATAATGAAATACAAACACTTGATGGAATGGAACAGCCGTTTTCATAATCACCCTTAATATGAATGCCTCTCTAACTAACAATGTAGAAAGGAATAACAATAATTAGGAAGTGTAGAAGCAGTTAAGCAATGATGACGTGCAGCAGTATCTGATTTTTTTTTTAAATAAGCAAGGTGTGTGTCCATATTATCTACGCATATCAGTCTGTCCAAATGCAAAACGTTTCCAAAGACACTTATGGGGCTCAGCATTATAATTGATATATATATTGATATAGCCTAGTACAGCCTAGTTAGTACTATTGGTACTCGTACTACGTGTCTACATGCCTGTATCGCTGTACATAATACTATAACACTGTTGCACTTTATTGTTACATTTGCACTTTGGTTGGATGCCAAACGTATTTTCACTGTACTGTACGTGTGCTGTATAATGACAATATACATTTGAATCTGATCAATTCGATATGTAATGTATCGCTAAGCTCAATTAAGTTGTGCTTCTGATCTCATTCTGTCACGATCACATTTTTCATTTAAGTTTATTCCTTTTTTAATTCGCTAGTTAGGTGTATATATATCGAATGCTTAAATAAGCCATTTAACATGATCTTTTAACTATCGTTGAGTGACCAGACGCTAAGCTGGTGAGCTATTAGCTAACGGTCTTGTTGTTGTTGCCTTCAGCTACAACTTGGCTAAACGGTGCCTGTTCAAACACACACACATACTAATACTAACCTTCACCAGCCATACCCCCGTGTTCTGCTTGGCACCAGTTAAATCGACTTCTCCCTTTTCTGACATTTTTATGTTAACGTTAGCTAGCTGGCCTGGTTGAAGATACGGCTCTGGTTGAAGTCATTCAGGTGCAGTGACGCGTAAAGACCGCGACGGGAAGAGAACAGCGCTAGTTCCAATCAATGCAGAGACGGTAAAAGTTTGTAAAAAAATAAATAATAATAATAATAATTCGAATACGTAAGATACTAATGTATAAATAATTATAAACATTGTTAAATGTGAGACGGTGGCTCGAGGCAGAGCTAATAGCATTTATTAAGCACAGAAATACAACATGCTGCTGCTACGTTGCTTGCAGTCGACTTGGTCATGACATCATCACAAATGTTCCAGAATGTTCGGGCGGAACTAATGTTCCTAACAATAGTTCTGTGGGTGAATTATGTACCATTACAATCACTACAACGCGCACCGTCCTCTGCAACTGCAAGCATGAGAACCAGCCACATTCATGAATGAAAACGAAGGTTATCCCATAGCAACTTGCAATGGGCCTGCCCTGGTCTACAAGATACACTACACGACCAACCATGTACATGTCAAAATACTCCCCAAAGGTCAGTGAATACCACGATCACAACACCAGAGGGAGCTCCACAAATCATGTTAAACCCAGATTCGGCTCAAACAAGGGACTAAACACGTTTAGCAATTATGCCACATCAATGTGGAACGCCCTACCCAAAGTAAAGGAATGTGAATCACCCACTTTCAAAAACACTCTCAAAGAACACCTATGGGAGACTGCAATTCGAAACTGGCCCCTGTAAATGTCCTAACACAACCCCCTCCAATGTACAGTAAATTACCAAGTATGGTTTTGTCAATATTCCAATGTACAGTTTTGCGTGTACAGTTGTACAGTGTCCCCACCCAACCACCTCCAATGTACAGTCCCCAACCCCACCCCACCTACCCAACCTCCTCCAATGTACAGTTTCTACGTCAAATGTATATACTCTCTTTTCTGGACTCTTTTCGTATCACAAACAGTACTGTATTTGCAAATCTGGTATGTCATAAATGTATAGATGTAGTACTGTCTATCTGTATGTCATGTATGTCATATATGTTATGATGAATTGAAAATGGGGGACCCTGATGTAAACAAGACGAAAGTCTTTCTCTGTTCTGCATCCCCTTAACAATTGTATGTTTTGAGCTGTACTGTACCCATTCTGCAATCTGTTAATAAAGTTTTCAATCAATCAATCATTCATGCATTCCCTAGTTATAGGATTACTGACAAAGCGCCTTGCTTCGCCTATTGATTGATTGATTGAAAACTTTATTAACAGATTGCAGAATGGGTACAATACAGTACGGCTCAATACACACAATTGTTAAGGGGATGCAGACCAGAGAAAGACTTTCGTCTCGTTTACATCAGTTCAATTCATAATGACATTAATGACATACGCAACATACAGATGTATATCTTGACATTTCTGACATACATGAGATATACAGTACTGTTACATTTGTGACATACAAGATATGCAAATATACAGTACTGTTATCCTAACAGAAAATATATACATACGAGGGGAAGGAAACTGTACATTCATTGGACTATGCTCGTGCCTATTGCGCACGTTGAAAAAACCTTTCATGCACCTTACATCTACCCAGAGCCTTATATAATGATGCCTTCTTTTTAGAAGGCTCTGCATCTACCTAGCCACACCCACTTCCGGTAGTATAACCTGGTGTAGTGGCCATGCTCACCCTTCCGAGTCTGAATTTCACGTGAAAACAGGGCCGAAAAGCAATAACCTTCGTTGTATTTCATACTGGCTCCGCGTCTTGCTTTGCCTATTGGACTAATGAGCGGAAAAGCAAGGCGCGTAGCCCTGATAAATATGAGGTCCCCTCACGACCACCAAAGCGGGGAGGGTCCTAGCCCCACACTCGTCCTAACAAGGAGCGGGAGGATAGAACTCCGACACTATGCGTAATAGGCAGCAGCTTCCATAGAACGCATGTGAGTAGACTGTGCGTAATAAGCCCACCCTCTACATCAGGGGTTCCCAAACTTTTCAGGCCGCGACCCCCAAAGCATAATTATGTATGATTAGCAACAACACTGATTTTGATGGATTTTCAGTTTTTTTGTAATCTCAGATTGAAAAAAATACAATCTTTTATTCAACTTCAGCCCTGATCATAACACCACATATTCATTTTATAATTCTAACCCTTTAAATGCCAGTGTGTGTGATGGCATATAGTTGCAATATATCAAATGCAAAGTAGATTTTTCTGGGGGGGATTATTACAGGCTAGCATGTGTCAATGATTAGCAACAACAGTTTCTTGTAAGGGTCCCGCCTCCACCAATCACATGCGGCTCCCTTTGTGTGTGTGTGAGAGCAAGAGAGAGAGAGAGAGAGAGAGAGAGAGAGATAGTTCTCCAACTTGTGTGAGTTGCAGTGATCTCCTGGTTGTTCCCCACCTAGGTTATCTAACTATTGCGCTGCTGCAACTAGAAATACTGGCCTGGCCTGCTTCTAAGTTCAGTGGCCTTTTTTTTTTAATTAAATTTTTTTTAAATTAAAAAAAAATTAGTTTTTTGTTTAATCATCTGGCGACCCCCACTTTGGGAACCCCTGCTCTACATCACCACACATCCCTGCTAACACACTAGCGGCGGGATGCAGAAGAGGTCCCAGCACTAAGGACTGCATGAGAGACAGAGCTCTCAGTCATGTCCATGAGATAGAACCTGACGAAAGGACCCGGGGAGGACCACGAAGCCGCAGCGCAGATGTCCTCCACGAGACCCCTCTAAGCAAGGCAGCAGAGGCCGCCACACCATGGGTGGAATGCAATCTGATGCCCGCGGGGGGAACCTGTCCAGCCAAGGTATAACAGAGGGCAATGCCCTCGCACAACCAATGTGACAGGCGTTGTTTTGACAGTGCCTTACCCTTGTTAGGGCCATGAATGAATGAATGAATGATGAATGAATGAATGAATGAATGAATGAATGAATGAATGAATGAATGAATGAATGAATGAATGAAAACTTTATTAACAGATTGCAGAATGGGTACAGTACAGTACAGCTCAATACATACAATTGTTAAGGGGATGCAGACCAGAGAAAGACTTTCGTCTTGTTTACATCAGGGTCCCCCATTTTCAATTCATCGTAACATATATGACGTACATGACATACAGATAGACAGTACTGCTACATCTATACATTTATGACATACCAGATTTGCAATTACAGTACTGTTTGTGATACAAAAAGAGTCCAGAAAGAAAAGAGTATATACATTAGGCGTAGAAACTGTACATTGGATTGGGTAGGTGGGGGTGGGGGGGGACTGTACATTGGAGGTGGTTGGGTGGGTGGGTGGGGGGGGGGGGGGGGGGTTGGGTAGGAGGGGTGGGTGGGGGACACTGTACAACTGTACAAACAACACTGTACATTGGATTATTGACAAGACCATACTTGGTAATTTACTGTACATTGGAGGGGGTTGTGTTCGGACATTTACAGGGGCCAGTTTCGAGTTGCAGTCTCCCTTAGGTGTTTTTTGAGAGTGTTTTTGAAAGTGGGTAGTGATTCACATTCCTTTACAGCTTTGGGTAGGGCATTCCACATTGATGTGGCATAATTGCGAAACGTGTTTAGTCCCTTGTTTGAGCCGAATCTGGGTTTAACATGATTTGTGGCGCTCCCTCTGGTGTTGTGATCGTGGTATTCACTGACCTTTGGGAAGTATTTTGTCATGTACATGGGTACCTTGGTCGTGTAGTGTATCTTGTAGACCAGGCCCATTGCAAGTTGCTGTACTCTGTCGTCTACTCTGAGCCATCCTAGGTTGTCAAAGTGGGCAGGGGTGAGGTGGGTTCTAGGAGTAAGGTCAAGCAGTAGTCTGACCAGTTTGTTTTGAGATGTTTGTAATTTTGTTTTTAGCGCCTTTGAGGTGCTTTGGTACCATGAGGTGCAAGCATAGTCGTAGTACCCTTGAATGAGTGCTCCTGCTAGAGTCTTCAGGGTATTCTTGTTTACCAGTGAGGAGATCCGGTACAAGAATCGTGTTCGTTGGTTGACTTTTTTTATTACATTGGATGCCATTTTGTCACAGGAAAGATTTGCCTCTAGGATGGAACCCAGGTAGGTAATATCTTCTTTCCTTGTGACAATATTGTCACCCACTGTAACTGAGAAGCCGTCGGTCTTGCTGAGTTTGTTATTTGAGCCGAAGAGAATGGACTCTGTTTTGCCCATGTGTAATGATAGTTTGTTATGTGACAAATAGTTGACTGGTAGCCCTGAGGTCCTGTGTGCGCTTAAGATATATTGCAAGCGCACGAATGGGACACAATAGGTGAAGGCTCTTTTCCACCTCACCTGCGTGGGGGGGAGGGTGGAAAGCCTTTAGCACAATATCCCTGGAGTGATAAAAGCTCCGGATATTTTTTGGCACAAAGGCTGGATTGGGCCCGAACAGAAAGAGCGCAAAACTCACCCACGCGTTTAGCGGAGGTGATGGCCAGGAGAAATGCCGCCTTGAAAGACAGCTCATTCAATGGCGCATGCTCGAGAGGTTCAAAAGGGGCAGCCAAAAGTGGGTACAAAGTACGTTTAACATGCTTGAGACGCCGTGCGCCCAGCAGAAAATGTTTTACAAGAGGGTGGCTGAATAGTGATGTTAGTCGTCGCTGCCGGGTTCTGTACGGCGGCGGTGTAGGCTTTATCAGCCCACACCGCCACCTTCCGAGCCGAATCACCTCGGCATCAGCTTCTGGTCGGGGTGCCACATAATTTCCGGGCAAAGGATCGAGGCGAGCAGCTTGTCTAAGTGCGGTACGCCAGACCTAAGTCCTCTGACCTGGCCTTCCACCTGTGTAAAGGGCAGATAGGCCTTGGTCAGGCCCTTGACACTCGACGCCACCTGTCCTTTAGCGACATATGGGTCGATTGGGGGGAAACCCGGGCACATCCCCCACCATGCCATCGGGGTACAGGCATCGGCGGGGGCACAGGGAGTGGGACCCCATTGGCTGCGGCTATAATACTGGGGAAGACGAGCAACAGCCTTGACAGCCGTCTGACCTCCTCCAAGTATACATCCCGCGGGGCCGGGGTGATTAGCCCTGGCGCACAGAACGGGGGGGGGGGGGATTCGGGGTCCTCCATCTGCACAGTGGCTCTCTCCGCGGGGCCAGGGTGTTTAGCCCTGGCGTGCCAAGCGGAGGATTATATTCCAGACTGCCTGCCACTCACACCTCCTGATTGCTCGGCGCGCTGGGGGCCGGGGGTCCGTCTCCCGCGAGAAGGCCTCACCATGACTGCGGGGCGGCTCGAGCCCTCCACCGACCGCCATGAGCTGTCCCCGGGCTCCAGCGATCTCCACGATGAGAGGCGGACAACAAGTGCTGAATGCACTGGGGGAGTCCTGAAAAGGACGTTTTGGGTGGTGAAATATCCATCTCTAACTAGTAGCAACAATAACTCGTAGTCTCAGCGCTGCAGGTGCTTGTGAACAGCCTTTTTGCGTGAGCATGGCCAATACACCGGGTTATATACTACCGGAAGTGGGCGTGGCTAGGTGCATGAACGTTTTTTTCAACATGCGCAATAGGCACGAGCATAGTCCAATAGGCAAAGCAAGACACGGAGCCAGTATGAAATATAACGGGACCACCAGAATGGTACGGTGCCTCCATGAGGCCAAGACGACTCAAAGAAAATATGGACAACTGTGTATTTCAAAATACAAGTTTATATCAACTCAATAGGCAAAAAAACATAGTGGAAAAGATGGCATTGGATTTCAGAGCAGCAGGTGCAACATGTACATGCAGTCTGATCCATGATGATTACTGTTAAAAGGGCACCATTATCACATTAGTCTGTAACAATCTCAATCACATCACAATCTGTACAATTCTATTCAAATTAAACAAACTACTAATCAGAATTTACCATTTAACTCCCATTTTTTGCATTAGCAGTAGCTGTCTTTTTGCTGATGGGTGTACTAGTGTAATATGTCATTAATGTATATTTCCTTTCATAGAATCCAACCATTTCCCCCCACATACAAATTATACCAGGGGATAATCTTTAGAACCACACAATTTCTTATAGGGATGATCGTGCATTCAGCTGGTCCTTGTCAAATCGCCAAAAGTCAGAAAGTTCCATGATACCAGAGTTTACTAGTTGTACGCATCAGTGACCTTTCACCTTTTGTGATGCAAACATGCACATGTTTAGTATGATATCATCAGAAATATGATCTTGACATACTGGGATTCATAATAGTAGATCAAACCATCTGCATCTAGAAAGAAAGGTTGAAGAATCTGAATCTGAATCTTCTGCCTTGGATCAGATTGGTCCTGACGTTCTGACCTCACTAGCGCACTGGAACGATATCACCTCTTAAATACAACTTGGCCACAAGATAATGCACTTATATAATGTATATACGGTCAGATAAATATACGAGTTTACAAGTTGATGAGGACCGACTGAACGAGGCTCAATGGCTTGTCTGGCATTATCACACATTCCAACTGGAGTTGGTCCCTGGGTGCCGCACTGTGTAGCTGAAGCACTGCTCCTAAATAGTTAAGATGTTCAATGTTTCTTCCTTGATGCAGGTGGTTTCATCAACCCTTAGGAAGCCCAGCATGTCAGTATCATATTTCTGATGTCTCTTGCTACTCCATGTACAGATTAAAGCATTGTTTGTGATGTTTGACATCAAAAGGTGAAAGGTTAGTGATCATTTATAAACTCTGGGTACCATGGAACCCGCCTGAGTTTACCACTTGTGTTTACAACTTGGGTCGGCCGTTCTTGGTATAGTAAACTCAGAAATGTTCCAACTTAAAACTAGGGATTCACCAATACCAATATTGGTATCACATTTCGCTCCGATACCAGACTAAAATAGAGAATTGGTATCCGAGAATTTCCCAGATAGTAAAATCCAATACCAGGAAACGCATCTAACGTGCCAGAAATCAAAGCCTACTGACTTTATTTGCTGCATTTCTGACACGTTAATTAACTCTCTCTAATGGAGAAGAATGTATATCTCAATCATTTTTGTCCAATGACCCCAAAATTACGTAATGGATCGGGAAAGAAAATGCCAGGTATCGGTATCGGGAATGAAAAAGTCGTATTGGTGCATCCCAACTTAAAGCACTTGACGAGGACTGGCCGAACCATAATGTAATTTTGTTATATTTCTTGTGTCTCACCAGGGTCCAAACCAAGATCAGTGGAAAGTTGGAAATATTGTACAATCTGACCCTGGATCAGTATTTCACCACCACAATGTTAAAAAACACCAACATTATGGGAAATGTGCTTACAGTTTTCTCCATTTTAAAACTAGGTGTTTTTGGCCAATATAGCTAGGCTAGCTGGTCCATATCCGCTTCTATTCATTTGTGCTAAGCTAGGCTAGCATGCAGCCGGATAGCTTTCTACTGAACTCAGAGAGGAAATTGGTATCCATCTTCTTCTCGGACTCTAGATAGGGAGGTCAAACATCAAAATGCCTGTCAAAATGGCGTCTGCGTTTTTCATACTCCCCTTAAATAGGAGCCAACATCAAGGTTTTTGCACCCAAATGTTGCCTCAAGTCTCGACTACAACCCTGTGTAATTGGATCATTCTTTCCATTTGGGACTTTTGAGTTTTTTTTTAAATATTTTTCCCCCTCCTTTTTCCTCCGATTTTTCTCCCATCCCAATGTTAGTCGTTATGCCAATTCCCAATCCCCTTCCTGGTCGCTGCGCACTTACCCCCCACAGTCGGTCTGGGAGAGTGAAGGATATCACGTGCTTCCTCCGACACACGTCTAGCCAATCAACCACTTCTTTTCACCTGGCAGCGCGGACTCTCACTGAGAGGGTGTAACGTGTGGAAGGATCACACTACCCCTCTTAGATCCTATCCGCGCTTAGCAGGCGCCCCGACCGAACTGTAGGAGTCGCTGTTTACAACGACCCGGACCCACCCCGCCAGCTTCTCCCACCCTCTAATACAGCCAATTGTATTAGTGTGAACGGCCAGCCAAGCTGGT
This sequence comes from Notolepis coatsorum, assembly GCF_963971535.1. Taxonomy (NCBI): domain Eukaryota; kingdom Metazoa; phylum Chordata; class Actinopteri; order Aulopiformes; family Paralepididae; genus Notolepis; species Notolepis coatsorum. The sequence goes on from NC_140166.1 coordinate 100,294,551, forward strand.
GACAACCCCGGAGCTGTGAGCTGGATTCGAACAGGCGAATCCAGCGTCTCCGGGGTTGGTGACGAACGCAATCTCCGCTACGCCACCGGACCGCCCACGGGACTTTTGAGTTTTTAACCAAAAGGTGTCATCACCTATTATTAGGAATTCAATGCGGCCAAAGTGGCGCGAGCATTCTCTCTGCTATTTACAATCATCTCATTCTCTACCACCAATTACATTTTTTTTCAGCGACGGCAGAAAAACGCCAGACCTCCCTGCTCCGGAGAAGACCGTGAGCTCATTTCCCGTAACGCCGGCACATTGCTTAGGGTGGCTCTCTCCAGCAGGCCAAGTTCCTTCTCGTTTATATTCTAAAGGAACATGCGGTCCTTGCTGTGTGAGAAGCGTGTATTCAGTTCCTCAGACTTCTTCAGGAGGCGCTTTTTCTGGGCCTCATCGAAGCGGTTGACCTGGAGGTCGTTGTCCCGGTCGAACGCCCTCCTCTCCACTGGCGCACTCGCGGGCTCCTCTGCGCTCCTCTTCTTCGCGTGAAGAGTCATCAGCGACTCGCCGCGCTTCGACTCCTGAGGAGAGGAGACGGAACACACAGTTCAGGTCTCGAAGTGACTCCGTACTGCTTTCACTGTCTACAACTGACCTACACTGTAATCATAACTACATACCTCATACATGTACAATAGTGCTGTATATACACATTTATATATTTATTTATTTATTTAGCGCATATCCATATATATCCATATCTGTCTGAATATACCTGAATACAATCCTTCTATATACCTACTTATACACCTGCATATAACCCATATAACTCTGTATGATAGCATGTACAATAATGCCATATATATGTATGCAATATATATATATATATACGACGACGATGAGGAGTATAGAGCCGTGCTGGAGAGCTTTGTGGGGTTGAGCGACAGCAACCACTTCCAACTCAACACCAGTAAAACCAAGGAGCTGGTGGTGGACTTCCGGAGGGGCAAGAAGAGCCCCCCCCCGATTCCCATCACCATCCGAGGGGATGAGGTGGAGGTGGTGGAGTCATATAAGTTCCTTGGGGGTGCTTCGCTGTGAGTACAGAACTAATGTTGCAGCGATGCACAGTTGTTTAACTTGGTTACTTGTCAAACATAAATTACTCTGCTCACGCCTTGTATTCACTAGGAATATTCTTGTTACAAAGATCCCCTCAATTTTATATAACAATTTATCAATAAGTCTTGACAGACACAACCATTCCACCAGACATGCTTCTGCACGAGGTTTTACACTTCCAAAAGTGAGGTCGAATGCAATGAAGCGAACTGTCATGTTCCGTGGTATGCAGGAATGGAACTCTCTTCCCAGACATGTTAAGCAGGAGAATAATGTCGTTTCAAAATCGTGGTAAAACAACATTTTCAACCAAAGAAATTGACATTCCCTAATAGATAGTGTGTACGTAAATGAAAATGTATGTGTCTGATAAAGAGATGGGTATATATGGATGAAAAGGCATGTGTCTGATAGGGATATATTATTAAAATATTGTATAATTGGCTGATATGAACATAGATAATGTATGTAAAAGCTAAATAGTATATTATGCTGTATTGTATTATGAATAAATTATGAGTAGGTATTATTGTATTGTATTATGAATTCATTCATAAGGAGTATATATTTTTATATTGTATTATGAATTTGATTAGGGTTTTTATTGTTGTTTTAATTGTCTGTATGACATGTAAATGTTGTGAGTGTATAAGGGTTTTTATTGTTGTTTTAATTGTCTGTATGACATGTAAATGTTATGGGTGTATAAGGGTTTTTATTGTTGTTTTAATTGTCTGTATGACATGTAAATGTTGTGAGTGTATAAGTCTGTAACTGTATTTTATGTGTTATGGACCCCAGGAAGAATAGCCCCAGCACTGCTGTGGCTAATGGGGATCCAAATAAACTTAAACTTAAACCTGAACAATAAACTGGACTGGTCGGATAACACAGAGGCCCTCTACAGGAAGGGACAGAGCAGGCTGTTCTTCCTGAGGAGACTCAGGTCCTTCAACATTTGCAATAGACTGCTGCAGTCATTCTACCAGTCTGTAGTGGCCAGCGTCCTCTTCTATGCTGTGGCATGCTGGGGGGCTACATCAACTCGAGGGACACCAACAAACTGAACAAGCTGGTGAGGAAGGCTAGCTCCGTGGTGGGAGTCGAGCTGGTCAGACTAGAGGTGGTGGCAGAGAGGGGGGTGAGAAGGAAGCTGGCTGCTATCCTGGAGAATCCCTCCCACCTCCTCTACGATGAGCTAGTCAAGATGAGAAGCACGTTCAGTCACAGACTCATACCCCCCTGACACTCAACTAACCGCCTCGGCCAGTCCTTCATACCAGCAGCCATCAGGCTCCACAACAGTGGGCAGGGACTGTTGCCAGACATCAAACTACTAGGAACCTAGTAGCTGACTCTCACCTAAAAGGACAATATATACTTACCTTATGCATACCACACCTTATGTGTATACTGTATACTTCATCAGAGTATATATTTAGCATTTAGCATTTTTAGATTATATATTAGATTCGATTTAGATTATATTGTAACTATATTTATTGTAGGGCAAATATAACAGAGGGCATACATACCCTCATCTCGCACCTTGTTGCCCATATGTGCATGTCCAGAGTTAATTATATTGTTATATTGTTTACACTGCCTCTTTATTCAATTTTTACTTCTCCACTGTACTATAATTCTGTGACATGTACCATGTCTTCTACTACCTGTACCTCCCCTCCCCCATGCTGCTATGATGCCTGAATTTCCCCAAGGGGATCAATAAAGGAATATCTTATCTTATATATATATATATATCCACATCCGTCTGTACATACCTGCATATAACCCTTTTTACATATCTGTAGATACTATATCTATATCTGTACATATCCCTTACCTACTCTTAATAGTTACTGCTGGCCAGTATTACTCATTTATATATTTTATACCCAGTTTAATCACCTGTATATTACTATCGCATTTAATTAATAAATAAACTACATACATAAAAGTACAACAAATATACAAGAAATTTTAAAGACCAGAACATACTGGACATACCGTGTACTACTATGGACTACAGTATTTTCGACAGTAGCAACACTCACATTATACTTGGACACTTTGTCTGCCATTTGCAAATCCTTGTGGGACATTTGTGGGACGCTGTCTTTCTCTGCATCGTCTTTCTTCTTTCCCTCGAGGCGCTCCTGTTGGTCAAGAACAGAGTTACGATGGACAGGGGGAGTAGAATATAGTAGAACATACTAAAACGTAAGAAGATCCATGGAAACATCATTCATGGCATCGAGAGCTTTAGCCATTTGACGTATTTCTGAACACAACAGACCTATCGGTTTGATTTAATTGACGTTTTAATTAATTGTTGTGAATTAAATATTTATTTCGAACATCTAAATACCTAAAAAATAGAAAATAATAATAATAAAAAGCAACAACAAACCAAAATAGTTCAAACAAATAAACAATATGAACTTGAAAAGGAGTAGGAAGAAGTATAAACATATTTAAGCCTACCCCTTCTCTATTACTCAGTGAATGTTAATCTTTCTAAATCACATAGATACATACATACACATATCTACGGTACACTTAAATGCACATTTGATTGACATCCTAAAGTACCCTCGGAGGGCGCAGGTCAAAATGTTATTGTGTATGAATTTCTTTAAAAACATGAGAACTAGGGGCGGCTACGTGGCATAGTGGGCAAGGCGCTCGCCACGAAATCTGGAGACGCTGGGCTTGCCTGTTCGAGCCCAGCGCTCCACATTTGCTTTCAGTTTAGCTGGTCGTCCGTACTAATACACATTGGCCGTATTAGGGGGTGAGAAACTGATGGGTGGGGATCGGGCGTTGTGGACAGTGACTCCTACAGGTCGGTTGGTGCGCCTGCGCAGTAGAATCAGGAAGTGTCGGGGGCAGCGTGAGCCTTCCACGCGTTACTCCTCGCCACTGAGAGATCGAGCTGCGCAGGTGAAAAGATGCGACTGCTGTTACCTCAAGTACCGGAGGGGACTTGTGCTATGTATGACTTAGTCCACATTGCAGCCGGCTTGTGGGAGGCAAGAAACTGCGTTCGTGACAGGGGAGGGTTGAATTGGATGATACGAAATTGGGATGGGAGAAAATATAGAAAATGGGAGAAAAAGTGGATAAAAAAAAAAAAAAACATGAGAACTAGTTGCAGACAAATGGGGTAAAATGGAGGGAAACGTTTCATTTCATGGGATCTTTTAACAGATTTAAACCGCAGAATGTAGACACGCTGTAACTCCTTGTTGCTTTACCAGGGCTGAGGTCTCCCTACCTGGACCTTGCGCTCCCGGTCTACAGGAGTATCCGTCCAAATGGAGCGGTCTTTGTTTGCTGGACCAGACTTCTTCTTGAACGTGCGAGCCCCCAGGCCAATGTGCTGGAGCTCTGGAGGAAGTTCTGTCATCCATGTTTCTCTGGCGATCTCTTCTGGACCCTCCTGTCAACACAACAACAAACGGACGAGACAGAGACAAACAAACTCACGTCAAGGGGAGGTGCGATATAAACAGTAAAAGGGTTCCTTCAGTCATAAAAAACCTGGAAACATCATGAAAAATTATGAATCAACCACCACACCTTTTTGGACATTTTGATAAAGAAATGTGTTCCTAATTTCCTTATTTTTTGTTCAATATCAAAGAATAATAATAATAAACTTAATTTGTATAGCACAAATTGCAGCCAAAAGTGCTTCACAGCAGTAAAGAATAGACATAACACGCAGATGTATAAAATGAGCATAAAATAGACAGAATAAAAGCAGTTCAATAAAATAGCTGTCATTTTCAATACAATAATCAGTGTTCAATTATAATGCAGTCAGTCTCAAGTGTTACGTTTTAACTTGTCACGCCAAGACATGGGGCATTCAAATAAAATAAAATAAATCATATTCTAACAAAGACTAAATACTGATCACATAAGTCATGAGTGTAGCCGTGAAAATATGGAAGTCCTGTGAAGACAATCAACACAAGTTGTTATTCCTTAACAAACTTACTAAAGCAATGATTATTTCTTTAGTAATCATTTTGACAATGATTTACGTCTATTTTATGCTGAAATAAACATATATTTCATGTTTATGTCAAGTTATATATTTCCACATCAGGCTTTAGTGTGAAGAAGCGTCCAATCTAGTCCAAAGGTGTAATGATATTCTGTTAATTCATTAATATGTATTGTTATTACCTACATTGCTTCTACCCTTTTCTTACTCTCTGCATTGCTTTTATTCTGTTCTTACTCTCTGCTTTTATGGTGTCAATGTTATGCTCATCATTATATGTCCATTGTATGTCCATTTGCAGCACTTTTGGGCAGCAATTCTTATATGAAAGGAGCTATACAAATAAAGTTAATAATTATTATACAAATAAAGTGTATTATTATTATTAGTAGTAGTAGTAGTAGTATACAAATAAAGTGTATTATTATTATATAAATAAAGTGTATTATTATCCAAATAACGTTTATTATTATTATTATAAAGCACACAGTATTATTGAAGTCTGCTTGGTAGACACACTCACGTCTCCTCCTGTCAGCTTCTCTTTCATCTTCTGAGCGCGGAGCTCAAAGTCCTGTGCCACAGAGCTCTGAACCTCTCCCGTGGCTGGCATGGGTCCAATCACCTCTTCCTCCTCTTCCTCCTCGCTGCTGGAGGACTCAGCCTTATAGCCTGGTGGCAGGGCGGGACCGGGGAGGTCTTCACTGTCATCGTCATCGTCGTTATCAGCCGCTCTGCGAAACCCTGGAGGCAGGGCTGGACCCAGCACAGCTGGCCTGGGGGAAACCAGGGGGGATTGTCACAGCAGCTTTAAAAAGAGCAAAGCTCCCAGGACTAACCCTTTCATTTCAAACCTTTATTTCAACTCGTGAGACACTGAGGTTGCCCTCATTTACAGTGACAACGAGCGTACAAAAGACAGTTTATCAGTAGATTCATACATATAGGCACAACATATTTATTTCCATGTTTATTTTTCTCATATTTATTATATTCAGAGTTAATTATATTGTTTACACTGTTTCTCATATTTTTATATTCAGATATAATTCTATTGCCTATATGTAAGTATATAATTGTGTATTTATCTATATTCTACTATTACCCTGCCCATACCTGTTCGTGTGTATATTTTCCCCAACGGAGTTTCACTTCCGCGTTCGGTTTGTGCGATCTGATTGGCAACTGATGTTTTTTTCAGCGCCAATCGCGTTACTCCTAACAATCACGCCAGCAGGCTGTTACCCTAACCCTAACCCTAACCTTAACCAACTAACCCTAACCAACTTCGAAAGAGAGCGACTTCGAAAGAGTCGCCAAGCTTAACCAGTTTGTTAGGAGTAACGTGATTGGCGCTGAAAGAAACATCAGTGGCCAATCAGTTCGCACAAACCGAACGCGGAAGTGAAACTCCGTTGGGGGAAATATACAGGCTACCTGTTCCCCCTCCCCATGCTGCCCACATTTCCCCAAGGAGATCAATAAAGGAATATCTTATCTTGTCTTATCAAATAAGAATAAACAATACAAAATTATTGAAGACAGTTACAAGTCGACACAGTGGTCGGCGGAGATCATAATTTTAAATGCAGCAAGAGAAGGAAGAACCTTCAGCGTCAGAGTAAGAGGGCATTTATCTGTGAGAACAGTGATCCACAGCAAGTCATGTCTGTTAATCGTGTCTGTTAATCGCTTGCCTCTCTGGAGAACTCTCCTGCTTCTTGAATCCAGGGGGCAGAGCTGGCCCAAAGAACCCATCATCATCATCATCATCATCATCATCATCATCATCTTCTTGAACCTTTGTTGTCTCCTCCACCCTGCGCTGCTTCCTGCAACAGTTGTTTAACTCTGTGTTAATGCAGTCAATGAGGTGAAACCATAAATTCACACTACAGGCAAAAATGGCCCAACATTTTTAGTTTTAATTAGCTGGCCTCAGCTGCATTCAACTTGTAAATTAAACCATAAACTGACAGTGTCCTCCATGTTTATGTCCATTATCGTTATTGTTCATTTGCGCATGCGGGTCAGTTCAGGAGCATGACTAGTTCAACTGGAATCTGATATTGGCCATATTAAAAAAGAAAAAAAAAAGAAAAAAATGTGAACAGCCAAACAAAATAAATTGGATCTGAGCAATAAATCAGAATTGAGCACTAAAGCTTGCAGTGTGAACATAGCCCATGTGAGGCGAGACAGTCTGCCTGGACCTACTCTGAGGTGGGTCCACCGCTACTGGCCGTGTGACTGGCCTTTGCTCTCTTCTTCATCATCATCTCCTCCTCCTCGTCACTTTCCTCCGAAGAGCTCGACGGTTCTCCCAGTTTATAACCAGGAGGCAGAGCTGGACCAGCGACTACAGAAGGAGGAAAGAACAAGGGAATATAGAAACAACCATTGTAGCAATCACGTTTTTTAACCAGGCAGGTCAATTAAGAACAAATTCTTATTTACAATGATGACAAAAATACAGCTTGAAGGGTAACAGTGAAAAGGAGACAGAATAGAACAAACAATAAATACAATTAAATAATAATAATAAATCAACCAAAAAGAACTAATCAAATAAGACCATTGGACACAGACGATACATACGCCACAGAGGTAAGGGGAAGAATTAAAACATCAAACAAGCAACCAAATAAAATCACAAGGTATGTAATACATGAAGCAGAACAGACAAATTAGGCTGAAGAATAGATCATATAATAGAATGAGATAAGTAACGGTGGTAATTAGTTGTCCAAACCAACCCAAAGAAAAGTCACTCACATCCCTGTTCATCATCAGTGTCTTCGTCGCTGTTCTTTTGGAACATGGGCGGCAGAGCAGGTCCAATTATTTCATCAAATGACATATTTACCAATTTTTTTTTACTAATACTTATTACAAAAGCGACAATTTTCGTAGAAATGAGTTACAGTTAAACTAGCGTCAGGACGGTTTTTAAACCTGAAAACCAGCTATAACGAATTTGACCTATGCTCCAGGAAGTAAACACTACCGACATCCCCTCTTCGCCCAATGAGCGAATAGTTTCAGATCACGTGGCCGTCCTTACGCGGAAGGAAAGGAAACCGGAGTTCATAGCAACGCAGCGATGCTTATGACTTACCTTGAGTCGCTACTAGCTATTTGGTTGTTGTTATTAATATAGTTTGAAAGATATATAGTTCTTCACAAGTCAGTAGTTACTATAATGGGGAAAAAAGACAGAGGAGATCGTGGTAAGTTTCAAGCTAAAGGATGACACTTTCAACCGTGACAACAAATTGGAACAGAGCTGAACAACATCACTGAATGTTATCACTGTTATGTTCATCAGTATGTGTAATCTGCCTATTTGATAACGATTATATGAGTTTAGATTAGATCCAAATGGTATTGTCATTATACAGCACAAGTACAGTATAAGTATTGTAACTGCCTCTGTGTTCAAGTTTAAGTATGATGTATGATGTAATCAACTAGGCTGCAGTAAAAAACTTAAAACCAGGTTCTCAAACATAAACATAAAGACGGACAACACGCTCATCACAGACAAACTGGATGTAGCCAATTACTTAAACACTTTCTTCACAAACATAGCCACAACACTGGTAAACAAACTACCCTCCCACTTAGGGCAGTATGGGGTAGAACACATAGTAGCATACTACAAGAATCTAGGCGTCCACAAAGACGACTTCAAACTGGAAATGGTAACTACAGATGAGGTACTCAAAAAACTGAGCGCCCTCCAACCGAACAAGGCCACTGGCCATGACAACATCCCCTCCAAATTCCTCAGAGACTCAGCAGCCGCCATCACCCCAGTCATCACACACATAATAAACCTCTCCATAAAACAGGGACACGTCCCCAAGGACTTCAAAATTGCGAGAGTAACACCCCTGCACAAAAAGGGCAGCAAATTAGACCCAGGCAACTACCGCCCTGTTTCTATCCTTACATCCATCTCGAAAGTCATGGAAAAAATAGTATACGAACAGGTCGAAAAGTACCTTGCGGAAAAAAATCTAATCTACGAATTCCAATCTGGCTTCAGAACATCCCACTCCACTGACACATGCCTTCTCTATTTGAACAACCACATCAAGCAAGAGGTGGACGCGGGCAAATACTGCGGCATGGTCATGCTGGACCTACAAAAGGCCTTCGACACTGTCAATCACACCATGACCATTCTGATTGACAAGCTAAGCCTAAAAGCAATTGGTTTTGATAGTTTATCAGTGAGCTGGATACAATCCTACCTGGAGGGGAGAGAACAGATGGTGGAGGTAAACGGTACCCTACCCCCCCCCCCCCCTCACAGTGAACTGTGGTGTTCCACAAGGAAGCATACTAGGACCGCTACTGTTCCTAATTTATGCAAATGACATGTCGTCAGCTTGTGACTGCAACTTGTTCCTGTTTGCGGACGACTCAGCCCTGCTGGTCTCTGACAAGAACAAGTTACAGGTTGAAAAAACCCTCAGCTCGGAACTAGGCAAAATCTGCATATGGCTCGCCGACAACAAACTATCATTACACATGGGCAAAACAGAGTCCATTCTCTTCGGTTCAAATAACAAACTCAGCAAGACCGACGGCTTCTCAGTTACAGTGGGTGACAATATTGTCACAAGGAAAGATGAAATTACCTACCTGGGTTCCATCCTAGAGGCTAATCTTTCCTGTGACAAAATGGCATCCAATGTAATAAAAAAAGTCAACCAACGAACTCGATTCTTGTACCGGATCTCCTCTCTGGTAAACAAGAATACCCTGAAGACTCTGGCAGGAGCACTCATTCAAGGGTACTACGACTATGCTTGCACCTCATGGTACCAAAGCACCTCAAAGGCACTAAAAACCAAATTACAAACATCTCAAAACAAACTAGTCAGACTACTGCTTGACCTGACTCCTAGAACCCACCTCACCCCTGCCCACTTTGCCAACCTAGGATGGCTTAGAGTAGACAACAGAGTACAGCAACTTGCAATGGGCCTGGTCTACAAGATACACTACACGACCAAGGTACCCATGTACATGTCAAAATACTTCCCAAAGGTCAGTGAATACCACGATCACAACACCAGAGGGAGCTCCACAAATCATGTTAAACCCAGATTAGGCTCAAACAAGGGACTAAACACGTTTCGCAATTATGCCAGACCGACAACAGACACGACAGAGGGACAGACACAGCCAGACTGGCAACAGACACATCAGAGGGACAGACACAGCCAGACCGACAACAGACACATCAGAGGGATGTTAAGTTGTCACGTGCTGTCAATCTTTGCAACAAGACTCAGACGATACATTTCAGAATGGAAAAACTTTTTCAATACATCACTATGTAAACCAGACCAGTAGTGGTGTGATGGTGGTCATCACACTGCAATCACTGATTGTGCCTTTAAATCAGGATTATAACAGGTTGAGACCTGGGAGCTCCACAAATCATGTTAAACCCAGATTAGGCTCAAACGAGGGACTAAACACGTTTCGCAATTATGCCACATCAATGTGGAACGCCCTACCCAAAGCTGTAAAGGAATGTGAATCACTACCCACTTTCAAAAACACTCTCAAAGAACACCTACGGGAGACTGCAATTCGAAACTGGCCCCTACAAATGTCCTAACCCAGTTGTACAGTATAGACCAAGTATGGCTTTGTCAGTATTAGTGTACAGTGTGTGTCCCCCCCTCAGGGTTAGAAAAAAAAAAAAAAAATCCAGGGCTTTTTTTGCCCCCCTTAATTGATTTTCGGGGGCTTTTTTTTGTATTTCGGGGGCACCGCATTTTTATTATGAAAATGAACAAAGATTATAAAACATTGTCGACACTTTTTTTTACAGTCTTCGTCCCTATGTTTGATAATGTAATGTTAATGTCTCCATATATAGGGCTCTATGCTAACCTTTTTCCCAAGGAGCACATGTGCTCCTAAATAAAACTTAAATAAATCAAATCTAAATAAAAATTTAGGAGCACACAAAGAAATTTAGGAGCACAGTGAAAATTTTTGCTCTGGTGGCAAACCATGTTTCCCCTCTGGGATTAAGAAATAAGCCATACCATACACATATACCGTTACTTCCTGTCATTGGCATACGTTATTTTATTTTTTTTACTAACATCTTAGTGCCTCATTAGCCTAGGGATTAAGGATACATGAAGTATTAACTACACCATAATAATATTGAGGTTTTGATCCATAGAAAGGTCTGTCCTACACAATTTCAGTTAGATTAGATTTAATGTCCTTTAATTTTGCACTCATGACATTAGTTGCTTGCCGTTTAATCAACATCGAAAGACCCCCCACTTCCTCCCAGACACCCATTCCAAGAGCCTGTTTGCTTTCCAGGTGTCTGTCTGTCTGTCTGTCTGTCTGTCTGTCTGTCTGTCTGTCTGTCTGTCTGTCTGTCTGTCTGTCTGTCTGTCTGTCTGTCTGTCTGTCTGTCTGTGTCTCTCTCTCTCTCTCTCTCTCTCTCTCTCTCTCTCTCTCTCTCTCTCTCTCTCTCCTTGTTTACGACATACACCATAGATATCTAACATCGTCTTGTGTTACATTTGTGATTGATTGATTGAAAACGTTATTTAACAGATTGCAGAATGGGTACAATACAGTACGGCTCAATACACACAATTGTTAAGGGGATGCAGACCAGAGAAAGACGTTTGTCTTGTTTACATCAGGGTCCCCCATTTTCAATTCATAGTGACATTTATGACATACACAACATACATGACATCATGACATTTATGGCATAGGGACATACATGACATACAGTACTGTTACATTTGTGACATATATGATATGCAAATATACAGTACTGTTACCCATAGATCCTGACAGAGTATACATATGATGGGGAGGAGACTGTACATTAGGAGGGGGTGGGAGAGAAATATACATACAGTGGGGAGAGAATATATACATACGGTGGGGAGGAGACTGTACATTAGGAGGGGGTGGGTGGGTGGGAGAGAAATATACATATACACCTTTGTACTTGTGAGACCAAAAAAAATGCAGTTGAAAACAATATGTAAAGATATATAAGATGGTATATATACACATATTGTTCACACTATGGTGAGGCATAAGACATGGTGTTTACACATTCAAGTGGTTAGGGCTGGGCGATATAACGATAACGATAATTATCGCAATATATTTTAATCGATATCGATCGTTAAACCCAGAGACAGTGGACAGACTTGTCTTTCTTGCCTGCAACTTAAAGTAATGGCTTTGCTTGTCCAAATGACAATACTGACCAAATTGAGATTTATCTTTCTCTAGTCCATTTATTTTGTTTGCTTTCTAATGTAAAATACAGTTTGAAACCGTCTGTACACAGTAGGCTATGTGTGCTAGCAGAGCTAGTCTCCAGTCACGAGTCACGGTGCACATGTGCGGTGGATTGTCCACCAAAAAAGCGCCAAGATAGAAAAGAAACGAGCAGAGCCAGAACTGTTCAACTCCCCTGGAGCCACAGCCAGCAGAGAAGCCTGTTTACTTTCGCTTTCAAACCAGCTGCAGCCTGAGAACTGGAGTGTGAGGGGTTGTAACACTAAAGATGGCGGCAACGACAAAGAATTGCTGCAGATATGCACATTCTCTCCTCAAGTAGATAATGTTTTTTTGGGTTATCAATGAATACCATTTTTACATGTATTAACTCTAGAATTGCCAGTTATCTACAATAGCAACGATAAAGAAGTGCCAACCACATATTATTATAATAATTCATCCAGTTTTCTTTTAAGTGTTTTGGTTAATCAGAGTGTTTACCAATCGGATTATCGTTTTTTTTGGTTCCAAGTGTTATTTTTGATTACATCACTAACAAAATAATAAAAGAAACAATACTAATTTAATCAGATTAATCACTTTATTCAAATTGAGGATTTAGTTTGAGGATAAAAAAATAAATAATAAATTAGATTTTTTATTTATTTATTTTTAATTAAAAACGAAGGTTCGAACATCCGTTCGAAAAACCCTGACGAAGTTTGAATCACTTTATTCAAATTGAGGATTTAGTTTGAGGATATATACCGGTAATAAAAAAAAATACAAATTATTTTCTTTTTTTATTTTAATTTTGTAATTAAAAACTAAGGTTCGAACGTCCGTTCGAAGAACCCTGACGAAGTTTGAATCCCAAAAACAGGCTTCGGGGACAACCAAACATTATAATTTATATTATTCAAATGGACCTCAAACATGTTCCGTTGTGATGTCACAGTATGATGTCATAATAGAACATTCTAGAACATTAAGTGATGTCACAGTATGATGTCATGTATGATGTCATAATAGAACATTCTAGAACATTAAGTGATGTCACAGTATGATGTCATGTATGATGTCATAATAGAACATTCGTGATGTCACAGTATGATGTCATAACAGAACATTCTAGAACATTTGTGATGTCACAGTATGATGTCATAATCAGTGATGCCGGTAACGCGTTACTAAGTAACGCGTTATTGTAATCTGATTACTTTTCCCCGAAAATAGTAATCTAACGCGTTAATCTTTAAAATCCAGTAATCTGATTGCAGTTACTTGTCCAAGTGGCTGTGCATTACTATTTCGTTACTAACTCATCATAAATTCATAATGCAGGCGGAATGCAGTATTTTATTTCGTTTTCGACAGTCAAAAATACATTTTTGAGCTGTTTTTCTTATTTGGGAGTGACGTGGTGTGGCAGTGAAAGGGTTACACAAGAATGTGTCCCGCCGCGGCGTGACTGGACTCTCTGTCTGTGAGTGACTCTGCTTTGGCCCAATCACATTCCCCATCCACAGTCTGCGAATCAGAGGCAGAGTAGGGCGGGTCTTCACAGCACGTCATGTGACATATGCGCCAATCGTGTGACAGCAGGGCTGCGTTGCATTCGTCTGAGAATTCCACCCCAAAACGCTTACAGGAAGAAAAAACGCGGCTTATTATTATTACCGAGGCGCGCGGCTTATTATATTATTAAAACAGCTACTTGTGGGCACTCATAAAAACACCGTGGTCTACAAGTTGTTTAGCGAGAGGATGGTGGTAATGTGCTTCAATAGAACAATGGATCAATGCCATGTCAAAACTCGGCTCCGCTGACCTGAAGGGCTCCGCAGTACACACACAGACACACACACACGCGCGCGCGCACACACGGGATCGCAGCAGCCACACACACATTTCCACTGTCCAATAGACAAGCGCCCTTTTCGACCGCGTGACATTGTTCAGCCTCTGTGTGAAAGCAGGCGAACCAAAATAAGAATGTGTTGCAACTTCACCCCCAGAACCGCACCGAGTCCACCAAAACTATATGTGAAAGCGACCTAAACGTAAATACTGTCTACCGCTAAAAACAGCACATCCAATTGCATTGAAAGCATCTGGAATCACAACACTACGACGCTTCGACTAGGTACAGGAGGACTCGGAGGCCAGCCAAACAGCAAAAGAGAGAGATTGTTTCTTTCCCTATTGATTAATGTATATTTGATGGTGGCAGAGCAAAAGCTCTTATTTGCCAGATTTACAGTTAATTTACATGTTAAAGAGAGACTGATTGTATGTTTATAGAGAGACATTTATAAAAACAATTTAATAGTTACAGTTGATATAATTGAATAGTTCAGCCTGCATTTGTTAGATGTGAATGGATACACTGGTTTTGTAAAACCACTGGCTGGCTGCTCTAATGCTGTGAGCATCATAGACTGTTGCTTTACCATACTTGATGGTACAGAAGCTGAAGCACTAGTTTAACAATTTACGTTATGTGCAGAGAAACAAGTTAAAAACAATTTATGCACTTTCAATAAAGCGTTTTAAAAAAACGGTTGGGGGAACGACGACGACTTCGTAACCTAGTTACTTTCAAAGTAACTAAGTTACTCTGATAATCAAGTAATCAGTAAAGTAACTTGGATTACTTTTTAAAGGAGTAATCAGTAATCAGTAATCGGATTACTTTTACAAGTAATCTGTGGCATTACTGGTCATAATAGTACATTCTAGAACATTTGTGTTCTATATATATTCAACAATTCTATGGGCTGCGAGGGACAAGGCTGCGAGGGACAAAGCAGCCCAGGATAAGATAGCAGGGGGCAAGGAGGGTCCCGCGGAGGGGGGCTCAGGCAGGAAGTAGCAGCAGTAGCTGCACTCCAATGGACAATGTAGTTGATGACGGGGTCCAGTAGAAGAAGAAAAAGAAGGTGAAGAAGGAGAAGAAGGAGAAGAAGAAGAGCCCATAAAAAGAATTGCGGAGGGCAGTAATACGCCACGATGCGTCTACTCTGCCGGAAATTCAAATAAGAAGAAGAAGAAGAAGATCTCATTGTGCATCTTGAGACAGGATAGATAGACTGTCTAATTATCCTACAACACATAGAATGAAACCTGCATTTCTCAACCAAGGTGCCTTGCCTACCGTTTTGCTGTGCAGCTAGCTAGCTGTTCTACATGAATACTGACTGTTAATATTGAATCAGACAATATTGAATACTGAATGTTAATATCAGACCATATTGAATACTGCATGTTAATTCAGGTTGACAGTTGACATCATTTGACAGTTGACAGGGGGCTGGAAAGTTGATTTAAAGATGTAGAGAGGGAGAGAGAGCGAGACACACACACACACACACACACACACACACACACACACACACAGATAGACACAGATATTCTCAGCCCCCCTTTCCTCTGAGCGTTCCCAGTGATGGCTTACTATGTGCGTGTGTGCGTGTGCAAACGGGACACACATCTGTGCAATAGCACACACCACCAAAGTCACTGGCTGGCCCACAGTGTGCGTGTATGTTTGTGTGCTAACTTCGCTAACGTTATCCCCCTCAGTAACATTAGCTGCCTCGCCGGATTCCTCTTTCTCCTCGTCTCTCTTTTGCTCAAAATAAAAATGAATGGGCTTCATGGCTTTGTAATCTTCACTCGCACACTGCGAGTAAATGATTTTTCCGGTTCGCACACACATATTATTAAGGGCAAATACGAGTGAAATGCTCGCACTGTAGAGCATATATATAATTATATATATAATTAGTAAACTGTCTGGGGCTTTTCTTGCCCCCCTTAACTCATTTTCGAGGGCATTTGGTCAATTTTCGGGGGCATTTTGCCCCAAGCCCCCCTTAATTTCGAACCCTGCCCCCCCTACCCAACCCCCCCCCCCCCCACCTCCAATGTACAGCCCCACCCACCCAACCCCACCCCACCTACCCAACCTCCTCCAATGTACAGTTTCTATGTCAAATGTATATACACTCTTTTTCTGGACACTTTTTGTATCACAAACGGTACTGTATTTGCAAATCTGGTATGTCATAAATGTATAGATGTAGCTGTACTGTCTATCTGTATGTCGTGTGTGTCATATGATGAATTGAAAATGGGGGACCCTGATGTAAACAAGACGAAAGTCTTTCTCTGGTCTGCATCCCCTTAACAATTGTATGTATTGAGCTGTACTGTACTGTACCCATTCTGCAATCTGTTAATAAACTTTTCAATCAATCAATCAATGTCATAGTAGAACCTGCTAGAACATTAGCTCTGCCACAACGAAAACAAGTTTGGCATCCAACCAAAGCGCAAATGTAACAGTAAAGTGCAATAGTAATATACAATGTACAGGTGATTAAACTGGGTATATAGACTATATAAATTAGTAGTACTGAGTAATAGTGCTGTATGTACAGAGTCGTAGTATTAATATGTAGGCTACAGTGATACAGATATTAAAAGACACGATGGTAGTAAGTCATACTGGCCAGCAGCAATTCGCTTCATCGCTATTCAAATGAATTGTGTACGGTTTTGTGATTCCATTCCAACGTCCGTACCCACATATTTGCATGAAATACTTGCTTACTGTTATTTAACCATACAAATATTATTGTAACAAATGATTAGCTTTATCTAGCTACAAACACACACACACACACACACACACACACACACACACACACACACACCCCACAC
The DNA here is from genome assembly GCF_963971535.1 of Notolepis coatsorum. Taxonomy (NCBI): domain Eukaryota; kingdom Metazoa; phylum Chordata; class Actinopteri; order Aulopiformes; family Paralepididae; genus Notolepis; species Notolepis coatsorum. The sequence continues at coordinate 100,311,706 of NC_140166.1, forward strand.
ACTTTAACTAGCAACCTTTTGATCAGTTGTCCATGATCCATCTCTTGCCTAATTGATATGCTACAGAAACTCTATTGGGAAGTGGAAACTGGTTTATGTGGTTATATGTTTGTCCACAGATTTATGCTGCGTTCGCTTATAACTCAGAGATTATGATTTTTAATCGTCGAGCAGCCCTAACCTCCGACCGTAAACGTTCTCTCACTCGCATGCTGTCTGCCCACAGAGAAGAAATCCAAAAAGCGTGTCTATGAGGAAGAAGAAGATGATGAAGAGGCGATGGGCAGCGACCCGCATGAGGCGATACCTGCTGCTGCGGGGAAACAGGTGGATGAGTCTGCTACCAAGCTGGATGAGTACGGAGCCAAGGACTACCGTACCCAGATGCTTCTGAAGAACGACCATGGCTCTCGTCCTCTCTGGGTGGTAAGAATTATTATTATTGTTATTATTACTGGTTACAGGGGTTTCTGGGTGGTATGAATTATTGTTATTATTAGGCCTACTGTTATTATTACTGGTTACAGGGCTTTCTGGGTGGTAAGGCAGCAGCGTGCCATGGTTATTGTTATTATTACTTGTTACAGGGCTTTCTAGGTGGTTATTGTTATTAATTCTGGTTACAGGACTTTCCCCAGGATTTTCAAACTAGATGGTGCTGAGTCTCAACTAGGGGGTGGTCTGGAGGGGGGCTTAGAGGGTGGTCCAGAGGGGGACTGTGCTGTAATTTCCTGCAACTTAAAAACATAATTTCAGTAAAATAGCAAACACAAGGGTAAGTTCCAAATTACTTATTTATTTAAGTACAGTGTAAACGTTGAACACAAAAACACATGCTACATACATACATACATACATACATACATACATACATACATACATACATACATACATACATACATACATACATACATACATACATACATACATACATACATACATACATACATACATACATACATACACACACACACACAATGTGTGACAATAATAAATAAAGTCTGTTTGTAAGCTGGCCCCAAACCGTCACTGCAAGAACATTTGTATTATTCATTTTTTAAACACATGGTGGTGCTGGTGCCTTGTCATAGTGGGGCTGTGTTCCTAGACCATCTTTTAGGGAAGTGCATTATTATTAGCACGAATCCGCTTCAAGGCCCTCGACCTGGCATACCGTGCAGCAAAGGGAACTGCTTCCGCCTACCTCCGGTCAATGGGCTCTAACTACACACCCTCAAGACCCTTACGCTCTGCATCTTCTGGCCGCCTCAGACCTACTCCTATCGAAGCTCCGGGAGGGTCATCATCACAGAGAAGTCGCCTATTCTCAGTCCTTGCCCCACAATGGTGGAATTAACTACCCACCCCAGTTAGGACAGCCGAAACCCGTCCAATCTTTCGCCGTCGACTAAAGACGCACTTCTTCAACCATTATCTGAAAAAAATTTAAGAAATCTAACCCTAACCTACCTTACCGTCATGCACTTGTCCTAATAAACTAACCTACACTGTAGCACTCAACACTTTGATGAACATTGTTACTCAGCTGATAGAGTTGTACCCTTCCTTATGACTTGTCGTACATAACTTGTAAGTCGCTTTGGATAAAAGCGTAAATGACTAAATGTAAATGTAAATGTATTATATTGCTGAAGTGAAATGCTGCAAGATACCAGTGGGGGTATTTCTACCCATACTTATCAATACATTCATGTCTCTCTCTATTCTTCCTGCCCTAGTGTTAGTTCATCACTCTGCTCATCCTCTCTTCTCTCTCTCCTCTCAGGCCCCAGACGGACACATCTTTCTGGAGGCCTTTTCACCCGTGTATAAGTACGCCCAGGACTTCCTGGTGGCCATAGCAGAGCCCGTGTGTCGGCCGGTCCAGGTCCACGAGTACAAGCTGACGGCCTACTCTCTGTACGCAGCCGTCAGCGTGGGGCTGCAGACCGCCGACATAGTGGAGTACCTGCAGAAACTCAGCAAGACATCCGTACCTGACGGCATCGTGCAGTTCATCAAGGTCTGGAGAGAGGGAGTGTACTGGGAGGTTTGATGCGGATGGGTGGCTGCCTGGGTCAATAATAATAATAATAATAATAATAATAATAATAATAATAATAATAATAATAATAATAATAATAAACTTTATTTGTATAGCACCTTTCATACAAGAATTGCAGCCCAAAGTGCTTCACAGGAGTAAAATAGACATAGACATAAAATGTGCATAAAATATACAGAATAAAAGCAGAGAGTATGAACAGAGTAAAAGTAATGCAGAGAATAAGAACAGAGTAAAAGTAATGCAGATAGTAAGAAAATAGTAAAAGTAATGCAGAGAGTAAGAACAGAGTAAAAGTAATGCAGAGAGTAAGAAAATAGTAAAAGTAATGCAGAGAGTAAGAACAGAGTAAAAGTAATGCAGAGTAAGAAAAGTAAAAGCAATGTAGAGTAAGAACAGAGTAAAAGTAATGCAGAGAGTAAGAAAAGGGCACAGGTCGAGAGAGTGAACAGTTTCAAGTACCTCGGCTCGGAGTCCACATCCGAGGACTTGACATGGACCACACACATTTGACAGTGTAGTAAAGAAGGCACGGCAGCACCTCTACTTCCTTAGGCGCCTAAGGAAGTTCAAAGTGAGTCAGAAAATCCTTAAGAACGTCTACTCATGCACAATAGAGAGCATCTTGACCGGCAACATCACCTCCTGGTTTGAGAATAGCACCGCACACGACCGCAGCAGACTACAGAGAGTGGCCAGATCAGCCGAACGCACAATGGACCTATCTCAAACCCTGCCCTCTTTTCTTGATCCTCCAATCACAGCTGTCGCTTACCTCGGACTTGGTAAGCGACAGCTGTGATTGGAGGATCAAGAAAAGGGGCAGGGTTTGAGATAGGTCTATTGGAGGTGTGCTTCCCACTCTCCAGGACATTTACACCAAGCGTTGCAGGGCCATAACCGAAGACTCTAGTCACCCAAATAACTGCCTCTTTGCACTGCTGCGGTCAGGCAAGCGCTACCGGAGTCTCATGGCCAATACAGAGAGACTCAGAAGGAGCTTCTATCCCCAGGCCATCAGGATTAGTGCGGTGGCTTAGCACCAGATTTGAGAAGGATGTGGACACGCCGGACAAAAGCACAACATTTTTCCCACGTGTTCCTCATCATCATAGCTTTCATTTTGGGGTAGGGGCCACGTCATCATGATGGATTTCAAGATGCCCGCCATGTAAAATCAAGGTTCTGCCCATTAATAAATATCTTGGTCCATAGTGCGCTCAATATTTGAGCGAACACAAAGGTATTGGTATCCCTGTAAACTAGAGAAGCTAAGCTTTCCATTTTCATTAAGCCCAACTGTTGGGAAGGAGGTTTTGATAGGCAATGATTCTAAATTATGTAAAATTTTCGCCTAGAAAAAACTGCAATGCTCATCTTCCAAAAGGTCCCTTGGCCGTTCACATGAATATATCAGAGTGAACATTGGTTTTATAGGTACCCACAAGCCTCTTCTTCCCAGACATACCCACTTTGTCCAACTTGCATGCTATTTGGGGCAATAATCAAGCAGGTTTGTGCATGTGGTACAAATGTGTCGAACATTCTAACAACTGCCAAAAATGTGAATGTTGGGTTAGGGTTTGTTGTTAGAATGTTGAACATAGAAGATCAGTTTTGGTGTCAAACTACAAATTTTCTGGGTCAATAAATGTGCTAATGCTATGAAGAATGTCACCAGATGAATATTTGTACCATTCTAACAACATATTTACATCATTCTTTACTTGTTTAACAGTCTGACATGCATGAATGCATTTGATATGCTGCAAAGCTCCTGCATGTACTCCACGTCAGCCATAGCGTTGAGGCATCCAGTGAGATAGAGGCCAAAGGAGTGGAGCGCCTCTCCGTCATCGGACTTGATAGTAGGCCAGTTCAGTGCATTGTATATACGCCATTGAGATCTTGTATCCATTTCCAAAATGTTCTTTCAAGAGCCTCCTTGCCTCGCGATAGCCTCGCTCTGGTTCCATGTGAAGACAACTTCTTATCAGCTCTTGGCTGTCCATCCGTGTACTGCTCCATGAAGTACAGCCGGTCTCTGTTACTATCTGTCTTGTCCTCCACTCCGTGTTCAAAGGCCCTGATGAATAGCCTGTACCCCATGTTCTCCCTTGAATATAGGAATCTGTTGAGGGGGCAGAGTAGCATGGTTTTGTTGCTTCACTAGGAAATCCACCATGGCTCGTGTGGACTCTTGTTGCAGAGACTCTTGTTCCTTCTGTGTAGCACCGCCAGGTGCTCTGGAGCTGCTACTGTAAGCAGGTTCTCCTTTTATCGCTACGGCCTGAGGAGTAGGCGTAGCCTGCTTGTGATTCGAAGGGCTTTTTTTTCTCTATGTAAGAGTTCATTCCATCCCTACGGGACACTCTGGATGAGGCTCGCTGGCCCTCGTACTCTTCCAGTACTTTGAACTTAGCCTTTGCGGCAGCTAAAGCAGCATGGTCGTTCCTCTCTCTCTGCTCTTAGCTTTGAGGTAGCTAAGAGCAGAGCCTCCTGTTCATCGAGTTGTCGTTTTTGCTTTAGAGCGGAAGCCTGGGCTAGCAACTCAGCCCTCTCTAATTCAACTTTCAGACGCACGCTTGCAGATGATGTTCTGGAAAATGTAGTCGATGGTGTTCTAGACCCTTTCCTTTTTAAGACGATGGATGCACTGTCTTCAGGCCTGACCTCATCTTGGTGCTTCCTAGACTCCGCTATACGCTGATGCACCTCTTTCATCCATGTGTCAGCCTTTACTGTGAAGTTGTAAAATGCGTCAGCCTTCGGCGTGAACCATTCATCCTGATCTTTCTTCTTCTCCTCTTCTGATGTCTTGCTTAGTACCACCTGGACTGAAGTTTAAGCTCACCGAACTCTCCAAATAGATTGTTGAATTCTACCAATCTTGTACACCTTCCAAGTTACCGTCGTCGTCCTCATCCATTAATTGATTCATCTTATTCATGTGACCAGTTAGTTGACCTAACTTAGCTCTCCTCTTATTGATGGCCTGACGGACATCTTCCTCATAGACCCTTTGTGTCATCTCAACCTTCTTAGGTTCCGACATTTTGTTGTTATCCTTCTTTCAGCGCTCATTCCCACATAGTCTTTGCACCATATACTTAGTTCCACACTCCATAACAGTTAAATACGCCTATACGGGCTAAAGAGTTATGATAATAATAATAATAATAATAATAATAATAATACATGTAATTTATTGAAGTTCCTATGTCTCTGTGCCACCTCCCTCCGCCATAACTTTACGAGATAATTTGTTCTTATAGAGTGATCCTAATAAAATGTCTTCGATTCATGCATGTCTGAGTGTTAAACAAGTAAAAAATTCCCAACCCCAATTTGACAAAACAAAGATGGAGGAGTTCTTTAAGACAATTCATCTTCCAAAAATAACCAGTGAACAGAGTAATCAGCTCGCAATTGAAATATCGGAGGAAGAAATTAGTGCGGCCATAGCTCATCTCAAACCAGGTAAAGCCCCGGGACCTGACGGATTTCCTTCAGAGTGGTACAGATTAATGAAAGATTCGCTGATGCCGGTGCTGAAATCCACCTTTAATTGGGTCCTTCAGGAGAGTAAAATACCCCCCTCCTGGAGGGAAGCGGTAATCTCACTGATTCCAAAAGAGGGAAAGGATACATCTGAGTGTGGTTCATTCAGGCCGATAAGTGTTCTCAACCAAGATTATAAGCTCTTTACGCATATACTGGCAAAGCGAATAGAGGGACTTTTACCACAAATCATCAGCCTAGATCAGACAGGTTTTGTCCGCGAAAGACAAACGCAAGACAACATCAGACGGACCTTACATGTAATTAATCATATAAAAGAGCATAATCTAGAGGCAGTGTTGGTGGGGCTGGACGCCGAAAAAGCCTTTGACTGTGTGAATTGGTCATTTGTATACAGGGTTTTGGATACATTTGGCTTCCATAGCAGTTTTATTAAAACAATACAGGCTCTTTATGATAAACCAAGAGCAAGAATTAAGATAAATGGGACAGTGTCTAGTTCCTTCGGACTAGAACGCGGGACTAGGCAGGGTTGCCCAATTAGTCCTTTATTGTTCGCAATTTTTATTGAACCCCTGAGTTAGTGGATTATACAGAATACAAATATTAAAGGGATAGATATGAAGGGGGGAGAACAAAAAAATTCCTTATTTGCGGACGATGTATTAGTGTATTTATCAAGCCCAGAACATTCACTTAAACAGTTATTTTTGCTTTTAGAACAATATGGGTCATTCTCAGGGTATAAATTGAATGTAACGAAAACGCAAATTCTTAGTTTTAAATATAGCCCTTCAAGAAATATAAAGACGAAATTTAAATTACAATGGGAAGCAGAATCCATGAGATATTTGGGAGTAAATATACCAAAAGATTTGTCAAATTTGTTCACCATTAACTTCCTCCCCCTGAATCAAAAGATTAAAGAAGACATAAGGAGATGGGATGCAATACCTCTTCTGAATTTTGGATCGCGAATTGAATCGGTAAAAATGAATATTTTGCCGAGATTACTCTATCTGTTCCAGGCCCTCCCTCTAGACCTACCTGACCAAAAATGTCAGGAATGGGATAAACTTATTTCAAGGTACATCTGGCAAGGGCGGAGACCTAGAATTAGATACAAGAGTCTACAACTAGCAAAGAGCAGGGGAGGGGTTGCACTTCCATGTTTGAAGGACTATTATATTGCAGCTCAATTAAGACCAATGACGTGTTGGTGTAATCCAGAATATTTTGCCAGGTGGAAGGAGATTGAGATGGCGGTAACAGCAGAGTATCCAATTCAAGCTGCAATTGGGGATAAGGCTTTGATGAATGATTTAAGGGAGATGGGAAATCCATGGATTAGTTTACCACTTAAGTTGTGGAGTAAGGTAACAGCCCCAAAAAATTTAAAAGAAGCCATAAAAGTTTTGAGATGGTGTGCGTATGACCCAGAGTTCGTACCCAAAAGAATGGACGTACGGTTTAAAGGGTGGGAGACTCTAGGCCTAACAGCATATTGTACCTTTTTACATCAGGGGTCAATGAAGAGCTTTCAAGATCTGAAGGTGCAGCATGGTTTGAAAAATGAAGATTTTTACAGATATCTTCAGGTTCGGCACCATATTGAGCAACTACTGAAGCAAAGTAAACAAACACTTTCTGAAAATATTTTATTAAAAGTCTTCAGAGGGGCTTATGTCTCGAACTCGAACCAAAAAACCATCTCAAGACTCTATAAGGGATTACAACAGACGAAAGGTAATTCATTGTATGTAAAACAGAAGTGGGAAAGGGAGGGAAACCTAAATATAACAGAAGAGGAATGGGAGGATTTATGTGAAATACAATGGAAAACATCAAGTTCACCAGTATGGAGAGAATTTTGTTGGAAATCCCTGATTAGGTTCTTTAGTACTCCAGCTCAAGGGAGCCACCATACCAAATATTCCAACTGCTGGAGACAGTGTGGCCTCTCAGAGGCAAATCATTACCACATATTCTGGTCATGTCCCTTGCTGATGCCTTTCTGGAGGGAGGTCCATACAATCTTTGAAAAAGTATTCCAGGGGGACATCCCATTTAAATTGGAAAGCCTATACTTCGGCGCCAGGCCATTAGAAAATGGGGATAGATATATATTTCAGATATTAAGTGCGGCCAGCAGGAAAGCCATCACTAGAAAGTGGTTAAGAACAGAAATTCCTACAGTGGATGATTGGATTGATATTATTTATGATATTTTTAAGATGGAAAGAATTACTTTTTCTCTTAGGTTGCAACAGGATAAGTTTAGGAAGAAATGGGAAAGATGGATAATGTACATTACACCGTTACGACCTTCATTTGTTTAAGGTGTATAGAAATGATCATTCGGGATAATTGTTAAGTGAAACTTGTGTAAATGGAGGAGAGTATCAGGAAGATGCACCCCAACATATTATTTGGTTATTTGTTTACTTTATGGTAAATGCACATATATTGGAGAGGTACCATAACATATAATTTTGTCTTGTTGCGTTTTGTTATTTATTATTTTTTGTTATCGTTTTTGTTTGTCTAGAAAAAAAAGTATAGGATGTTATTGACTGTATGGGTCCTCACGCACGTAATGATACTTCTGCACTGCAACTTTTAAGTTAAGTAATAATTATTAACAATTGATACAATTTGTACAGCAGAAGGCGAAATCAAGATATTGTTTGTATGGACCATGGTGAAAATCAATAAAAAGATAATTTCAAAAAAAAAAGTAAAAAATGATGTAAATATGTTGTTAGAATGGTACAAATATTCATCTGGTGACATTCTTCATAGCATTAACACATTTATTGACTCAGAAAATGTGTAGTTTGACACCAAAATTTATCTTCTATGTTCAACATTCTAACAACAAACCCTAACCCAACATTCACATTTTTGGCAGTTGTTAGAATGTTCGACACATTTGTACCACATGCACAAACCTGCTTGATTATCTACCCAAATAGCATGCAAGTTGGACAAAGTGGGTATATCTGGAAAGAAGAGGCTTGTGGGTACCTATAAAACCAATGTCCACTCTGATATATTCATGTGAACGGCCAAGGGACCTTTTGGAAGATGAGCATGGCAGTTTTTTCTAGGCGAAAATTGAACATAATTTTGAATCATTGCCTATTAAAACCCCCTTCCCAACAGTTGGGCTTAATGAAATTTTTATTGAGCACGCTATGGACCAAGATATTTATTAATGGGCAGATTAATGGGCCTTGATTTTACATGGCGGCCATCTTGAAATCCATCATGATGACGTGGCCCCTACCCCAAAATGAAAGCTAGGATGATGAGGAACATGTGGGAAACTTTTTGTGCTTTTGTCCGACGCATCCACATTTTTTTGCTAAGCCACCGCACTAGATGACTAAATGTAAATGTAGGATGCTCAATGACTATGTAACATCATCAACCCATCCATCTACACTCATTGACACACATCCACATGCACACACTCACTTTAAACAAACACTCACCTTAACACTCACTTTAGACACTTTAACACTACATTATATTTATCTATTTATTAAAGAGATTTGCACTACATTCATACCTCATTTGCATTTGCACCTTGCCTTAAAAACGTTTTTTGTACGTCATTGTCTGCAGTTGTAACTCATTGTCTGCATTTTTACTTCATTCTACTTAGATTGTACTTAGGTTGTACTTTAGTTTGTATATTGTATTGCATATTGTATAGTGTTATTCCTCTTTTACTTACTTTTTTTTTACTGTATGAAGCACATTCTCAGGGGCTCATACAGAACCAATAATTTCACTGTAATGTACATGTACCTTATACATGACAAATAAAAACAAACTTGAAAAGAGTAAAAGCAACGTAGAGTAAGAACAGAGTAAAAGTAATGCAGAGAGTAAGAAAAGAGTAAAAGCAATGTAGAGTAAGAACAGAGTAAAAGTAATGCAGAGTAAGAAAAGAGTAAAAGTAATGCAGAGAGTAAAAACTGAATAAAAGCAATGCAGAGAGTAAGAACAGAGTAAAAGCAATGTAGAGAATAGGAAAAGAGTCAAAGTAATGCAGAGAATAAGAAAATAGTAAAAGTAATGTAGAGAATAAGAAAATAGTAAAAGTAATGCAGATAATAAGAAAAGAGTAAAAGTAATGTAGAGAATAAGAAAAGACGAAGTAATGCAGGTAATAACAATACTTCTGATTAATGAATTAATTGAATATCATTACACCTGTGGACTAGATTAGCCGCTTCACTCCTAAGCCTGATGTGGAATAATGAAATACCTGTCTATTTAATTACACCTTGGACCCCAGGAAGACTAGTTGACGTCTTGTCGTCAGCTAATGGGGATCCTTTGCTAATAAACAAATAAACCTGTGGTCAGTTGTTATGTTTACCGTTGGATTAACTCATCATCATGTTCTCTCTTCCTCTCTCAGCTCTGCACGATGAGCTATGGTAAAGTCAAGCTCGTTCTCAAGCACAATAGGTATTGATATTTTCAATAATTCCTTCTTTCCTTCCATAATGTTCCCTGTTTTAATTTGACTTCATAACATGTGGTTAAACAATGCCATTTTTCTTCTTCAGGTACTTTGTGGAGAGTGGCTTTCCTGATGTGATACAGCGCCTCCTGCAGGATAAGGTGATCCGCGATAGTCGCCTCCGCACTGCAGAAGGAGTGGACACTGAGCTCATCACTGAGGTGATCCGCAGCAAGTCAGCGGTACGTCACCTGTCCTTTACCTGTTCACCAGACAATTATAACACCTGACCTCTAGTTTATAGACAATTATAACACCTGTCCTCTAGTTTATAGACAACAATTATAACACATGTCCTCTAGTTTATAGACAACAATTATAACACCTGACCTCTAGTTTATAGACAATTATAACACCTGTCCTCTAGTTTATAGACAACAATTATAACACATGTCCTCTAGTTTATAGACAACAATTATAACACCTGACCTCTAGTTTATAGACAATTATAACACCTGTCCTCTAGTTTATAGACAACAATTATAACACATGTCCTCTAGTTTATAGACAACAATTATAACACATGTCCTCTAGTTTATAGACAACAATTATAACACCTGTCCTCTAGTTTATAGACAACAATTATAACACCTGTCCTCTAGTTTATAGACAACAGTAGTTTATAGACAACAATTATAACACCTGTCCTCTAGTTTATAGACAACAATTAGAACACCTGTCCTCTAGTTTATAGACAACAATTATAACACCTGTCCTCTAGTTTATAGACAACAATTATAACACCTGTCCTCTAGTTTATAGACAACAATTAGAACACCTGTCCTAGTTTATTGACAACAATTATAACACCCATCCTTCTAGTTCACCAGACAATTGACACCTGTCCTCTAGTTTATAGACAATAACATCTGTCCTCTAGTTCACCAGACAATTATAACACCTGTCCTCTACTTTATAGACAATTATAACACCTGTTATATATATTATATAACACCTCTAGTAAACCTATTTAATCCTACCCCTTCTCTACTATTCAGTAATTGTGAATATACATCTTTCTAAGTCACAATACATACATACTAAGGATGTCAAAGTTAACGCGTCATTAACGCATTAACGCACAATTCTGTTAACTCATTCAGGGCCAACAGCGCCCTCTGCTGATGGCCCTTCGGTGCCAACGCTGTATCCAATGGAGAATAGGACTTATTTGCGAGTGCTTAAAACATATCAAATATAATAGCAATAGATCTAAATAACACAGTGATCGTCAATGAGTTGTTTCCAGTCAACATGCACGAAACAGATAATTTCTTCATACATACATTTCCATTTTATACCGTGATGAATATCAATATACTTCTAGGTCGTTCTGTCTCATCTCAATAAACTCCAGCAAATCGAGCTTAAATGTATTTCCTTAGAAATCGTGCTATTTGTCGCTTGATTTATGAATAGTTTTCAAATAAACACTAGATTATCGATAGTATATGTGTCCTCATGCACGAAGAGAAGCAGGGTCTGAAAAATCGCTTCTCCGTACTTTGGTCGGCGCGAACCTCACACACACACACGCGCGCGCGCGCGCTCCGATGACGGTGATAGGAACATCTGATTACCCCAAGATTCGTAACATAAAGGCCTTACCTCACATCTGATGTCATACAAAAAGATTAATCCAATTCCTGATTGCCATTCCAAATATTGATCGCGTTTATTGATCCAACGTTATATATCCAAAACACATAATCCGCGCTGTTCTGAGTGTCCTCAGTCCATCTGTTATAACGATACTGCATGCCCGAGAAGTGAAACCTGGACCGGACTTATTTTTTGATGCACAGTCCCAGCCAATCCAATCCAATGATGTGCAATACCATCCGGGAGACGATAGGCGGCGGTATTTGCCCTTTGTGAGCTCAGAACTATTCCCAATGATAACGTCAGGCTGGATGGATATCGCTAATAAAAGAAATATGGATTAAAACCCGAGATTTCTCGGTTTGGCGCCCAGAGCATGGCGAGTTAACCCGGACTATCTCGGGTTTGGCCTCCAGTGAGTTAACGCCACTATTTTCTTAACGCACGATTAACGTTTTAGAATTATTATAATTTTTTTAATTTTTTTTTTTACTAGAGTTCACTCAGGTGTATTATTGATACTCTCATTGATACTATGTTTGTTTCTGACTCAAAGTGTGTGTGTGTGAGAGATAGAGAGAGAGAGAGGGGGAGGGGGGGTGTGTGAGTCCTCACGTTTTCTTTCCCCTATTATTTCATGCACACTTTATTCATTGTTTTAAATTATTATTTTCTTTTAAGTTATTTTGTGCATCACTCTGGTTTGAATTTGATGCAAATTTGATATTTCCATTCATTATAGGCACACTGACATCTGGGTTAACATGGGGCATCATCCTGAGGCCATGGTTAGACTAGTGTTTTTGTGGTCTTTTTTTGAATACGTTTGCTGTCCCTTTTACATAGAAATTGTGGCCCTACTGAAAACGCTAAATTGTGTTTCCGTTTTGGAGTAGCGCCAAAAACTCGCCGACAACATGTGTGTAATCTGCGCGGAGCCGTTTTTGCTCAACGCCCATGCGCAGTAGACGACTGCAGTGTAACCTACAGCCCGCGCGCAGCACCGTGTATATCCCTCCTGTCTGTCTGTCTGTCTGTCTGTCTCGAGCCCGGGGGAGCAGCACCGAGCAGCGGCTGCGGAGCAGCCCGTGCGCAGCACCGTGTATCTCTCCAGTCTGGGCTGTCTGTCTGTCTGTCTCGAGCAGCACCGAGCAGCTGCCGAGGAGCAGCCCGAGCGCAGCACCGTGTATCTCTCCAGTCTGGGCTGTCTGTCTGTCTGTCTCGAGCAGCACCGAGCAGCTGCCGAGGAGCAGCCCGAGCGCAGCACCGTGTATCTCTCCAGTCTGGGCTGTCTGTCTGTCTGTCTCGAGCAGCACCGAGCAGCAGAGAAATAACGTTATGAATGCGTGAAATAACATTACAAAGTACAGTTGACAGCTGGGCTGTGTTAATGTTACAATTTACAGTCCTGCGAAATAACGTTATGAATGCGCGAAATAACATAGCATTACAAAGTACAGTTGACAGCTGGGCTGTGTTAACGTTACAATGTACAATCGCGCGAAATAATGTTATGAATGCCCGAAAACATTTGTGATGTCACAGTATGATGTCATAATCAAACATTCTAGAACATTTGTGTATCTATTCAACAATTCTCTCACAGCTGAGTGTGGACGACAGCGGGGACGAGGGAGAGTAACTACCTCCCCGCGCATGCTCAGTGCTGAATTCAAGACGAGATCCGTTGTGGTCTGACCAAGCCTTGTTCTGACAAAACGAAAGCGCTCAAGGTGCAAAACGAATGTCTAACTCGGCTGCGAAACTCGGCTGCGAAACTCACCTGAAAAACGAAACGAAAAACAGCCTAGGTGTAACTCCAGCCTGAGAATGCCAAAGTGCAATACCGGCCACATCCACCCAGGTGGCAGTATCGAGCACCCTTTGAAACATTATATCTTGGCCTGTGCGTCGATCAAAACTCTCCGGTCGGATTTTTATTGGTCGGGCAAGGGGAGAGGTTATAACGGTTGGATTGAGAAGCGTGAAATGCTCCCGGTGCATGATGTGTGGCGGATTATGTTGGCGACACGATCGACACCAATACTGGGACTCGCGATCAGATAATTGGAATATTCTTTTTGGGGTACATCCTAGTGAAGGTAAGGCCTATATGGTATCAATCCTGCTGTGATCTAACCATGACTTCACTTCGATCACAATATATGTGTGTAACGTTACTCCACAATGTGTGCCGTTGGTGACGATCAAAGCACCAAAAAACTACCCCCCCCCCCCCACCCTTTCATCCATTCATGATGAAACATAATACCGATAATATAGATGTGATTTTGAAATAGTAGCGTGTACAGGCGAGAAACTGCAACGTTTTTAGTGAATTGCACGTATTGCTGCATAGCGTAGTTTTCTGGGATTAGACAGGATTACTCTAAAACCATACTCATATTCACCACGGTATAAAACGGGAATGTATGGATGACATTTTTTTTTTTTTTTTTTTTTTTTGTATTTTTTTTTTGTATAATTTTTTAAACAAACATATAAACAAACATGACAACACACGATAAGATATACAAGCATTAATTGTCAGGGCACATCCAATGAGTTCACATTTTAGTTAGTTGTCTTATATAAGATATACCCCTAATACCTGTTATCTAAAAAAACCTACACACATATGCTCAGCTCGAACCCCCCCCTCCCGGACCCCACCTTGAGAAGTACCTCCACTATCCCTCGCACCTAACCAGACACTACCATTATAAGCTAGCTTTTATTCTCTCCACCACTTCTAACCACATTGACATTTTGGATTCATTGAGACCCAGAATTCTTGCTGTAGATATTTCATGGTAAATTACATCGAGATATGTAAGAAACCAAACTTTACGGCACATTTTTTCCGGTTGAAACCAGCGTGATGCGATCAGCTTTTTGGCTACTGTGATACCCGATAAAACCAATCTCTTTAGCTGTGGATTCACTGCAAACTCAAAAACATCATTCAATAGTAATACCGAGGGGTGTACAGGTATATTCCAAGATACGAGTTTTGATATTTGTTGGGTCACATCACGAGAAACTGCAACGTTTTTAGTGAATTGCACGTATTGCTGCATAGCGTAGTTTTCTGGGATTAGACAGGATTACTCTAAAACCATACTCATATTCACCACGGTATAAAACGGGAATGTATGGATGAAAAAATTATTTCTTTAACACATATTGAACGATAGATGCTCGATGTCAAATGGGCCATAGTATTGTATCCATAGCTATAATATATAATATAGTTATAGCCCTGCAAACACCGCCACGGATTCCTATATTTTAGAGCGTCGGCCTGATAACAACACATCACGCATATCGCTGCGGCGCTGATTGAGTTAATGGACTGTCCTGTCAAATCCCTCTCTCTGTCTCCGTCTTCAAGATCGCCAAGTCCATTCAGGACAACGGCGGTGCGTCTACCTCCCAACAGGCCGGCCCGGAGGGTCAAGCGACAACCGCTCCTGTTCCCGATGACATCTTCAGCTACTATGAGCAAATGGACAAGGAGGAGGAGGAGGAAGAGGAAACGCAGACTGTGTCCTTTGAGATTCGACAGGTCTGTACTAAAGCATTACATCACGCGCAGGAGTGTGTTATAGGAATTAGATCATACCTAGGGGTGGTTGTTAGGCCCGATGCGCAGCGGAGGGTCGTTAGACCTCCCTAGGCATGATCTAATTCCTATAACACACGACTACAAGTGGTGTAATGTCTTTTATACAATGGCCGAATTCACCCAACCTTATTGCTATAGAATAAACACACAGTAATTGAAGCATAATGGAGATTTATTCACAAAACCATCCACAGAGAAAGTAGATCCAATAGTAGATCCACTAGTAGACACCAGAGGGAGCTCCACAAACCATGTTAAACCCAGATTCAGCTCAAACAAGGGACTAAACGCCCCTAAACGAGAAGCGTTTTGATAGAGAAAAGCGAGACCGACGTCAAATGTATATACTCTCTTTTTTTAGACTCTTCATGTATCACAAACAGTACTGTATTTGTAAATCTGGTATATCATAAATGTCTAGATGTAGCAGTACTGTATCTGTATGTCACGTATGTCATATATGTTATGATGCATTGAAAATGGGGGACCCTGATGTAAACAAGACGAAAGTCTTTCTCTGGTCTGCATCCCCTTAACAATTTTGTGTATTGAGCTGTACTATATTGTACCCATTCTGCAATCTGTTAATAAAATGTTCAATCAATCAATCAATCAATCAAATAACAACCGGTAACTTCACTGTGCGTCTTAAACAACATGTAGCAGTACTGTCTATCTGTATGTCATGTATGTCATATATGTTATGATGCAAAATGGGGGACCCTGATGTAAACAAGACGAAAGTCTTTCTCTGGTCTGCATCCCCTTAACAATTGTGTGTATTGAGCTGTACTGTAAATTTTCCCAGTTATCGATCGCCATGTGGTAGATTCATATGTCCATTGGCTGATGATATATTCCTTTACTGCACACTGAAATCCGCGTCCCAAAACGTATTCCAAGCTACTAGACTGCACATCCAGAATCCAGCTAACTGGAAACTACATTGAAAGTAAAAGAAAATAGTGCACCGTTCTGCCACAGGGCACACTGCATTATCGAGACAGCGCCCCTAAGAGGATCTGGCCGGTAATGCACTTTTCAGAATTCGAAGAGTAGGGTAGATCTGCAGTGCAGCTCTGTGACATCGAGTAGGTTATTACAATGGAATGGATTCGAAACACGGATTTATCCGTGGTTGGCCCCGAAACGGTTAATAAAATGTTCAATCAATCAAATCTAACAACAACAACAACAACAAAAAACGTCAGCCATTTTTTTTTATTTTTTTTTTCTGCGATTTTTCTTTTGTTTCACAATGAGTCATGACAAATTAATTGCATAATCCATGTGTATGTAACGAACTAACATATTCCAGTTGACTCTTTTTTGGAGGATTCGTTCAAAAGCTATTCATACTTCCATTTTTCTATCTATGGCGGATTGATTCAGACAGAAAAAAAAAGTAATTCGGGTGTGGGAGGGATCTGGGGTCACGTGGAGTGTGTTATACTAAGGGGGCTTTCTCACTCAGCCTTTTGTACCGTCCCGGAGCACGGGGGGGAGTGTTCTCACTCACCCCTTTTGGGGTGCGAGACGGCGCTGATTCGTTTCACCCCCCGCTGAACGGGATCAGCTGGCAGAGGTGGTCTCGGGTTCGGCCCCGGGAGAACGGGGGGTGTGGCTTTGCGAGCTTGTACCTTTTCATGGGCGTGGCGCCTGGTGCTGACATAACGTCATAAATTTTGTTTGCCATTGCTATGTCTATACATTGTTCGAATGCATTTATTTCTATTAGACCAGTGGTGCCCAACCAGTCGGCCGTGGTCGACCAGTAGATCGCTCAAAACGCTCAAAAGCGGACTCTACAACACCATCCATTCGATATAAAATGGGGTGGGTTATATTGACAAGGCTTGACAACAGAGGTTCAAATATAACTTCATATTTATTGGCAATTTGTTCATTTTATATCAACATCCAGAGTCCGCAGTCGTGTTAAGACATTCCCGTTTACATTTTCGGTCGACCAGTAGATCAATGACATTCAATATAATCGATGCGGTTAAGCTAACTAGCATTAGCCGTTAGCTTAGCGTTATTGTTAACCCTGCAAAACGATCAAAAGCGGACTCTACAACAGAGTTCCATTCGTGAGAAAAGGGGGGTGGGTTATATTGACAATGCTTGACAACAGAGGTTCAAATATAACTTCATATTTATTAGTTATTTGTTTCTTTATATCAACATCCATTCTCCAGTCTCCGTGTTAACACTTCCTGTGTTTACATTTCGAGCGTGACATCATCGACTACGGCAAGCTTACAAGCTCAAAACGCAAACCGTAAACAAAACCCAGAGCGCACCCAGACTGAAGTGTGTACACAAACTAGAGGGGGGAGAGGGGGGGGGGGAGTTCGCATCAGATCTCGGAACGGGCAGAACGGAACGAAATAGAAACGAATAGGGTGAGTGAGAAAGGGCCCTTAAATAACAACCGGCAACTTCACTGTTTCAGCCAATCAGAATCAAGAAATTTGCATGCCATTGTATAATTTATCTCACATCACATCCTTCCTGCTTCCATTCATACTCTCTCCCTCTCTCTCCTCTGTCTCTCTCCTCTGTCTCTCTCCATCTCTCTCCTCTGTCTCTCTCTCTCTCTCTCTCTCTCTCTCTCTCTCTCTCTCTCTCTCTCCTATGTTTCTCTCTCTCTCTCTCTCCTATGTTTCACCCTCTCTCATCTGTCTCTCTCCTGTCTCTCCCCATCTCTCTCATCTGTCTCTCTCCTCTGTCTCTCACTCTCTCCTATGTTTCTCTATCTCTCCTCTGTCTCTCTCTCCTCTGTCTCTCTATCCTCTCCCTGTCTATCTCTATCTTTATTTTGGTGGAGTGTGACTGACATCAGCCTCTTCCTTTAGCCTGTTTTTAAATATATATATGTGTATGTTTAAATGTTTCAGGATATGATAGAGGAGCTTCAGAAGCGTTGTATCCAGATGGAATATCCTCTCCTGGCAGAATATGACTTCCGTAACGACACAGTGAACCCAGACATCAACATGGACCTGAAGCCCACGGCCGTCCTGAGGCCCTACCAGGAGAAGAGCCTGCGCAAGATGTTTGGGAACGGACGTGCTCGCTCTGGGGTCATCGTCCTGCCCTGCGGTGAGACGACCGGCCCGGTGGGCTTGTGTGTGTGTGTGTGTGTGTGTGTGTGTGTGTGTGTGTGTGTGTGTGTGTGTGTGTGTGTGTGTGTGTGTGTGTGTGTGTGTGTGTGTGTGTGTGTGTGTGTGTGTGTGTGTGTGTGTGTGTGTGTGTGTGTGTGTGTGTGTGTGTGTGTGTGTGTGTGTGTGTGTGTGTGTGTGTGTGTGTGTGTGTGTGTGTGTAACCAAAATATATTCTGTACAGCCCTATTTCTTACCCAAATACATTTTTTAATAATAGTCTTTAATATTTTTCATATTTATTTTTCATATTTATTATTATGTTGCCTAATATGATTGTGAAGTAAATTCCGTTTGATCATTCCTCTGTATATCACTGTACGTTGAAACAATGTAGTGAGTTTTTGACAAAGTGAAACAGGCTCCAGCAGCCTAGTCGAATAACCATGTGTATTACAACTAAAAACATATTTTATAAGAAAATAAAAATAAATGGATCTTAACACTTTAGCTATCCTTGTACCTACTGCGCCACCGCTGTAAGAGATAGGGATTTTCACTGTGCATCGCGGTGTTTGGAGGGCTATATCTATATTCTATATTATAGCTATGGAGACAATACTATGGCTCATTTGACATTAACTATCCATCGTTCAACATGTGAAAAAGAATAAATTTTTTCATGTATACATTTGCGTGTTATACCGTGGTGAATATTGTATAGTTTCAGAGTGATCCTGGCTAATTCCTGAGAATGGCGCTATGGTGCAATATGTGCATTTTGCTAAAAGCGTTTGCTTTGCTCGCCTGGACACGCTACTATTTCCAATTCAAGGTATATAGTAGGTATTATGTTTCGTCATGAATGCATCAAAGGGGGGGGGGGGGGGGGGGGTCGTTTTTTGATGCTCTGATCGTCATCAACGGCATTTGTTTTTGAATACATACGTTGATCGACTTGATCGATATGAAATCATTGTAGGATCAAGGTGGAATTGACGTCAGATAGTCCTTACCTTTTATCGGGGGTATCCCAAAAAGAATATTCCAATTGTCTGATCGCGATTTCCAGTATGTCCATCGGATCCCCGACATAATCCGGCACAACACATGCATCGAGGGGCCATGGACGCGTTCCAATGTGATCGGGTGAACCGCTAGGCTTGCCTGGACCAAAATTCTCCGCCCGGAGGAAATTAGATGTAACACACGGTGTGAAATAAGGTTTCAAAGGGTGGGCGATACTGCCACCTAGCAGGATGTGGCCGGTATTGCACTCTAGGCATCTCAGAATGATTTCCTATGGTAACACGAGGTCCGTGACATTGCATAGAATAAAAAAATCGAATAAAAGAAAAAACGATGAAAACCCGACTATACTCGGGTATGGTGCTCAACCGCTGGCGAGATAACCCGACTATCATCGGGTCTGGCGCTGAATGTGTTAAGGCTTTGTTATTATGACATTCCTCATGAAAACCATTAATAAATACAAAAATCGATTTTTCCACATACAAATTTATTTGGAATAACAAACCACCACGTATAAAAAGATCCACCGCACAGAGAAACAGAGCAGACGCCGGTGGTATGGCATTTCCAGATTTCTACCACTATTTTAAGGCGTACACCAGGGGAGGAAATTAGGCCACTTTACTCGCCAAATGCGAGTATTTTTTACGTTTGGCGAGTGATTCATGAAGACCACTCGCCAGTCTGGCGAGTTGACAGTGCCACGAGAGCACTGCACAAGACCCGCGGACATAATATAATGTTTAATAAAAGTTCCCGCAGTACTGGCCAACCCGCGGACATATATAATGTTTAATAAAAGTTCCCGCAGTACTGGCCAACCCGCGGACATATATAATGTTTAATAAAAGTTCCCGCAGTACTGGCCAACCCGCGGACATATATAATGTTTAATAAAAGTTCCCGCAGTACTGGCCAACCCGCGGACATATATAATGTTTAATAAAAGTTCCCGCAGTACTGGCCAATCCGCGGACATATATAATGTTTAATAAAAGTTCCTGCAGTACTGGCCAACCCGCGGACATATATAATGTTTAATAAAAGTTCCTGCAGTACTGGCCAACCCGCGGACATATATAATGTTTAATAAAAGTTCCTGCAGTACTGGCCAACCCGCGGAAATATAGAATGTTGAATAAAAGTCCCGTGGTACTGGCCATCAGTCAAGGAAGCACTCGCAAAAGATAACGTTAAACACAGAAGATGGAAAACAGACAGACTGAGCAACGGGGACCTGCATCCAACCCTAGTACAACTCTCGAGTCCAAGGCAAGGACACATTTAAATTACAGAGGTGTATGTTAGTCTATTGCGCACCGGACTACGACGTAAGGTTAGACATTTTATTGCATGCTCAAAAGCCCCTGGCTTGCACATCGCAGTCACGAAAGGGGCTAGCTCAACCAGTGCACAACAGCAGACCAACCCAACTGACGTTACCACAACACTTGACTGTACTTCACAGCACTGTCGTAAGGCCACCGTGCCGTCTTAAAGGCACAGTGAACACTCGGATGCATACACAACATTGACGTGGCTTGACAACCGAGGTTCAAAGTTAACTTGATTGACTGATTGAAAACTTTATTAACAGATTGCAGAATGGGGACAATACAGTACGGCTCAATACACACAATTGTTAAGGGGATGCAGTCGCAGACCAGAGAAAGACTTTCGTCTTGTTTACATCAGGGTCCCCCATTTTCAATTCATCATAACATATGACATACACGACATACAGATAGACAGTACTGCTACATCTATACATTTCACATCTATCTATCTATACACTTCACAACATACTTCGGTTTTTTTCTTTCACTGCCCAACCCAGTCCAACCCAGCATCTTTCACTGCCCAGTTCAGCCCAACCCAGTCCAGAATAGATCCCTCTTTCATGTTAATATGTGTTATGCTAATATTGTGAAGAGTAGAGACTGTTATTAATGTTTTATGCTAATAAATATTTTAAAGAGTAGAGACACGGTGTGATTATTACTATGATTGAAAATCAATTTAGACGAAGACATACAAAGAAGTAATTATCACAATTAGCGATTTTTTTTGGCTGGTAAAAAATCAGTTTGTCTGGTAAAAAAAATCAGATACTCGCCAGTTGGCTGGTAAGCCAAAAAGTTAGTTTCCTCCCCTGCGTACACTTTAAGACCACTTACAACATGGTTTGATCCCCAAGCATCAGTATCCTGGAGAAATTTAGAAGAAAATATAGTAGCTCCACATAGGCTGAAGGACATAGTATACACCAAATTATCAATTAAGCAATGCGAACGGAAATTTGGCCCCATAATTACTCATGCGATCCGAATATGGCGTGAAACACAAAAAAAATATTCTATCCCACAGAAATGGCATAATCATACTCCCTTATTCAATAACAATGCACTCTTGATTGGAAAACAACCTATAAGATTCCCTAGATGGGAAAAGCAAGGCATACACTCATGATGTTTTCAACAAAGTTTTTTTTTTTTTTATATTTTATATCAAACAAATGGGGTTTTTGTAGTTATGATGAAATACGCAAAAAAAATTATCTCACCAAGTCCACATATTATTTTTACGCACAGTTATTGGCATGTTTGAAGGTTCACGGTGTTCCATTAAGGATACCAATTGTACACCACAGATACCACAAATTCTTCTATGAAAGAGAGACATCGAGAGGTTTTGTTTCAGATTTTTATCATCAATTACTAACATCCTCATATGAAACCCTCCATCTAGACTCAGTCTGGAGGAGGGATATACCAGACCTGGAGATAGATTTTGACTGGCAAGAAGCCTGGGCAAATGTTCGACTTGCATCAAGGAACCCGGACCATCAACAAATCAATCTTAACTATATTCACAGGACATACTTAACTCCTATAAGACTGAACAAAATGGGTCTTAAACAAGACCCCAAATGCTCCTTATGTACAAATGGGGACGAGGGGACATTTATGTACTGGGACTGCCCACCAGTTAAGATATTCTGGAAAGAAGTGACCCAACAATTATCAAATCTCTTAACTCTGAATATACCTGTACACCCCTCTGTATTACTGCTGAATGATGTCTTTGAGTGTGCAGTACATCCACAGCTAAAGAGATTGGTTTTATCTGGTATCACAGTGGCTAAAAAGCTGATAGCATCACGATGGTTTCAACCGGAGAAAATGTGCCGGAAGGTCTGGATTCTTACATATCTCGATGTGATTTATCAAGAAATATCTACAGCAAGAATTTTGGGTCTCAATGAATCCAAAATGACAATGTGGTTAGAAGTGGTGGAGAGAATAAAAGCTAGCATATAAAGGTAGTGTCTGGTAGGAACAAGTTATAATGGATGGATTATCCAATGGGGGGTCCGGGAGGGGGGGGGGTACGAGCTAGAGCATATGTGTGTAGGGTACTAGATAACAGGTATTAGGGGTATATCCTGTATAAGACATTTAACTAAATGGTGATTTCATTGGATATGCACTGTTAATTAATGCTTGTATATCTTATCGTGTGTTGTCATGTTTGTTTATATGTTTGTTTAAAAAATAATAAAAAAATAAAATACAAAAAAATCGATTTTTCACTTCCAACCAAGAGAGACATTCATGCACTATAGCAACATTATGTTGTTAACACTTTGTGTGCCACGCCCGAGAATATTCAGGTTTACGCCCCGACCGCTGAGTGCCACGCCCGAGAATATTCGGGTGTTTTTATTTTATTTTTTTATTAGCGATCTGAAATCATATTGCATCACGCGAGCCTACCGTTGGAGATCCAGGGACCGTCGGCGATCAGATGTGAAAAAAGCGCCCCCTATCGTCTCCCAGATGGTAAATCACCCTTTTGGAATGGACTCAATGAAAGTGAATGGGAGAACGGATTTCTGACTCCACATTTTACTTCTCACTGATGCAGCCGGGGTTACCAGAGTTCATTCTGGAGCCTCTGAGCCGTTGGATCAATACACTTATCGATTTTTTCGAATGGTGATCAGGAATTGGAATATACCATTTGGATACCATCTGATGTCAGGTAAGGAATCTATGTTATCAGTGTTAGGATAATCAGACTCGTTTTCACGGAGATATAAGCGTTTCCACTATATGTGATATAGCTGTTTTGACTGTAAAAGCCATGAGGAAATAATAGCAGCGATTATCAGCGCACGGCACGAGCGTGCGTGCGCACCAGGGTTTCCGTTAGAAAAAATTGTTGCCGGCCTCAGTGTCCGGTAGATTTCAATCTACCGGTCAAATGAGAGAAATTCCGGTCAGAGTTTATTGAGCTTAAAAACAATTGATAGGCAAAAGAATGACAACAAAACAAAAGAATGACATCATCAAGGCATGTAGATTTCTAATATTTTTACTTAAAACTAGGCTACTTTTGCGTATAAAGTCATTATATTCCAAATAAAATAAGTCCTGAGACTCGTGCTGCTGCCGACTTTAAATCAAATAGGTGTCTGTGGGCAGTCGCCCGACATTAATAAACAACAGTCTGTTATAATCACATTTTTATGAATTCCGTTATATTGGACATTTGTATTAATTATATCAAGCGAAGAACTGAGAAATTTGGCAGAGAGAGACGGCAACATTATCGTGGGTTTGCGTGACGACTCTCTTCACCTCGCAACGACTTATTTGCAAAGAGTATGGCGCTGCAGAGCAGCTGATTCAGCTGTTATTGGCTCTTTTCTGGGGACCGCACAGCAGCGCCCCCCACCCAACATTGAATTGAAAATGGCTGAATTGGAGTACTGCTGGAATACTGCATTGTGCTGCTGCTGCTCCGGCTCTGCAGCTTCACAAAAGTTCGCACATCCAGCACTAAGCTCTCGCTGACAACGTCGTTGTCATTATTAGAAGCAACGAGGAAACAAATGTAATGATCGTTTCGTTAATCGCATAGGCTATTTAATTTTAGCCTATTTTAATACAATTCAAATAATCAAATTGTGCTTAGACTCAGGGAATTATTTTCACCGGACATTAAGACCGGAGAGATTAAATATGTCGGACTTCAACAGATTTTGCCGGTCAAATACCGGTAATTACCGGCTAACGGAAACGCTGGTGCGCACACATATACTATCGATCATCTAGCGTTTATTTGAAAACGATTCATAAATAGACCGACAAATGATAACGTTCTGGAATATTCCAGTAAAAGGCGATTATCATAGAATGGGTTGTTTTTCCCCGGAAAACGGGTGATTTTCAAAATGCTATCAAACGGAAATGAAGCGATAAAAATACAATCTGCCTTGCCAATGTTGACTGGAAAATGATTCTTTGATAAGCGATGGGCAGATTAGACACATAATTTAAAACATAGATTAGGCGATATTAACGTTAACATTGGCCGTGGACCGTGGCATCAAGGGGGTAAAAAGGAAAACCCGGCGTGGCACTCAAAGTGTTAAAGAAAGAGCAACAGATTGAATTAATTTAAAGTTGGCTTTGCGTGTCTTTTTTCTGGTATGTTTCTCTACGTTAACGTCTCTCCTCTACTCCCCAGGAGCGGGTAAGTCTCTGGTGGGCGTGACGGCAGCCTGCACCGTGAGGAAGCGCTGCCTGGTGCTGGGTAACTCCTCCGTGTCGGTGGAGCAGTGGAAGGCCCAGTTCAAGATGTGGTCCACCATCGATGACTCGCAGATCTGCCGCTTCACCTCCGACGCCAAGGACAAGCCCATCGGCTGCTCTGTGGCCATCAGCACCTACTCCATGCTGGGCCACACCACCAAGCGCTCCTGGGAGGCCGAGAGGGTCATGGACTGGATGCGGAGCCAGGAGTGGGGACTCATCATTCTGGACGAGGTCCACACGATCCCTGGTGAGCGATCGAGACTCTAGATTGCTAGATTCGTCTCGTATATATATATATCCATGTGACTTCTGAGGGTTGTAGTGGAGTTAGGGATGAAAAGGCTCAGGAGGTAGAACAGCCGTATGGTAATCTGAAGCTTCCCGGTTCGATTCCGGCTCCTCTCCCAGAAGCTTGCCGAAGTGTCCTTGAGCAAGACACTTAACGTCACGTGACCAAATTCGTCCACATTTTTATAGGATTCGATCACATTTTCATAACAATAGTGAATATAACTTACCCTGCACCGTTTTCATTGAGGTTTCTTACAAATTAACTATGTTTTATTTGTCCTTTATATGCGGATAACATTAAAATCTTAAATTGTGCCATTATGTTCCCCTTTAGACAACAAACATAATGCTAATGATTAGGGATGGGTACCTTTCACATTTGAACCGATACCGGTACCTGTGAATCGATACCGGTACCCAACGGTACCTTTTTTCGGTACTTTAGTCTCAAGAAATTTTATTTACCTACCTCAGTCATAAAAAAAAAATCCAAACTTCAAATAACTACAATTTCAACAGTTTTCGGCTTGTCATTGCTCCGACTGCTTTGTTGTTGAATCAAGTCAAATCCTAGGTAAGCATATTGTGCGTGTGAACGTTGACATGAAAAGAAAAAAGTAAAAAAAAAAAAGTAAAAAAAAAAATAACAATTTTTTTTTTTTTTTTTTTTTTTTTTCCCGGTTTTTCACTTGATTCGATACTCGGTAGTACCGACGTGTTTCGGTTCGGTGCCTCAAAAGTACCGAATTCGGTACCCATCCCTACTAATGATGCACTTTTGTTAAGATAATTAGGTGACCATTCTCGGTCACTATATTCAGGTCGCATTAATAGTTTAACGCTCAGATCACGTTTTCCTAATCCGGTGCTGACCTGTGAACTAGGTGATAAATGTCTTGGGATTTTTAGTCATAACATTTTCACCTTTTAAACCAATGCTGCCATCTACTGACAACAGAAAGTGTTGTGTATAACGTTAAGTTGAGAGGCTACCCGCACTTGTAAACACCGTCGCCCAAAACACATTCTAGACTCTAGAGATTCCCACTTTTTACTGGTACATACGTTCATATCTAATAGTCTTTGGATGACTAAATATAGATGAATTGAATACTCATGAAATTTGATATATATATATTCTAAAATAAGTATAATTTCACTTCATCTACCTGTCGACATGAAATTCCCAAACGCTGACAGTAAAAAAAGCCTGGATGTCGCGCAAAATTGGGGCGTGACCGAATTTGGTTTTGGGCGTTCCCAGACAAAGAGTGACCGAGATTGGTCTACGTTCCGTTAACCCCTAACTGCTCCTCCTGGTGAGCAGGTTGGCACCTTGCGTGGTTGCCTCCGCTGTCGGTGTGTGAATGTGTGAGTGAATGGGTGAATGTGAGGCATCAGTTGTAAAGCTCTTTGGATAAAAGCTGTTATATATAAATTAAATGCAGTTCATTTACCATTTTAATGATGACCACGGTAAAATTCCCTGAACCGTGTTTGATTACAGCACCACTCCATTTCGAATTAAAAGGTAGTCAGCCAGCACAGCCCGTATTAGCTAGATACAGTTGCTAGGTAGCTAATGTATTTGTTTGTGACAAAACATTTCCCCACCTTCCATGCTCTGCTGAGGAACTTGATGTTTCAATTTATGTGTCAACTACTAGAGTCAAAAACAGGATAATAGGTGCCATTACTGATGTCAAACAAAGCGATACAAGGTACTCCTCTGGCATTTTTTTTTTGTATATGTGTAATATGGACCTTGAGTCTGGAATAAAGTCTTCATCAATGGCTTCTTTTTTAACTGTTACGCGAGGTGCTCTGCCATATGCCGACCCAGCAAGCTTCTAGTTAGATACACCGCAGTGGTGACTTGCCAGTCCTCGTAGTGATGTAGTGGCAAGTGGCGGTAACATAGCTTTCAGTCGCCAGGGCACTGGGGCAGTCTGTCGTCAATGCAACTTTGTGAGCAGCGGTAACGTTGGCTAGCTGTGCGAGCAACTCATCATTTGGCCTTCGCCGTCAACCATACCGCCATTGCCTTGGGTTATTTTCGCTGCCCTTTGTGGGTCACAGTTCAAAATCAACGCTTCTCTTAGCCCGCTTAATTTTGCAAGTAAATCCTTAATGATCAATCAATCGAGCTTCGATTAATTGTTAACATCCCTAATAGATAGATAGATAGATTGTGTTATAACAGAACAGTTCTGTGTTCCACCCTGTAGCCAAGATGTTCCGTCGTGTTCTGACCATCGTCCAGGCCCACTGTAAGATGGGACTCACCGCCACGCTGGTCAGGGAGGACGACAAGATCGTGGACCTGAACTTCCTGATTGGTCCCAAGCTGTTCGAGGCCAACTGGATGGAGCTACAGAACAACGGTTACATCGCCAAGGTGCAGTGTGCTGAGGTAAGTCCTGCGCTCGTAGCAATGAACTCCAACAACCCCTAAAGACTGAGATTCTCCCCTCTGTTGCAGAGTTTAAGACCTTGATCACAAATTTTGGAAACAGATTTTGGTTGATGTCTGTCTGTCTCTCTCTCTCTCTCTCTCTCTCTCTCTCTCTCTCTCTCTCTCTCTCTCTCTCTCTCTCACTCTCACTCTCACTCTCACTCTCTCTCACTCTGGAACGAGTGGATGACAAGTGCCTGAAAGAGTCGTGCGTGTCTCTTGCAGGTGTGGTGTCCAATGTCTCCAGAGTTCTACAGAGAGTATGTCGCAATCAAGACCAGGAAGCGTATCTTGTTCTACACCATGAACCCTAATAAGTTCCGGGCGTGTCAGTTCCTGATTCGTTTCCACGAACGACGCAACGACAAGATCATCGTCTTCGCTGATAATGTTTTTGCCTTGAAGGAATATGCTATCCGTCTCAACAAGTAAGTTCAAGTTCAAGTTCAAGTTCTTTAATAGTTGTCATACAGAAGTACAGAATACTTTCATACAAAATGCTTCTTACTGTTACGCTCCAGAGACTGTGCTAGACAAGATAGTATCAAATAACATAATATAGCATGTAATTTAGAAGAAGAAAAATGAGGTCACAGTGTTCGGTATAGACATATGTACAATGTTCTGAGTTACCATATAATATACAATACTATGCAGTGTACTAATGTACAGTACTATCTAGTGCAAAGCAGAAATGGGATGAGGTACAATTTTAGGTACAATTTACAGTAAGGTGTACGAGTTGTAGTGCAATCCTTCATCAATAAATATAAAGTGTGGGGAGTGGGTGCTACAGTGTGTTTGTTTAAAGTGGGTGTGTGCTATAAAGTGTGTGGAGTGGGTGCTACAGTGTGTTTGTTTAAAGTGAGTGTGTGCGTGTGGATGTGTGTGCTATGTGCGTTTGGTGGTTGTTGTTGTGTAGTGTTCATTCATTGTTCGTTTAGCAGCCTGATGGCCTGGGGATAGAAGCTTCAAAGACAAACTAAATGCATAGCTTTTAGTGCAAGAGTGTCCTTGATCGCCTTTATGTTTTGTATCTCTATTCTCTAAGCAATTAGATTTGCTACAAATGCCCCCTTTTCAACACATCACTGTATGCACGTCTGTAAATTGGCCATTGTTATACTCTCAACGAGAAATGTATTTGCTAACACTCGTTTACAAAACCTTCCTTGGTCTGACCTCTCCTTATTTGATACACTGGTTAAAATGTTCATCTACTCCCTATAAAACCAGAGCTGCTTACCATATCTCGCTAGATGTTCCCCATGTTAACACTTCCTTTGGTCAATCCTCCTTCCAATTTGCTGCTCCCAGTAGTTGGAACGAGGTGCAAAATACTTTGAAAATGGACAAATTGATCCCCCTCACTGCTTTTAACACTTAGCGCACATTTAGTGCTTGAATGCCCACCATCCACTTCAATGTTAGCATTAATATCGCCTAATCTATGTTTTAAATTATGGCTATGTGTCTAATCTGCCCGTCGCTTATCAAATGACTCATTTCCAGTCAACATTGTCAAAGCGGATTTGTTTTTTTATCTGTTAATTTCCGTTTTATAGCATTTTGAAAAGCCCTCGTTTTCAAGGGGGGAAAAAGATTCCATGATAATCGCCCTGTACTGTAATATTCTAGAACGTTGTAATTTTTCGGCCTATTTATTAATCGTTTTCAAATAAACGCTAGATTATTGATAGTATATGTGTACGTGTGCACGCTGGTGCCGCGAGCTGAAAATCGATTCTCTCAGTTCCTGATCGCTCTTACAGTCAAACAGCCATATCACATTATAGGGGAAAAGCTTATATCTCCGTGAAAACAGGTCTGATTATCCTAAGACTGGTAAAAGAGATTCCTTACCTGAGATCAGATGGTATCCAAATGGATTATTCCAATTCCTGATCGCCATTCCAAAAATCGATCCTTTTATTGATCCCACGCGTATACTGTAAAACACATATTACACGCTGTGCTGAGGGTCCAGAATGAATCTGATCGGCTCCGGTTACATGCGTGAGAAGTAAAATGTGGATTCCGGAGTTTTTTTCTCTCATCCATTTTCATTGAGTCCAATCCAAAATGGTGCATTACCATCTGGGAGACAATAGGGGGCGCTTTTTTCACATCTGAGCGCCTGGCGGGGCAGGTTTACCAACGGTAGACTCGGTTGATGAAATATGAATTCAGATCGCTAATAAAAAAAATTAAACAAGAATTCTCGTGATGGGCATTCAACCCGCGGGCTGATAACCCGAGATATCTCGTGATGGGCATTCAAAGTGTTAAGGACTCTATCACAGAGTTGTTTACACACATCTGCAACTGTCACCCTGCCTTTTAACTGTAATTTGTCTGTTCTACTTCATGTATTATATAACTTGTACGTTTATTTGGTTGTTTGTTTGATGTGTGTTTTAATTATCGTAAAATGATCATCTGTCTCTTTTCTATTTTATACCATCTTTTGTCCCCTTTCCCTGTTACCATCATTGTAAATAATAATTTGTTCTTAATTGACCTGCTTGGTTAAATAAAGGTTAAAACTAAATGGTTTGTACTACAAAATGTTCTCATCTCTCTGCTCTGTCCACTCCAGGCCATATATCTACGGTCCTACCTCCCAGGGGGAGCGCATGCAGATCTTACAGAACTTCAAACACAACCCTAAGATCAACACCATCTTCATCTCCAAGGTAGCGTAGATGGTTCCTGTGTGTTAAATAGTCCACTGGTCCAGCTGGACCTTGTTGACACAAAAGCAGACACAATCTTAACAAGCCTGCGGCTGCTTTTATCCAGGTGTCTGTTCAGAGGTCTATAATATATATATACCGTAATTCCTCTAATACTAACCCCGGCTTGTATTTGCTTAAACTGTAGCGGGTACCAGGCTTTTATTAGGAGGAGGCATGTATAAGAGAGAGGCCTATATTTCTAATTTTCAAAGAGATCATAATGAATAAATCAACATTTTGTGTCAGTTTGAACCCAGTAAAATGTACTGGGTTCATTTATTGAAACCAAGTACTGTATGAAATAGTAAACAGTGCAATTACAGGTGGTCACTGGTCATTTCAACGTTTTCAAAGTGAAATCAAGTAACTAGCTCAGTATGCAGCTCAGTATATTAGTAACCCGGCTTGTATTAGGAGGTCTGCTTATAATTGCTTAGCTCAAGAGCGCACCCGGCCATTAATAGAGACCCGGCTTGTATTTGAATACCGGTCACTATTAGAGGAATTACGGTATATATATATATATATATATATATATATATATATATATATATATATATATATATATATATATATATATATATATATATATATATATAGTAGTTTCCGCATCCAGTTGAGAGGGAGGAGGGAGCCACGGCCCCATTGCTATTTAAAAATGTCTTTGGTAACTTGTAGAAGATGACAGAAAGGCAGCCTTTGGTCGAGAAGAAAAGTCAAACAAATTCAGTCGTATTGTGATTTCAATTTTAAATCAAAATAGTCATGATTATAATTGTTTGCCATAATCAAGCAGCCCTAGTTGATATTATGTTATCCAAAAAGACATTGTTTACAGAGTAGCAAACAAGTCTTATGTTTGAAAATGAAATCATTGAAAGCAGTGGACTAAAAGCTCACATCTGCCTTGTAGCTCTGCCGACCCAGTTGACTTTCTGTCGCAATGGCTAATCAACAGATTCTTTTTCAAGTTATTCTGGTATCTTACACACAAGTGGAAGTGGAGTCCTCTTTTTACACAGAACATTGCTACAGCAACATAACTATATGCTATACTCTATATAACTATACACTATACCTCAGGGTTTCCGTTAGAAAAAATTGTTGCCGGCCTCAGTCTACCGGTCAAATGAGAGAAATTCCGGTCAGAGTTTATTGAGCTTAAAACTAGGCTACTTTTGCGTATACAGTCATTATATTCCAAATAAAATAAGTCCTGAGACTCCGTGCTGCTGCTGACTTTAAATCAAATAGGTGTCTGTGGGCAGTCGGCCCGACATTAATAAACAGCAGTCTGTTATAATCACATTTTCATGAGCTAACGAATTCCGTTATATTGGACATTTGTATTAATTATATCAAGCGAAGAACTGAGAAATTTGGCAGAGAGAGACGGCAACATTATCGTGGGTTTGCGTGATGAATCTCCACCTCCCAACGACTTATTTGCGAGAGTATGCCGCTGCAGAGCCGCATATTCAGCTGTTTTCAGGCCCTATCTGGGGACCGCTCAGCAGTGCCCCCCACCCAACAGCTGAATTGCCAATGGCTGAATTGGAGTATTGCACTGTGCCGGCATTGCTGGTGGGTTCTGTGGCTCTGCAGCTGCATGCACTCGCAAACCCAGCACTAAGCTCTCGCTGACAACGTCGTTGTCATTATTAGACCTGCTTGGTGAAGCAACGATGAATCAAATGTAATGATTGTTTCGTTCATCGCATAGGCTATTTAATTTTAGCCTATTTTAATACAATTCAAATAATCAAATTGTGCTTAGAGGGAATTATTTTCACCGGACATTATGACCGGAGAGATTAAATATGTCGGACTTCAACAGATTTTGCCGGTCAAATACCGGTAATTACCGGCTAACGGAAACCCTGCTATACCTATACTCTATACACTATATAACTATACACTATACCTATACTCTATACACTATATAACTATACACTATATGTATACTATATACACTATATAACTATACACCTATCACCCTGAACACACTGTAAAGGACTAAACGGGACAATTTAACTTTTTTCATCATAGGTGAGGAAAACGGAGCTTTGTGTTTTGTTTTTACATGTGGAGACACTTGAGAGGTCTGAGTGAAATACTCTGAAAGGGGGGAAGTCACTGGGAAGGGGTAGGTAACCCTCTGTTTTTAGGGGTTGCTACTAAAATGGTTGAGATCCACTGCTTGTCTGTGCAACTCCAAATGCTCTCTCACTGCTACATTCACTGTGTTTTCTGTCACTAATCACAGGTTGGAGACACTTCCTTTGATTTGCCAGAGGCCAACGTTCTGATCCAGATCTCCTCTCATGGTGGATCTCGCAGACAGGAAGCGCAGAGGCTTGGCAGGGTTCTACGAGCCAAGAAAGGTCTGATACTTCTGCATGTTCAAACACATCACACAGACTGGCAGCTCAGAGGTTGGGCAGGGTTCTACGAGCCAAGAAAGGTCTGATCAACAGATCACACAGACAGGATGCTCAGAGGCTCGACAGGGTTCTACGAGCCAAGAAAGGACTGATCTGCCTGTTCAAAGGGGCAATAACTCGATGTCTAGGACAGTAAACTACGTTCTGCCTAATATAGGTCTTTGTGGTAAATACTCCTTGTGAGCCAAGTATGACGAATACATTCCAAGGACACAATGGTCTTTCACCCAAACGATATCTGTGTCAGGAGATGAAACAGATACTTGTACTTTTTCATCATAAAAATGCTCTCTTGGTCAGACCTTAGTGTCCTCTTTTAGTCTACCAATGTACGTATTTCTGTGATTTACTGTTGTTTGTGTCGTGAAGGTAATTGATCGATTAGTGGTTATTAACATTCTTCAAGCAGTGTTTTGGGGGTTGATTAGTGGTTATTAACATTCTTAAAGCAGTGTTTTGGGGGTTGATTAGTGGTTATTAACATTCTTAAAGCAGTGTTTTGGGGTTGATTAGTGGTTATTAACATTCTTAAAGCAGTGTTTTGGGGGTTGATTAGTGGTTATTAACATTCTTAAAGCAGTGTTTCTGGGGTTGATTAGTGGTTATTAACATTCTTAAAGCAGTGTTTTGGGGGTTGATTAGTGGTTATTAACATTCTTAAAGCAGTGTTTTGGGGGTTGATTAGTGGTTATTAACATTCTTAAAGCAGTGTTTTGGGGGTTGATTAGTGGTTATTAACATTCTTAAAGCAGTGTTTCTGGGGTTGATTAGTGGTTATTAACATTCTTAAAGCAGTGTTTTGGGGTTGATTAGTGGTTATTAACATTCTTAAAGCAGTGTTTTGGGGGTTGATTAGTGGTTATTAACATTCTTAAATCAGTGTTTTGGGGGTTGATTAGTGGTTATTAACATTCTTAAAGCAGTGTTTTGGGGGTTGATTAGTGGTTATTAACATTCTTAAAGCAGTGTTTCTGGGGTTGATTAGTGGTTATTAACATTCTTAAAGCAGTGTTTTGGGGGTTGATTAGTGGTTATTAACATTCTTCAAGCAGTGTTTTGGGGGTTGATTAATGGTTATTAACATTCTTAAAGCAGTGTTTTTTGGGGTTGATTAGTGGTTATTAACATTCTTAAAGCAGTGTTTTGGGGGTTGATTAGTGGTTATTAACATTCTTAAAGCAGTGTTTTGGGGGTTGATTAGTGGTTATTAACATTCTTAAAGCAGTGTTTTTTGGGGTTGATTAGTGGTTATTATTTAACATTCTTAAAGCAGTGTTTTTTGGGGTTTATATGTCCCTTCCTCCCTGAGTCTGTTTTGTTCTGCTGCCTCATGGCAAGATGGATGCTTAGCATCACAACACAGAGAATGAAGCCAGTTGTCCTGCTTGTCCCAAACCAAACATATGGCAATTCCAGTGACATGTTTTTTTGATAGTAGGCCAGGGCTGGGTGGTTAATTGAGTTTCAATTACAATTTTCTCTTCCCACGATCATGAAAAAAAGAGAATTGAGATAAAACGATTATTGTGCTGTGTGGCTCTCATTTTGTCTTGTGTTGTAAATGTAGTGCACCCTTCCTTCACAGTGGTGCACTCCGCCCTTCCCCCCTCAAGCCCAAACAGAACGTTTCAGTTATTTTGAAACGTCTTTGGTCATTTGAAGATGACAGAAAGGCAGCCTTTGGTCGAGAAGAAAAGTCAAACAAATTGTCGTTGTCATATGATGTTCTCAAATCGACAAGTACTCATGTTTAATAATCATGCTCACATTGTTCTAAATGTGTTTAGATATGAAATGGGGTTGACGTAGAGCCCTATTTTTACACAGGAACTTTGCTACAGCATCATAACTGCTTTGGCCTTGAGATTTAAAGGTGCTATAGATAACATTTGATGTAGAATATATATATATATATTTTTAATAATAATAAATGGATAAAAAAAAATAAACATCCACAAAGTTTTTAGAAAGGTGCAGAATAAAAGTATTGCTCCCCCCCAAGAAATTATTGATTACATTATCATTTAAAAATGAATGTTGTTTACATGTTGCATGTATCCCCTCCCTACTTCCTATTTCCCCACGTGGAATGCACCTCATTGGATAAATGACATGCTGGTGTTCTAGTGCGACATCTAGTGGCTGAATGTTTTCTATAGCACCTTTAAGACTTTTAAGTTTCTTCCTGCTTCTGTCAACAGACAGACAGACATTCTTAGGGGGCTTTCACACTAGCCATCGGGGTAGAATCAGAGCGCGATCGCACCAGAATATCGCGTGATGAGAACGCTCCCCCCCCCCCCATCCCCGGGGGCGCTGATTTGCTCCAAACCTGGACCGCTGGAATAGGTGGTCTCGGGTACGCGCCAGTGTCCCCGACAACGGAGCGGGGGGCGTGGTGTGCAAGCTTACTGTAATGCTTTCATGCTTGCTTGAATTTTGGGCAGATAAAAACATACAGCAACAACTGGACAATACCCACAAAAACGATATTTATGGGCAATTTGGCGAGTTCAGACCTCAACCAAACAAGCATGTTGAGCCTCACGGCTCAGTGGATGAAAACTTCGAGATGAAGCCACGTTACAAGCACAAGACTTCCCTGGCTCGCATTAGGCTTGGCAATTTTTTTGCCATTGCTATGTCTACTATACATTGGTTTCTTGTTCGAATGCATTTATTTCTATAGACCAGTGGTGCCCAACCAGTCGGCCGTGATCGACCGGTAGATCAATGACATGCAATATAATTGACGCAAGCAATGGGCTAACGTTAGCTGCTAACTAGTAATAAATAGGCTAAGCTAACTAGCGTTAGCCGCTAACCCTGGAAAACACTCAAAGCGGACTCCACGACACCAGTTCCATTCGTGAGAAAAGGGGGTGGGTTATATTGACAAGGCTTGACAACAGAGGTTCAAATATAACTTCATATTTATTGGTTATTTGTTTCTTTATATCAGCATCCAGTTTCCACCACCGTATGTTAAACTCTTCCTGTGTTGAAGTTAGAGTGTAACATCATCGCCTACGGCAGCTTACACGCTCAAAACGCAAACCGTAAACAAAACCCGGAGTGTACCAAGACTGCAGTGTGTACGCAAACTAGAGGGGGGAGAGGGAGGGGGGAAGTTCGCACCCAAGGACGGAGCGGAGCACCCGCTCCTAATGAGAAAGCCCCCTTACGTCATTTCTCTCTCTTTCTCTACCTGCTCAGGGATGGTGGCAGAAGAGTACAATGCATATTTCTACTCGCTGGTGTCCCAGGACACTCAGGAGATGGCCTATTCCACCAAGAGACAGAGGTTCCTCGTGGACCAGGGCTACAGCTTCAAGGTATGTTCCCCACCACACTAACTCTGCTCTGGGACGCTCCTCAAGGCTCAGACGTAGTCTAGAAACACAGGACGCTTAAAACTATGTGGATGGACAGAGCATCGGTAGAGCATCACACTTTGAAACTGAGGGTCAGCGGTTCAAGTCCCTGTTCAGGCGATAAATGTTTGAGCGGTGCAGTGGTTAACACTGTCTCACAGCAAGAAGGTCCTGGGGTTCAAACCCCAGCAGTGGTTAGCACTGTCTCACAGCAAGAAGGTCCTGGGGTTCAAA
This sequence comes from Notolepis coatsorum, assembly GCF_963971535.1. NCBI lineage: Eukaryota > Metazoa > Chordata > Actinopteri > Aulopiformes > Paralepididae > Notolepis > Notolepis coatsorum. The sequence continues at coordinate 100,348,341 of NC_140166.1, forward strand.
CCCCATCAGTGGTTAGCACTGTCACAGCAAGAAGGTCCTGGGGTTCAAACCCCAGCAGTGGTTAGCACTGTCTCACAGCAAGACGGGTCTGGGGTTCAAACCCCATCAGTGGTTAGCACTGTCACAGCAAGAAGGTCCTGGGGTTCAAACCCCAGCAGTGGTTAGCACTGTCTCACAGCAAGAAGGCCCTGGGTTCAAACCCCATCAGTGGTTAGCACTGTCTCACAGCAAGAAGGCCCTGGGTTCAAACCCCAGCAGGAGGCCTTTCTGTGTGGAGCTTGCATGCTCTCCTAGAGTTTACATGTGTTTCTTTCGGGTACTCTGGTTTCCTCCCACACCAAAAGACATGCATGCTAGGTTTCCTGCCGTTGCCCTTGACCAAGGTACTGGCATAACAACTGGAGTTGGTCCCCGGGCGCCACACTGGGTGGCTGCCCATTGCTCCTGAATAGTTAGGATGGGTCAAATGCAGAGGATTCATTTCCCCAAGGGGATTAATAAAAGGTACAACTTAACTGAACTTCAGGTGAACCAGCTCTTTGTTCCACCAATCTCCTTTGAACAGCGCATGCAGAGCCATATTGTATGTGAATGTTGGGCAACGCATGGACAGAAGAGTGGTGCACAGACATGCTTATGCCTATACATTATGCTGCTATTAGATCTGCTATTGCATCGTTTTAGTCCGTGTGAGTCCAGTCCGCGTGAATACTTTCCCCAAGGCAGTTGTCCTTCCGCGTTCGGTTTACGCGGCCTGATTGGCCACTGACGCTTCTCTCAACGCCCAATCGCGTTACTCCTAACGCTCGCTCTTAACTTTCAGAACTTCTCTCAGTTCCACAAGTCCATCAGCTACCTACCTGCATTAATATACTACTAACTATCAACTAACTCGCTACCGCCGTGCATCAATATACTAACTAACTAGCACATCAATGCACTAACTAGTATACTACCGCCGTGTATCGCTATACTGCTACCGCCGTGCATCAATATACTAAGGCTGCGGTTAGACCTTTCGTTTCATTTTCGTTTCATTGTCATACGCGTTTCGCCGCGACGTCCTGCGCCTCGAGTCACACTTTCGTTTTTTTGTTTGTTTTTGTCACCTGAGCACACTGATGTAGTACACTGCCAAAGCAGTAGGTGGCAGTAGGTGGCGAACATGAAGGCAATTTCAACCAATCAGAACTTGAATGTGCCAATACACTTCCTGGAAGCTCCAGCAAAGAAAATATCAACAAGGCAGGCGCCTATGGGCGCCACCATCTTGCTATTTACTCAATGCAGCAATTCTTTTTCAGCAAAGCCTAATAAAAGTGCAATAAACAAAACGGATACATTCACTGTGTGTTCTGCCTGTCATTTGTTGATGAAACAAAACTAACATCAACACAAGTGACCACCAAGAGCGGATAGTTTAGTCTAAAAAAAGATCGGTAGCATTGTTAGCTGCATGCTAACGTCAATGGAGTATGCCATTATAACAGTATAGCATTGTGGCTAGAAGCTAACGTTAGCTCACGCTATTTAGCCAGCACCAAACTATGATATCGAGAGCTATCAGTAGTTAGATAACATTAGAGACAACGCTGTGTGTATTAAACAAAGGTGAATAGATGACTGGGCCATTTTGTTTAATGCTTGTTAAGTTGAAAGAGCAGCTTTGAGCTAACAGGATCTGATAGCTCACGTTAGCCAGCTGCTCATGCAATCGGTAATGCTAGCAGAATGAATGGATGTAAACTTTATTTAACATATTGCATATGGGTACAATACAATACGGCTCAATACAAACAATTGTTAAGGGAATGCAGACTGTTGTAGCTTGGACTGGGGTCCTTATAACAATAACTTGACAACACATGGTAGCTGAAGCTATTTGGGACACGGAGCTATGTCCCAAACACACACCCACACACACACTCTGTTGTCACCGGAAGGGCACGCAGATGGTATCTACTGCGCATGGGCGTTTTCGCAACAACGGCTTATGCAGACTACACGCTGTTGTCGGCATGTTTTTTAGCGGTTCTCCAAAACGCAAACACAATTTAGCGTTTCAGCCGTATCCACAAAAAAACGCCAAAAAACGCATTTCTGTGTAATAGGGACATGAAACGTATTCAAAAACGTATAAAAAAAACGCCACAAAAACACCAGTCTAACCATGGCCTAACTCACATCAATGCACTAACTACTACCGCCGTGCATCGCTATACTGCTACCGCCGTGCATCAATATACTAACTATTGATGTGATATCGATTGATATGAATAGCTAGTTACGTTAATATAGAGATGAAAACTACGTTATTTATATTGATGTCGATTGATATGAATAGCGCGTTACGTTAATATAGAGATGAAAACGATACGTTATTTATATTGATGTGATGTCGATTGATATGAATAGCGCAACGTTAAAATAGAGAGATGAAAACAATACGAGGAAATGGGCTACATTTAATATAGAGAGATAGTTAGTTTTAGTATATGATGCACGGCGGTAGCGAATTGAGTGATAGTGAGTTGAGTGATAGTTAGTTTTAGTATGATGCACGGCGGTAGCGAGTTGAGTGATAGTAGTATATTGAGCGAGTAGTTAGGCGATAGTAGGGCTAATGCGATTGGGCGCTGAGAGGCCAATCAGGGCGCGCAAACCAAACGCGGAAGGACAACTGCCTTGGGGAAAGTATTCACGCGTCCAGTCCATGCAGGGTGCGTTGATATGCTCAAAGGGGACGCTAGTCTATTTGACTTATTATCACTGTTTTAATATCAGGAGTGGACAACAACTTGACTGTAACCAGAGAGGAGCCTACATGCAGTGAGCACAATCGAAATCCAAAATCCCACTTCAGAAACAGGGAAAGTGTCACTTTCTAGCAAAGAAAGATATTCACTTTTTGTAATGTAATGACTTTTACACACTTGAAGTTGGTAGTAAAATGAGTACAAATCTGACAGGCTTAATTGACCCAACAAACTGAGCCAAATAGAAACTTTAGGGGCTGAGAATTTCATAGATACCCATGATAAACAGAAAATAATCATAAGCATCAACAATGAGAGCCGAAGATTTTATTCCCATTGGGTGTAGGAGGTTGAGGGGGAGTTATGGGACCTGGACATCGGATAGATAAATGACTAAATGTAAATGTGAATAGCCAACAAAAAGGACATGTCAAAGTATTCCTTTAAATCTTTGCACTCACGCCTCTGATCTGATCACAACCAGTGTATACCACTTCAGACATCTCTATTCACTACCTGCTCTATACCGCTTCAGACATCTCTATTCACTACCTGCTCTATACCACTTCAGACACCTCTATTCACTACCTGCTCTATACCACTTCAGACATCTCTCTATTCACTACCTGCTCTATACCACTTCAGACATCTCTATTCACTACCTGCTCTATACCACTTCAGACACCTCTATTCACTACCTGCTCTATACCACTTCAGACATCTCTATTCACTACCTGCTCTATACCACTTCAGACATCTCTCTATTCACTACCTGCTCTATACCACTTCAGACATCTCTATTCACTACCTGCTCTATACCACTTCAGACACCTCTATTCACTACCTGCTCTATACCACTTCAGACATCTCTATTCACTACCTGCTCTATACCACTTCAGACATCTCTCTATTCACTACCTGCTCTATACCACTTCAGACATCTCTATTCACTACCTGCTCTATACCACTTCAGACATCTCTATTCACTACCTGCTCTATACCACTTCAGACATCTCTATTCACTACCTGCTCTATACCACTTCAGACACCTCTCTATTCACTACTTGCTCTATATGACTTCAGACATCTCTATTCACTACCTGCTCTATACCACTTCAGACATCTCTCTATTCACTACCTGCTCTATACCACTTCAGACATCTCTCTATTCACTACCTGCTCTATACCACTTCAGACATCTCTATTCACTACCTGCTCTATACCACTTCAGACATCTCTATTCACTACCTGCTCTATACCACTTCAGACATCTCTATTCACTACCTGCTCTATACCACTTCAGACATCTCTCTATTCACTACCTGCTCTATACCACTTCAGACATCTCTCTATTCACTACCTGCTCTATACCACTTCAGACATCTCTATTCACTACCTGCTCTATACCACTTCAGACATCTCTATTCACTACCTGCTCTATACCACTTCAGACACCTCTCTATTCACTACCTGCTCTATACCACTTCAGACATCTCTATTCACTACCTGCTCTATACCACTTCAGACATCTCTCTATTCACTACCTGCTCTATACCACTTCAGACATCTCTCTATTCACTACCTGCTCTATACCACTTCAGACATCTCTATTCACTACCTGCTCTATACCACTTCAGACACCTCTCTATTCACTACCTGCTCTATACCACTTCAGACATCTCTCTATTCACTACCTGCTCTATACCACTTCAGACATCTCTCTATTCACTACCTGCTCTATACCACTTCAGACATCTCTCTATTCACTACCTGCTCTATACCACTTCAGACATCTCTATTCACTACCTGCTCTATACCACTTCAGACACCTCTATTCACTACCTGCTCTATACCACTTCAGACATCTCTATTCACTACCTGCTCTATACCACTTCAGACATCTCTCTATTCACTACCTGCTCTATACCACTTCAGACACCTCTCTATTCACTACCTGCTCTATACCACTTCAGACATCTCTATTCACTACCTGCTCTATACCACTTCAGACACCTCTCTATTCACTACCTGCTCTATACCACTTCAGACATCTCTCTATTCACTACCTGCTCTATACCACTTCAGACATCTCTATTCACTACCTGCTCTATACCACTTCAGACACCTCTATTCACTACCTGCTCTATACCACTTCAGACATCTCTATTCACTACCTGCTCTATATGACTTCAGACATCTCTATTCACTACTTGCTCTATATGACTTCAGACACCTCTATTCACTACCTGCTCTATACCACTTCAGACACCTCTCTATTCACTACCTGCTCTATACCACTTCAGACATCTCTATTCACTACCTGCTCTATACCACTTCAGACATCTCTATTCACTACCTGCTCTATACCACTTCAGACACCTCTCTATTCACTACCTGCTCTATACCACTTCAGACATCTCTCTATTCACTACCTGCTCTATACCACTTCAGACATCTCTATTCACTACCTGCTCTATACCACTTCAGACATCTCTATTCACTACCTGCTCTATACCACTTCAGACATCTCTCTATTCACTACCTGCTCTATACCACTTCAGACATCTCTATTCACTACCTGCTCTATACCACTTCAGACATCTCTCTATTCACTACCTGCTCTATACCACTTCAGACATCTCTCTATTCACTACCTGCTCTATACCACTTCAGACATCTCTATTCACTACCTGCTCTATACCACTTCAGACATCTCTATTCACTACCTGCTCTATACCACTTCAGACATCTCTATTCACTACCTGCTCTATACCACTTCAGACATCTCTATTCACTACCTGCTCTATACCACTTCAGACATCTCTCTATTCACTACCTGCTCTATACCACTTCAGACATCTCTATTCACTACCTGCTCTATACCACTTCAGACACCTCTCTATTCACTACCTGCTCTATACCACTTCAGACACCTCTATTCACTACCTGCTCTATACCACTTCAGACATCTCTCTATTCACTACCTGCTCTATACCAGTTCAGACATCTCTCTTCACCTGCTCTATACCACTTCAGACATCTCTCTTCACCTGCTCTATACCACTTCAGACATCTCTATTCACTACCTGCTCTATACCACTTCAGACATCTCTCTATTCACTACCTGCTCTATACCACTTCAGACATCTCTCTATTCACTACCTGCTCTATACCACATCAGACATCTCTATTCACTACCTGCTCTATACCACATCAGACATCTCTCTATTCACTAGTACCTGCTCTATACCACTTCAGACATCTCTCTATTCACTACCTGTTCTATACCACTTCAGACATCTCTATTCACTACCTGCTCTATACCACTTCAGACATCTCTATTCACTACCTGCTCTATACCACTTCAGACATCTCTATTCACTACCTGCTCTATACCACTTCAGACATCTCTATTCACTACCTGCTCTATACCACTTCAGACATCTCTATTCACTACCTGCTCTATACCACTTCAGACATCTCTATTCACTACCTGCTCTATACCACTTCAGACACCTCTCTATTCACTACCTGCTCTATACCACTTCAGACATCTCTATTCACTACTTGCTCTATATGACTTCAGACATCTCTATTCACTACCTGCTCTATACCACTTCAGACATCTCTCTATTCACTACCTGCTCTATACCACTTCAGACATCTCTCTATTCACTACCTGCTCTATACCACTTCAGACATCTCTCTATTCACTACCTGCTCTATACCACTTCAGACATCTCTCTATTCACTACCTGCTCTATACCACTTCAGACATCTCTCTATTCACTACCTGCTCTATACCACTTCAGACATCTCTATTCACTACCTGCTCTATACCACTTCAGACATCTCTCTATTCACTACCTGCTCTATACCACTTCAGACATCTCTATTCACTACCTGCTCTATACCACTTCAGACATCTCTATTCACTACCTGCTCTATACCACTTCAGACACCTCTCTATTCACTACCTGCTCTATACCACTTCAGACATCTCTCTATTCACTACCTGCTCTATACCAGTTCAGACATCTCTATTCACTACCTGCTCTATACCACTTCAGACATCTCTCTATTCACTACCTGCTCTATACCACTTCAGACATCTCTATTCACTACCTGCTCTATACCACTTCAGACATCTCTCTATTCACTACCTGCTCTATACCACTTCAGACACCTCTCTATTCACTACCTGCTCTATACCACTTCAGACATCTCTCTATTCACTACCTGCTCTATACCAGTTCAGACATCTCTATTCACTACCTGCTCTATACCACTTCAGACACCTCTCTATTCACTACCTGCTCTATACCACTTCAGACATCTCTCTATTCACTACCTGCTCTATACCACTTCAGACATCTCTCTATTCACTACCTGCTCTATACCACTTCAGACATCTCTATTCACTACCTGCTCTATACCACTTCAGACATCTCTCTATTCACTACCTGCTCTATACCACTTCAGACATCTCTATTCACTACCTGCTCTATACCACTTCAGACATCTCTATTCACTACCTGCTCTATACCACTTCAGACATCTCTCTATTCACTACCTGCTCTATACCACTTCAGACATCTCTCTATTCACTACCTGCTCTATACCACTTCAGACATCTCTCTATTCACTACCTGCTCTATACCACTTCAGACATCTCTCTATTCACTACCTGCTCTATACCACTTCAGACATCTCTATTCACTACCTGCTATATACCACTTCAGACACCTCTCTATTCACTACCTGCTCTATACCACTTCAGACATCTCTATTCACTACCTGCTCTATACCACTTCAGACACCTCTCTATTCACTACCTGCTCTATACCACTTCAGACATCTCTATTCACTACCTGCTCTATACCACTTCAGACACCTCTCTATTCACTACCTGCTCTATACCAGTTCAGACATCTCTATTCACTACCTGCTCTATACCACTTCAGACATCTCTCTATTCACTACCTGCTCTATACCACTTCAGACATCTCTATTCACTACCTGCTCTATACCAGTTCAGACATCTCTATTCACTACCTGCTCTATACCACTTCAGACATCTCTCTATTCACTACCTGCTCTATACCGCTTCAGACATCTCTCTATTCACTACCTGCTCTATACCACTTCAGACATCTCTCTATTCACTACCTGCTCTATACCACTTCAGACACCTCTCTATTCACTACCTGCTCTATACCACTTCAGACACCTCTCTATTCACTACCTGCTCTATACCACTTCAGACATCTCTATTCACTACCTGCTCTATACCGCTTCAGACATCTCTCTATTCACTACCTGCTCTATACCACTTCAGACATCTCTCTATTCACTACCTGCTCTATACCACTTCAGACATCTCTATTCACTACCTGCTCTATACCACTTCAGACATCTCTCTATTCACTACCTGCTCTATACCACTTCAGACACCTCTCTATTCACTACCTGCTCTATACCACTTCAGACATCTCTATTCACTACCTGCTCTATACCGCTTCAGACATCTCTCTATTCACTACCTGCTCTATACCACTTCAGACATCTCTCTATTCACTACCTGCTCTATACCGCTTCAGACATCTCTCTATTCACTACCTGCTCTATACCACTTCAGACATCTCTCTATTCACTACCTGCTCTATACCACTTCAGACATCTCTATTCACTACCTGCTCTATACCACTTCAGACATCTCTATTCACTACCTGCTCTATACCACTTCAGACATCTCTCTATTCACTACCTGCTCTATACCACTTCAGACATCTCTCTATTCACTACCTGCTCTATACCACTTCAGACATCTCTCTATTCACTACCTGCTCTATACCACTTCAGACATCTCTCTATTCACTACCTGCTCTATACCACTTCAGACATCTCTCTATTCACTACCTGCTCTATACCACTTCAGACATCTCTCTTCACCTGCTCTATACCACATCAGACACCTCTCTTCACCTGCTCTATACCACATCAGACACCTCTCTTCACCTGCTCTATACCACACCAGACGCCTCTCTTCACCTGCTCTATACCACACCAGACGCCTCTCTTCACCTGCTCTATACCACATCAGACACCTCTCTTCACCTGCTCTATACCACACCAGACGCCTCTCTTCACCTGCTCTATACCACACCAGATGCCTCTCTTCACCTGCTCTATACCACACCAGACGCCTCTCTTCACCTGCTCTATACCACACCAGACGCCTCTCTTCACCTGCTCTATACCACATCAGACACCTCTCTTCACCTGCTCTATACCACACCAGACGCCTCTCTTCACCTGCTCTATACCACACCAGACGCCTCTCTTCACCTGCTCTATACCACATCACACATTCTTCCATGGAGCTCTGTACAGTGTTTCTCCTAGATGGTTTTTCTGGTAGGCCCCCTGCAGCTCCAGGTGTCATGGTGGAGACAGGCTTCGGTTACAGACAAATAGACTGTTATTTAATATGTCTCCTCTCTCCTCCTTCTCCTCTTCTCATCTCATTTCTCCTCTACTTTTCTCCTCCTCTTCTCTCCCCCTCTCCTCTCTTCTCTCCTCCTCTCTTCTCTCCTCCTCTCTTCTCTCCTCCTCTCTTCTCTCCTCTATTCTCCTCTCGCCTCTCTCCTCTCCTCTTCCCCTCTCCTCTCTTCTCTCCTCTCTTCTGCTCTCGCCTCTCTCCTCCTCCTTTTCTTCTCCTAGGTTATCACCAAAATGGCAGGTATGGAGGAAGATGACCTGATGTTCTCCACCAAAGACGAGCAGCAGCAGCTTCTCCAGAAGGTCCTGGCTGCTTCAGACCTAGACGCTGAGGAGGAGGTGGTGATCGGGGAGCTGGGCGGACGGCCACAGGTGAGGACCATGTCCTGGGAGACACAGAATACCACATCCTCCACTGCCCCCCCCTTTCATTACATTATTATTACTACAGGAAAGGAAACCTTGTACCAGTATGGTGCGGCTGGGTAGTGTAGAGGTATAAGCACTCGCCTACCACCTACCGCTGTCAGCGGTACCTCCGGCTTGGTCAGTTGTTTCTACGAACACAATTGTCAGTGATCGTGGGTGGGAAGCTGGTGGGGTATGAGTCCTGGTCATTGCAACAGTGACTCCTGCTGGTCAGTGGGGGTACTTGTTCAGCAGGGAGGGGATCTGATAGAGATAGCGTTATGAACTTCTGCAAGTGTTAAGCTCTCCCAGTGAAACTCCTAGATGTCAGGTGAAATGAAGCGGCTGGCGACTCCGTGTATCGGAGGAGGCATAATGGTAGTCTACACCCTCCCCAGACTGACAGTAGGGTAGTCTACACCCTCCCAGACCGACAGTAGGGTAATCTACACCCTCACCAGACCGACAGTAGGGTAATCTACACCCTCACCAGACCAACAGTAGGGTAGTCTACACCATTTGGGGATGGAAGAAAAACATAGAAAGGCCAAAAATAGATTTCCCAGTATTTGTGCTGCTCTTAACACATTGACTGCCACGCTGTTTTCCCATATTTGTACTTAGTGTGCCAGCACTGTAAAGTATAGGGATTTTCACTGTGCGTTGCGGTGTTTGCAGGGCTATATCTATATTCAATATTATAGCTATGGAGACAATACTATGGCTCATTTGGACGAACTCTTGGAAGAACTCTTTGAAATCTCATCTGATACCACCTAGAGAGCTAGTTTCAGAGTGTGGTGCTGAGTACCAAGTATCTCATCTCATGGCCCACCAAGTATCTCATGATGCAGCAGTTAAGGTGTTGATACCATTCAGCACCACATACAGTATCTGTGTGAAGCTGGCTTTTCATCCATGACAGCTCTGAAAACAAAATATAGGGCCAATTTGAAAGGTCACGATATTGGTGTTATTTCAATAAATTTAAACATGGCCCATTTCATGACTATTTTGTTGGGGCGAGGAGGGGGGGCCCAAAATATTTTGGTCCGCCAAAGGGGGGCCTGACAGAAAAAGTTTGAGAAGCACTGGATTAACTGATAATCAAAACCTAGCGTAAGCCGTTAAACCCCTGCCAATACGCACACACAGTCGAACTGGAAAGGTTTACCAAACAACATACACTCCCGGCATTCATAACTCAGACAATTATATTATTATTAATGTCCCGCATTCGAAAAAAAAGATATCCGGACCCTCATATGTTCATCTTCCATGCGCTTAACCATAACATAACTGACTTACCCAAACAACGTGTTCCCGGGTCCTGTACTCCTGTAATCTGTACTCTCAAAACTTTAGAAAAACATTTCGATACCTGAATCCGCAATCATCCGATGTCTGGAAGTTAACCCATGGTCAATTCGACTTTAATAAACGGACGGCCACCGGTCCATAACCGCATTCTATAGAAGAATAAGTCTTTATTTTTTGTGCAGATGAACACACATGCGCGATGGAAGACCGACAGGAACACGCGCGTGGCGTCATCCTGCTCAGCTCTGCTCTGCTACAGTAGGTTCAGTGTGAGAGAGGGAAAGACAGACTGCCCTGCCCTCTGCTGGCGCGTGCTGTGCACTACAACCAACCAGCCGTCCCTGTTAAAACTCTGTGTTAAAGAAACGCATCTGTGATTTGGCACACAGTCTGTGACGTCACGGTATTGAAAATCATACCGACGGGATTTTGAAATACCCTGGTATACCGTCATACCGCCCAAGCCTATCATATAGTCCTTAGCTTTACTAGGAGGTATCCCAAAAAGAATATTCCAATTGTCTGATCGCAATTTCCCGTATTGATGTCGATCGGGTCCCTGACACAAAGTGGCACGGGATATGCCTCAAGTGTGCTGAACGTGCATGAAGTGATTCACTTGGCTTGGTCTAAATTCTGCACCTGGACCATATACGATGTAACACAGAGTGTGAAATAAGGTTTCAAAGGGTGGGCGATACTGCCACCTAGCAGGATGCGGCCAGTATTGCGCTTTTGGGATTTCAGAATGATTGTATCACAGATGTCCATGAACCTGTAATGAAAAGAAAAAACGACTAAAACCAGAGAAATATCGGGTCTGGCACTCAACGCATGGCGACTTAACCCGAGAAATCTCGGGTCTGGCAGTCAATGTGTTAAGCTGCGGGCCGAGATTTATTTCAGGTTAAAGGTGCTATAGAGATAACATTCAGCCACTAGATGTCGCACTAGAGCACCAGCATGTCATTTATCCAATCAGGTGCATTCCATGTGGGGAAATGGGAAGTAGGGAGGGGATACATGCACACAACATGTAAATAACAACATTAATTTTGTACCCACCAAAATATTTTTTATCATAAATTCATTAATCAATAATGTTTTTGGGGCGAAAGCAATATTTTCTTCCAAAAGCTCTGGATTTGTTTAATTATTACTCTACACAAAATGTTGTTTATTGCATCTTTAACTCGATCAGCGCCGGACCCAATGATAGTCGGGTTAACTCGCCCAACCGTTCAGCGCCAGACCCGAGTATAGTCAGGTTTTCATCGATATTTATTTTTATTCAATAATATTTCCATTAAAGGGGAACTATCTTATAAATTACAGGCACAAGGCCAGTGGGGGAATCTGGGTTAACATGGGGAATCATCCTGAGAATGCCAAAGTGCAATACCGGCCGCATCCACCCAGGTGGCAATATCGAGCACCCTTTGAAACATATCTTGGCCTGTGTGTCGATCAAAAGTCTCCGGTCTGATTTTTATTGGTCGGGCAAGGGGAGCGGTTGTCCCGATCGGATTGAGAAGCGTGAAATGCTCCCGGTGCATGATGTGTGGCGGATTATGTTGGCGACACGATCGACACCAATACTGGGACTCGTGATCAGATAATTGGAATATTCTTTTTGGGGTACATCCTAGTGAAGGTAAGGCCTATATGGTATCAATCAAACTTCACTTCGATCACAATATATGTGTTTATTACATGGCGTTTTCACATTCGCCGAAATGCTTGCTTGTGATTGGCCAATAGCCCCCGACAGCGGTGAATTATTTTTCGATAACCACCGGTGATTATTGTTTTTCACAGCTGGAGTAATCAAGCCCCACTGACACACACTGTTTCAGTGCAGCCAATCAGACACACCTGCCGGGCTGCCCGCAATAATAATAATCACTTTATTTGGGCTGACAGAGCCACAGAACAACTGCGATTTGTCAAATGAATTAGGTATATTGTTAGTAAGTTAGCCATGTAATAAGCGGGATAATGTATAGCTATACTCGGTCATCATCGCAAAATAATTGACCTTCACTGACGTTTAAAACAACTCGCCGAGGCGGCTCGGTATTTTAAACTCCGTGTCAGTCAATTATTTTGCGACAATGACCTCGTTACATTATCCCTTACGTAACGTTGGTGACGATCAAAGTAGGTATGCCCCGATCGATCGGCCACCAATCGTTATCGGCCGATAATCAGTATGCGATTATGCGATCGGTGAATTCCGATGAGTCATATTCGCCGATCGCGGAAACCGATCAAGCGGAGATCTCACTCGCTGTCTGTCTCAGACACACAGGACCTGCAAACTGACGCTGCTCCTCCTCCCTAGCCCCGCCCGCACCAGTGTACAGTTTGTAAACACAGAAGAGGAGGCTCCTCTGCTCAGTCTATAGTGCATTCGACCTGAGCTAACGTTAGCTACCTAGCTATCGTTACTGTTTAAACAAAATTACCCAGTCAACTATTCACTTTTAGTAGGCATTGTCTAACGGTATTTAGCCGGCTAGCTACTGATAGCTCCTGATATCAACAAATGCTCCAGCAAGTCTTGTAGTGCATGTTGATACCTCCGTTAGCTCGCGTTAGCTGACGTAAGTTCACTGTTCAAAACTAAATGTCCCATTCAACTAAATAGTTCACTGAGGCGTCGTCTTAACGTTATATATCTGGCTAGCAGTAGCTACAGATAGCTCCTGATATCAATGTCTTATAACATTGACTCGATGCGTATTCGAGCTGAGGACTTGCTGAATGTGATTTAACGTTATACCAATACTAGGGTCCAGCTGCAGCGCCGGAGAATCCTGGCCGTAGCTGGAGGCTACTAGTACACACAGACAGTGGAGCTGTTTGCAGATAGCGAGCATTTTGACTTGTTGCGTGGTGGCGATGTCTCGCAGATAATACAAGTACAAGTCTAATTATATAATATATATATTTTATAAAAGAAAATAATAATAATTTATATAAAATAAGTTTTAATTTTTTTTTATCAAAAATTATCGGTATCGGCAGATATGGCTCACGACGATCGGTGATCGGTATCGGTGGCAAAAAACGTGATCGGGGCATCCCTAGATCAAAGCATCAAAAAACGACCCACCCTTTCATGCATTCATGATGAAACATAATACCGATAATATAGATGTGATTTAGGAATAGTAGCGTGTACCGGCGAGAAACGGCAACGTTTTTAGTGAATTCCATGTATTGCTGCATAGCGTTGTTTTCTGGGATTAGACAGGATCTCTAAAACTATACTCATATTCACCACGGTATAAAACGGGAATGTATGGATGAAAAAAATTATTTCTTTAACACATAATTGAACGATAGATAGTCGATGTCCAATGGGCCATAGTATTGTATCCATAGCTATAATATAGAATATAGTTATAGCCCTGCAAACTCCGCCACATATTCCTATATTTTAGAGCGTCGGCCTGTTAACAACACATCACGCATATCGCTGTGGCGCTGATTGAGTTAACACATTCGGCACCAGACCCGAGAAATCCCGGGTTAACTCGCCAGCGGTTGGGCGCCAGACCTGAGATTTCTCTGGTTTTGGTATTTTCTTTTTCTTTTATTCGATATTTTTATTCATTATTCATTCATGGACCTCGGTGTTCCCATAGGAAATCATTCTGAGATTGCCAAAGTGCAATACCGGCCGCATCCTGCTAGGCGGCAGTATCGCCCACCCTTTGAAACCTTATATCTCACGTGTGCTACATTTAAACCCCTCCGGGCGCAGAATTTAGACGGAGCCAAGTAAATTGCTTCATCCGACCACTTCGAAACACATCTAGCACACTCAATCCATAAGTTGTGCCAAATTATGTCCGGGACCAGATGGACATCAATACTGGAAATCGCGATCAGACAATTGGAATATTCTTTTTGGAATAACCCAGATCAAAGTTAAGGACTATCTGACATCAATTGCACCTTGATCCTACAATGTTTTCATATCGATCCAGCTGATCAGCGTGTGTGGTGTTCAAAACTAATGCCGTTACTGGCGATCAAAGCATAAAAAAATGCCCCCCCCCCCTTTCATGCATTCATGATGAAACATAATACCTATTATATTCATTTGATTTGGAAATAGTAGAGTGTCCAGGCAAGAAATGCCAATGCTTATAGCAGAATTCACGTAGCGCCCTATAACTCAGCTTTTCAGGAATTAGCCCGGATCACTCCTAAACTATACAATATTCACCACGGGATAACACGCAAACGTATCCATGAAAACATTTTCTCTTTTTTGCATGTTCGACAGAAGAAAGTCACTGTCAAATGACCATAGTATTGTCTCCATAGCTATAATATAGAATATAGATATAGCTCTCCAAACATAGTGACGCACAGTGAAAATATACTATGGAAACCTGGCGCATTAGCTACAAGGATAAGGGTAATGGCTGGCGCCCAATGTGTTAACTTCCCACGTTGTTGTTGTTGTTGTTGTTGTTGTTGTTGTTGTTGTTGTTATTGCCATCATCATTGTCTCTTTCCTTCCTCGCCTCCCCAACAGTTCTCACGGCGACCAGGGTCCATGGGCTCTATGTCTGGAGCAGATGACTCGTTCTACATGGAGTACCATAGTAGAGGCAGCAGGTCCAATGCAGGCAAGAACATCCACCCGCTCTTCAAGCGCTTCCGCAAATAGACACACCGCTGGCTCCAATGTCGCCCGCCTAGCGGGTCACACCGGGAACTACACAGTAATAGGGCCGTGGCGGCGAGCGATGATGATGTGTACAGAAACTAAGGAACGAGGCCAGTGGGGGCATCTCAGAGGAAGAGAGCAGTTGGCTGGAGACAACCTGAAGCCTGGGCGCCACCTGGAGGTGGCCATGACCTGCGTCCTTTACCGCATAGGAGAGCGGGTGAAGGCGATCAGGGTGATGATCGCCTTCACCCCTGAAAATGTACCCATCTCAAACCCCGCCCCCTTTTCTTGATCCTCCAATCACAACGGTTGCTGTTCACGTAACTTTTTTGTTGTTTTGAATACATTTTACACATCAGTATAAAGTAACACCATAAGTGGGGGCAGCCCGATCTCACTTAAATATGTAAATAAAGCACTGATCGACCACAGGAAAAAAGGTACATTATGTACGCCATGTTATAGCCATATGTAATATATTCACGTAGTCGTGTATCGCAAATGTAACACGTGTACGTATTACAAATAAATACATATATCACATATTAAAATAAATGTATGTTTTGATGTTTTTAGAAAACCTTTACGTTTCCCTGCTGGGGATCGAACCCTAAACTTAACCCGATACAATACATAAATATATGACATATGGTTATAACATAACGTACATTATGTACCTTTTTTCCTGTGGTTGATCAGTACTTTATTTACGTTTTCTGACGAGACCACATTGATGGGGCATACATACATTTACATTTAGTCATTTAGCTGACGCTTTTATCCAAAGCGACTTACAAGTTCTGTACGACAAGACAGCAAGAAGGGTACAACTCTATCAGCTGAGTAACAATGTTCATCAAAGTGTTGCGTTTTACAGTGTAGGTTAGTTTATTAGGACAAGTGCATGACAGTAAGGTTAGTCAGGGTTAGATTTTTTTTTCTTTTTTTAATCATTTCAGATAATGGTTGAAGAAGTGAGTCTTTAGTCGACGGCGAAAGATTGGACGGGATTCGGCTTTCCTAACTGGGATGGGTAGTTCATTCCACCATTGACTGTGATGGAGAGGTCGGCATACAGCAGTGCTACAGGAAGTAATCATGGGTCACTGGTAGCTATTATGGGATAGCATTTTCATAGTACTTTGTCTTCTGGTCCCCAGATTGTTTTTGTATTTTTGGTAACAATTTCTGGAATATGTTTGTAAAGATTTTTTTCCCCCCTTTGATATGAGTTTACCAATTTTACAAACGGTCAATTTGTGTCTTTAATTTTTATTTGAGAAGTTTAATTAATAAATTAATAATAATGTTGTAGTTGGGTTTTTCTTTTCTTTAGAGGGGGAGGAGCCTTGTCTACTTGAAGATGGCCATGGTTAAGGAGGCTCAATGTGAATTAAAGGTGCTGTAAGTGGTATTGTTTGTTAAAATTAATGGTCTACATGTTAAAATAATAGCTCTACATTCCGACAGCCATCACTGATATAGAGCGTCTGGTCAGTAACATGGGTCCCTTCACTCTGCAGTAAACACTGAGGCGACAGTGGCTCGGGAGGTAGAGCAGTCGTCTGGTAATCCGGAGGTTCACCATTTCGATTCCTGCTCCTCCCGGGCAGCGTGTCGAAGTGTCTTTGAGCAAGACACTTAACCCCTAATTGCTCCCGATGAGCAGGT
This sequence comes from Notolepis coatsorum, assembly GCF_963971535.1. Taxonomy (NCBI): domain Eukaryota; kingdom Metazoa; phylum Chordata; class Actinopteri; order Aulopiformes; family Paralepididae; genus Notolepis; species Notolepis coatsorum. Next base: position 100,365,690 of record NC_140166.1, read on the forward strand.
TGGCACCTTGCATGGTTGCCTCCACCATCGGTGTGTGAATGTGTGAGTGAATGGGTAAAATGTGAGGAACCAATTGTAAAGCGCTTTGGATAAAAGCGCTATATAAATGCAGCCATTTACCATTTACCATTTAAACACAAAATAAATTTTCTGGTATGCCTTTCCTACTTTATCCAATCAGGAGAGAGAGCCCTAGATATTTTTACTTATTTCAAGAAAGCTTGCCAAGACAAATTAGCTTACTGCTCTGGTAGATTATTTTACTTGTTTCAAGCTCATACAGTATATGCTTCTTATTTTTGTCAGACCATTGTGTGGAGATCTCTCTCCTGATTGGATAAAGTAGGAAAGGCATACCAGTAAATGTATTTTGTGTTTACTGCAGAGCGGAGGGGCTGGAAGACCCATGTTACTGACCAGACATTCTTTCTCAGTGATGGCTGTCAGAATGTAGAGCTATTATTTTAACATGTAGACCACTTATTTTAACAAATAGATTCCACATACAGCATCTTTAAGAATGTTAAACCTGAATCCATATAGAAACCCTGTAATGGGAGTTTATCTATAGCATTATTAAATAAGGTAGAGCCTAACATTTGATAAATTATCATTATCAGACTTCACAGAGGCTGTGCAGTAAAGTGTATAGCCATCTACATTAACCTGATCGTCTGCAAAGTCTAGTTGATGAGATTCATTACATGATCATATTCATGTTGAGTTGACAGATGTTTGCAGTTCTCCCAACATGCTGCTTTCCTTTCATTCAGCACAACTCTGAATAGAGGACAAGTTCCACACAAGGTTTACATAAGATTCACTTTGTCAGTCCCTCCTAGTTACACATACAACCAGTCCTCATATCTCTCCTAGTTACACATAGTACACACAGTCCTCATATCCCTCCTAGTTACACATGCACCCAGTCCTCATATCCCTCCTAGTTACACATACACACAGTCCTCATATCTCTCCTAGTTACACATAGTACACACAGTCCTCATATCCCTCCTAGTTACACATGCACCCAGTCCTCATATCCCTCCTAGTTACACATACACACAGTCCTCATATCCCTCCTAGTTACACATACACACAATCCTCATATCCCTCCTTACACATGCACACAGTCCTCATATCCCTCCTAGTTACACATACACACAGTCCTATCCTTCTTGGTTACACATACACACAGTCCTCATATTCCTCCTAGTTACACATACACACAGGCACGCGGGAACTATAAAACGGCAGGGGGTGCTGGGGGGTCGCCAGATAAAAATTTATATTTTTTTTTGGTCAGGCCACTGAACTTAGAAGCAGGCCAGGCCAGTGTTTCTATTTGCACCAGCGCAATAGTTAGATAACCTAGGTGGGGAACATCCAGGAGATCACTGCAACTCACACAAGTTGGAGAACTATCTCTCTCTCTCTCTCTCTTGCTCTCACACACACACAAAGGGAGCCGCATGTGATTGGTGGAGGCGGGATCCTTACGAAAAACTGCTAATCATTGACACATGCTAGCCTGTAATAATCCCCCCCAGAAAAATGTACTTTGCATTTGATATATTGCAAATATATGCCATCACACACACTGGCATTTAAGGGGTTAGAATTATAAAATGAATATGTGGTGTTATGATCAGGGCTGAAGTTGAATACAATATTGTATTTATCAATTACAAAAAACTGAAAATCCATAAAAATCTGTGTTGTTGCTAATCATACATGCTAGCCTGTTTTTTAACAATAAGTTGTGATGCCATCACAAACACTGGCATTTAAAGGGTACAAATAAAAAAAATGCCTGCACCAGAATGCAGGAAATTAAGTCTTTGTAACAAAGAAATTCCTGGTGGGGGACCCCCAGACCCCCTGCTTAAAAAGTGGCCTGACTGGGGCTATATTTCCTGGCCTGAATGATTTCCCCAGTCCGGCCCTGGTTAAAAGCCTCCAATGCTTATTAGTGTGTGTGCGTTTGAACGTTTGCATGTTTCAACCATACATTTCCATTTAAAATAATTTTTTTTACCTCCTATAATAGTGGGGGTCGCGGCTCTCTGACACAGTTTTTTTTGGGTCGCGGCCTGAAAAGTTTGGGAACCCCTGGTCTAGCCTGTACCCCCCAGACATGTTGCTGGCCCCGTCAAAACAGTATCCTATCAGCCTCTCCATGGGCAGGTTGAGGCGTAAAAGTATTTTATACACAAAAACAGCGTCTCGGCTGTTGTGTCTGGGCCGGGCATTGTAAAAACCCCAAAAGAAGTTCTGAGCTTCCAAGTTGTCATCGGCTAACTGTATATTACACGAGAATTGTTCTTTTCCAGTGAGTGACATCAGTGGTTCCGTCAGCGCTCAAGCCAAAGATTGGGCTTTTGGATGCTTTGCCTCTAATTTGTCGCTGAATATCATGGGCAAGCAGCTGTAAGATTTCGTTTTGGATGTTGTTGGACATCCAGTTGTCTCTCTTTTGGAGCCAATTCTTCAACTCGGGATCAGACTCGGTGCGCACTCTTTCCATCATGAGCTGCCATAACACCCCATCCCTATTTGCATCACCCCTCAGTGGAAGCCCCTGGCGCCCGAGGGGGGGTATAGGGGAACAGACTCAGTTAACTCTTCAATACCTGATGCTGAGGCTGAACCTGTCGTCTCTGTCTCTCTCTGACGTTTATCAGATTTAGTGGGACTGTCACTGGGACCGGCGGGACGTTTCGAAAATAAATCTGATATTTTTCTTTTCTGCGAGTGAGACATTCTGTGCTAGCAAAGTCTGACTACTAGCTCAAATCGACTGACTGCGCAAGCACTGTATCACAGTAGCTCAGTGGTTCGTGGCGCGTGGGAAGGGCGGGAGACAGGAGGTGAATACAATTAGTTGTTTCACCTGTCATTCAATCAGTCTGTGACAGTCTGTCATCACTAGAAAATCTACTCGGTTTTACACGTATGATTGTGTACATACAGTAGTGTAATGAATGAATGAAAACTTTATTTAACAGATTGGAGAATGGCTACAATACAGTACGGCTCAATACACACAATATTAAAATGGTGACGTGCTTTGAGCAGGATAAACTTATAATATACAGTGTTACAGTTATACAGTTACAGTATATACAAATATATAAATACTGCAATAAAAAAAAAAAAAATTATATATTTTTTTTTTTTTTTTTTTTTTGCAATAATTGAGAGGGGGTGCTGCAGCACCCCCCGCACCCCCCCTTCCCGTGTCCCTGCATACACACAGTCCTCATATCCCTCCTAGTTACACACACAGTCCTCATATCCCTCCTAGTTACACACACAGTCCTCATATCCCTCCTAGTTACACATACAGTCCTCATATCCCTCCTAGTTACACATACACACAGTCCTCATATCCCTCCTAGTTACACACACACACAGTCCTCATATCCCTCCTAGTTACACACACACAGTCCTCATATCCCTCCTAGTTACACATACACACAGTCCTCATATCCCTCCTAGTTACACATACACACAGTCCTCATCCCTCCTAGTTACACATACACACAGTCCTCCTATCCCTCCTAGTTACACATACACACAGTCCTCCTATCCCTCCTAGTTACACATACACAATTATCATATCCCTCCTAGTTACACATACACAGTCCTCATACCCCTCCTAGTTACACATACAGTCCTCATATCCCTCCTAGTTACACATACACAGTCCTCATATCCCTCCTAGTTACACATACACACAGTCCTCATATCCCTCCTAGTTATACATACACAGTCCTCATATCCCTCCTAGTTACACATACACAATTATCATATCCCTCCTGGTTACACATACACAGTCCTCATATCCCTCCTAGTTACAGATACACACTCCTCATATCCCTCCTAGTTACACATACACAGTCCTCATATCCCTCCTAGTTACACATACACAGTCCTCATATCTCTCCTAGTTACACATACACAGTCCTCATATCCCTCCTACTTACTAAAGGGATGAAGGAGCGTTTAATACAGGGATGAAGGAGGGTTTAATAAAGTGATGGGCGTGAGACAGTGCTAATCAACCCCACCCCCTTTGGTTTCTGAGCTGGCTTTTTAGTATCCTGCCGATCGCGATCGCGTAATGCATGACAGTCCGCCATCAAATGACCTGGCCTCTTACAATAATGACATTGTCTCCTGTCAGACGGAGGTGAGCGTGGCCGAAAGTGCTGCTCTGATCGGCCTACCTCTCCCTGAAGAGCCTCTCTCTGACCCCATGCTTTAATCCTGTTCCTTCCTTTACAGGCTCTGAGGGAAACATATTGGTTCTCAAGGAGGGCTTGTATCACACGCTATGAGCTGATTGGATGAGAGTAAGTGAAAGAGGTAGTGGGGTCTGTCTGGAGGAGGCAACGCATCAGTCAGGATGAGTGGAGGGAAGACGCATGTCAGAGAAGACAGCTTTATGTTTCATGACTGAAATCAGCCTATAACTGTTTTACTTCACAAGGTTGTTTCCTGTTTCAAAATATCTGTCCTGCATGTCTTTTATATCGATAATTCAATTGGATTGAAATACAATTTAAAATAGGTGTGTGTGTGTATGCGCGCACGCATGTGTGCGTGCATGTGTATTTATGTGAGTATGTGTGTGTGTGTATGAATGAAAATGTTATTTTCGTGTCATGTCCGACGACCCATCCCTTATGGGATTATAAAACACCAAAAACAATAATTGAATATAACATTAACTTCCCAAGGTTTGTAAGCTACACCATGCACACCATCAGAGGCCAAAATAAATACATCATAATGTTCTTTTCGTACGTTTATCCCAAGCTTTCTCTAAATATTCTGCAAGTGCAAATACTCTGTGATCAAAAATATCCATTTTAGTCTTTCTGCATCAGTCTGTCAAATAACTTTTGACGCAACTCATAATATAATGGACAATAAAACAAAAGTAAACTCATTCTCAATATCAATATTACAGTAAATACAGATCCACTCTTCTTCTGTGACCCCCCGGTAACGTCCGGTTTCGAGGTGCAGGGGCAAAGTCCCAGAGCGGAGCTGGGCACATAATGACCTTTGTATTAAAATTTGGATAATGGAGCACACACATATTTTTCATAAACTCACCTGAACTCAGTTTCTCATCTTTTTCAAATTGATATAAGGCTTTATGATTCAAATTCATTGTATTTTGTAAAATTCATTCTCTTCATCCTGTTTCGTAAAATGTAGAGATATTATCAAAGCTAATTTGCTGGCATGACGTAGCAAGAGATGTCCCCGGGTTACTTTGGCCTGTTTTTGCACATGGAACTGAATGGTCAACTGATTCCAATAATGTCAGTGTAATTATTAGCTTTATATTTCTGTTCCTAAGAATATTTGATGCTATTAAATACAAAATTAAGATTTTAGACTTTATGAATCGTCTACCATTGGGTCATTATAGTTGGTGCTGCAGGTATGTTCATCAGTGCTATTTTATGATCCTCTAATTAAAACAACAACAATATAATAATAATAATAATAATAATAATAACAGTAAATACTACTACTACTACTGCTACTACTAATAATAATAATACAATGTGAATGCAGTTTTCCTTTTGATTGGATTATTTGTTCCAAAATTACATTATTATTTTTTTTAATTGCTGTTATTTTTGTTTATAAATACATTATTAGTGTTGCATACAAAACAAGTCAAGTCAAGTGTTCCTTTATTAATCCCCTTGGGGAACTTCAAGTGTCATAGCAGCATGGGGGGGGGGGGGGGTGCAGGTAGGATAGGTAGCCTAATAATACTAGAACATAGAAGTAGTAGTAATGATAATAATAACAGTAGTAGTAGTGAACAGTAGTGAGTGCCAGGATTCAATCAGACAAGGACAAATATGCACTATCCCACCTTTTCAGAAGAAAACATTCTATAAATCTAAGTTTCCACCTATTTTGTTTTTATTTTATGTGATCATTTCAACATGGATCAAATTGGACATATGTTACATTTACATGTATATGTCACATTTCACATCGATATTTGTCTTTTAGATAATGGAGCACACACATATTTTTTATAAACTCACCTGAACTTAGTTTCTCATCTCAACTCATCTTTTTCAAATTGATATAACGCTTTGTGATTAAAATCCATTGTACATAGTGTATGAGTTTGATGCAATTTAGCCCACACAAAATTAGGAAGTTATTTTAGGAAAAGCAACTCAATTATACTATATACCAGTGTAGTTGCAGCAGTGCAATAGTTAGATAACCTAGGTGGGGAACAACCAGGAGATCACTGCAACTCACACAAGTTGGAGAACTATCTCTCTCTCTCTCTCTCTCTCTCTCTCTCTCTCTCTCTCTCTCTCTCTCTCTCTCTCTCTCTCTCTCTCTCTCTCTCTCTCTCTCTCTCTGTCTCTCTCTCTCTCTCTCTTGCTCTCACACACACACAAAGGGAGCCGCATGTGATTGGTGGAGGCGGGACCCTTACAAAAAACATCGTTATTTGGGGGTCGCGGCCTGAAAAGTTTGGGAACCCCTGTATAGTGGAGCTCTGACACTAAATAATTACTTTGATTTTATTGGATGAGGGCTTTAGACTTCAAATATTAATTATCTCACAATGAAAAACACATCTATACCAAATATGATAAAGTGTGTGTATCGTTTTGTGAACTCGGCAGAATCTGCACCTGGCTCGCTGATAACAAACTGTCACAAAAATGGCACAAAACGACACAAGAGGATTATGGCAGGGACTGAAGTCAATAACTGACTATGAAGTCAGTGCCCCCTCAATGGGGAGCGACGACGCCTCCCTCGCGGACAAGCTCAACACCTTCTACGCTCGGTTTGGTGTAGACAGTGGCGCTGCTGGCTCTCCGGCTAGTGACGTCACTGGCGCGCCGGCTGTTGTGGAGGGGGGGGGGCAACCGCGAGGGGGGGGGGACGCTCTCTCGTTGTCGGAACACAGTGTGAGAAGAGCATTTATGCAGGTGAACACCAGGAAGGCTGCTGGCCCAGATGGCATAACAGGACGTATACTCAAGACCTGTGCCAACCAGCTGGCCCCTGTGTTCACCGCCATATTTAATCAATCACTGGCGGAGTCAGTGGTCCCTGCCTGCTTCAAGAGGTCTACCATCATCCCTGTGCCGAAGAAACCCTCCCCAGCATGTCCAAATGACTACAGACCGGTGGCACTCACCTCTGTGGTCATGAAATGTTTCGAGAGGCTGGTCAAGGACCACATTTGTGCCTCCCTCCCCAGTGATATGGACCCTATGCAATTTGCATACAGGACAAACAGGTCCACCGACGACGCGGTCTCCCAGGTACTGCACAGCACCCTCTCGCACCTTGACCGTCAGAAGGGGGGCTATGTGAGACTGTTGTTCATTGACTACAGCTCAGCGTTCAACACCATAGTCCCCACCAGACTGGTGGACAAGCTGATCGAGCTAGGTCTGAGCTCCGCCCTGAGCGCCTGGGTACTGGACTTTCTGAGCGAAAGACCCCAGGCGGTCAGGGTGGGGGGTCAGACCTCCAACACCATCACCCTGAGCATCGGGTCCCCCCAGGGCTGTGTTCTGAGCCCCCTGCTGTACTCACTCTACACACACGACTGTGTGGCCAAGTTCAGCTCCAACTCCATAGTGAAGTTCGCAGATGACACGGTGGTGGTGGGGCTGATCTCGGACAACGACGAGAAGGCCTACCGGGAGGAGGTGGAGGTACTGGAACGCTGGTGCCAGGACAACAGCCTGCTCCTGAACATTGGCAAAACCAAGGAACTGATCGTGGATTATAGGAGAGGACAGCAGGAGACACACACACCACTGATGATAAACGGGGCTACCGTGGACAGGGTGAGCAGCTTCAAGTACCTGGGGGTCCACATCTCAGAGGACCTGACATGGTCAACACACATAGGCACAGTAGTAAAGAAGGCGAAACAGCGTCTCTACCACCTGAGACAGTTAAGGAAGTTCAGAGTATCGGGGAAGATACTCCAGTCCTTCTACTCAGGAGCTGTAGAGAGCATCCTGACCGGAAACATCACTGCCTGGTATGGAAACAGCACGGCACAGGACAAGAAGGCCCTACAGAAAGTGGTGCGCTCAGCCGAGCGTACCACGGGTATTGCACTACCCCCCCTGCAGGTTCTATACAACAAGAGGTGCAAATCCAGAGCCTGCAGGATAATGAAAGACCCTCACCACCCCAATAACAGCCTGTTTCAGCTGCTGAGGTCAGGCAGGCGCCTGCAAATCCCAGCTACTAGGACAGAGCGGCTTAGGCTCAGCTTCTTCCCCCAGGCCATCAGAGCCATGAACAATGTACATTGAGTGCTCAGAACATTGAACTGTCCACACACAAGCACACATGAACACACACACGACACGCACACTGTGCACGCTCACACACGAGCAGCCACTTAACACTTTAACATGAGCGGGCACACACTCATGTCGCACACACGCACACTTATGGCCAAAGGAAAGGACACTTTAAATTAGAATAACAGGAACAGTGTATTGCACTACCAAAGCTAACTAGCATGTCACACATGCGCTGTAAATAACTATGTACAGATACCGAGATGTCACTCCATGTTACCTGCTACCTGTTACTGCACAATGTTGTTTCTTCTTTTGATTCTATTATATGTACCACTGTATTGCACATCGTTGCGGGCAAGACCACCCGCATTTCATTGTATACCTGTATGCCGTGACAATTAAAACTCTTGACTTGACTTGACTTGACTTGTCATTACACCTGGGTAAAACAGAGTCCATTCTCTTCTGATCAAATAACAAACTCCGCAAGACCGACGGCTTCTCAGTTACAGTGGGTGACAATATTGTCACAAGGAAAGATGAAATTACATACCTAGGTTCCATCCTAGAGGCAAATCTTTCCTGTGACAAAATGGCATCCAAGGTAATAAAAAAAGTCAACCAACGAACTAGATTCTTGTACCGGATCTCCTCTCTGGTAAACAAGAATACCCTGAAGACTCTGGCAGGAGCACTCATTCAAGGGTACTACGACTATGCGTGCACCTCATACCAAAGCACCTCAAAGGCGCTAAAAACAAGATTACAAACATCACAAAACAAACTGGTCAGACTTCTACTTGACCTTACCCCTAGAACCCACCTCACCCCTGCCCACTTTGACAACCTAGGATGGCTTAGAGTAGACGACAGAGTACAACAACTTGCAATGGGCCTGGTCTACAAGATACACTATACGACTAAGGTACCCATGTACATGTCAAAATACTTCCCAAAGGTCAGTGAATACCACGACCACAACACCAGAGGAAGCTCAACAAATCATGTTAAACCCAGATTCGGCTCAAACAAGGGACTAAACACGTTTTGCAATTATGCCACATCAATGTGGAACACCCTACCCAAAGCTGTAAAGGAATGTGAATCCCTACCCACATTCAAAACCGCTCTTAACACATCCCACGCCGGAAACGGCTTACGACGTGTTTCAAGTTCATGCGAATTCTGCCATTCGACGGCGTACGACGTTATTGAGATCATATTTAATTTTTTCGCCATGTTATTCATAATTCCCTCACGGAGCCTGGTCTGATGCAGTGGGAGCCTGCACAACTCTGCAACGCTTCAATACTGCCGCCTGGTGGATGATCGGCGAGTTGCAACCGGAAATGGATCTCTTGTGATCTCGGTGCACCGGGGAAATGCGTCCAGCACTCACATATTGTTGCGGGACTGTAGACACACATCGTGTATATGGATCGCTGCCATAACTCAATAATCGAGATGATTTGGGCGTTTATTATTATTATACAAACCGGAAATGGATTGAGTCGATCGCCGTCAAATAAGTGGGATCTTTTTACTCCAGTCTCATCGGCTAACGGTAAGAGGACACTAACGTCATTTTCAGCGCGTTTGTTTATTATTATTCATGCAAACTGCCCTGATCAATATATCACCCATACTACATAAAGCATTTACTGACAATCACGGAATTATAAACGACCCCCCCCCGTTCATCTGCGCATGATAAGTCATAACGTTTAGGATCATGTACATTTGAAATGTTTAATATAGTGTGTATCACCAACAAACGGCAGTTGATAATCTATATGCGTTTATGCCTATAAATCACGTTCTAGGAATTACTGCAGAAAACGATAAAAACATATTTATATTCTAGACGGTATTTTCGTATGAATCTATGAATGAAAAAGTATAACGTTCCCACATCCTGAACGATAGATAATCGATGTTGAATGGGCCATAGTAATGTCAATTTAGCAATACAATTTAAAAAGTTATAGCCCTGCAAAGAAGGTAAACATCTCCATAGGCTTAGACTGGTGGCAGTGATCATACATTGATGGATATAAGTGTGGCAGTTAATGTGTTAAAGAGCACCTACGAGAGGCTGCAATTCTAAACTGGACACCGTAAATGTCCAAAACCCCCCACCCCACCCCCTCTTAATAGACAGTCTCCTGGGGCGGCTACGTGGCGTAGTGGGCAAGGCGCTCGCCACAAATGCGGAGACGCTGGGCTCGCCTGTTCGAGCCCAGCGCTCCACATTGCTTTCAGTTTAGCTGGTCGTTCATACTAATACACATTGGCCGTATTAGGGGGTGGGAAACTGATGGGTGGGGATCGGGCGTTGTGGACAGCGACTCCTACAGGTCGGTTGGTGCACCTGCGCAGTGGAATCAGGAAGTGTCGGGGGCAGCGTGAGCCTCCCACGAGTCCCACGCGTTACTCCTCGCCACTGAGAGTTCGAGCTGCGCAGGTGAAAAGATGCGACTGCTGTTACCTCAAGTACCGGAGGGGACTTGTGCTATGTATGACTTAGTCCACATTGCAGCCGGCTTGTGGGAGGCAAGAAGCAGCGTTCGTGACAGGGGAGGGTTGAATTGGATGATACGAAATTGGGATGGGAGAAAATATAGAAAAATGGGAGAAAAAGTGGATCAAAAAAAAAATAGACAGTCTCCTTCCCACCGCATGTATATATTCTCTCCCCGCTGTATGTATATTTCTCTCCCACCCACCCACCCCCTCCTAAAGTACAGTCTCCTCCCCACCGTATGTATATATTCTCTCCCCACCGTATGTATCTTTCTCTCCCACTCACCCACCCCCTCCTAATGTACAGTCCCCTCCCCATCTATATACTCTGTCACAGACTGTCAGGATCTATGGGTAACAGTACTGTATATTTGAATATTGTATATGTCACAAATGTAACAGTACTAAATACCTGTATGTCATGTATGTCCCTATGCCATAAATGTCATGTATGTTGTGTATGTCATAAATGTCACTATGAATTGAAAATGGGGGATCCTGATGTAAACAAGACAAACGTCTTTCTCTGGTCTGCATCCCCTTTGTGTGTATTGAGCCATACTGTATTGTACCTGTGTAGACACCTGAATATGTCTAACCGTAATTCAATGTGTCTAACTCTAACTCCTTGTATTCTACTGTGTTCACGATAACGTTGTGTAACTGGACTGTCGCCAGGGGGAGCTGGTGCGACGTTGGGCTGGTGGCAACAGGTGAAGAAGAGGCTGGCTGAAGGTGGAGCTCTTACAGCGGGACGACCTCTTTGTCGTTTTCCACTGAAGCAAGAGGACGTGTGGACGAAGAGCTCCTGATATAATAAAGACACACGAAATATGAGTCCTGCCACGGGGTGGGATAGTAACGTCGTATGCGACAGTTTAGCTTCCCAGTATAGTGCTTAGGGTACGTTTGAACCAAGAAGAAGACGTTCGACTGCCGGACTGTACTGTCGATATGCAACACGCTGCGTTTAGGATTGTATAGGCGAGAAGCTAGGGGGTCGCACTGACCACAGCTTAGCTTCAAGTATAGGACTAGTAACCTGGTTAGCTCCACTTGTCGCCACGCCGATTCCAGCCCTCGAAGCAGACACCGCCGCCCGACGACACAGGGCTCTACTCGCCGGCAGCCTGCACCTGTTTACCACCAGCCCAGCCAGCATTCCTGTGTATCACGCGGGGCCGTTTGACGGCCAACCCACGCCCCAAACATTCGTTGTGGGGACGGAACAGCACTCGGTTGGTACACTCACACCAGGTACTGCTAGCGCTCCGAGCGCTCTGGAATATACACGGCGAACATTCTCCTTTTTGAGAGCGTGCCCTCTAAGGGCGAAGAGAATAGATACATTGAACTGGCACGTGCACCAGTGACTAGGGGCGCCCCGACGTTTGTTGTTTTAGGTAAATGCCGGCTTATATAGGCTTTTTGTTTCAACTGTGGGCCCACTGTATTTTCTGGTTACATGTGTTGTGCGGTTAAGTTGTGCAGACAGCACGTGTGTATAATAATAATCTTTCCCATCGAATAGCTCGCGGAGCTCGCCAGTACCCTCTCTCTCTCTACCTACGGGTGAATGAAAAGTATCTTAACCCTTACAGGGACCTGTTTCATTACTGTAGAGTGTAAGATCTATGTGCCATGCATTGTGCCTTGTATTGATTGCATGATAACTTATATAAAAGGAGAGGTGTACAAATCTGATCGCTGTGTGTCAATTAATGTGCATTATTGTTTAACCCCTTCTTATCCACGGCCTAATAGGGGCGGGGCTAGGGGGTGGCTACTTGGGCTTAAGCCCTGAATGTTTACTGAAAAGCCCCGAATCTATTAAAAAAAATATATATATTATAAATAATAAAAAAAAAAAAAATTGTGGACAATTAATCATTGTTACATGAAAATATGTTTGCACCAGATTTAGCAGAAGCTCATTTCTATCTGTAGTCTATCCAGCTACTAACTGTATTTGAGTGAGTTAAGTCTTGGTGTTATGGTAGACTCAGACCTAAGCTTTAAATCACAATCAACAAGTTGACAAAAACATAATTCTTCCACCTTAGAAACATAGCTAAAGTACGGCCATTTATAAATCAAAAGGATGCTGAAAACCAGATCCATGCCTTTATCTCAAGCCGACTCGACTACTGTAATGCACTCCTTACCGGCCTCCCGAAAAAATACGATGATAACTATTTTATTGCAATGCACTATTGCATTATTTTATTCTATTTTACTAATTGTAATTCTAATTAGGGCTGGGCGATATGGCCTAAATATGATATCACGATATTTTCTGACCTTTCGGCGATACACGATACGCATCACAATGTTTTTCTTTTTTTCCCCAAACAATTCATTATGAGGCTTACCAAGACAGTATTTGAGTTTGCAAGCTAACATTAAAGACAAAATAAAATACCCATGCATTTAGCATTTTTATATTATATATTAGATTTAGATTATTGGATTATTAGATTATATATTGCATATATTTAGCAATGAGATATTATATGATTTAGATATGAAATATGATGAATTGAAAATGGGGGACCCTGATGTAAACAAGACGAAAGTCTTTCTCTGGTCTGCATCCTCCAGTCCACTGTTGTTGTATTGAGCTGTACTGTATTGTACCCATGCTGCAATCTGTTAATAACGTTTTCATTCATTCAGACGGCAAACAGAATCATTTTGATTGACAGTCGAGTCTGCCAATTACGTCACACCGCTTGCACCCGCCCTGCTGTTCTTAGCACCAATCGGCAAGCGCGTATTCATTTTTTATGAATTGGAGAGCTCAATGACAACAACAATGGTAGCGGTAGCTCCCCGCGGCCGACGTTTAGCTTTTAGCTCCGCAGGATGACTAAACGACTGGAGGCATAATGATTTTACTGCAACGGATGTTATAATAAAAGCCTTTCCATACATCTGTCTGATTGAAAACTTTATTAACAGACCGCAGAATGGGCACAACTGAGTCAGCACGGGCTGAGATATGAACGACTAATGCTTGCTATATCTAGGTCGACCTCGGACGTTGCTATGTAAATACGCTGATGTTATTGAACGTGTAACTATATAACGTTAATGCCACAAAACGAATGCCTTTGTTATCATAAGTAGTAACTTTGATGCAGTAGTGTGTGTGTGGGGCGGCGCTGTTCAAAAGTTTCAACGTGTGGACCAGATTGACGCGACACAATCCTCTTGGGCAAAACATCACGATATCCACGATACGTTTAAAAAGTGTATCGTTAATGAACTGTACCCGATATTTATATAATATCGTCATATCGCCCAGCCCTAATTCTAATACTAATTTACTATTCTATTTTATCGAGTTAACCCTAGATCTTAGATCCTAATATGAAAAACGATGTGATTTAATGTTCTATGTCTTACCTTGACTTTGTCTATTTTACTGCTATCTATTTTATGCTTTATGTCTGCACTTTATGCATTGCTCTTGATCTGCCAATGTTGTGCTCATTTTATGCCTGTCTTTTTGTACTGCTGTGAAGCACTTTGAGCTGCAATTCTTGTATGAAAGGTGCTATACAAACACAGTTATTATTATTATTATTATTATTATTATTATTATTATTATTATTATTATTATTATTATTATTATTATTATTATTATTATTATTATAAATTATTATAGTTTGCTTCATTAATTAAAGGGTGTGAATTTAAGTGTTCTCTAGTGCCTTTTGTCCGCTTTAAGGTGGTGGTATAAGTTAAAGGTTGTGGTGTCGAAGTAAAAAAAATCCGTGCCCGCTCACGCGGGCACCTATCTGGACTAAGCCCCGGATCTCCTACAATCCTAAATCCGCCCCTGGGCCTATGTACCATTGGGGCAGGTGTTCTGGACAGGTCTCCGCTCGTCAACAAGGAAAGGTACTGCTTTGGGGAGAAATTATATCATCGATCACTACTGCCACCGGGTGTGGGAAGTATAGGGGAAGTGGGGGTGTTTGGGGAATTACTGTAAGTCGCCCTGGAGGGCAAGAAGGACCAGCGCAGCACCCCTAGGTTAGTAAACCCTAGGCCCCATCCGCTCCCTCTGCTAAATCCCAATTCTAATACCCCTACACCAGGGACGTGCACAGGACTTTAGAGGGGCAGGTGCTCAAAGGCTGAAAAGGGCACTACACTTGTGTGTATCTATTAACCGAGCGCGCGTAGCGTGCAAGCACGATTTTTAAGGGCCCTTTTCGGGCAAGGGGCCCCCTTTTTATGCTTTTTGGGGGGTTTTGGTGATCAAATATTGAATATTGAACTATAATAATCAGTGCAGGAGCTCACTTATCCTTGAAAAACACTTTTATCACTGACTTAAAAGGCCCATACATCTCCATAAATGTTCAGGGGGGAGGGAATAAGTGCTTACCCTACAGACCCCAAGAAGTGCTGTATATTCTGTATTGTTTAACCCTTTTCTCGCCAAGAACGTGTTACCACGTCATTGCTCGCCATGCGTAATCTGCCAATGCCGCCGTAAAGCGTCTTTGAGATCAATATTTCAAAAATCTGTGATGGCAATCATATTTCACCCACGGAGACTTGAGGCTTGCTGTTGATCTCCTCTCAACTCTCCAACGGTTCAAGACCGCCATCTGGTGGCCGATCGGCGAATCGCCAAAACCGGAAGTGACGCGCCGGAAGTGGTGCTCACCCATATTTCGTCCGGCCACTCGCTATCGCTAGCGGGACTCCAGCTCGACACACTGGATAGCGATCCGTTGCCAATAACTCGATAAACAACATGATTTGGACGTATATAGCATTATACAACCTGGACATGGATCGCATATATCAACATCCCATAATAGCGAACTTTCTGCTCGACGCTGATCGCCCAACGCTATGAGGAAGCTGCAGTGAGTTTCAGCGTGTTTGATTATTATTAAACGTATAATCTGCTATGATCAACATATCGCCCATACTAAATAAATGATTTAACGTCGGCCACGGACTTATAACCCCCCCCCCCCCCCCCCCCCCCCCTCCAGTCACCAGCAGATGATGAGGCATGACGTTTAGGACCTTGTACAATTGAAATTTTTTATCTGACGTCAATCGGTATCAAACTACATTTGATGATCTAATATATGTATTTAGGGCTATAACTCGCATTCTGCAGAATGCTGCAGAAAACGATAAAAACATATTTATACTTTAGACCGTATTTTAGTATGAATATGTGAATGAAAAAGTAGAACGTTGCTACATCCTAAACGATAGATACTTGACGTTGAATGGGCCATAGTAATGTCAATTTAGCAATACAATTAAAAAAATTATAGCCCTGCAAAGAAGGGGAACATCTCCATAGACTTATAGTGGTGGCAGAGAGTGGATTAAGATCAGAATAATCTGTGGCAGATAAAGGGTTAATATAAATGCATTTTTTATTCCAATCTCGATTTGTATTTGAGATTCCCAAATCCCATCGGACTTGACTTCTTCGTGTCCCTCAATGAGTGTAATACCAGCATTCAACTGTATGCGCCACAGCGGTTTCTATCATCATCATCATCATCACCACCCACGCTATGCATAAAATATATAGGTCCGCGGAGAGGCACGCTGAGGATGCCGTGCAAACTGCAATGGAATATGGGGCACCTCTCTCTCTTTACCTAATATTTTGATTCTATCCTGACATTTTTCAGTTGGAAGGGCAGTGTAGGATAATAATAGTATTCAAATAGGAATAGAGTCAAATGACTTGCTCACTCAGAGGGTCCAGATAATAAGGTTTATTAACCAGATCAAATCAAATCAGTACAACAATAGAGAATATGGCTGGAGATCTTACCTAAACAGACCAGCTCCGTCAGTCAGGTAAAAAGATCTAGTTCCCCAGTTGGGGGAGCAGTTAAGTACCAGGTGAACAATGGGGGGAGTGGGGGAAGGGGAGGGGAGGAAGGGGGCGTAGTTCATACATATATTCCACAGTTGGGTCCTTTTCTCTTTTATAATGTGGCTGGGACAAGTATTCTCAGATGTATGACTGGAATAGGTAAGGTCAGCATAACATGAGATAATAAATGAGATAAAATAGTAAAATTATAAACTTGTTGTGACCTATTTTGGTCATAGGGTCAATAAATGAAAAGAAATATAAAATAGTAAACACATGAGATACACAATTTAAAGGAATGAATAAATGAGATAATTTGGTGAAATATAAAATAAACAATTAAAGGAATGAAAGTAAATATAAAATGAATTAATAAATGAGATAGAATATGGTGAAATATAAAATAAACAAAGTAAATATAAAATGAATGTAATATAAAATACACAATTAAAGATAAAATGAGTTATTATTTGAATGTCAGTATTTATACAGTGTGGGTTAAGATCTATGTGTATTTTTAGGGTTGTGAATATCGCCCCTTTTACTTTTTACTTGATGGCAACACCTTTTACTTTAGTATATACACTGTCATCTGGCTATGACCATCAGGTCAATGGTAAAATATAAAAGCATTTAAAGGTTGGCAAACAGATATAAACGTGAATGAAAGAAATGAAAAGAAATATAAAATGAATTAAAATAGTAAACAATGAGATAAAATGGTAAAATATACATCATTTAAAGGTTGGATAAAGAAATGAAAAGAAATATAAAATGAATTAGAATAGTAAACAATGAGATAAAACGGTAAAAACATGAATGGAATAGGACTTAATGCAAATATGACCATCAGCTCAGTGAATGACACAATTTACAGGAATGTTAAAGAGAAATATAAAATGAATTAAAATAGTAAACAATGAGATAAAACGGTAAAATATACATCATTTAAAGGTTGGATAAAGAAATGAAAAGAAATATAAAATGAATTAGAATAGTAAACAATGAGATAAAACGGTAAAAACATGAATGGAATAGGACTTAATGCAAATATGACCATCAGCTCAGTGAATGACACAATTTACAGGAATGTTAAAGAGAAATATAAAATGAATTAAAATAGTAAACAATGAGATAAAACGGTAAAATATACATCATTTAAAGGTTGGATAAAGAAATGAAAAGAAATATAAAATGAATTAGAATAGTAAACAATGAGATAAAACGGTAAAAACATGAATGGAATAGGACTTAATGCAAATATGACCATCAGCTCAGTGAATGACACAATTTACAGGAATGTTAAAGAGAAATATAAAATGAATTAAAATAGTAAACATTAGAGGTTCTGCATTGTGGATTCTAGTGCGTATCTGTGGAAGTATGGTGCAAGGGGGTTGGTGGGTTCGTTTTGCGTTTCTTCTCTCATGGTCGTGGCGATCATCATGGTTATCGGGGGGGGTTGGCTTGTGCAGAGTACTTTTGTGATGTATCCAACTCCGAATTTTATAGTATGCACACACACTACTAGGATAACAAATATTATTATTGCATACATAATGTACCGAACTACCACTGCTCCTATTGTACCAAGTTTCTCGGTCATCCAATCGGACATGGTATACGTTGGCGGGATGTGTGCGGCTCTGGAGATGTTGTGCAGGTGTTCAATGATGCTTGGTATAGTCATGTTGTCGTTTGCAGGTATGTAGACACAGCATTCTTGACCGATTAGTTTACATGTTCCTCCAGTACTAGATAGCAGGAAGTCCAGTGCTGCTCTGTTCTGCAATGTCATCAATCTGATTGATGTCAGTTCGTTGCTGACGAGTGACAGTCCTTCAGCATCTGTGTTGGCTAAGTCTTCTATCAGTGTGGATAGGTCTGCGATTTGATCTAGGGCTGACATCACACCATAGGAGGGGATTAGTGCTCTGAAAAAGTCGCATGTCTTGCAGGCCCGGTCATGTGTGTGGAAGTGATTTGCGTGGCGTGTCTTTCTAGTCAGTGGGTGTTGTGGTAGGGTCGGTGTCACTCTCATGGCTGGCACTAAATATCCTAATGCACATGTGCCTTTCCATCCGGGTGGAAGGGACGGGTAAGCTTGTGCGCCACATATCCAGTAGGTCCCAGGCGGTGCTGGTGTTGTCGTTCGTTGGGTGGTGGGGGTTTCTTTGGTTGTGGGTTTCAGTGGTGTCTTTACAGGGTGGATGTTGTCCCAGGGTGGTGTTAATCTTTGTTGGCGGATGGGGTAGATATTGTCTCTGGTCCGGGGGGATATCGTTCTTCGTTTGCGGGTCGCCTGGGGCACTTCACAATGTTCCAACACCCCGACATTCTTTCCCCAACCCTTTTGAGATACACATTCTGTAAACTTCACTGGGGTAATAGAAACTGGTATTCCATTTGTATCATGACTTTGTCGAATCTTCATGTTTGATTTTGTGCAGCTTTCAGCTGTCCCTGTGGACTTGTTTAGAGAGGCTTTGTGGCATTCTGTTAGTGGGAGGCCCATTAACGGAAAACCATCTTCGGTAGAATGGGGTATTAAGCCGCATACATAGCAATTTGATTGGTTAGCAAAATGTGCGACTGCTTGGCTTAGCTTTAAATATAGGTTGTTGCGGTGACTGTTAACATATCTTTTGGTGCGTTCAACTGCTTTCCCCTTACCGCCCTTAAACCCATTGATCCATGATTGAGGTTCGTCCAGTGTCGCCCACACAATGCATCCCGCTATGCCACATGCGATGATTAAGCAGTTCCAGTTGGTGGTCATTTTTCCTATTGTTATTGGTCTCATGGTAGATTTGCCCTTTTGCAGTGGGATGCGTGGATCCAGGATGCTTTTCCGTCGCACTTTACTGCCGTGTCCGTTACTAGCAGCACCTGAAATGGACCAGACCATCTGGGGTTTAGTTTACTTTTTCTTTTGAACACCATTATATATACATAGTCACCTGGGTTCAATCCATGACATGGTGTTGTTGGTGGTTGTGGTTGTGCCTGCCTCACTAAGGGGTGGAGCCTCTTCATCTGGGCACACAAAGCTTTGTAATAGTTAATAGCAATTTCGTCTGCTAGCAATAACTGGACTTGTGATAACGGGGGAAGCATTGTGGTTGGTGTCGACATTGGACGTCCAAATAATATCTCGTGAGGTGACAATCCTGTTCCTCTGTTTGGCATTGATCTCATTTGCATTAATACTAAGGGGAGGGCGTCGGGCCATTTAAGGCCTGTCTCTGTACATGTCTTAGCTAGACGGTTCTTGATGGTTGAGTTTTGTCTTTCTACCGCACCTGCACTTTCAGGGTGGTAGGGTGTGTGCAGGTGTATTTTCATGCCTAATGCGGTAGATAAGTTGTTTATCAGTTGTGCCGTAAAGTGCGTACCTCTGTCTGAATTTATGGAGTGTGGACACCCGAATCTTGGAATTATTTCTCTGACTAATACCTTAGCTACTGCTTGAGCGTCGTTGCATCTGCATGGGAAGACTTCGACCCATTTAGAGAACATATCTACTAAGACTAGCGCGTACTGGTATCCCATGCTTTTTTCTAATTGGATGAAATCCATTTGGATGTTAACAAATGGTCCCCAAGGTGGTGGGTGGGCGCCACGTCTAGTCTTTATAGCTTTACCTATATTGTGTTGATTGCATACAACACATCTTGAGCAGTATTGGTGAGCTAAACTGGTGATACCTGGCGCGTGCCACTGTGAAGTGATACTGCCCACCATTGCGAATTTTGACACGTGGCTAAGTCCATGTGCTAATCTTACTAACAGGGGGAGGAGTTGTTTTGGAGCTACAACTCTACCGTCAGCATGTTTCCACATGCCGTCTGGCATTTTGGAACAACCTGCTGACGTCCATACTGGCCACTCAGATGTCGCCTCTGCCTGTAATGAAACGACATGATCAAAAGTGGGAGTATTATCATTGGCGATTGTGATAGCCATTTGTTTTACCAACAGGGAGGGGACGGTCGCTGCCCTTTTGGCACAGTGATCCGCTCTGGCGTTTCCCTTTGCAACCAGAGAAGGAGAAGAAGAATGTGCAACACATTTTACAACAGCCAATAGCTTAGGAAGTAAACACGCCTCTAGTAGGTTAGTGACTAATACAGCATGTTTGATGGGAATGCCTGATGTCTTAATGAACCCTCTGTGTTTCCATATTAATCCCACATTGTGCACTACATTGAACGCATAACTTGAGTCGGTGAAAATTGTAGCAGACTTACCCCTGGCCAACACGCACGCTCTCGTCAAAGCGAAGATCTCCGCTGCCTGTGCTGAACAATTATTAGGTAGTTTTGCACTTTCAATCATCACATGGTCATCAACAACAGCGTATCCAGCATTCAAATCACATCCATTAGTGTGTCTTGACGCGCTACCGTCAACATAATATACTAGATCACTGTTAACTAGTGGTGTTTGTTGTAAGTCGGCTCTGGGTGAGGTGACAGCTGAGATTGTATCAATACAGTTATGTGACATTTCGTTATCCTCATATAGGGGAACAAAATTTGCTGGGTTTATTGGCGGTGCACGTTTTATGGTCAAGTTTGGGTTTGCCAATAGGATCGCTGTGTATGTAGTGTGTCTGGATGCTGATAAGTGTTGTGTAGCTGCGTTTTGTAAAATAATACACACAGAATGTGGGACGTAGACTGTTACTGGATGTTCTAGAGTAATGTTGGCGCTTCTCGATACGCAGAACGCGGCTGCAGCAACTGACCGTAGACACGGAGCATACCCCAAGGCTACACTATCAAGTCTTTGTGAATAGTATGCTATTGGTCTCATCTTGTCGCAATTTCTCTGGGCTAGGATCCCTGTCGCATAGCCTTCTCTTTCTGCGGCAAAAAGTGAGAATTCCATACTGTAGTCTGGCATGCCAAGGCCGGGCGCTGTGGTTAAAGCTTCTTTCATTGCTTGGAACGCAAGTTGTAGTGTCGGAGTCCATGCGATCTGTTTGGGTTGGTCAGATAACGTTAGTGCACGAAGAGGCTGGTCTAATGCGGCGTAGTTGAACACGTGTTGGCGACAAAAATTAGCTGCTCCCAAAAATGATAGCATTTCTGTCTTTGATTTTGGATTGGGGCAGTTTTGCAGAGCTTGTACTCGGGTGTGGGATATTACCCGTTTCGAACCGTCGAGTGTGTGTCCCAGGTATTTTACTCTGGTTTTGCAAAACTGTAGTTTTGGCAATGACGCTTTGTGTCCTTTGTTTGCAAGGGCAGTCAATAGTATGACAGAGTCTGTGTGGCATGCTGCTTCACTTGGGGATGACAACAATAGGTCATCTATGAACATTAACAGTGTACTTCCGCCGGGGAACTGTATATCTTTTAGGTCGTGGTGCAAAGCTTGACTATACAATGTTCCTGATTCTGTGTATCCTTGTGGTGCTCTCGTCCACGTCAGTTGTTTACCATTAAATTCGAAAGCGAAAAGATATTGTGAGTCGGCATGGATTGGGAAACTAAAATATGCACTGGATAAATCCACTACTGTGTAATGTGTTGTTGTTGTGGGGATTAATGCCATTACTGTAGATGAATCAGAAACCAATGGGGTGATGGGGATCACGCATTGATTTATGGCTCTCAAGTCTTGTATAAATCGCCAATCACGTTTGTTAGCCTTTATAATGGGACAAATTGGTGTGTTGCAAGGACTTTCGCAGTGTTTTAAAATGCCTTGTGATAGCAGTGATTCTATTACTGGTGTTATTCCATCGATGGCTTCCTGTTTCAACGGATACTGCTCAAGTTTGGGAGGGGTACAATCTGGTTTCAGTGTGACTCTGTGGGGGACTGCAGATGTCATTAGCCCGACTTCAGTGGAGTGTGATGCCCACAGTTTATGGGGTACCTTAGACAATGAAGTTTCAGGAAGGAAAACAGCGTGTGGGGGCTCTGGTATGCATATCAATGGCCCTTCAATCATGAATGGGGGTGTGGCTATTATGTATCCATCTTTCAATCTAGTTAAATTCCACCCATTTTTCATCTTAACAGTGTGGGAGGTAGCTGTTCTTTTGTCTGTCTGTAGTCTCTTCATCATGGGGGACAAGTCCTGTTCTCCTTCCGCCGTGTCGAATGCGATTGCTATGTGTGGGGTATAATCAGAGTCATGAATTGCCACTCTTTGAACTTCTGATAAGATTACTGTGGCTGCAATGCCCTCATGGGAGATGTATATTTCTGAGAATGCTGGAAACAGTGTGGTCTTACCAATGGATGATTTTACCTTTTCTATATATACTTTTGGTACGTCTGTATCCCATTTGGACGCTGTTACGTGGTGTTCGGCCAGGAACTTCATCTGTAAACACCTCGCGTTCACTCCTGTGTCGGCTTCTGTTATTTCTTTCAATGCTGTGGAAACAAACTCATTGATAGGATCATTATTTAATTTCCATCTGTATTCTATCACATTTCCCACTCGTTGTGACATCATCTGTTGCATTTCAATTCTTTCTCCCTTCTCTGGTAGCTGTAAAAAGACTCCATCTTGTGAGCAGTAAATGTTAGCGTTCATTTTACAAAGCAAATCTCGTCCACAAAGGTTAACTGCTGCTTTAGATGTTAATAACAAAGAGTGTTCAGTTGAAAAAGAATCGCTAGTTGATTCTATTTTAACTGGTATAGACAAAGGGATTGTCTGTGGGACACCGCTTATCCCGACTGTTAATACAGACTGTCCAGACAAGGGTAATGCCATTGTGCTCTCATCAATTGATGATTGTGTGGCTCCGGTGTCTATCATGAAAGTAACTTCTTTGTTATTTATCATTAAGTTAATTTTGGGTTCCTCTTCGGGATTTGCTGTTAATATTTGCATAACATTCTCCAGACAGATCTTTTTTTCCTGTTGGCACCTCTATGCGACATTCGTCGCCTCGTCTCCTTTGAACGGATCCGCCATAGTGTAATCTGCATATGGTGGGGCGCTAGGATGGGGTTTGTGGGGCCTGCGTGAGTCTCTTTGCAT
The DNA here is from genome assembly GCF_963971535.1 of Notolepis coatsorum. Classification (NCBI taxonomy): domain Eukaryota; kingdom Metazoa; phylum Chordata; class Actinopteri; order Aulopiformes; family Paralepididae; genus Notolepis; species Notolepis coatsorum. The sequence goes on from NC_140166.1 coordinate 100,389,447, forward strand.
ATATTCCCCTTTGTTCCCATTGTTTCTATTCTCCTTTGGACAATAGAACGCCACATGGCCCTTTTGTTGGCAAATATGACATGTTACATGGGGACACTCCTGTATTCGGTGTCCTGGTTGATTGCAGTGGTAACATGTTTGTACCCCGTTCCTCTGTGGAGGCCCGTTTTGCGTGTTCCCACCCCCACCCCTTTGGTTGTTTCCCTGGGGGTAATAATTTCTAGCTGGATAGCAGTGTATTGTTTCCTCTTTTACCACCTCTGGTCGAGATACAAAGACTCCGATGTCTTTGATGACACGTTTCTTGTCGTGATGCTGTCGTTCTATATTGATGGCTGCGTTCTTAACGTTTGTAATAGGAGAGCTCTCCCAATCTAACTGGACGGCTTTCAAATGTTTTCCAACGTGTGGTAGGAGGCCGTTAACGAAATAGGATACCTGGATTGCGAGTCCCTCGTCTGCCGTTAATCCGCTGTTCGCGGCCCAAGCCGATTTGAATTTACTGTAAAACGCATCGACTGTTTCAGACTCGTTTTGAACGCAAGCTGTGATATTTGACATGCATGCATTTCGCCTTGCCAAACCTTGTACCGCGGCTGTTATCGCAGTAATACACTGTTCTCTAGTGTTGTTTTCACTCCAGGCATCACTGCTTGGAATAGCCATTTGCGTTGAGACGCTGTGATATTTATTTCCTAGACATCCCAACATTAGCTGTTTCATGTCCCTAGGGGTCGGGCTATAGCAATGGCATATTAAATCCAATTGTTCGATAAAACCCATTGGGTCTCTGTCGGGTTTGGGAAATTGTTCAACGAGTCCTTTTAATTCTGTCGGTGACCATGGTCGGTAAACTGTAGCGTTTACATTTTCGCCTAGTGGGACAATCCTCATAGGATATGTGCTGGTCGGTTTCTCGGATCTAGTGACCATTTGTGATGGTTCCGGAGGCGTTTTAACCTTTTCTATTTTATTCGCTGGTGGTGACGGCGGTTGCACTGTTGGTGAACTGTCCTGTGTTCTAGCAGGTCTATTGTTCCTTGATGGTCCTGCTTCTACATTTTCTCTTTCGTCTGGGTTCCTATCTAAAACCACATGTGCGTCTCTGTTAAACGTCACTCTTGTGGATATGTCATCGTCTGAATCGTCTTCTACCACGCTTGCGGTCAGGCTTGGATATAGGCCTTTAACATTTTTGATATTGGGCCTTGTGTTACTTTCTCTGTCTTTTCCGTTGTCAAGCGTTTTAGTTTGAGACTGCGTTATAATACTTTTTTCCGCCTCTTCTTTTAAACGTGTCATATTTCTCAAATCAATTTCACATTGCCACAAAACCAATGCATGTTCGATACGACTTTGTTTTCTCACGGTAAACGATCTGGCACGTTCACGGAAACTTTCGCGTACGCCTCTAAGTTTCCCGTTATGAAAACACCCTAGGACTGGCCAGTTGTTTTTTGTCCATTTTGACCACAATCCCAAATATTTTACAGCTATAGGTCCATATTTTGTTAGCATGAAGTCGCACGGAGAGTTGCCGGTAACGTCATTTTTGCTTAGTGAACGCCCCATGATACCAGCTATATGCCCCGCGTTGCCCTCGATGTAACGTCCCTGATATGATCAGACTGGTAAACAGTGAGGAGGAAAGAGAGAGAGAGAAATAGACAGACAGAGATAGACAGACAAAAAAACTAGAACATATGCCCTATTTTTAGTTATAACTAAATAATTGTATATAAGGTGGAGACCAGACACTCAATCTTATATATTTGGTATCTTAATTATAACTTATTTTATATACTTGGTATCTTAATTATAGCTTATTAACTGTAGCAATCTATATTGTTCTAGAGAACCAATTTAGGTATTCATTCAAGTCAAAGTTAATTTTTCAGGTCTGATTCTAAGATATATGTATTTCAGTTGTATACTGCTATACCTAATTTAGATGTTGAATCCTTATACATATTATTCCAATTACTTTATGTATCGTTATCACTATGTAATTTATAGCGCCGTTATCATTACCTATCGTGAAACCGGAAGTGGAACCAAAACTACAATTCCCAACCGGAAATCACTACCGGAAATCACTTTCCTGGCTTCCTTGTATAACGTATAACGTATAACGTTAACTCAATGCTTTGCGATATCAGCCGGTTCGTTCTTAACTCAATAAACACCTCAGCGGGTTATAATACTGTGCACACACAAACAAGACTCAAACAGACAAACAAACGAAAATACATAAAAGTTAACGTGTGTATATACCTGGTCTGTATTGGATCGCTGTTCGTTTAATCGCCCAGCACCCTGCTGCGATAAGGCATTTATACCCTTGATATACACTATGCACCGTTATTAAAGCATAACGACCGAATCCTGAACTTCGAAATTTAATAGCGATATATTAGATTATATATACCTTTTAATCATAGTCTCGGTCCCTTCAACCAGCGATTAATGTCCCGTTAAATGTACATTTACGTACTGTCGAGGCACCGCCGGTTTCCTTCCCGCTCTCTGTATGATTAATTGATTAATTCAATCCAAATATATCGTTTTCAGGAATGGAAGAGGTTGTGAGCTTATTTTAAGGTTGTATCTATGAATATATATCGTTACTCTGTTAAATCTAATTAGATTATAACAGCTTCTCGGTCCTAGCGTCCCGCCTCTTTGCCACAAGAATCATAGAATAGTTTCTAAGAGAGTCGCGTTTTCCAATGATATCACTCTAATAAGCTCACATATCTTCTTTTGTTGACAACCTTACTGTGTGCCTTAGCTTTTGGTCGGCTCCGACTCGACCAGGAATAGCACTTCAACTTATAGCAAATCCTACCAGAACCTCCTGATATAGGACCGGAGTACACGCGTTTCCCCCGTAACGAATCCCAATACAGCCCAGATATTCAACACACTTTATTCTATTGTCCAGCCATAGTCTCGAATATTAAAACACACAGTAAATGCTCACCTTGTGCAGAGAGAAGTGGGGATCACACCAATGTGTTCCAGATACCGGCCGGCCTAAACTAATCCTTTTCTCTCTACACCTGAGAACAGATCAGTCTGCACAAAATTCGAAATTCGCGACGCCAAATTGTAGGATAATAATAGTATTCAAATAGGAATAGAGTCAAATGACTTGCTCACTCAGAGGGTCCAGATAATAAGGTTTATTAACCAGATCAAATCAAATCAGTACAACAATAGAGAATATGGCTGGAGATCTTACCTAAACAGACCAGCTCCGTCAGTCAGGTAAAAAGATCTAGTTCCCCAGTTGGGGGAGCAGTTAAGTACCAGGTGAAAAATGGGGGGAGTGGGGGAAGGGGAGGGGAGGAAGGGGGCGTAGTTCATACATATATTCCACAGCAGTCTATATGCGTAACGGTAAATTTTTTTTTTTTTTTTTTCAAAAAGGGCACTTTTTTGATGAGGCTCAAAAAGGCAGGTGCTCAAGCACCCCTTGGCCTCTATGTGTGCACGTGCCTGCCCTACACTACAGTCGGGGACTCAGCCGGACCCAGATCTGCTGTGTTCCCACTACCTGGTGACAGTGCACATCTACTCTCATAAAGTAGGGATAATCCACCCATCTACATACCCATTCTGCAATCTGTTAAATAAAGTTTTCATTCATTCCCCCCCAAAATAATCTTGCGACCTCCTTGGGGGTCCCGACCCCCACATTGAGAACCACTGTATATGTTAGAGTTTTATAATGTCGCATCACCTGACCTGACGTAACCATATTTTTGGCACGTTGTACCAGAGATGCTGCAGAAAGGAGACGGCGCACCTCCGAGTAATTTACATGCGCTGCATTTGGTTTACTGAAGATCCCACCCACTCAAGAGACCGGAACTGTTCCACTTTCATTCCACTGGCGCGCGTCTATACAAATAGTAGCTCCAGTTCTGCAGACCCCTCTCTGATTGGTTGAGCTCCATTTCTGCAGCCCCCTCTCTGATTGGTTGAGCGAAGCCCCTCTCTGATTGGTTGAGCGCGTGCATGCGCATGAGCCGCGACAAGCTCCTCCAGAAACTCCGGAGGAAACTCCGTTTCCAGAGAGAGAGGCTGAAAACACACAGTTCTTGCCCGACGGATGGGAGCGAATCCCGGATCCGAGGTTTCTGATGACTACCCCCAAAACATGGAGGTCGCGAACGCAATTTATACGCATGGAAGTATTGATTACGCCATAACGAATCATTAAAAAAATATACCGTTAACTGGAATATGTTGTGTGTGCCTTTCTGAATATGATTTGGGAGGGTTTTAATAGAAGAAAGACAGTGTAAACAATATAACGTTATGTGAATAAACCGCGAAATAATAACTAATTCCTTGGTCAATAGAAGTCTCTGTGATACTTTCTGAATATGATTTGGGAGGGTTATAATAGAAGAAAGACAGTGTAAACAATATAACTTTTATGTGAATAAACCGCGAAATAATAACTAATTCCTTGGTCAATAGAAGTCTCTGTGATACTTTCTGAATATGATTTGGGAGGGAGGGTTATGAATAAACCGCGAAATAACATAACGTTATGTTATATAATGTTACAATGTACAGTTTCTAACAGTTGGCTGTGTTGTGAAATGTGCATAACGTTATGAATAAACCGCGAAGTCACGCGAAATAACGTTATAAACGCGAATCTGGTAGTACATTTATTTTTAGCTTCTTGAGATGATAACATTACATCCGCCTTTTACCGCATGACGAGCTAAACCAATCAGAGAGGGGCTTCGCTCAACCAATCAAAGAGGGGGCTGCAGAAATGGAGCTCAACCAATCAGAGAGGGGTCTGCAGAACTGGAGCTACTATTTGTATAGACGCGGAGCACGCCCACTCATAACATGCATGTACTAACATTTAAACCGTTTGTTAAAAACGTCAGAGATGTAGTCATCATACTGCATACTTATAATAGACTTTGACATGAAGAAAAAAAATTATAAATAAAATTCTCAATGAATCCAAAATGACAATGTGGTTAGAAGTGGTGGAGATAATAAAAGCTAGCATATAATGGTAGTGTCTGGTTAGGAGCGAGGGATAATGGATGGATTATCCAATGGGGGGTCCGGGAGAGGGGGGGTACAAGCTAGAGCATATGTGTGTAGGGCAGACCAGGCTGCAGAAACAAATGAGTGGGGGGGCATAACATTTTCTCGGGGGGGCACAATGGTTTTTCAACACAGGTTCCCTTTTATACGTTTCAGCTGGGACAGCGGCGCTGTGGCTTGCTTGGCGCTGCCCACGGTGCTGAACTAAACAGCAGAGAGGCAATTGAAAAATCTAATTTCTCTCTATCTTAAGAACTTTCACTTATACAAAAACAGACTGAACGGATATATATAACCGACCTGCTGGGGCAGCGGACTGAGAGCAGGGGACACAAACAGGCTGGATAAGATGGTCAAGAAGGCCAGTAGCGTGGTTGGGGTGGAGCTGGACTCTAGCGAGGGTGGCGGAGAGGAGGAACCTTGCTAAGCTCCAGGCCATCAGGGAAAACCCCTCCCACCCACTATACACAGACTTGGCTGACAGGAGGAGCATGTTATAGGCTCACACTACCTAAATGCAGCACTGAACGGCACAGGAAGTCCTTCATTCCGACAGCCATCAGACTATACAATGCATCACTGTGCCTCACTGCATCACTGAGCACAGAGTGACAATTACCATCTTCCTGGACTCTTACTTTTTAAACAGCACTGTGCATTATTACACCTACTGTATACTTCAGTATATTTTTACTGTATTTATTTACTGTATCTTTTATTCTATTTTTTTCTATTTCATTTTATTCTATTCTTAGGCCATTTGTTTTGTTATTCGTATTTGTGACTTGTTCTGTCTAAATGTTTAATGTTGAGTGATTTGCAGTGATTTGTCAGGATAATACATTTCTATTCTATATCTTTGAAAAGTCTCCATTTATTCAACACTTCTGAATTCACTGACAAACTGAACTGAACTGACAAAAATAAGGTGCATAAAAAAGCAAACAAAATTCCTCCACAGGCTACTCACCATCATAAGTAGAGAGGCAAGCAGTGTTTGGGGACAGAGTGAAATCTTCTTAAAACACTGCCCCTCCACTCATTCCTGAACTTTTTTGTTAAGTCCATCTCAAATGCCAACTGAATTAAATTGAGTGTCGTGCTAGCTTCAGTAGTGTTGTTGTTGACATCAGTGCCCACTAGGGCTGTCCCCGACTAAGGATTTGGATAGTTGACTTTGATTGACAAAAAAAAAAAAGAAAAAAAAAAATTACCAGGGTGGGCACAGCTGACTCAGTGGGCGGGCCCGGCCCCCTAATGCCCGCCCATGGCGCCGGGACTGGTGTAGGGTATTAGATAGCAGGTATTAGGGGTATATCCTGTATAATACATTTAACTAAATGGTGATTTCATTGGATGTGCACTGTTAATCGTGTGTTGTCATGTTTGTTTATATGTTTGTTTAAAAAATAATAAAAAAATAAAATACAAAAAAAAATAAAAAATTCTTCCAAGCAAGAATCATAGCCACGTTTGTAATAAACCAAACTGCTTGTAGATCCGTCACGATTTCAGAGAGTTAAGAGTATTTTTGTTTGTGCAGATCATCACTTTAAAACAGTTGTCCACCCTCGCAAGATGGCCACCGGTGAAGTACGCAGGAGACTCCGCCTTGAGCCATCTAGTGTTATATATCTATGGTTGTGGGGGTGCTTTTCCGCACCTACTCCACAACCGGCGCATGCGCAGATTGCCCAGGGCAGGGACTGGATCTGACTCCCTGTTGCAATCTGCGCATGCGGAGTTTGGGGAGCCGAGGTCTCCATAATTATATCTATGTTGGTTTCCGTGTTCAGGAGACTCAGGCGCATTATTTTTTTCCGTAGCCGCATTTTGCGGAGACGCTCTCTGATTGGCTACTTCATGTGACATGTGCGCCCAATCGTTTCTACACCGGTTAAGCTCAGTGGTGCGTTATTGAAATCATCTGGGGTGACACGCACCACGTGCACGCGCGCTCCCGGCACGTGCGCGCGCTCCCGCGAATGCGCATTTAATGTCCCCTCGCTTGGGCACAGACTAAAGACAGTGCCTAATTGCCTCTACGAATGGAATGTAACACGTCTTCACAACAAGTTAGGTGTGAATGTGTCTGAGAACGTATTTAACACACCTGACGACCGGCGCTATTGATATGCAAATAGCGAGTGAGCTTGCACACCGTGCTACCCCGTCCCATGAACAACGCATGCCTGGTTAAGCTTAGGCACTCTTTAGAAGTTGGTTAAGGACAGGGACCAGTCGTAATATCAGAACTGCCTGGACGCCACGTGCACGCGCGCTCCCGTGCACGCGCATACATGTTCCCTCGTGTGTGCACAGACCAGCTCAAGCAAACCCCCCACAGGGCTTGTATTTTGGTCTTGCACTTCTCTTTCTTTGTTATGCTATGCAAGACTAGGTGATAAGGGACACCTTTTTGCAACCGAATATGTCTCGAATTTGCTCCCACGCTGCGCGCAAAATTGCGCAAGGAAAAATCTGACCAAAAATGAACCAATGCTCCAGCAGTATTAACCAAAGCTGACTGAGTGGGTGGAGTAGGATTGTGGCAAGGAGTAGGATTTTGGCACAACAGGTGTGGGTACTTGGCGCACGGCGCAACAGTAGAGTGAAAGTTGTGAACGCATTTTTTTTGTGCGCGCGCGTGCACATCCGTGCGCGCACTTCTGCTCAGCGAACTGCTAGGAGTAGACGGCATGGTACCGAGTGGTACCACCATTGCATCACTGGTTAAGGAGGTTAGAGTTTGGCTTAGAGCAGGGCGATAGAACACCAGCCCTGATTCCAAACTCTAACCTTAAAGGAGAACTATTTTACTATTTCTTTCACTATTTGGGCACTTTTACACAATTCCTGTGAGTCTATGGAACACCTAGGTTTTTTTCAAAAAAATAAAATGCATTGTTTTGTATTTCTAATCAAGTACTCAAAAACCGCATTTTTCTACCTCAAGATCTTAAGCCGTTTTGAGGCTGGGCTCCAACCACTGTGTGGCCTGGTGCCAACTGCCACATCAACTGCCACATTATTATGCAGCTGAGAAATTTCTGACATCACAGATATGCACATTTTCAGATGACTCAGTTCAGTGAGGGTGAATATTGTGAGAGGAGAATTTGAAGAATGCGCCAATATGAGAATTAGAGACATAGATCCTATTAATATAAGTCCACATAGCTAAGAAACAATGGTAAACACTGAAAAAGGCCATTTATAAGATAGTTCCCCTTTAACCAACTTCGAAAGAGTCGCCTAAGCTTAACCAGTGATACACTAGCCGTTAGGTACATAGATATATATATATATGGTTAGGTAGTTTGCAGGCTGTTAGACCCGGAAATGGGCAAAGACACAGCTCGTCACGCGATTGGGCGCACATGTCAGTGGCCAATCAGAGAGCGTCTCCGCAAAATGCGGCTACTAAAAAAAATAACGCGACTGTGCAGTGGTCTATGGAGGGAGACTTTTATTTGTAATAACCTTTATTGACCAAATCTGACCATTACAATCCACACATTGGTTACATACACATTACAGACTGAGCTATTACACTTTTTTTTTTTTTTTTTACATTTCACACAAAAAAGAAGAAAGAAGAAAGAAGAACAAATAATTAAATAAAAAATTGTCTAGTAAAATAAATCAAAGTATGTATATTTTCATAAATGTCCAAGGCTTGTTTGTTTGTTATGCATTTCAATGCTTTCTTAAACTGTATTAACTCGTTCATGAAGTCTTGTATTAGTGAATCTGCATCTGTAGATAAATTGTTTAGTCATAATAATCAGGCTGTTACGATGGAGGGGGACTGACTCCCAAGTTTCAAGTTTCTTTATTTGTCATACAAAAATACAGAATACTTTTATATGAAATGCTTTTTTCCGTTTTGTTCCTGAGAGTGTGCTAGGTAAAAATAGATAAAGTATAAAATAGAAAGTCAAGGAGGGCGGCTGGGTGGCGCAGCGGACATTGCGCTCGTCACCAACGCAAGAGACACCGGGTTCGACTCCGGCTGTCAGCATTGCCTCCGGCTTGGGCCAGTCGTCATACTAACTCAATTGGCAGACTTAGCGGGTGGAAGTCGATGGGTGGTAATCTGGACGTTGTGGACAGCGACTCCTACAGGTCGGTTGGGGACGCCTGCACAGCAGAAACAGGAAATGGCGGGGGTAGTGTGAGCCTCCCACACGTTACACCTCGCCAATCAGAGTCCGCGCTGGCATGTGAAAATATGTGACAGGCTGCCTCCTCGTGTATCGGAGGGGACACGTGATGCAAGGCTTCTATCCTCCCTACAACTGGCCAGTGGGGAGCATATGCGAGCAACGTTCAAGACAGGGGAGGGGAGAATTGGCACAGCAGAATTGGGATGGGAGAAAAATAGAAAAAGAGGAGAAAAAGTAAAAATAAAAAAAATAGAAAGTCAAGTACGTAAACAAAGTGTAAACAAAAAGTGTTCAATATACATATATTGTGAGGGCTGGCCCAGTACTGCGTGCTTCTCAGCGTCAATCAACATCACGCACCTGAGATGAATTCCAATCAGCTCGTCGGGAGGACTCATATACGCTGACTGCAGGTCACTCGTTGTCGGGTCTTCTTGTCTCCACCATCTGCTGTCGTGTTCTCCCGTGGTCTCCAGTGTGATTGATTGAAAATTGTATTAACAGATTGCAGAATGGGTACAGTACAGTACAGCTCAATACACACAATTGTTAAGGGGATGCAGACCAGAGAAAGACTTTCATCTTGTTTACATCAGGGTCCCCCATTTTTCAATTCATCATAATGTGACGGATCATACTGGGTCTGCGTTGTGTTTGATGTTAAATGAGAATGTCCTGAGGGGGAGTCGAACAGGGGGCTCCCGCGTCCGTGGGCGACAACACAGGCCGCTGCACTAAGAAGTGAATTCACTCCTAACTACCGTACCTATGCGTCTGTTAACCCTGTTATGGGGAAGTGAGTTTAATTTACCAGCCCGCACTGCCACAGTCACTCGTCAACACACCTGTTTCCGTGACTGTGGACATACCCACGGGCTTCCCCGTTACACTCACCTCCCTAAACTCACGCCCCTCAGGACATCCGGGTCACTGGGCACCACTGTGACGAATCATACTGGGTCTGCGTTGTGTTTGATGTTAAATGAGAATGTCCCGAGGGGGAGTCGAACAGGGGGCTCCCGCGTCCGCGGGCGACGACACAGGCCGCTGCACTAAGAAGTGAATTCACTCCTAACTACCGTACCTATGCGTCTGTTAACCCTGTGTGGTAAATATTGACGATGAATTTCATAATTAATATGTGTGAATAAATTAGAGAACCATAAATGTAAAGCCAGATGTACCTTTCAATAGCAGAGTGGACTAAGTGGCTAAACAGTCTCAACTGTCAGTTGAGACAGCTGCATCAGATAACAGCTGCAACAGTTATTTCAACCCCCACTCAAGCAATGACTAAATTAGAGAACAAACGACACCTTCTCGAACTGACTGTATGTAAATGCTGATCAAGAGACAGCTGGGTTGACCACAGGGCAGACCAGTTTAGACTTGTTGAAGCATGGACACTAACTCACAGACAAAGTAATCTATTAATCAACTGTTTAGTATCAAAAGGTATCATATGATGTCTGGTATCAGTCTTAGAAAGCACTGACTGTACTTGGATGATATTAGACATCTATAGCCATATAGAAGGAATGTTAAAGTTATATATTATTCATTTAAGAGGAGATTTCTGTAGGGACAGACCCAATCAGGAAGACACTGACGGGGGCCACTAGCGTCCCCCTCTGGGTATTGAGTCAAGATCCACACGGGAGATCAAAGGGGGGGGGCAGCCAGCCTCCCCCCAGAGAAACCCCAAGGGGGGGGGGCTGCCAGCGCCCACAAGGACACCCCCCACAAGCAGACGCTGGATTGGACCAGCCATATGTATTATTGGCTAGAAATTATAGGATATAAGGCCCTACATAGGGTTATTCTGGAGCTCTCGGACCCAACCAGGGGTCTGGGGGCTCCCCCACCGCTTCGAAACCACCCAGAAACCACCGTGAGCTGATGCATTTTACGTGAGTAAAATCATGGGAAACACCAAATGGTTGTTTATAGATTAGAGTAATGTTGTACAGATCCCTGATCTGTAAACCAGATTTACTCATGTATAATGTGTACAGTAAACCATGTATGTTCAAATTATGTTAACCAAGTGACTGTTTGATGTGCAGTATTTAGGTTTGGGATGCAAACCTGATTGTGATATTTCTGTACAACAGACAGCTGTTAAGGTTATCTGATCATCTTTTGTATGTAGAAGTCAACCTTCTATTCACCTTGGACTCCTGGCTCTGATCAAATAAATCAGCTGAGTTGAACTACAATTCTGGTTTGTCTGGCGTACACGTTTTATTCTTCATCTGCATTAAGCCAGATGAGGAGACCAACCATTCTATCAAGTATGAATCTTTCCTCCTCCGTCCAGATAATCAATCTCATTGTATTGTACTACAATAACCACAAATTATTGTAGGAAGTCTGTGGGATTTTACTACACCTGTTATGGGGAAGTGAGTTTAATTTACCAGCCCGCACTGCCACAGTCACTCGTCAACACACCTGTTTCCGTGACTGTGGACATACCCACGGGCTTCCCCGTTACAATAACATATATGACATACACGACATACTGATAGACAGTACTGCTACATCTATACATTTATGACATACCAGATTTACAAATACAGTACTGTTTGTGATACAAAAAGAGTCTTAAAAAAGAGAGTATATACATTTGACGTAGAAACTGTACATTGGAGGAGGTTGGGTAGGCGGGGTGGGGGAAACTGTACAACTGTACAAGCAAAACTGTACATTGGAATATCGACGAAACCATTCTTGGTTCCAAGAGGAGGGTCTCGTGTATTCATGGGTTAGGTCATTTACTGTACATTGGAGGGGGTTGGGTTAGGACATTTACAGGGGCCAGTTTCGAATTGCAGTCTCCCGTAGGTGTTCTTTGAGAGTGGTTTTGAAAGTGGGTAGTAATTCACATTCCTTTACAGCTTTGGGTAGGGCGTTCCACATTGATGTGGCATAATTGCGAAACGTTTAGTCCCTTGTTTGAGCCGAATCTGGGTTTAACATGATTTGTGGAGCTCCCTCTGGTGTTGTGATCGTGGTATACTATTCACTGACCTTTGGGAAGTATTTTGACATGTACATGGGTATCTTAGTCGTGTAGTGTAGTGTATCTTGTAGACCAGGCCCATTGCAAGTTGCTGTACTCTGTCTTCTACTCTAAGCCATCCTAGGTAGTCAAAGTGGGCAGGGGTGAGGTGTCTTCTAGGAGTAAGGTCAAGTAGTAGTCTGACCAGTTTGTTTTGTGATGTTTATAATCTTGTTTTTAGCGCCTTTGAGGTGCTTTGGTACCATGAGGTGCAAGCATAGTCGTAGTACCCTTTAATGAGTGCTCCTGCCAGAGTCTTCAGGGTATTCTTGTTTACCAGAGAGCTGAGAGAGGAGATCCGGTACAAGAATCTAGTTCGTTGGTTGACTTTTTTTTTATTACATTGGATGCCATTTTGTCACAGGAAAGATTTGCCTCTAGGATGGAACCTAGGTATGTAATTTCGTCTTTCCTTGTGACAATATTGTCACCCACTGAGACGGTTGTTGCTGCCCTGCCGTCCCTTGGAGTTTCCTGCTGTGCACGCGCTCTTCATTTCCATGGACCCTTTCGATTTGCCCGTCGGCAGTACTCTTGGTGAGTCTTGAATAAGACTGTCTCTGAACAATTCCGCGTCTATGCCTTCGCTCGCCTTCGGGTGTTTTCCATATCTTGTGAAGATTTGTTTGATTCTACGTTTACTGGACGCTGCCTTGCTTATTCCGTTTGGCATATTGACATCCTCCCTTAAAGGGGACGTTCCTAATTCCATCAGTTGTTTTCTCACATTACATTTTTGTCCTTAAAGGAACAGTGTTGCAAATTCTGTTGTTCAAATAAATACGCCCTTTGTTTTGGCTAACTCTGATTTACCTGTCTGTGTCGTGCTGTTGGGGTCGCATACAAACCATAACATATATACAATATACAATAGAGAGTAGAGAATTGTTTGTAACTGAGTTACACAATACAATACAGTATACAGTACAATGCAGAAATGGGATGAGGTACAACTTAGGGTAAGGTGCAATGATGTATGAATTGTAGTGCAAATCTCTTTACCAATAAATATAAAGTGTCTAAAGTGGGTGCTACAGTGAGTTGTTTATTTAAAGTGAGTGTGGATGTGTGTGCTGTGAGTGTATTTGATGGTTTGTTACATAGTGTTATTATCGTTGAGCATCCTGATGGCCTGGGGATAGAAGCTCCTTCTGAGTCTCTCTGTACTGGCCATGAGACTCCGGTATCGCTTGCCTGACCGCAGCAGTTCAAAGAGGCTGTTGTTTGGGTGACTAGAGTCTTTGATTATTCTCTTAGCCTTACCCCTGCAATGCTTGTTGTAAATGTCTTGGAGAGTGGGAAGCCCACCCCCAATTGTGCGTTCGGCTGAACGGGCCACTCTCTGTAGTCTGCTACGGTCTTGTGCGGTGCTATTCCCAAACCAGGAGGTGATGTTACCAGTCAGGATGCTCTATATTATGCATGAGTAGAAGTTCTTAACACATTGACCGCCAAAAACAGCTTACGACGGGTTTGCTGGCCATGTTAATTCTGCCAGACCACGCTGTACAACGCTGTACAACGTTATTGAGATCATATTTAATTTTTTCGCCATGGCATTCCGCCACCCAGCCTCTGCTGATACAGTGGGACTCTGCACAACAGTGCAACGCCTCAATACCGCCGCCTGGTGGATGATCGGGCGAGTTACAACCGGAAGTGGATCTGGTGATCTCGGTGCATCTGGGAAATCCGTCCGGCAGTCACATATCGTTGCGGGACTATAGACACACACTGGCATGCATATGGATCGCTGCCATAACTCAATAATCGATATGATTTGGGCATTTATTGCGCCATACAAACCGGAAATGGATCTAGTCGATCGATTTTTAATATAGCGTGTATCGGCAATAAACGGCGGTTGATAATCTATATATGCGTTTATGCCTATAACTCACGTTCTATGAATTACTGCAGAAAACGATAAAAACATACTTATATTCTAGACTGTATTTTTGGAAGAATCTATGAATGAAAAAGTATAACGTTCCTACATCCTGAACGATAGATAATCGATGTTGAATGAGCCATAGTAATGTCAATTTAGCAATACAATTTAAAAAGTTATAGCCCTGCAAAGAAGGTGAACATCTCCATAGGCTTAGACTGGTGGCAGTGAGCATACATTGATGGATAGAAGCGTGGCAGTCAATGTGTTAAGCATCTTCTGACTCACTTTGAACTTCCTTAGGTGCCTAAGGAAGTAGAGGCGTTGCCGTGCCTTCTTGACTACACTGTCAATGTGTGTGGTCCATGTCAAGTCCTCGAATATGTGGACTCCGAGGTACTTAAAACTTCACTCTCTTGACCGGTGCCCTGTCGATGCTGAGGGGGCTGTAGTCCCTGACCCCCGACCTCTAAAGTCCACAATCATTTATTTTGTTTTGCTGACCTTCAGGGAGAGGCAGTTCTCCTGACACCACCGCGCCAGATCCTCTACCTCTTCCAGGTAGGCCCTCTCATCGTTTGCAGAGATCAGGCCCACCACTACTGTGTCGTCAGCAAATTTGATGATTGTGTTGTTGTTCCGCTGTGCCACACAGTCATGTGTACAGCGAATAGAGGAGGGGACTCAGAACACAGCCCTGGGGGGGTGATGGATGAGGAGGTTTGATTGATTGATTGATTGATTGAAAACTTTATTAACAGATTGCAGAATGGGTACAATACAGTACAGCTCAATACACACAATTGTTAAGCCTCTGACATCGCAGTGGGGGGGGGGGGGGGGTGATCTTTCAGAGATGCTTAAAGGACGGGAAAGTGCATCCTTGCGCTTTTCCCCCCGCGCCAGCTGTCTTCGGCCAAGCGAAACTACGCCGTGGGTAATCGGGAGTTGTTGGCAATCAAATTGGCACTGGAGGAATGGAGACATTGGTTGGAGGGGGCGGCACACCCTTTCATTGTTTGGACTGATCATAAGAACTTGGCTTACATCCAGGGGGCTAAACGCCTTAACGCTCGCCAGGCCAGGTGGGCGTTATTCTTCACTCGATTTCGATTTTCCATCTCCTACCGGCCCGGTTCCAAGAACGTCAAGCCTGACGCTCTGTCGCGTCAGTTTGATCCTCCGGACCGGGAGGAGAAGCCCCATCCTATTATTCCACAGGCCCTTATTTTGGCTCCTGTGTCATGGGGCATAGATAGGGTGGTAAGATCGGCTCTGGCATGGGAGCCCGATCCCGGTGGGGGTCCTCCGGGGCGCAAGGCTGCATGCTCGCGACTGCTGCAGTGGGCACACACCTCTTCACTCACCGGCCACCCTGGGGCTGCCAGGACCCTGGAGTTTATCCGTAGGAGGTTCTGGTGGCCTACAGATAAGGGGGATACGCGTTCATTTGTGGCGGCCTGTCCGGTGTGCGCGTGTAGTAAGACCTCTCATCGTGCACCAGCGGGTCTCCTCCGGCTGCTTCCTATTCCCAAACGTCCCTGGTCGCACATATCCCTGGATTTTATTTCTGGCCTTCCCCCGTCAGATGGGTTCACTACCATTTTGGTGGTAATGTACCGCTTCTCCAAGGCGGCGCACTTCATTCCCCTTCCCAAACTTCCCTCGGCTCGAAAGACTGCTGACCTGGTGGTGCAGCACGTCTTTCGGGTCCACAGGCTTCCAGTGGATATTGTGTCTGACCGGGGCCCTCAGTTCGCCTCCAGGTTCTGGAAGGCATTTGCCTCCAGTCTCGGCGCCTCCGTCAGCCTGTCGTCTAGGTTTCATCCGCAGTCTAACAGGCAGACGGAGCGCGTCAACCAGGATCTGGAGGAGGTTCTGAGGTGTTACGTTGCCGGTTGTCCGGCGACGTGGAGTAGGAGGTTTGCGTGGGCTGAGTATGCGCATAATACCCTCCTCTACTCCTCTACTGGTATGTCTCCCTTTCAGTGTCAGTATGGCTTTCAACCTCCTCTGTTTCCCGAACAGGAGCAGGAGGCTGAGGTACCATCGGTCCAGGCCCACGTGGTTCGCTGCCGCAGGACGTGGAACCGGCTTCGGATGGCGCTGCAGAAGGCCTCTGTTAAGGCTCAGCGACAGGCTAACCGCAAGCGCCGTCCGGCTCCGGTTTTCCGTCCTGGGCAGCGGGTTTGGCTTTCCACCCATGATCTCCCTCTCCGGGTGGAATCCAGGAAGCTAGCTCCCCGCTTCATAGGGCCCTTTATAGTGGTTCGTCGGGTGAACCCTGTGGCTTACAGGTTGCGGCTTCCGGTCTCTATAAGGGTTCATCCGATGTTTCATGTGTCCCTGTTGAAGCCATTCCTCTCATTGCCCTTGTCCCCGCCCCTTCCTGCGGTTCCGCCGCCCCGCATCCTTGATGGTCAAACTGTCTACACGGTGCGGAGGATGGAGGATGTTATATTGCAACTGTCTAGTTACACATTGGTTCCAAAACATGTATGTTCCAGGCTGCAATTAAAACTTTGAATCTGAGAGAGCTCTGGTCAGCGAAGCCAGCGATGCGAGCGATTATTATTGGTTTTTAATGACAAACCAATTACATAATCCAACATATGTGTAAAGGCACACACAACATATTCCAGTTAACGGTATATTTTTTTAATGATTCGTTATGGCGTAATCAATATTTCCATGCGTATAAATTGCGTTCGCGACCTCCATGTTTTGGGGGTATTCATCAGAAAACTCGGATCCGGGATTCGGCTCCCATCCGTCGGGCAAGAACTGTGGGTTTTCAGCCTCTCTCTCTGGAGCTTAACGGAGTTTCAATTCCTGGCTAGAGGAGCTTGTCGCGGCTCATGCGCACGCTCGGCCAATCAGAGAGGGGTCTGCAGAAATGGGCTCAACCAATCAGAGAGGGGTCAAAATGGCCGCAAAAAAACTACAATTCCCATGGTTCAAGATTTCCATTTCCGGTTCCGGCTTGGATAGACGATCGCATATCAAAAACTTAAAACGATATAAGGACACTTTTAACCTATTGCTAACCTATTGCCAACCTAACGTTTTACATTATACATGCTTTTGTGACATGTTAGTGATGTTAATACTTGAAAACGGTTGATTTTAAAATCGCAAATTATTTCCATCACTCATAAAAATATGCCTATATTGTTACAATAGGTTTGTATTAAACTAAGGTTTTGTTTCCGCATGGACGGAGTTGAGTGTGACACAGCTAGGTGGAGAGCTGGATGAAGTATGTCAACGTGAGATTATAATAAAAGTGTAAGCAACTTGGAGAATGCTTCAATCGTCAATTCTGTAGTTCATGGTACAGTATAAACCAAGGCAGAATTTAACATGGTGACAGCGAGGTGGACACGTTCCTAACGCTACAGTGAGAGATCGACCAGCATCGAAGCTAACGTTAGCTAGCTGGTTAGCAATAACGTTGGATGGGGGACGCTGAGGAAGAAGAAGAAGAAGTTATCCCCGCGAGAGCAGAAAGGATGGAAGGACTGAGACCGCCACAGACGCTATGCTTGGACACTGGAAACCTTGCGAAGACGTGGAAATCGTGGAAGGAGGAGTTTACACTCTACTTGGACCTTTCTATGCCAGATGCGCCCGAAATTATGAGAGTGAAGCTGTTCTACTACCTCATTGGAGAGGCGGGTAGGGAGCTATGTGAAACGTTGATGGGTGACGGCAATTCGGCTGGGAAGAAACTGCCAGACTTGCTCACTGCATTTGATGAACATTGCAATCCCAAAGTGAATGAGACTGTGGAAAGATATCGTTTTTTCATGAGGAATCAAGGTCAGAAAGAAATTGAAGTTACAAGGGTGAATGGTTCTGTTATACAGAACCAGCTAAGTCCCTCTGCGTTGTGATTTGTCCGTCCTACTTCCCTTGTACTACTTTCAAAGACCAGGAAACTGGCTTTGCTTCACGGCGGCGAGGCAGAAATAAGAAAGGGAGAGTGTAGTTATTTCAAAAGTAGTGGTTTATTAAAATCCACAAAGTTATACAAAAATTATCTGTTTCAATCAAAATAAAGTGTGCTATAATATTAAGGTACCGAAAGCACTATGCCGCTTGCCCTCAATATTAGTCTAAGAAAGCAGTTAAAAAGAATAACGAATTGTTGAGTTGTTGATGGTCTTTGTTGTCTTGCTGACAACAAAGGATTCTGTTCTTGTTCCAAAAGCTTCTTCTCCTTGTGTTCTCCTCTGCTCGCGCCGTCCTCTGTGTGAAATCGGGAGGTGTGTCCTTGTGTCCATTCCGTTTTTGTGTGTCTTCTCACAGTCACAGCACCCCCCTTTTTATCAATGAGCCTGGAGTGTCTGCGTGATGTCACAGGAGTGACGTCAAGAAGATGTTTTCCTCCAATCACGGGCTCTCTAAGTTTGAATTTGAAATAGAAGGTTGTCCTCAGTAGGCCAACTTCTCTCTCCTTTGTTTCAAATCAGAGAAATAGATACCGTCTAAACTAACTTAATACTTTTGTTATTAAACCCAAGATATATATATTCTAATTGAGATTGATTTCATAAACACAGGCATATCATTTTTGAGTAGTTTCTCTTGATGCTAAATGAGAATCACAGTATTTTTATCATTAAGCCCACTTCTATAGTTTTCAAATAATATTCTTTTAACTTAAATCACTATCTATTTTATACAGTTAGTATTCAGCATTTTGAGTATTTTCCAATTTAGTTTTTAGAAGTGGCTTAATTTCAAAACTCGTGATTCTTTATCATAACCATAGCATTTTTCATATCATTCTGTTCAGCATAATTAGTCCAACACAACAGTAGTATTTACAGGTATTTCACCTTGATGGTCAGCATCCTAAATCAGTAAAAACACCTTTAAGTTATTTAACAATAATTCCTATTTGAGACTCCATACTAATCAGACCAGTTGGCCTGGCCTCCTGTTCCCAGGAGATAACGGCTACCTGTGATGTGGTCATATTTTGTTTTAGCTGTTTGCCCACACCCATTGTAAACAGTTGCTGTATTGTCCATCCTGTAACTAGATCTCCTAGTTACAGTTGCTTGAAGGAAACCTGTTCTTTGGCCGTTCCCAACTGCTCACAGCACTTGTATGTAAATCCACCTTTGTGGTGAGCACAATGTTAATCAATCTCTGTAAACACACACAATCTATGAACTAAGTCACTCTAGTTTTTACCAGTATATTTGATCTCCAACTGTTACACTTTGACTGTTTCTATTTTAGGATTTATGGTTTATCAAATAATACTACAAAAGCATTGACACATATGTTACTGACCTCAAAGTGCTAGCCAGTACATGTAACTTTGGAGAAATAAAGGACTCGCTCATACGTGACAGAATAGTATGTGCTGGTAACGATGCAGGGCTGAAAGAGAGACTGCTTAGAGAAGATAAGTTAACACTGGAAAAATTTCTACACATGTGCAGGGCCACAGAGTTGTCTCGGGAAAATAGCAAAACCCTCTCAGGGAACAGCGTGGAGGAGGTACACATGATCAAACAGACAGAAGGGCAGGAGATGGATACAGTGTCATGCATGTTCTGTGGGATGACACATGAAAGGAGCAAGGCAAAGTGTCCAGCCTACGGAAAGAGCTGCAAGAAATGTGGTAAAGAAAATCACTTTGCAGTTAAATGTAAAGCCAAACTGGGGAAAGAGAAAAAACATGACAAAAGAACACGTATAGTACACCATGTGACTGACCAGGATAGTGAAGAGGAATATTATGAGGACGTCATGACTATCACTACAAGAGGGCGACAAACTACTGAAGACCGAAATGACAAGGCCAAGCACAGCCAGCTGTTTGCAGGGATGTTAGTAGGCAGTGAGCTGGTGAGGTTCCAGATAGATTGTGGGGCCACGTGTAATGTTATCCCGATTAACTTGCTAAATCCAGACACAAAGCTAGAAAGTACAAAGAAAGTGCTGGTGATGTACAACAAGTCCAAGCTGCACCCACTGGGAAAATGTAAGGTTAAGGTGAGGAACCCAAGAAACCAGAAACTGTACCAGTTGGAGTTTGTAGTAGTAGAAGAGGACTGCAAATTGCCACTGCTTGGCAGGAAGGCGAGCGAAGCGATGAAGCTGATAAAAGTGGAATATGAGAACATACTAGCCATCGACATCATTGTAAAGGACGAAACAACACCTGAGAGAGAACTGACTATGGAACAAATAAAGAGGGAGTATGGAGATGTGTTCACAGGTGACGGCTGCCTGGACGGAAAGTATCGAATCGAGATCGACAAGAGGGTGGAGCCAGTTAAACTCCCCAAACGACGAGTTCCGGTGGCTATGATGACGTCACTCAAGGGAGAGTTGAGAGATCTACAAGAGAGGGAGATCATCACGCCTGTGGAAAAGAGCACGGATTGGATTAGTAGTTTGGTTACGCTGCAGAAGCCTAATGGAAAGACTAGAGTGTGCATAGACCCGCGACCACTCAACAAGGCACTGAAGCGCAGCCATTTCCCCCTGCCCACCATAGAAGATGTTCTCCCAGACCTGTCGAGAGCAAAGGTGTTTACAGTCTGTGATGTCAAACATGGATTCTGGCATGTGAAACTGGAGGAGTCGTCGAGCTATCTGACAACGTTTGCCACACCATTTGGCAGATATAGGTGGCTCAGGATGCCTATGGGGATAAGTCCGGCTCCGGAGATATTCCAGCAGAAGCTGACCCAGGCGCTGGAGGTGCTGCCAGGCATATACATTATCGCGGACGATATCCTCATCACGGGAGAAGGGGACACACAAGAGATGGCTAACAAAGACCACGACAGGAATTGAGACAGCAAGAGGTACCGTACATCGGACACATACTGACAGCGGAGGGGCTGAAAGTCGATGCGGAGAAGGTTCGAGCAGTGAGAGACATGCCGAGGCCCACCGATGTGAAAGGCATACAGAGACTAGTCGGCATGGTGAATTACCTGGCTAAGTTCTATCAACACCTATCAGACGACTGTGAGACACTGAGACAGCTCACCCATAGAGACAGCATATGGGAGTGGACAGATGTGCAAGAGGAAGCATTCTGCAGGCTGAAGGACAAGATAGCCAAAGCGCCAGTACTCAAGTACTATGACCCCAAGCAGGAACTTACGCTGCAGTGTGACGCATCAGAAACGGGACTCGGAGCAGCACTGACCCAAGGTGGACAGCCGGTAGCGTTTGCAAGCAGAGCGCTGACTCAGATGGAAAAGGGGTACGCCCAAATTGAAAAGGAATGTCTGGCCATCGTCTTCGGCGCAGAGAAATTCCATCAGTACACGTACGGCCGGAAAGTGACTGTACAGAGCGACCACAAGCCTCTGGAGAACATTGTCAGGAAGCCACTGCTGAGCGCACCCAAGCGACTGCAAAGGATGTTGCTGCGGCTTCAGTCATATGATATAGATGTGACTTACGTTCCCGGACGTGACATGTTGCTCGCGGATACATTGAGCAGAGCGTACCTGCCTGAGAGCTCAGGCGCGGGGTCAGTGGAAGCTGAGATAGAGACAGTCAATATGGTGGACTACATACCAATCTCAGAGGCAAGACTCAGCACAATACGCTCTGTGACCCGAGACGATGACACCCTACAAAGGTTAAGTGATATCATAAGGAAGGGATGGCCGAAGAATAAGAAAGACACACCGATAGATATCAGACACTATCACTCCATGCAAGAGGAGCTGAGTGTTCAGGACGAAATCGTCTTCAGAGGCACATTAATCTCAGAGGCACATTAACGTGTGTTGTCGGGCCTTATAAATAAATTTGATTTGATTTGATTAGGAGAGAGAGTTGTGATTCCAGACACAATCCGAAGCGACATCACCCGCCGCATACACTCTACTCACCTGGGAGTAGAGGGGTGTCTCAGACGGGCGAGAGAATATGTCTACTGGCCAGGAATGACCGAGCAGATCAGGACAGCCATATCCAAGTGCGACATCTGCAGAACAATGGACACAAAGCAGCAGAAAGAGACACTGCACTCACACGAGGTGCCGAGCAGGCCATGGGCCAAGGTGGGGACAGACTTGTTTACCCATAACAATATTGATTACCTACTGACAGTTGACTACTATTCAAATTTTTGGGAGGTCGACCATTTACCGGACACAAAATCGAGTACGGTGATAAGAAAGCTGAAGGCTCACTTTGCTTGTCAGGGGATCGCAGATGTTGTGGTTTCGGACAATGGGCCACAATACTCGTCACACGAGTTCGAGAGGTTCAGTCAGCTGTGGGGATTTAAACACCAGACGTCATCCCCTGGCTACCCTCAAAGCAACGGGAAAGCAGAGTCGGCGGTCAAAGCGGCGAAGAGACTCATGATGAAAGCCAAGGCGGCAGGGGAGGACCCATACCTGGCGATGTTGGATCACCGCAACACTCCATCTCAAGGGCTAGACACAAGCCCAGCTCAGAGACTGATGTGTAGGAGGACCAGAACCCTGCTACCAACGAGAGATAGTCTTCTGCAGCAGGAGGTGAAATGCACAACGGCAGAGCAGATGAGACGAGGACAAATGAGACAAGCAAAATACTACGACAGAACAGAGAGAGATTTGGACACGCTAAAAGTAGGAGAGCATGTCAGAATTCAACCCTTCGAACCGCACACAAGCTGGAGAAAGGCGACAGTGGTGCAGCCTGTTGACCACAGATCCTACAGAGTAGAGCTGGACACCGGAACTGTTCTTCGACGAAATCGACGACACCTGAGATGGGACAGGGGCACAGAGCCAGGTGGGCCGGACCTGACTATCTGTTGAGACCCACAGCACACCAGAGTCTACCGCCACTCTGGGCAGGCACATAGGGGACACACAGACTGTAACCACAAGATCGGGTCGAGCAGTTGCTAGACCAGGATATCTCATGGACTATGCAAGCTGAGTGTGTGGGGCACAGTGTGTTCAATGTTAGTTCGATATTAAGGGCATTCACCATTTAGCTCCCTTTAGTTCAGTAAAAGAAAAGGGATGTTACAATAGGATCTTTTAGTTCAGTAAAAGAAAAGGGGTGTTACAATAGGATATTTTAGTTCAGTAAAAGAAAAGGGATGTTACAATAGGTTTGTATTAAACTAAGGTTTTGTTTCCGCACGGACGGAGTTGAGTGTGACACAGCTAGGTGGAGAGCTGGATGAAGTATGTCAACGTGAGATTATAATAAAAGTGTAAGCAACTTGGAGAATGCTTCAATCGTCAATTCTGTAGTTCATGGTACAGTATAAACCAAGGCAGAATTTAACATATATGATCATAATGTCAAAAGGGGTCGGTACCGACCCCGTGGGGGGGAACAGGTTAGGGGATTTTATTTTGTAATTTTATTTATCCTTTATTTATCCAGGAATGTCCCATTGAGATACAAGATCTCTTCTTCCAGGGAGTCCTGACCAACACGGCACACAACAGGTTTCAACATAAAACAAGGGCATTAAACAAAAAATATAAATACAGAAGGCCATTTGTGCAGTGGCAAGGAGCATAATCAGATCAGCAATAGCATCAGGTAAAACAGTTACATGTTTCATGAAGGGCTAATCGTAGCGGAAGTGCCTCTAGACAAAGTTTCACTTGCAGCGTATTCCATAAAAAGTTAGCATAGTGGGAGAATGCAGCTTTACCAAGCTCTGACTGCATCAAAGGAACATTTAAAAGCATCCCATTTGCTGCTCGTCTGGTATTAAAAAAGCAAGTATAAAAGGACAGAAGTCTGGAGATATATAAGGGCAGCTTACCTAGCAATGACTTAAGGATAAGGGATGCAGACCAGAGAAAGACTTTCGTCTTGTTTACATCAGGGTCCCCCATTTTCAATTCATCAGTATGTCATAAATGTCTGGATGTAACAGTAGGCCTACTGTATATCTGTATGTGAGCCGTACTGTACTGTACCCATTCTGCAATCTGTTAATAAAGTTTTCATTCATTCATTCATTCATGTCGCGTATGTCATAAATGTTATGATGAATTGGAAATGGGGGACCCTGATGTAAACAAGACGAAAGTCTTTCTCTGGTCTGCATCCCCTTAACAATTGTGTGTATTGAGCCGTACTGTATTGTACCCATTCTGCAATCTGTTAATAAAGTTTTCAACCAATCAATCAAGTAAGAAGAAGTAGTTTTTTTCTCTTATTTTTTCTTGTTATCACTGCCGCAAGCTTTTTCTTAACTGGCCACATGTCGCCATCTAGTGGACTAATAGAGAAAATATTTTTCTTTTTCTGGGCCTTCTGGGACTGTTTCACTGAAATTCTGTTGCTAGGGAACAGTTTGGATTTTTTACTGAAAATATAGGTTCAACTTCATGGTATACATTTTCATTGATAATAATATTTCTACATTTTAAGAATTTAAGATTCCCAAAAGATGATTTCCAGGCACAGATCAGACTAGACAAACCTCATTTAAATTATTCAAATAAATATGAAAATAATGTTGTGGGTATACACAGTTCCTAAACCTTTTATGCTTGTCTGTTATTTGAATTGTCTTGAATGGTCAACAACATGTTTTGTCCAGTGCACTAATTTGGTCTAACCTCTCATGGTCTGATATGTGTTAACCCTTTCACTGCTACACTACAGAAGGTTAACCCTTTCACTACCACACTACAAAGGGTTAACCCTTTCACTACCACACTACAGAAGGTTAACCCTTTCACTACCACACTACAGACGTTGGGTTAACTTGACACCTTATCACAGAAATCTGAGTAGATATTGACATATAGCTATGTCACTTACTACTATGACATAATGAAAGAATAAGCTGCTGACTTGAAATTCCTGGTAAATATCAACGAGTGCTTGTTGCCTGTTGGCTTATTAATAGATCCTTGCATCTCAATGAGGGTGAAGGTGTAGGTTATTGAACAGTTTGCAGAAGAAAAAAAACATTTGTACACATTTGTACATAGAACATTTTTAAGGGTTTACTTTAAATATATCTGGTGGGTATCTTTAATACACCTACCGTGAACTGTTAACATACACTACATGAATGAATGAATGAATGAATGAATGAATGAAAACTTTATTAACAGATTGCAGAATGGGTACAATACAGTACAACTCAATACACACAATTGTTAAGGGGATGCAGACCAGAGAAAGACTTTCGTCTTGTTTACATCAGGGTCCCCCATTTTCAATTCATCATAACATTTATGATATACATGACATACAGATATACAGTACTGTTACATCCAGACATTTATGACATACAAGATATACAAATATACAGTACTGTTTATTTACAGACAGAGTTTCTAAAATAATATATACATTTGAGGGGGAGGAAACAGTACATTGGGGGGGGTTGGGTGGGTGGGGGGGGGGGGGGGGGGGTTGTTAATTTACCGGGGCCAGTTTCGAATTGCGGCCTCCCGTAGGTGCTCTTTTAGAGCGGTTTTGAAGGTGGGTAGGGATTCACATTATTTTACGGCTGTGGGTAGGGCGTTCCACATTGTTGTGGCATAATTGCGAAACGTGTTTAACAATATAATCATCAACTCAACTACAACTAATAGAAAAAGCATAAAAAGACTTCACATAAACACAGACAATTCAGTGACAACTACAGGCTTTGTGACTGTCATGAGCAAATCGGAATGAATCAAATGCACACAACACAAAGTAGAAGCAAGTTTAACAGTAGTTTCAATGCTGTTTGGGGAAGAGACGGTGGTGTTAGGTGTTATCTTTGTACCCCAGCTGGAGCACTGAGGTCAGCAAATAAACCGCTCTTAGATGTCCCGAGGTCTAGGCTAAAGACTAATCAAGCTTTTGCGGTGGCTGCCCCTAAACTATGGAACAGTCTTCCACTGTAAATGAGGTCTGCTGCCCAGACCCTACAGAGTTTTAAAACACAGCTGAAGACTCACCTGTTTTTATTGACGTTCTGAGGCTCGGTAAGCCACACATCCCTGGTTGTGTGGTGATTGTTTATTTTGTTTTTTTTAAATGTATTATTGTAGTTTTTATGACTTTGTGTGTGTACTGTATTTTGTATTTCTTTTAGTATTTCTGTTTTTATATTGTACAGCACTTTGGTACAACTTCGGTTGATTTAAATGTGCTTTATAATTGAATGAATGAATGAATGAATGAATGAATGAATGAATGAATGAATGAATGAATGACCTTTTATTTATATAGCACCCTTCACAGCACGAATGCACAGGGTGCTTTACACTATAGCTTAATATAAAAACACAATAAAAACAAAATCAGAAATAAATAACAACAACAAACAGCAGTTAAAAACAGTGAAACCAGATAGAAAAAGTAGAATAAAAGAATTTGGATAAAATCATGAGTCACTAATTAAAACAAAACTATAGAACAGTGAGGACAAGAAAAAGTGCCTATGCATGACCAAAGGCCTGTCTGAACAAATGTGTTTTTAGTTGTTTTTTAAAAGAGTTTTCAGAGGGGGCAGTTCGCAGGTCCAGGGGGAGAGCGTTCCAGAGCCTTGGTGCTGTCACCTCGAAGGCTCGATCTGTGAGATTCGCCTCTTCCCTGGACCTTTGATTCCTGTTCCCTGGACATTTAATTCCCTGTCTCCTCACCTCTCCAGCCCCCACCCTCGCATTCGTTTAGTCTCGTCTGCTCTTCAGCAGCCCACACCCTTGGACTATCTTTCATTATCTGTTTGATTGGTCCGTGCCGAACACACACTTCTAGTTCAAGTATCAATTACCATCACGCACCTGATGTGTGTTCTAATTAGCGCCCCAGTGGGCTTTAAATACCTTGCTCTTCCCCCCAGTCCTGGTCTGGTCGTTCCGTATCATATCTCTATCTGTAGGCTCCTACGGGAGTTTCTGTTTCTGTATTCTGAATGCTGTTCCATCTCCGGTGTGAGACGAGGTGCAAGCCTTCGCCACCTGTCGCCGTTTGCCTGGAGTGGGACACAGTACTGCGCTCTCTAATTCTCTACGGGAGGTATTCCAGTGTTCCACTCCAGACCCCGCGCCAGATGCGCTCTCCGAACCGGCGCGTTCTCCAAGCAGACGCGCACCACTGAGTCCAGACCCCGCGCCAGATGCGCTCTCCGAACCGGCGCGTTCTCCAAGCAGACGCGCACCACTGAGTCCAGACCCCGCGCCAGATGCGCTCTCCGAACCGGCGCGTTTTCCAAGCAGACGCGCACCACTGAGTCCAGACCCCGCGCCAGATGCGCTCTCCGAACCGGCGCGTTCTCCAAGCAGACGCGCACCACTGAGTCCAGACCCCGCGCCAGATGCGCTCTCCGAACCGGTGCGTTCTCCAAGCAGACGCACACCACTCCAGTCCCCGCGCCAGATGCGCTCTCCGACCCACCGCGTTCTCCAAGCAGACGCACACCACTCCAGACCCCGCGCCAGATGCGCTCTCCGAACCGGCGCGTTCTCCAAGCAGACGCACACCACTCCAGACCCCGCGCCAGATGCGCTCTCCGAACCGGCGCGTTCTCCAAGCAGACGCACACCACTCCAGACCCCGTGCCACATGCGCTCTCCGAACCGGCGCGTTCTCCAAGCAGACGCACACCACTCCAGACCCCGCGCCAGATGCGCTCTCCGAACCGGCGCGTTCTCCAAGCAGACGCACACCACTCCAGTCCCCGCGCCAGATGCGCTCTCCGAGCCGGCGCGCTCTCCTCCAGACGTCTAGCCTGCGCGCTCCTACTCCATCCCTGTAAGCAGCTCCAGTCCTCCCTGTCCAGTCCTCCTAGTCCTCCCTGTCCAGTCCTCTCTAGTCCTCCTAGTCCTCCCTGTCCAGTCCTCCTAGTCATCCTAGTCCTCCCTGTCCAGTCCTCCTAGTCCTCCCTGTCCAGTCCTCCTAGTCCTCCCTGTTCCTGCCCTGTCCTTGCCCTGGCCCTGTCCTTTAGCCTTAGCCCCTTAGCCTGCTCGCCTCTTAAAGGCACAGTGCCTATTTTTCCCAAGTTCTTGTTTTCCAGTATTTTGTGTTCTCCCTTAAAGGGACAGTGCCGCTTTTCTGTTTGTATTCAATAAATGCCCAGTTCTTGGCTTACTCTCATACCTGTCTTGTGTTGTGCGATTGGGGTCAGTTACAAACCATAACACGATCACCCCTTGTTTTCAGCCTGGACCTGGGGACCACCAGGAGGTGCTGATCGGCAGATCTGAGTGAGCGGGTGTTGGTGTAGGGATGGATGAGTTCAGTGATGTAGATAGGGGCCTGACCGTGAAGTGCTCTGAAAGTGAAAGTGAGGACTTTGAAGTGAATTCTATAGTGTACCGGGAGCCAGTGCAGGGATACCAGAATGGGAGTGATGTGACATGATTTATTTGACCTTGTGAGTAGCCTGGCTGCAGCATTTTGGACCATTTGTAGTTTGTCTGTGGATGATTTGGTGAGACAGGTGAAAAGTGAGTTGCAGTAGTCAAGCCTAGAGGAAATAAAAGCATGCACGGACAGTTCTAGTTCAGAGTGAGATATGATGGTGCGTAGTTTTGCAATGTTTCTGAGGTGAAAGAAGCAGGTGCGTGTGAGTGTTTTGACATGTTTGTCTAGGTTCATGGCCTGGTCGAAGACAACACCCAGCTTTCTCAGGTGGGGACGCATGTTGTCTTTAAGGGACCCCAAGTGAGTGGCCACTCTAGCTGCAGTCTTTTCAGCTGCTATGATCAGCACCTCCGTTTTTTTTGCATTTAACTGGAGGAAGTTACTCCCCATCCAGCTCTCAATGCCGAGCAGGCACTCCTGGCACAATTGAAGTTGACCTTGACCTAGTATCAACCAGTCCGTAGTCCAGGAGAATAATCCACAGCTTGTTGTGCAACTTCAGTGGCCAGTAGCAGCAGACCATTACTTCCTATAAGAATGTCACTCGAAGTATTGATTGTTAGATGATTGTAATTGACAGACCATCTATTTCTATTGTTTGTGTATTGTCTTGAGTCAGGGGGCCGGCTAGATGTCTTGTTCATCTCCCTGATCCTCTGGACTGTGCGAATTGAGAGGTGACTATGAAACACTTGCTGCCTTACACAACCTCTTCACCACGCTCCCCCGCGGCAGGCGGCTACGGCTGCCCAAGACACTTAGGTCCCGTCACAGACTCAGTTTCTTCCCCTCAGCAGCTCGCCTGGTAAACGAGTCAGGTGTCCCCCTGCTCCACCATTTGTACTACAATATGGTGAATAAAGTCATCTGAATCTGAATCTGAATCTTACAATGAACTGAACAAATAGGAATTAATTCAATTAAACATAATAATTAGTATTACTGTATAGATATAGGGTACGGATACAATACTTTATCTATTAAGAAGAATTGATACAGGGGCGGCTACGTGGCGTAGTGGGCAAGGCGCTCGCCACGAATGACGGAGACGCTGGGCTTGCCTGTTCGAGCCCAGCGCTCCACATTGCTTTCAGTTTAGCTGGTCGTTCATACTAATACACATTGGCCGTATTAGGGGGTGGGAAACTGATGGGTGGGGATCAGGCGTTGTGGACAGCGACTCCTACAGGTCGGTTGGTGCGCCTGCGCAGTAGAATCAGGAAGTGTCGGGGGCAGCGTGAGCCTCCCACGCGTTACTCCTCGCCACTGAGAGATCGAGCTGCGCAGGTGAAAAGATGCGACTGCTGTTACCTCAAGTACCGGAGGGGACTTGTGCTATGTATGACTTAGTCCACATTGCAGCCGGCTTGTGGGAGGCAAGAAACAGCGTTCGTGACAGGGGAGGGTTGAATTGGATGATACGAAATTGGGATGGGAGAAAAATATAGGAAAAATGGGAGAAAAAGTGGATAAAAAAAAGAAGAAGAATTGATACACATTAGGCTGGGAACTCCTAATAAGAGTTTATCTCAGGAACCCTCATTTAATAAGAGTTTATCTCAGGAACCCTCACCTGAGAACATTGTTGTTCTGATTTAGTACATAATTCCATAAGCATCTTGGTGGGAGATAACAGAGGAGAGACTGCACCTTAACATCAGAGTCATTCTGATACCTTCTCTCACTCTGCTTAACTTCTAGCCCATGAAATTATAGTGAAATTAAACAAGTCCTGGTTATTTTCTGGGGAGCCCTGGACCCCACGTTGAGAACCACAGCTGTACCTGATAGAACTGAAGGTTTGGGGAGCGCACGCTCCGATCACCAGCTCACAGCTGCAGCTCTTGGTGCCAGGGATCAAACCGGTGACTTTTCAGTTCCTGGTGACCTTCTCTACTGTAGCTCTTGGCCAATCTGCTACCCCAACTTCAGGGAAGTTACACAAGGAAGGAACTTGTCTTCCCGCATATCCAGTCCTGACCCCTGCCCTGGTACTTTGGAATCAAGAAGCTGATATGAAGCTGATATGAACCTGATATAAACCTGATATGAACCTGATAAGAACAGACAGTGGCAGACGGTCCTTGGCCTTGCATCATGTTTATGACGTGTGGTAAGATGTGGTCGAGGTGTTGAGATGTGTATATAAAGACCAGAGCAGCCTCCTCTCATCACTCATCTCTCTGACCGACCTGATACCTGAGGAACAGCTGATATTCACCTCATACAGGTGAGAGAAGAAAGGTCTACATCTCTCTCTCTCTGTTTCTGTCTTTCACCCATCTCTTTCTCTCCCCCTTTCATTCATTATGTTAGCTGTTCTTTCTCTCTATCTCTCTTTCTATTTTCCTCCAGCTCTCTGTCTATTCTCTCATCCCTGTCTTTCTATCTCTCTCTCTCTCGCTCCTCTTTTTCTCCATTAATGACAGGTCTCTCTCTCTCTCTTTCCTATTTTTCTCCATTAATGACAGGTCTCTCTCTCTTTCCTCTTTTTCTCCATTAATGACAGGTCTCTCTCTCTCTTTCCTCTTTTTCTCCATTAATGACAGGTCTCTCTCTCTCTCCATTAATGACAGGTCTCTCTCTCTTCTCTCTCTCCATTAATGACAGGTGTCTCTCTCTCCATTAATGACAGGTCTCTCTCTCTCCTCTTTTCTCCATTAATGACAGGTCTCTCTCTCTTTCCTATTTTTCTCCATTAATGACAGGTGTCTCTCTCTCCTCTCTCTCTCCATTAATGACAGGTCTCTCTCTCTCTCTCTTCTTTTTCTCCATTAATGACAGGTCTCTCTCTCTCTCTTTACTGTCTCTCTCCATTAATGACAGGTGTCTCTCTCTCCATTAATGACAGGTCTCTCTCTCTCCTCTTTTCTCCATTAATGACAGGTCTCTCTCTCTTTCCTATTTTTCTCCATTAATGACAGGTGTCTCTCTCTCCTCTCTCTCTCCATTAATGACAGGTCTCTCTCTCTCTCTCTCTCTCTCTCTCTCTCTCTCTCTCTCTCTCTCTCTCTCTCTCTCTCTCTCTCTCTCTCTCTCTCTCTCTCTCTCTCCTCTTTTTCTCCATTAATGACAGGTCTCGCTCTTTTCTCTCTCTCTCCATTAATGACAGGTCTCTCTCTCTCCATTAATGACAGGTCTCTCTCTCTCTCCATTAATGACAGGTGTCTCTCTCTCTCCATTAATGATAGGTATCTCTCTCTCCATTAATGACAGGTCTCTCTCTCTCCATTAATGACAGGTCTCTCTCCATTAATGACAGGTCTCTCTCTTTTCTCTCTCTCTCCATTAATGACAGGTCTCTCTCTCTCCATTAATGACAGGTCTCTCTCTCTCTCCATTAATGACAGGTGTCTCTCTCTCTCCATTAATGACAGGTCTCTCTCCATTAATGACAGGTCTCTCTCTCTCCATTAATGACATGTGTCTCTCTCTCTAGACCTCCATCATGAAGTGTCTCCTGCTCCTCTCTGTCCTCCTCTGCGTGACTCTCTCTGTTAGCGCTGCAGCAGGTAACACTGTTTATTCTAGGAGGCCTTTTCACTACAATGTTTCATGTGTTGCTAGGGAACAGCTAAGCCTCCTGTTGATTTCCTGTTGGGTCCGTTGCATTATTTGCTAATATCGAAATAACAAATTAGTATCCCTAACTAGACCAGTACCCATCGCCCAATACACCATTACCCATTATAACTAACTAGTATCCCTAACTAGACCATTCACATTATAACTAACTAGTGTGCTATGTGTTTGTTTGTGTGTGTTCCAGTAGTGCGTTCTGGTCTTTGTGCTCGTGGTTGGACTGAATACCAAGGCCGCTGCTACCGTGTGCTGAACAGTCACAAGACGTGGCTCAGTGCAAGAGTAATTATTAACCAGTACATTATCCATTAACAATACAAGAACTGAGACATTATTTCCTTTGTTTTGTTTTTGTAAAATAATAATAATAATAATAATAATAATAATGATACACATATAATAATGATAATAGCAGTCTGTTTTTGTATGTTTCTAAACATTCTCTCTCTCCCCCCCCCCTCTCTCTCTCTCCCCCCCCCTCTCCCCCCCCCCCCCCCTCTCCCCCCTCCCCCTCCCCCCACCAGTCTTACTGTAATAACCAGCAGGCCCGGCTAGCCTCAGCTCATGACTCCTATGAGTATGCTTTCCTCCAGAGGCTGACCGGCCTGACGGACGAGCGAACCACAGCCTGGTTGGGGGGACACATCTTCCAGGTATAAGAAGCCCCTGCATTCAGCACAGAGCATGAAAATAACGACCAACCATGTTACTAACTCATTCAGTGATTCAATCATTCAGTTATTCAGTCATTTATTCAGTTATTCAGTCATTCATTCCGTTATTCAGTCATTCATTCAGTTATTCAGTCATTCATTCAGTTATTCAATCATTCAGTCAGTTATTCAATCATTCAGTCAGTTATTCAATCATTCAATCATTCAGTCATTCATTCAGTTATTCAGTCAGTCAGTGATTCAGTCATTCATTCAGTTATTCAGTCAGTCAGTGATTCAGTCAGCAGCACTGGCATTCGCTCTATTATCACCCAGATTGGATCTTTATGCCAGGTGTAAATATGGCCTATAATATTTGAAAGAAAAGTATATTCTCTGAAGTATATTTTAGTATATACATGTTTGGGGGAGGTGTAGGTCTACAACTAATGTTTATTTAGACAAAGGTACCTGTCCCTGGGTACATAAAGGTGTATGTGTACATAATGGTCTAATGTTTTGTCTGTCCATCAGAACACCTGGCTCTGGGAGGACGGGTCAGAGTTGGACTACACCAACTGGCATGATTACTCCGGAAGTACCAGCAGCTTTCCATGTGTCTATCTGAACTCTGGAGGTAAGCAGTGTTATTATAGATTCAATATTTCATTATGTCTATCTTTTTTATTTACCCTGATGGTCCTGGGTCCCTGATGGCGCTGGGCCCCTGGGGCATTAGCTCAGTATGTCTGGTCAGTAATGCAGACATGTTGATCATGATAGTTCATCTTCATAGTAGTGCTGTCAATAGATTAAAAAAATTTAACTAATTAATCCCAACATTTTCTGTAATTAATCTAGATTAATCTAGATAAAAAAAAAACTGCATTTTTCTACTTAAGACCGAAGCTTGTAACAGATATTTTCTTGAGTAAAATCATGGAATTCATGTAACATCAACACAAAGAAAGTATATTTAGATTCAAAGACTATTTTAATAGCTTTCTTTGAATACAGTTTATCTCCTGTGAAATACAAATGTTCAACAAAACCATCAACATTGACTCAGCTAGACCTCTTTCTTATATTATATTGAAAAATGTTCACTCCATAGATTAATCTAGATTAATTTTCTTTAACGCTTTAAAGAATTTAAATTAATCTCCAGAGTTAAAGCATTAATTTTGACAGCCCTACTTCATAGGTAAGGAAATCAGAGAGGGCACCATACTGAGGTTGTAGTGGGGACACGTTATAAGATAGTGGTTCTCAAAGAAAGGTCCCAGGACCCCCAGGGTTCCTGGAGGGAGCTGAAGGGGGTCCCTACTCCCTAGCAGCAAACCAACACGTGTTTGACTGCATCCCTGTATGAAGCTCTGTCTGTAACCATAGAACTCATGTTCTGCACGTCACAAAGAGACACAGGGTTCTGTTTGTTTGTATTCTGTTTGTTGCAAGGGGAATGTGCAGATTACATGTAGCAACTCAAACACAGAATACTTGAGAATCTTCTATAATCTCTGAATAATGGGCCTCATTTATGGATAATTATGTGTGAAAGGTAGGAAGTTGGTATAAAGAATGTATTCAAATTGACTTAAAACACAAAATATTCAACTATTTACACAAACTCATCTATTTTTATTTATTTTATCAGCGCATTTTAAGTGTATTTCTAAAAAGTATTTGTGTATTTTGCTTCATAAATGAGGTTGATCATGTTTGTGACTTGCTTTATATATTCTATCTAATTAAATCCTTATTCTGATGTGTCTCTCAGCGGGCTGGACAAACAGAGCCTGTACTGAGTCCAGACCCTTCATCTGTATGAGGACTTTTGACAACTGCTAGCCTGGATGACCTTTGACCCCTGAACCAGGACCAACAGCAGAACATGCAGCACTGTTTCATAACCACAAGGTCTCAGATGCTGCCACCGTCTCTCTTAATTATGAATGTGATTCACTAACTGAAACCCAGAGAATCTGATTATGTTGAACACTGGAACATATAACTAAATAAACGTGTCATGAATAAAACATTGTGTTCACTGATGTGATTCTATTTCAAAGTTCAAGTTCAAGTTCAAGTTTCTTTAATATTTGTCATACA
This sequence comes from Notolepis coatsorum, assembly GCF_963971535.1. Taxonomy (NCBI): domain Eukaryota; kingdom Metazoa; phylum Chordata; class Actinopteri; order Aulopiformes; family Paralepididae; genus Notolepis; species Notolepis coatsorum. The sequence goes on from NC_140166.1 coordinate 100,424,343, forward strand.
GAAGTACAGAATACTTTTATACAAAATGCTTCTTACTGTTACGCTCCAGAGACTGTGCAAGACAAGATAAGTATGAAATAAAATAACATAGTAAAATTAGAAGTAAAAAAATGAGGTCACAGTGTTCAGTTTAGACATATGTACAATGTTCGATGCAGAATAGACGTAGTTACCATACAATATACAATACTGTGCAGTGTACTAATATACAATACTATATAGTGCAAGGCAGAAATGGGACGAGGTGCAATTTAGGTACAATTCACAGTAGGTGTACGAGTTGTAGTGCAAATCCTTTATCAATAAATATAAAGTGTAAAGTGTGTTTGTGTGATCTAAAGTGTGGAGAGTGGGTGCTGCAGTGTGTTGTTTGTTTGAGTGAGTGTGTGCGTGTGGGTGTGTGTGCTGTGTGCATTTGATGGTTGTTGCATAGTGTTTATTGTTCGTTTAGCAGCCTGATGGCTTGGGGATAGAAGCTTCTTCTGAGTCTTTCTGTGCTCGCCTTAAGACTCCGGTATCGCTTGCCTGACCGCATCAGTTCAAAGAGGCAGTTGTTCGGGTGGCTCGAGTCCTTAATAATTCTCTTAGCCTTCCCCTTGCACCGCTTGTTGTAAATGTTCTGGAGGGTGGGAAGCCCCCCTCCAATTGTGCGTTCGGCTGAACGTGTCACTCTTTGTAGTCTGCTACGGTCTTGTGCAGTGCTATTCCCAAACCAGGAGGTGATGTTGCCGGTCAGGATGCTCTCTATTGTACATGAGTAGAAGTTCCTAAGGATCTTCTGACTGACTTGGAACTTCCTTAGGCGCCTGAGGAAGTAGAGGCGTTGTCGTGCCTTCTTCACAACACTGTCAATGTGTGTGGTCCATGTCAAGTCCTCGGATATGTGGGCTCCGAGGTACTTGAAACTGTTCACTCTCTCAACCGGTGCCCCGTCGATGCTGAGGGGGCTGTAGTCCTTGACCCCCGACCTCCTGAAGTCCACAATCATCTCTTTTGTTTTGCTGACGTTCAGGGAGAGGCAGTTCTCCTGACACCACTGTGACAGGTTCTCTACCTCTTCCAGGTAGGCCCTTTCGTCGTTGGCAGAGATCAGGCCCACCACTACTGTGTCATCAGCAAATTTGATGATGGTGTTGTTGTTCCGCTGTGCTACGCAGTCATGTGTGTACAGGGAGTAGAGGAGGGGGCTCAGAACACAGCCCTGGGGGGCCCCTATGTTGAGCGTGATGGATGAGGAGGTGCAGTTGCCGGCTCTTACCACCTGGGGTCTGCCCGTCAGGAAGTCCAAGACCCACTGGCAGAGGTCATAGTTCAAGCCCAGGTCCCTGAGCTTGGCTATGAGTTTGGAGGGGACTATGGTATTGAATGCTGAGCTGTAGTCGATGAACAGCATTCTCACATAGTTCCCCTGCCTCTTGTCCAGGTGTGATGCTGCTGTGTGCAGCACATGGGCTATGGCGTCCTCCGTGGACCTGTTGGGGCGATATGCAAATTGCAGAGGGTCCAGGTTGATGGGGAGGGAGGAACAGATGTAGCCCTTCACTAGCTTCTCAAAGCACTTCATGGCTATGGAGGTGAGGGCTACAGGGCGGTAGTCGTTGAGGCAAGCGGGCGTAGATTTTTTGGGTACAGGGATGATGGTGGACTTCTTCAGACAGGTGGGGATGACAGCCTGTTCCAAGGACAGGTTGAAGATGTCAGTGAATACCGGGGCCAGTTGGTCGGCACAGATTTTTAGGACGCGGCCGGGGATGCCGTCCGGTCCTGCTGCCTTCCTGATATTCACTTTTTTAAAGATCCATCTCACCTCATGCTCTGTTACCCTGAACACTGAGTCTCCATCAGCAGACCCCCCCCCCCCCCCATTGCCGTGGTTTGTAGGCTGGTGTTGTTATTCACAGCCTCAAACCTCGCATAGAAGGAATTGAGATCATTTGCTAAGGAGATGTCACTGTTCAGTTTGAGGGGGGTGCCTTTGTAGTCTGTCATTGTTCTGAGGCCCTGCCACATCCCTCTAGAGTCAACCTGTTCAAACTGAAGTTCAACTTTATCCCTGTAACGCCGTTTTGCCTCTATTACTGCTCTCCTGACGTTGTATCTTGCCATCTTGTGTTCTTCCATGTTGCCTGTCACCAGCCCGGTGTTGTATGCTGATGTGCGCACTTTCAGAGCCTCACGGACGGATTTGTCTACCCAGGGCTTTTGATTTGGGTAGATTTTAATTTTGGTGGAGGGGATTGTTTCTTCTACCAGAGTACAGACATAGTCAATTACCGTTTCGGTGTATTCGTTAATATTGGCTGTGTTATCACGGAATACACTCCAGTCTGTGCATTCAAGTGCAGCTTGGAGCGACTCCTCTGACGTCACGGCCCAACGCTTAACCTCTCGCGAGACCACCGGCGTTCGCTTGAGACTTTGTTTGTACTTTGGCAAAAGAAAGATGGCGGCGTGATCGCTTTTACCGAATGGACTAAGAGCCTGTAGTATATAGTATAGTATAGTATAGTACTATCATAGTACTATCATATAGTACAGTACTATATGATTCATCTGGTCAAAAGCTTAAGATTTTCTGTTCAATATTCATTGTTTAATATTATGACTATGGATCAAAAATAAAGAAAGCAAGAAAAACACATTTAAAGCAGTTGAAATGTATAAATAAAGAAAAAGTACTCTCAGCCTTCCTACTTTCTCACTAAAGAAAAGGTACTCTCAATAAAGTAAAAGTACTCTCAGCCTTCCTACTTTCTCACTAAAGAAAAGGTAATCTCAATAAAGTGAAAGTATTCTCAGCCTTCTTCCTACTTTCTCACTAAAGAAAAAGTACTCTCACTAAAGAAAAAGTACTCTCAATAAAGTAAAAGTACTCTCAGCCTACCTACTTTCTCACTAATGACAAAGTACTCTCAATAAAGTAAAACTACTCTCTCAATAAAGTAAAAGTACTCTCAATAAAGTAAAAGTACTCTCTCCCAAAGGCAGAAACCTTGATCAGTGTACTTTACACCTAGGCCTTCAGTGCTACTGTATGATGTATCTATAAGGAGGTGTAGTCTGACGTCACTCTGGACCGCCCACGAGGTCCACCTGTATAGGGATTTATCGCTGGGAAAATGGATTATCGGCTATTGTAACAATTCTGCCTCGTGAACATTGGAAAGCTTTCCATTTTTGCACAAAATGAGTTCCCTTCTATCACTAACATTATTGTTGGAAGCATTTCTGGTAGAAATATAATTTTACGATTAATTGCGAATTGTTTCATGTTGAGCTATATATTGTGGATGAATGCACACAGAAAGGTACACCATGCCAATGTTCATGCTTTATTTGTTTTAAACTAGACTATTTAGAAATGTGTCCATTGGAAATACATTGCAATTTCAAGCGAGGTGGACCGGCCAGAAACAACAATGACGTAACCACTACACCAGTAGAGGTTTCTCTATGACAACACGTGAAACACAAATTCACTCATAATTCATAATTATTATTAATTTACATATACCTATATATATATATATATATATATATATATTTTTTTTTTTAATTATTATTATTATTATTATTATTATTATTATTATTATTATTATTATTATTATTATTATTATTATTATTATTATTATTATTATTATTATTATTATTATTATTATTATTATTATTATTATTATTATTATTATTATTATTATTATTATTATTATTATTATTATTATTATTATTATTATTATTATTATTATTATTATTATTATTATTATTATTATTATTATTATTATTATTATTATTATTATTATTATTATTATTTTTATTTTTATTATAAATGCCAGTGCATTTTTTTTCTTCTAAAATGGCCAAAATTTACAGCTCTGAGCAGGCCTGCACTGCAGTAATGCCTGCAGTAATTATTCGTGCAGAATAACTGCACAGGTTGACCCAGGGTTAAATAAATAATAGCCAATCAAAATAGGCTATTAATGTCATCTAAGCACGGTCTGTGCATTTAAACTCTTGCCATTGAATGGAGGTTTGAATGATTGACAGCCCTTGACATCCAATACACGGAGGTTGAATGATTGGCAGCCTTGCAAATCCAATCAGAGTATGGCTCCTACGACTGCAGCTCTGTAGCTACACGGCTGTTTCTCCCCTCACGGGATTGATTGATTGATTGAACATTTTATTAACAGAGCACTGAGAGCAGCCACGTTCGAAACCTCTATATTAGTGTATCTAACATTTAGCACTTTAATAGCGGGACATTTACTGAGGACCAGCACAACACACATGTGGATATTATGATTTAACAAGTCTATCTGTCCAGGAGGATGACAACATTATTGCAGGTACTGTAAGCATAAGCAGGCAGCCTAGCAGTTTCTAGCTTGGATGCTAATAACTACTAACGTTATCACGCTAGCTTGGGGGACCCTGATGGAAACAAGACAAACGTCTTTCTCAGGTCTGCATCCCCTTAACAATTGTGTGTATTGAGCCGTACTGTATTGTACCCATTCTGCAATCTGTTAAATAAAGTTTTCATTCATTCATTCATGTAATGTATCAGGTTGGCTGCTGGCTGCTAATGCAGCCTGCGGATAATATTTGCATGTGCACGGTGTTAGTGATGCTGGCTAAATGAATGAACGTTGTGTCTGAATGTTTGCCGCTAGCTTGTGGCTAGGCTAACGCACTTCGCTGAAGGTGCACAGCTGAGCTAGTGTCTTTGTGGCTTTCCCGGTTTGTCACGGTGAGATTCATGTGGGGAACTTTGGTGTGTGTGTGCAGCTCTGATGAATGAGAACTGCTGTCTTGTGCCGTTGTGTGGGTTTGTGTCTGAAACGACCGGTGGCTTGTGTGTGTTGCGTAAGATGCAGAAGTAAACATTGCCAGGGGCAGGCATGAGGCATTCTGGTTAATGTAGTCATTGTAGTTCTCCCTCGCTTTCACCCACAGTTAAAGGAGACATGACATGCTGGTTTGATGAAATGTATAGTGTAAATGAAAAGAATAGTGTATGTATATTCAATAGTAGTATTGATAGTATATTAATATGTATATGTATATTGATATTAATATTAATTAATTGATTGATTGGTGTTGGTATTAATATTAATATATAGTGTATATTAATATTATGTTTTCATCTGTGTCCACTGACCACTGACACACAGTGGGGGATGTTTTAAAAATATAATTTAATATATAATATAATATAATAATTTGTGCTTCACCAAAAAATTTGGTCACCAGCCTCCACTGGGTTGGATCAAGCTTCTTCATTAAAATCAGTCCAAGAAATCAACTTGTGTTTTGCGTCATGCCGAGGATGTCACATACCCAATGGAATGGATTACATACAGATTAATAGACATAAACACATACCCATTGGATTACATACAGAATAATACACCACATGCTACATGCCATATAAAAGTAGGCATCATTCATTCAATCTTTATTTTGATCCACTTTTTCTCCTCTTTTTCTATTTTTCTCCCATCCCAATTCCAATGTGCCAATTCTTCCCTCCCCTGTCTTGAACGTTGTTCGCATATGCCCCCCACTGGTCGGTTGTAACGTGTGGGAGGCTCACACTACCCCCGCCATTTCCTGTCTCTGCTGTGCAGACGTCCCCAACCGACCTGTAGGAGTCGCTGTCCACAACATCCAGATTACCACCCATCGACTTCCACCCCCTAACTCTGCCAATTGAGTTAGTATGACGGCTGGCCCAAGCCGGAGGCAACGCCGACAGCCGGAGTCGAACCCGGTGTCTCTTGCGTTGGTGACGAGCGCAATGTCCGCTGAGCCACCCAGCCGCCCTTCATTCAATCTTTATTTAATCCTGAAAGATCCTTGATAGCAAGTTCTCATTTACAATGACATTGAGAGGTAGGCCTAGAATACATAACACAAAACAATATGGAAACAGAAAAGTCTATCAATGAAACTATTTAAATTATTGATTGACATCATTGGTGAGTAAGACATGGGGCTGGGGGTCAAGAATTCAGAACACATGGAAGTTATCCAAGTCGAGGGCGGGATGGAGGGGAGTTAATTTCTCCCTGGAGGGCAAGACGGATATTTGCAACGGTTCCGGTTATACACCCCCCCCCCCCCGGTTCCGGTTATACACCCCCCCCCCCCCCCCCCCCCCATTTTTATTAGCTAATTCTAAAAGGATCAGACATGCCTTCAGAAAAATCTAAAAATAGAATCTCAAAAAGCTTTTCTGTGTGTTATGATATCAATGGCCCTTATGTGTGTCTTATAACCACTGTGCGGGGCAAACTTTTCATCATGTGTCTCAACCCCATGACACACGAGCTATCATAAAAAGAAAAGTTAAGACCCCCTCTGTTTAGAGAAGTGTGTGGAAGTGAGCCAGAGACAATGGTTCTTCACTCTGCCTAAAACATTTAACCTCTTTAACCAACACCTCGCCCCACGTCCCTACTTTGTATTTGAAACACGTCTCGTCTTTAGTTGACACGCTAAACCTGTTCAGATCAGGACCAGTGCTACTCAGATGAGGACCATAATAGTCATCATACTGGAGACATGATCATCTTCAGAAACATATATAATATGGTGCAAAAAATCACTAACATCTCAGAGTGATGGCATGGCATTAGAAACACACACTATTTGAATTGTGTGAAGGGTTTAAATAGTTTTTTTTTTATCCACTTTTTCTCCCATCCCAATTTCGTATCGTCCAATTCAACCCTCCCCTGTCTTTGAACGCTGTTTCATGCCTCCCACAAGCCGGCTGCAATGTGGACTAAGTCATACATAGCACGAGTCCCCTCCGATACTCGAGGTAACAGCAGTCGCATCTTTCCACCTGCGCGGCTCGATCTTTCAGCGTCGGGGGTCTGGGCTTTGGAGGGGCCCCGCCCCCGTCGCTTCCTGATTCTACTGCGCAGGCGCACCAACCGACCTGTAGGAGTCGCTGTCCACAACGCCCGATCCCCACCCATCAGTTTCCCTCCCCCTAATACTGCCAATGTGTATTAGTGCGGACGACCAGCTAAACTGAAAGCAATGTGGAGCGCTGGGCTCGAACAGGGAGATGATCTGTTTGAGCCCAGCCTCCAGTATTCGTGGTGAGCGCCTTGCCCACTGCACTACATAGCCGCCCTAAGGGTTTAAATTGTTAAATAAATACGTTTCTAGTGCCATGTCTCACTCTGAAGAAGACAATGTTGTGTTGAAACCTTAGTGATATTAGATATTTTTCTAAAGATGGATTTTGATATCTCCTTCCATATCAAACCATTCAGACAAGATTCCATACAATATAATAATACTAATACTAATAATGATAATAAATACATATAAATTACATCACCATAGTCCAGGACTGATAAGAAAACTGCTTCGACAACTCTCTTCCTACTAATCAAAGGAAAACCGGTTCTGTTACAGGTACGGGCAGGGTAATAGTAGAAGACATAAATAGAGGCAATACAATTATAGTAAAGATTAAAATTAAGCAGTGTAAACAAAGGTTCAGATGAGGGTCTGTATGCCCTCAGTTATATTATACGCTACAGTAAATGTGGACAATAAAAAAGTGTGAGCTTAATACATTAGAGTGATTGGGGGAAAGAACTTAAGTAGACTCCAAGACTTTCGCTAAGCATATACGACGAGAGGCAGATGTTGGTTTTCAAACAAAGCACTACTTCTTTCATTCGAGTAGATTAATGAACACGCATACAATGGTGGATAAACAAAAGGGGAGAAATCTCCATCTTCAAAACACGTTAAATACGCTTCATAATAGGATACTCTATAGTAATCGGGGGAAATAAAAGGGGAGAAAGCAAGGTCTCCAAAATACGCTGAGTGGTAAACACGTCAAACGACGGTGCTGCATATCTACCGAATTAGTGCGGTCCCACAACAAGAAAAACTATTTAACAAAACAATTAAGTATTCAGACAGATATTTAAGAATATGTTATGATCTATTTAAACCCAAGGCATTAAATGAGATTGTGATGAGCTAAATATATACAAAATCATAATTTATAGGGTACTTTCTATTGGGAAGTAGCTGTCCCAAACCCTGACCCGTAAATTTAAATGTATGTAAATAACACTTAATTTTTTTTAGATTTAGTTCAATGGTGGCATTTCAAAGATCTTCATGATTAAGCTTAAACTGAAGTTGAAAAATTTAGATTTAGTGTGGGTTTAATTTTTTTATTAACTCTTAACCTGCAAGGGCCACATGGCCCTTTTTAGGACGATTTGCCCACCGGCACTTTGGCAACCACTAGTGGCTCGGGTGTGCATATTTTGTAATACAATATATATATATCGAATTGAAGCGCCATTTATTGCCTGTCGATAGCCCTTTTAGGTGACAAAATTTGTTCAGCGGTTCTCGAGTTACATGCCGATATTTGAGGCTTGTGCAAAGTACACGGTATTACGCAAAATACCACTCCCGATTCATGGGGCTCTAGTTCCGTCAATCATTTGACGATCTCGAAAATGATTATGGAGGGTTGTAGCCAATGAGTGTGGCTTTCCAATGATACCCCAACTGAGGATGTACGAATCAGGGATCTAGGTGAAAAACTAACGAGCGAAAACAGGAAGAGAAAAACCGCTGAATGAATTGAAGTCTATGAGACAACTGAGCTTTTCTTTTGTACACAGTTTACCAAAATCACTTCTAATCACTCATTTCTTAACTGATCTTTATGAAATTTGGACATGTACTACATAAGGTTTCAGGCTATGGATCTCGGGAGTTTTTTTAAGCCATACGAATTTCTGGGGAAATACTACTTCTGGACTACTAACTACTACATAAAAACTACAACTCAAATTCAGACCTATGTTACTCTATTTCATTAGCACTAAAAGTGATCTTTCTTTATTGTATCATACACTTCAGAATGTTATCTATATCTATAAGTATAAAGTATAGTATTTTGGTTTGCAAAAAAAGCATGCAGTCCTCAAAAATGAAAACTAAAATGGCCACTTTTGGGGGCGCAGGTTAAGAGGTTAAAAAACGATACAGAAAAAATCGAAGGTTATCCTATAACCCTAGTTACATGAGTTCTTGTGAGCGTTCTGCTCTAGTGGGATTTAACCTCATGACCTATATATAACTGAAAGCTTTCGCTACATGCACCTTCACTTGTCCGGCCACGCCCATTTCCGCTTATGAATATAAGCGAGGGGCGTGACCGTGCTTCTTCCTTCCAGAGTCTTGACCTTCATTCAGAAGACAGTCAGGGGTCCTCAGTGAGTGAGGAGCAGAACGCTCACAAGAACTCATGTAACTAGGGTTATAGCCATGTGCTTGCTAGCATTCTTTAGTTATGCTCAAAGTTAGCTAGAATTGTCACTACCGAAACTTGATTGAAAACGTTAACAGATTGCAGAATGGGTACAATACAGTACAGCTCAATACAACAACTGAGGATGAAGACCAGAAAAATACTTTTGTCTTGTTTACATAAGGGTCCTCCATTTTCAATTCATCAAGTTAAATGATCTTGTGGAATTTAAAACGGCACAATTAATGTATAAAGCAAAAAGTCATGCACTTCCAAGAAACATTCAAGAACTGTTCTTTGATAGGGAGGGGGGTTATAATCTGAGGGGAGAACTCAATTTAAAAGTGCTAAATGTACGCACTGCCATGAGAAGACACTGCATCTCGATATGTGGAGTGAAACTGTGGAACAGGCTAAATCTGGTGCTAAAGCAATGTCCAAACATGAGACAATTCAAACTGATGTATAAGGAAATGATGTTCACAAGGTACAGGGATGAGGAAGGGACTTGATATTCACAGGTGTTTACATTTTATTGTATTTCTTTCATGTTTTACATATATAGTTTTTGTTTTGCTATATATATATATATATATTTTTTTTTTCTTTTCTTTTTTATGTTTTAAAATAGGGGTAGGATTAAATAAGTGTATACTTCTTCCTACTCTTTTTCGAACATGTAGATTGAGTTGTGTTTTGCTTTTGTTATTGTTTGTTTGTATTCATTGCATGTTCGAAATAAAGATTTCAAATCAACACCAGCTCCCTCTGGTGTTGTGATCGTGGTATTCACTGACCTTTGGGAAGTATTTTGACATGTACATGGGTACCTTGGTCGTGTAGTGTATCTTGTAGACCAGGCCCATTGCAAGTTGCTGTACTCTGTCGTCTACTCTAAGCCATCCTAGGTTGTCAAAGTGGGCAGGGGTGAGGTGGGTTCTAGGAGTAAGGTCAAGCAGTAGTCTGACCCAGGGGCATCATTTTGGTATGGCAAGGTATGGCACTCGCCATACCTTGGCAAATTAAAAAGAAAATATATACAATATATATATATATATATATATTTTTTTTTTATAATTACAATTTTTTGTATGTTGATTTAGAATTCGAATGTCAACATTATGAACGAAGCTTCGAACTATTCGGTACAGCCCTAGCATGTTTTGATATTGTCAATTATCTCACTTTTACTCGGTGACTTTTACTACTAACTCAAATATGCCACAAAAAAAAGGAAAATGGACATACAGACGTTTTTTAATCAAAGGGCAGCAGAGACAAGTGATACAGGGACACAGGTAAGGTCTTACAATGGCTTAGTGATTATAACAGTGCAGTTCAGCATTCAGTAACCCATACTTTTTGTGAACGTGTTTTTGATACTACACACCTCAAAACCGTACCTAAGGAAAATTGGCTCAATTGCAAGAAAAATAATAGACAGTTATGATATTACATTCTGCATAAATTGTATGCAAAATATTGTGGTTCCCTGCTTTAGTCTGTTGACACATTTCTATACTAAAAATGCTTGTGTAGTCCTGTGTCATACCTAAATGGCATATAAGTGTATAGAAACAACTCACCAAAAGTGACTATTGCGCAACTGATTTGACAAAAAAAATCCACCAAGGGGGGGAAACCCACCCTTCACCCCCCCCCCCCCCCCCCCTCCAGAATTGCCATACCTTGGCTTTTACTGAAATGACGCCACTGGTCTGACCAGTTTGTTTTGAGATGTTTGTAATTTTGTTTTTAGCGCCTTTGAGGTGCTTTGGTACCATGAGGTGCAAGCATAGTCGTAGTATATACCCTTGAATGAGTGCTCCTGCCAGAGTCTTTAGGGTATTCTTGTTTACCAGAGAGGAGATCCGGTACATGAATCTAGTTCGTTGGTTGACTTTTTTTAGTACATTGGATGCCATTTTGTCACAGGAGAGATTAGCCTCTAGGATGGAACCCAGGTAGGTAATTTCATCTTTCCTTGTGACAATATTGTCACCCACTGTAACTGAGAAGCCGTCGGTCTTGCTGAGTTTGTTATTTGAACCGAAGAGAATGGACTCTGTTTTGCCCATGTGTAATGATAGTTTGTTATCAGCGAGCCATATGCAGATTTTGTCTAGTTCCGAGCTGAGGGTTTTTTCAACCTGTAACTTGTTCTTGTCAGAGACCAGCAGGGCTGAGTCGTCCGCAAACAGGAACAAGTTGCAGTCACAAGCTGACGACATGTCATTTGCATAAATTAGGAACAGTAGCGGTCCTAGTATGCTTCCTTGTGGAACACCACAGCTCACTGTGAGGGGGGGATAGGGTGCCGTTTACCTCCACCATCTGTTTCCTCCCCTCAAGGTAGGATTGCATCCAGCTCACTGATAGACTATCAAAACCAATTGCTTTTAGCTTGTCAATTAGAATGGAGTGATTGACAGTGTCGAAGGCCTTTTGTAGGTCCAGCATGACAATGCCGCAGTATTTGCCCGCGTCCACCTCTTGTTTGATGTGGTCGTTCAAATAGAGAAGGCATATCAGTGGAGTGGGATGTTCTGAAGCCAGATTGGAATTCGTAGATTAGATTTTTTCCGCTAGGTACTTTTCGACCTGTTCGTAGACTATTTTTTCCATGACTTTCGAGATGGAGGTGAGAATAGAAACAGGGCGGTAGTTGCCTGCGTCTAATTGTTGTAATTGTTGTAATTAACCGAAGTGACTTTCGAATACAGTCTCACAAGTAGATCTTACAGAAATACTTAATATGACATTGAATGTGCATCGAATCAATAGGACGTTTCGTATGTGCAGTATTATTGAACATCGAATCAATAGGACGTGCAGTATTATATATTCGACCACTAAAGCTATCCACAAGGAACACTTCCGGTGAGGATTTCAAAGTAAAGGATGGCATGTGGTTAATTTCTATTATTTCACAAGTAGTTTATGACACTGCCATGTTTGTACTTAATACTTCTTAAGACTACTTGCACAAATAATATGAACTACTTTTACTGTGTACTTTTTGAGTAATTTGATTTTCAAAGTCCTTTCCATAGAACAATGAGCATTTTCTACTAACTTTGATGTGGGATAAAAACCATTTCTTCCATAAGCTGTTTATGAAACTGCCATGGTTGTACTTAGTACTTCTTAGACTACTTGCACAAATAATATGAACTACTTTTCCTGTGTACTTTTTGAGTAATTTGATTTAATTTTACTCATAAGGCATGGAATCGACCTCGAAATAGATTTTTGATTTGATCATTTGAGTTTCAAAGTCCTTTCCATAGAACAATGAGCATTTTCGACTAACTTTGATGTGGGATAAAAACCATTTCTTACATAAGCAGTTTATGAAACTGCCATGGTTGTACTTAGTACTTCATAGACTACTTGCACAAATAATATGAACACATTTTACTGTGTACTTTTTGAGTAATTTGAGTTTCAAAGTCCTCAAGAATGAGCATTTTCGACTAACTTTGATTCCAACCAAACCATTTCTCCCATAAGCAGTTTATGAAACTACCACGGTTGTACTTAGTACTTCTTAGACTACTTGCACAAATAATATGAACACATTTTACTGTGTACTTTTTGAGTAATTTGAGTTTCAAAGTCCTTTCCATAGAACAATGAGCATTTTCGACTAACTTTGATGTGGGATAAAAAACATTTCTTCCATAAGCAGTTTATGAAACTGCCACAGTTGTACTTAGTACTTCTTAGACTACTTGCACAAATAATATGAACAAATTTTACTGTGTAGATTTTGAGTAATTTGAGTTTCAAAGTCCTTTCCATAGAACAATGAGCATTTTCGACTAACTTTGATGTGGGATAAAAAACATTTCTTCCATAAGCAGTTTATGAAACTGCCATGGTTGTACTTAGTACTTCTTAGACTACTTGCACAAATAATATGAACACATTTTACTGTGTACTTTTTGACTCTGGTTGGATGGTGTGTATGTATGTATGTATTGTGCTGTATAATGACAATACATTTGAATCGAATCTCATTTTGAAATCGCTACCTGTTGAGTGGATCACCATGGTGCAATGCAATCACCTCCGAAGCTGTCTGCCACTGTCGTGTCCATAGGCAGCGTAGCGATTTCAAAATGAGATTAGATTCAAATGTATTGTCATTATACAGCACAATACATACATACATACACACCATCCAACCAGAGTGGATAAATGAATGAAACGTAAAAAAAAATTTAACCAAGAGTTATTTGAACTTATGACCATAGGATCCACAGCCAGCAGACTAACGAGGTGAGCTAAGTCAGATGTTAAAACTGAGTGACTAATCCATGATTTACACTTGTGCCAATTGCGTTTGTCCCTAATCTTTAGTATTGGCATTAATAAATCAGATGTCATGCTAATATGTCATGTTCTACAGTAGGACTAACAGTAATTCGAATAATAGAAGCCTACTTTGCTGGAATGATTCATTTCAAAGTGCGTGTGTGCGAGGCTCGCTCTCCACGCATTATTTCTACGCCCGCCTGGCGTCATACCGGGGGGGGGGGGGGGGGGGCAAAATTAGAGTACGTCAGTGGCCAATCAGATCGCAGAACGCGAACGCGGAAGCAGAAATCCGTTAGGATAAGAATAGACGCGCCCCGGACAGGGCGTGAAAAGTGGACATGTCTGGGCAAAAGAGGACGTTTGGTCACCCTACCATATCCTTTGAAGATTTGTTTGATTCCCACAGTTACTGGACGCTGCCGTGCTATTCCGTTTGCCTGAATTCTTTTACTAACGGATTTCCAGGTCCGCGTTCGCGTTCTGCGCTCTGATTGGCCACTGACATTTCTGGTCGCGCCAATCGTGTGACGGCAAGTTCTGCCACCGGTTAAGCTTAGGCACTCTTTCGAAGTTGGTTAAGGTTAGAGTTTGTCTTAGAGCAGGGCGATAGAACACCAGCCCTGATTCCAAACTCTAACCTTAACCAACTTCGAAAGAGTCGCCTAAGCTTAACCAGTGATAAACTAGGCGTTAGGTAGTTTGCTGCTGTTCGAGGCGGAAATGGGCGCATCACGCGATTGGGCGCACATGTCACATGACCAGAAACGTCAGTGGCCAATCAGATCGCACCAGAAACGTCAGTGGCCAATCAGATCGCAGAACGCGAACGCGGAACTGGAAATCCGTTAGTAAAAGAATAGACGCATTCCGTTTGGCATATTGACATCCTCCCTTAAAGGGGACGTTCCTAATTCCATCAGTTACTGGACGCTGTTTGTTTTCTCACATTAAATTTTTGTCCTTAAAGGAACAGTGTTGCAAATTCTGTTGTTCAAATAAATACGCCCTTTGTTTTGCCTAACTCTGATTTACCTGTCTGTGTCGTGCTGTTGGGGTCGCATACAAACCATAACACATGTGCTGTGATTGGCTGTGCGGTCTTCTTAAAGCACATATGCTGTGATTGGCTGTACAGTCTCTCTAAAGCACATATGCTGTGATTGGCTGTATGAACTTTTTAAAGCACATGTGCTATGATTGGCTGTACAGTCTTTCTAAAGCACATGTGCTGTGATTGGCTGTACAGATTTTTTAAAGGTGACATGCATTATAAATGTCATTTTTCAGTCTCTAGTATTGTATTATAGTAATAGGAGTATCAATGTGTTTTTGTGTCTAAATACCATATTGGCGGATTGCTCTGATTCAGCTCAGACCATTTCCTGCTCCAGTAAATTAGGCCATCCTGATTTGAGCCATGTCGTGACGTCACTCGGGCTCTGGGTAGCGGACAGTGATGTGATTGGCTCTGTGGTTGTAGCTAATGCCCGCCCACAATCTACCTAGACTGACTACACAGCGAGTGGAAACCACTTCCTCATACTGCGGCAGAGTGAAACCCACCTCTGCATGCACTCTGGAGGGAGAGAGAGAGAGAGAGATAGAGAGGGAGAGAGAGGGAGAGACAGAGAGAGAGGGAGAGACAGAGAGAGAGACGGAGAGAGAGGGAGAGAGAGACCACTGTGCAAACACTCCGTGCGGCACACACCCCCGAACGGGAGAGGGAGAGAGTGAAAGAAAGAAAAAAAGAAAGGAAGAGAGAGGGAGGGAGGGAGAGAGGGGGCCTTATCAATAACGGCCTATCTTTTTCTCTCTCTCTCTCTCTCTCTCTCTCTCTCTCTCTCTCTCTCTCTCTCTCTCTCTCTCTCTCTCTCTCTCTCTCTCTCTCTCTCTCTCTCTCTCTCTCTCTCTCTAACTCTCTCTCTCTCTCTCTCTAACTCTCTCTCTCCCACCCCCCCCCTCTCTCTCTCTCTCTCTATCTCTCTCTGTCTACCAGTCGCAGACTGTGTGGGCTGACTGTCACTCAAAGTGCTTATAGGCGGAGCCAGGCCATAACAGCCTGAAATCGTGAGGCTGAAAAATGATGGTTTTGAGTACTTGATTAGAAATATAAAACAATGCATTTTTTGGAAAAAAAAACCTTACAGATGTCTTCAATAGACTCACGGGAATTGTGTAAAGTTGCTCAAATAGTGCTAGGAATATGCATGTCCCCTTTAAAGCAGATGTGCTGTGATTGGCTGTGCGGTCTTTTTAAAACATTGATGCACCTGATTAGTTTATTCCATGTAGTAATATATCTATTAATATTATTGTTGAAGCAGTTCAGTCTCGGACTATGGTGATGTAATCTACAGTATAAATATGCTGCAGCCTCAACCTTTCAATTATTGGACTCTGTCTATCACTCTTCCCCAGGGCTTGACATTAACACCTGACCACCGGCCAAATGCTGGTAGAATTCGGCTGTGGCCGGTAACTCTGTCATTCTACCGGCCACAGTGGCCGGTGACTTTTTTTCTATGAAAAAAAAACATTGTAGTCTACAAAAGGTATCGGCAATAATTAAGTCAATCCAAGTGATACTACATAATACTACAACTCCCACAACAATTCGGAAAAGTGCATTACCGGCCAGATCCTGGTAGTGGTGCTGTCTCGAGAATGGAGTACTCCTTGTTTTCAGACCAGATGTAAATTTTTTTCATTCAGGCCTACTTTTTCTGTTAGCGTGAAGCTATGCCTTCATCAGATCGCATGGAATACCTTTTGCGACGCCGAATTCAGTATGCAGTAAAGGAATATAGCATCAGCCAATGGATATATCGATCTACCAGATGGCGATCAATAACTGGGAAATCCTTTTTGGGATCCAACCGGCCACAGGTAAGAACGATTTCATGCTGATCAGGCCTTGTTAGCATAGCCAACCAGCCGATGAATGAATGACAGATTGCAGAATGGGTACAATACAGTACGGCTCAATACACACAATTGTTAAGGGGATGCAGACCAGAGAAAGACGTTTGTCTTGTTTACATCAGGGTCCCCCATTTTCAATTTATAGTGACATTTATGACATACACAACATACATGACATCATGACATCATGACACATCAGTGTATGATGCTACAATAACGAATGCCGTTATTGGTAATCAATAATCAGAAACAACGCCCCCCCCCCTTTCATGCATTCATGGTGGAACATGATACAGATCATATTTACATTTACATTTACATATGCATTTTGATTTTAAACCTATTCATCATCACGCTATAAAATGGGAACGTATTGATGAAAAAATTATTTAGTGTGGTGATTTTTGGCTGGTGAAAATGCTGAGTGGCTAGTGACTTTGGAAAACCACTAGCCACAGTGGCTAGTGAGCCAAAAAGTTAATGTCAAGCCCTGCTCTTCCCTCAGATTAATTCAGATACGACACTTATCACTGTGTCCTTTATGAGAAAGTTGGTTGGTCCTCTCTGACTGAGAGGCGCTGGTATTTTTTTTTTTAACATTTTTTTTTTTTTTACATTTTTTTTTTTTTTTTGTCTTTTTCCCCCTCCATTTTCCTCCGATTTTTCTCCCATCCCAATGTTAGTCGTATGCCAATTCCCAGTCCCTTCCTGGTCGCTGCGCACTTACCCCCCACAGTCAGATCATCTGGGAGAGTGGAGGCTACCACGTGCTTCCTCCGACACACGTCCAGCCAATCACCGCTTCTTTTCACCTGGCAGCGCGGATTCTCATTGAGAGGGCGTAGCGTGTGGGAGGACCACACTATCCCCCTCACGTCCAATCCGCGCTTAGCAGGCGCCCCGACCGAACTGTAGGAGTCGCTGTTTACAACGACCCGGACCCACCCCGCCAGCTTCTCCCACCCTTTGATACAGCCAATTGTATCAGTGCAGACGGCCAGCCAAGCTGGTGACAACCCCGGAGCTGTGAGCTGGATTCGAACAGGCGAATCAAGCTCACAGCTCCGGGGCTGGTGACGAACGCAATCTCCGCTCGGCCACCTAACCACCCTGGGCGCTGGTATTTGTAAATGTTTAAGGCCCTTAGTGGTAAGCTACCTCCTTATATACTACATCATTATTGGAATGGAATTTTGGAACCTATGGAACCCGTTCTGGTGACTGGCTGGTCCTTAAGGTCCCTCAAGTTTGCTCTGAACAGGGTAAATCTGCATTTTGCTATGATGCCCCTCTAGGTCATGGAATGAACTCCAACTTCAAGTTTTATGTGGTTTAAATGATTTGTTATCCTTGCACTTTGCCTCGGCTTGTTGGCTTATTGTTTTATTTATTGCTTATTTTATATACTTTTTTAGCACATTTCTGTATGTA
Organism: Notolepis coatsorum; assembly: GCF_963971535.1. NCBI lineage: Eukaryota > Metazoa > Chordata > Actinopteri > Aulopiformes > Paralepididae > Notolepis > Notolepis coatsorum. The sequence goes on from NC_140166.1 coordinate 100,442,332, forward strand.
CACTCAACATGACTGTAATTGAGGGAAACCTCCGTTGCCTTTCGAATTCAAATAAATGTTTGAAATGAAATACTGTATGAGTTGTTTGTAGTCATGAATTGACAAAGTATTCTTAGTCGCCCAGGAACCCCAGAGACTTTCTTATTTGACTTGTTATTGAAGTTGAACAGTCCTGCAGTATAGGCTTCACATAAAGTAACGTTTGGGCACTTCACCCAAAAAAAAGAATGCTGAGGAAATCAGGGGTCGAGAGAAGAGGGATAACATGCAACAAAGGTCCGAAACAGGATTCAAACCCAGAATGTTGTGATTATCACAGCCACCAGGACACCTGGACACCCAAATGCTGATTTATTTTGCACATAATCTCACACGCACACTATTTGCACGCATTAATTTAGTTTATTAGTTATTGAGAGTAAATTGGTTTGAATATGGCCACTACTACTATAGTGATGTCATTGGGGACATTGAATCCTTGTGTTGTGTCGGGAGGGGGGCGACAGTGGCTAGGGAGGTAGAGCAGTCGTCTGGCAATCTGGAGGTTCCCGGTACGATTCCCGCTCCTCCCGGGCAGCGTGTCGATGTGTCTTTGAGCAAGACACTTAACCCCTAATTGCTCCCGATGAGCAGGTTGGCACCTTGCATGGTTGCCTCCGCCGTCGGTGAGTGAATGGGTAAAATGTGAGTAACAAATTGTAAACCGCTTTGGATAAAAGCGCTATATAAAAAAGTTACCTTTTACAGCTCAATGAAAATAATTAATATAACACAAGGATCCAATGACATCACTGGTGGCCATATTCAAACAAATTTAGTCTCGATAACTGTCAAACTGAATGAATGTGTGCAAAACTGTTTTTGGACATGTGTGAGATTATGTGCAAAATAAATCGGCATTGTTCTTTGTGTTCCTTTAAAAGGAGAAGATGTGATTACCTCCTCTCTTGGGCCGGCAAACCTGTTCCTATACCAGTGAAGCGATTACTTTAGCGATTTCACGGTTAAAGTAATTCAAATGAACTGCAACAGAATAATCCCCATGGTTTCTGCAGATTTAATTTCTATGTTCACTGATCCTCTGTTTACATTGTCTAGAAGTTCTTCCTGCATGCGCCAGTCCACAGGGACAACTATAGAGTAACACAGGTACACACAAGTGACTTTTAATAACAAACTTCTTCCCTGTGTGCGTGCGGGTGACTAGAACAAGAGGTCTTATTGTGCTGTGCAGTGTCTGCGACAATAGTTCCAACAGGTAGGGGACTTAAAGGTGAACTACGCCCCATTTTCTGAATTCATATGTTATTCCTATTATGGTCCAAGACAAAACATTTTAGTGAACATGAACAACTCTCCCAATTCCTAAATCTAGAGTAGCTAAACGTGTGATGTCATCGAGTATAAAGTCTTGAGCTGCTCCATAGACAATGTATTGGGAAAGAATGGTGAAGATGACACTGAGAGCATCCAGGAGTGTAGTGGCCTCACAGCAAGAAGGTCCTAGGTTGGATTCCCGCTTGGGGACCAGGTTGCCAGTGCCAGGTACCCTTTCTGTGTGGAGTTTGTATGTTCCCCCCCGTGCTTGCAAGGGTTTTCCCTCCAGAAAAAGAGATAAACCCAATGGAAAAACATGCAGAACTAAGTTGCTATAGTTGCTAACACTGTCGTGTCCCTGGCGAAGAAGGACAAGAGCACTTGGATTGGTCCCTGGGGGCGGCCCACATCGCAGCCCATGTCTGCTCTTGGCGGCCCTTGGGGGGAAGGAAGACGGGATGGGTCAAGCGCAGAGAGGACATTTCATCGATGACCTAATGCATGTGTGTGTTCCTGTGTGTCGCCCATCTTACATGTGTGTGTTGCTGCATGACAAATAAAGACCTCTTATTTTGTGTTTCAGAACTGAGAACTACTATAGAATGAAGCTCATTTGGGTATAAAAAGGAAAACAAACATTCTGTAGATCAGTCTCCTATTCATTGTCAACGGAGCAGCTCATGTTCACAAATATTGATTGAACTGTCTTAGTGGAAATAACACATTGGAATTCTGAATTCTAGGCAGATCTTTAAATATCAGCGCCGACTCAGGATCCGAACTCAGGATGAGAGGTCCTACTGAGAGGTCATACTGAGAGGTTCTGCTGAGAGGTTCTGCTGAGAGGTCTTACTGAGAGGTTCTACTGAGAGGTTCTGCTGAGAGGGACTGCTGAGAGGGACTGCTGAGAGGTCCTACTGAGAGGTTCCGCTGAGAGGTTCTGCTGAGAGTAGGGCTGGGCGATAAAACGATAACGATAATTATCACGATATATTTTAATAATCAATATCGATTGATAATAAAAAATATATCTAAAAAAAATAATAAACAGGGCAGTTTTAAAACCAGAGACAGTGGACAGACTTGTCTTTCTTGCCTGCAACTTAAAGTAATGGCTTTGCTTGTCCATATGACAATACTGACCAAATTGAGATTTATTTTTCTTTATTATATTATATTATTATTTTATTATATATATATATATATTTTTTTTTGCTTTCTAATTTAAAATACAGTTTGAAACAGTCTATACACAGTAGGCTATGTGTGCTAGCAGAGCTAGTCTCCAGTCACGAGTCACAGTGCACATGTGCGGTGGTTTGTCCACCAAAAAAGCGCCAAAAGATAGAAAAGAAACTAGCAGAGCCAGAACTGTTCAACTCCCCTGGAGCCACAGCCAGCAGAGAAGCCGGTTTACTTTCGCTTTCAAACCAGCTGCAGCCTGAGAACTGGAGTGTGAGTGGCTGTAACACTAAAGATGGCGGCAACAACAAAGATTTTTTTTAGTACTTATAACAATATCGATAATTAGCGATATAGAGTGATATGATATCGTTATCGTGATATCATTTTTGGCCTCTCAGGTCCTGCTGAGAGGTTCCACTGAGAGGTTCTGCTGAGAGGTTCTGTTAGTCCACCAACTCATCTTCACTATCACGCCGTTGCAAATAGAAACAGCGGCCTGACTGGAAAAGCCTTTTTGGGGCATGCAGGCCACTTAGCAGCCAGGCCCCTGGGAAAACTCCCAGTGCTCCTGATAGCCAGACCGGGCCTGGTGGTGCATGTTACTGAACATCTCCTCTTTTCTGCTGCTCTTTTGTCAGTAAACCAGAACAAGGCTGGTTTATACCTGTGGGCTTTTCCCTCTTAGTCAATTAGTCAATGTTATATTTATGGATTTCCCCTCAAAGTAAATTAGTCAATGTTATACATATCTATGGGCTTCCCCTCACAGTCAATTAGTCAATTGACCTATCTCAAGCGCGTGATTTATTTCCGTAACCTTTGTTTGCGAAGACGCTCTCTGATAGGCTAGCAGTGTACAGCGAAGACCCTCTCTGATTGGTTTAGCGCCGAAGGGTCTCTTCCGCCTAAAACCCTAATCTTAACCTTAACGTCCCTAACCCTAACCCTAACCCTAACCCTAACCTTAACCTTAACCTTAACCCTAACCCTAACCCTAACTCTAAGCATAACCCACCTCGAAAGAGGGCCAAAGCATAACCACTTTGAAGCAGAGAATATATATGTACAAGGCGGAAGAGACCCTTCGGTGCTAAACCAATCAAAGAGGGTCTTCGCTGTACGCAAACAAAGGCTATGGGAAAAAATCACGCATCTCAAGCCCTGCTCCATGTGAAGCCACATAACATGTACATTAAAAGTACCATAACAGAATTGCCTTGCAGTGTCAATGGCAGCCAGATAAACAATGAATGTAGAGCAGGCTTCTAACTGAGACCTGCCTTTATTTGTCAAATTGTGTGTGGTGAATTTGTGGAACAGTCTAGATGTTGAACTCAAGAAGTATAAATAAAAACCAGTGCAATATGTTTTTAAGAGGTACAAGGATGAGGAATGAGGAAGGGGCATAGTTCCTCTCAGGACTGAGACACTCGTTGTTGTTGATGATATTGTTGTTTTCTATGTGATTGTTGGGACGTGCTGGATGGGCACCTGCATGATGATTATGTATGTGTGAAGTTGATAAACAGTAAGGTCATTACTTTAAGTTATATTTTATCAAATAATCTATGGTAAAGATTCAACTTGAAGGTAATTATTTATGTGTACATATGATGAACATAAAGTTCATTATCTAAGTTATCAGAAAGGGGGTAGGTACCATTTTATGTCCTTTTTGGACATAATTATTTGTTAATTTGGTTTATGGAGAATTATTATTTGTTTACTGTTCATTTTATTCTTTTTTTGTGCATGTTTGTTAGTTTTCTTAGTATTTATTACATATTGAAAATAAAATCTATAGGAGGCAGGTAGCCAGTAAGAGTGTGTTTCTATCAGTTTATTTTTGGTATAATGTGGTTGATAGACAACCATTATATACATTGTTTCTCTGTCTTGTCTGTATGTCTGTCTATGCTGTAACATGGTTGTCTTATGTTCTTCTTTTTTGTAAAGCAGTATTATGTTCTGACACAAAACACATTTCTGTACCAACAGACAATAAAGAATGATCTTATCTTATCTTATTATCCACATATGCAAGAAATACACCTCTTCACGGCTAGACTCTGATGGTCAAAACCATTCAGTGAGGTCACAAACTCTTGCATTTCATCACTGCTACCTTTATAGATACAATATCATCGATATAAAGAAAGCACTTGAAATATTTGGCTTGTTGCACATTCACAGCAGGACCACATACATACTTATTGTCAAAATGACCCATGATGAGCATAATTGGTGTGTGAAAATCTAAGCCAGAAACCTACAAATAGAAATCCTTATCAAAACTGAAATAATTATATTTCAAAACATATGAGACCATGTCCATTATGAACTGATTAGGTGGCAGGGCAGCACTATAAAGGCTCCATAAACAGAAGTGAAAGGATTTGAGTCCCCCCTCCTCCCTATGAGATTTACTGTAATCTCAGTAAAGACTTGTGATCTCAAGAGTTAATAACACATCAGAGATATTTGAAAAGTATATGAGGGTACCATACTGTATGAACGAGGGGCTTGATGAATGAGACAACATATTCAGACAACATATTCACAATTAATTTGTGCCACAATAGGATGACCCTGAGGATCATTGGTGGAACCATGTATTTTGGGCAAAGTGAGCAGAACGGGTAAAGCAGGTCAAACTCAGGTTTGGAAATAAAGCCACTTTGATCAGCGTTTCCCAAAAAAGTAAGTATCTCCTTTTGAAATGGAGAAGTAGGATCACTTCTCAACTTCTCAAACAGAGAGACCTATGCTCTCTCTGGACGAACCAGGTGGTCAATAAGGGGACGAGCATCAGAAATCAACCTCTCCATGCTCTGTCTCAGCAGTTTTAGCTGTTGCCTTCTGGCCGCCGTTATGACGTTCCGTTGAGCAGGACCAACAATTACGCTAAATCTTTTGTCCCCTCGGGGTATCAGACTTTTAAACACAGACAGTAGTCACTTTGAGTGGCCTTTTACACCTAGTTGTCTGTTTTTACTTTTACTTTTACTGGACTGTGTATAGCATGGAATGTTGTGTTGCTGTGTTTTGCTGTGTTTTGTTTTAGTTTAGAGACAACACAGTTTAGAGACAACACAGTTTAGAGACACAGTTTAGAGACAACACAGTTTAGAGACACAGTTTAGAGACAACACAGTTTAGAGACAACACAGTTTAGAGACACAGTTTAGAGACACAGTTTAGAGACAACACAGTTTAGAGACAACACAGTTTAGAGACAACACAGTTTAGAGACACAGTTTAGAGACACAGTTTAGAGACAACACAGTTTAGAGACACAACTTAGAGACACAGTTTAGAGACACAGCTTAGAGACACAGTTTAGAGACAACACAGTTTAGAGACAACACAGTTTAGAGACAACACAGTTTAGAGACAACACAGTTTAGAGACAACACAGTTTAGAGACACAGTTTAGAGACACAGTTTAGAGACACAGCTTAGAGACACAGTTTAGAGACACAACTTAGAGACACAGTTTAGAGACACAGTTTAAAGACACAGTTTAGAGACACAACTTAGAGACAACACAGTTTAGAGACACAGCTTAGAGACACAGTTTAGAGACAACACAGTTTAGAGACAACAGTTTAGAGACAACACAGTTTAGAGACACAACTTAGAGACAACACAGTTTAGAGACAACACAGTTTAGAGACAACACAGCTTAGAGACAACACAGCCAGCTGGTCTTAGAGACAACACAGCTTATGTTGTTATAATTCTCTATTGTTTGCACATTTCATTGATAATAATACATAATAAGTCCACAGGCACAGCAGTAAAACAACCCTGTTCTTTAAACATTCAGTAATTTCCTCCATACATTCTAGCTGTTTAATAATGAGGTCTACAACGTTTCCTAGTTTTCCAGCATTGATTTATCGAGGGCACAGTGTGGTAGACGTAAACCTGACCACCAACATGGGTCCTGGCGTCCGTGAGGCGTGAGAGTTGTGGGCGTGGTGGAACAGAGATCATAACGATAACAGAAGCCTTGCACTAAATGTTAGTGTAGTTCTCTTTCTTCCAGCATGGCTGCCTGTAACCATTGGTAACCACTTTCAAAAGAAAATGCCTAACTTCTGTGCAGTGGTAGAGCAGGTAAACACTGGGACAGCATGGTATTACTGTTCTACTGTGACTTGTTCACAATTGTCCAGTAATAAGACACCAAATTAACTGTTGTTTTGCACATAGCACTTGTCTTCCATTGCTGTGTACAAAACAATGGTTGCTATGTTACAGGCAGCCATGTTGGAAGACTACACAAAAATTCAGTGCTATAATATGGCTCACCATCCTGTAGGTCAAATGAAGGTTAAATGAAGGAGACATGTTGGAAGAGGAGATGGATAGCTGCATGCCACTGTCACCTCATTTGAATGAATGAATGAATTTCTGCCAGGTTTTCTTTTTTTGTCTTTTTAAGTCAAAATGATAAAAAGGGCATAACGCATAAAAGGTAATCATCCCCAATGTTGCAAAATACATTGATAATATAAAACAGTGCATACTTCAGTTCCTGATGACTTCACATAAAGCCTCGGGTGCAACAGGATTATGTATCCTACATTCAGGAACAGGGGTGTAGAAGTGGGGGAACAGTGGAACTAACTACCCAGGGCCCGAGCTGAGGGAGGCCCCTCAAAGGAACTGACTACCCATGGTTCAGAGCTTAGGAGGCCCCTCAGAGGAACTGACTACCCATGGTTCAGAGCTTAGGAGGCCCCTCAGAGGAACTGACTACCCATGGTTCAGAGCTTAGGAGGCCCCTCAGAGGAACTGACTACCCATGGTTCAGAGCTTAGGAGGCCCCTCAGAGGAACTGACTACCCAGGGCCCCGGAGCTGGGGGAGGGCCTTCAGAGTTACAAAAATATTTGTAACGGTTTTTACTGAAAGGTGTGTATGAGTCGTGGCATAGGGAAGGGAGGGGGGCCCAGGGACCCATCACGCACCCAGGGCCCAGAATGACTTGCTACGCCCCTGTTCAGTGAGAAAAGATTGCTACAGCTATTGATATTACATCTGTTATTTCATTAATGTCACATGCTGAAGCACCAGGAGCAGATCACCAGCTCCTTCAGTGTCTTACGCAGCTCCTGACTCCGACAGGCATAGATGAGCGGGTCAATCAGCGAGTTACAGATGATGAGGATGAGGAAAAGGTTGAAGTTCCTGAAAAAACAATTGCAGACAGGGTTCTGGGGGCAGGTGAGGATGAGGATGAGGTGGAGGAAGAACGGACCCCAGCAGAGGATGAAGACGCCGAGCAAGATGGTGAGCGTGATGGCGCCCTTCATGCTCGTGGCCTGCCGCCGGTTCTTGTTGAAGGCTATGATGCGCCGAGAGTGAACGTGCGCCAGTCTGAACATGTGCAGGTAGAGGACTGCGGTGAAGACCAGGGTGGTGCAGAAGAAGGCGACCAGGCAGACGATGACAGCGTTGTGGTTGTGGTAGACAATGAACAGGATGCTGGAGGCGATGCTCGCCAGCCACACGACAACGATGATGGCCACGGCTCGCTGCGTGGTCATGATGCTGTGGTAGCGCAGTGCGTAGAAGATGGTGATGTAGCGGTCCGCGGCGATGGTGCACAAGAAGGAGAGCGAGGACACCACGGAGCTGCAGATCATGACGTCGATGACGTCGTCCAGGTGCCGCAGCATGGCCGGGTGCACGTACATCAGGCCGTGGTCGTTGAGCAGCATGAAGATGGTCTCCACCACGTGGCTGACGCTGACCAGCATGTCGGACATGGCGAGGCAGCAGATGAAATAGTACATGGGCGAGTGCAGGTTGCGGTTCTTAATGATGGCCAGCACCACCAGGATGTTCTCCACCAGGCTGATGAGGCCCAGTGTCAGGAACAGCTCCTGAGGGATACGGATCTGGATGCAGTCCGAGAAGCTCTGCTCTCCAACGGTGGCATTGGTTCTGTTGTCCTCCAGATACATGGCCAGGGGGAGCAGCTCCATGCACTTCTGCAGGCGGGCTTCACGGGTTCCACCGGCAGCATATACTGCACCACGTCTTCACCTTCACGTTTTACGCTGGAATAGAAAGAAAATACATTGCAGGTGTAGACACCTGAATATGTCTGACAATAATTCAATGTGTCTAACGCTAATTTCTTGCATTCCCCGTGTTCGCGAGGAAGTTGTGTAACCGGCTGACCGCTCTTGATCCTCCCTATCCTAACATTGACACTTAACTTGCTACCTCTCTTGATCCTCCCTATCCTAACATTGACACTTCATAGTGGGACAGGATACAGGTGCCGCCAGGGGGAGCTGGTGACGACGTTGGGCAGGGAGATACAGGTGAAGAAAGATGGGCTCAGGGCGCGGCGCTGACGGAGGCACTTCCTCTTCATCGTTTTCCACAGAGGGAAGAGGACGCACAGAGCTGGAGCTCCGGACCTCGAGCATGCAAGATATAAACCCATTTACGAAGCGGGTTAGTAATGAGTATGCGATAGCTTAGCTTTTAGTTAATGCGGAAGAGACATTGGGAGCGAAGCAGCAGACGAGCGACTGCCGAAGAGCGTGGTAGATATTGCCCACATTGCGTTTTAGCTGAAGTATATGCGTCATGACAGGGGGTTCACCACGACCCACATCTTAGCTTCAGTTAGGCTAGCACCACAGTTTAGCCCGCGTGTCGCCCCACCCCTTCAGCCCAGCAGCGGACATCACTACACTGCACACTCCTCCAGCCCCTCCGAACCGTTTCCCCAGCAGTCACCTGCCCAACGTCTACCCAGCCCCGCTGCCTGCTATCACGGGACCTCTGGACGGCCATCTCACCACACGGACGGTTGGTGGTGGGAGCGGGCCCCGCCATTTGGATGGGAATTTGGATGGGAATAAGTACAGCAAGCGCTCTGAGTGCTAAAACTTTATCGGTAGACATTCTCTCTGTGCGGCGCGGGCTCCTTAAGGGCGAAGAGAAGCAGTGCTTTAAACTGACGCTGGTACCAGTGTCCAGGGGCGCCCCGACCTTTTATTATTTTGGGGAAAAGCCGGCTATAGATAGGACTTTTATTTGAAACGTGGGCCCACTGTCATTTTGTTTGAGTGTGATAATAACGTGTGTTCTTTTATAAAATTCCCATTCAGTAGCCCCTTTATCCCTCTCCCTCTTCCTCCCCTCTCTCCCCACCTACGGAGAAGCGGAACAGTATATAGACCCTTAAAGGGAAGGTGTTATTACTGTGTCTAGCCCAGTGTGGGAAGCACTTTAGTCTGACATATGGAGCGAGAGCACTAGGTGCCCAGGGCTGAGATAACGTTAGTCATTGTGTAATCAATTGTAACTTGCATCAGACTTCAGTAAAGAGAACTGAATGGGAGCACTGTGTGTGTGTCTGTTAATGTGCATTCTGTCTAACCCTTTCCTTTCCGGGTAATGCTCATTACAGTTTAACCCTTTCCCCACCCCCTGCCTATAGTTCATTGTGAAAGGTCTCCACTTATCATTAAGGAAGGGTACTGCTTTGGGGAGCGAATATTTCATCCAACTTTACTGCCATCGGGTGTGGGAGGGCTCAGGAAGTATTGGGGGAAGTGTGGGTGTGTATAGGGAGCTACTGCTGATCGCCCTGGAGGGCAAGAAGGACCAGCGTACCATCCCTAGGTCAGTGAATCCTAGGCCCCATCCACTCCTGCTGCTCGACCTCCACTTCAACATTCCTGGCCTACAGTCGGGGACTCAGCTGGACCCAGCTCTGCTGCATTCTCGCGACCAGGTGGCCGTGTACATCCACTCCCATAAAGCAGGGATAATCCACCCTGCTACACAGGCATCATATTTTATTTATGTTTTTTATTTATTAAGAGCTGTTTTAACTAAATCAACTATAAGAGCCACAACAATCAATAATAATAATAATAGCACCTATAGTGCCTTTCAAGAAACCCAAGGACGCTTTACAAAGCAGCAAGGAGGTAGAGCGGTCGTCTGGTAATCAGAAGGATCCCAGTTAGATTCCAGCTCCATCCGGAAGCATGTCGAAGTGCAAGACACTTAACCCCTAACTGCTTCAGGATGAGCTCTGCCGTCGGGGTGTGAATGTGTGAGTGAATGGGTGAATGTGAGGCATAAGTTGTAAAGCGCTTTGGATAAAAGGGCTATATAAATGCAGTCCATTTACCAAATAATAATAACAATAAAGGACAGGGAGACTACTAGAGGCTGTAGACCTTCGTGAACAGGTGGGGTTTCAAGTGAAATCGTTTTGTATCTCAAAGTTCTAATAGTTGTTAGGGCTGGGTATTGAGAACCTAGTCCCAGCTGGTACCGGTTCCAACATGGAACCATGAACAGTGTGATGCAGGTTTTCAGAGGTCCGATCAGAGGGAACACAGCAAGAGTTACTGATGTAACAACGTTTATCTGACAGAACAAGAGACATTCACCAGGTTTAGCCGTCGACTAAAGACGCACTTCTTCAATCATTATCTGAAATGAAAAAAATTTATAATAAATAATAATCTAACCCTAACTAACCTTACTGTCATGCACTTGTCCTAATATACTAACCTAGCACAGCACTCAACACTTTGATGAGCATTGTTTCTCAGCTGATAGAGTTGTACCCTTCCTGCTGTCTTGTTGTACAAAACTTGTAAGTCGCTTTGGATAAAAGCGTCAGCTAAATGACTAAATGTAAATGTGAAATGTAAATGTTTAGATTAGTGGTTTGGTGATTGTTTGTGTTGGTAGCCTATATATTTAAAAAGATCAAGAAGAAGGGTATTGATTTAGGCAACGTAGGAAATGTTAAGGGGTTTTGGAACAGATTAAAAAAAGAACAAGCGTACTTAGTAGTTAAACCACAACGATATCATAGCCTGTATAGACTAAAGCATGGGATTATTTTTGAAGCTGTATCCCACTGGGAAATATGTGGAATTCAAGATATTTCGAGTCAGCTCTGATTTTGGAAAAGTCTATGTCCCAAACACATGGAATCTTCATCATACTGTGAACACTGATCCTCTCATAACCTTTGGTCAGAATAAACCTTATACTGTACCACCATCACAAATCACTCTGTGACAGTAATTGTTCTAACAGGTTATTATTTATGTATAATTTTTGTTTATCAGCCCATATTTTTCCCCTTCTTATTGTGTTTTGTCTCATTTGAACCCTTTCAATTATCCTTTAAAGATTTAAATAAAGGTTTCAATGAAATTAATTCATTCAACCCAAATCAATTGGATTATTAAAAATCAACACAGCCAGAACACTGTCAATTAGGTATGTAATATGCTATACGGATACACTGTGTATGTATAAATAATCCTTCTTTAAACCTACTTATATCCTGCATATAACCCATATAAGTCTGTATGATAGCATGTACAATAATGCTGCATACAGGTGCAGCTCAATCAATTAGAATATCGTGGACAAGTCAATATAATTTGCAGTATTGATGCAGTAATTTGTGCAAAAGGAGCCCCAACCAAGTACTGAGTGAACATACATGCACATAATTTTCAGAAGGCCGACATTTCTATGTTAAAAATATTTTTCGTTGATTGGTCCTTATGTAATATTCAAACTTTCTGAGATACTGAATTTTGGGCTGTAAACCATAATCATCTAAATTAAAACAAATAAAGGCTTGAAATATTGCACTTTGTGTGTAATGATAATCCATGAGGGTTTCGCTTTTTGAATTGAATTACTGAAATAAAATAACTTTTCCACGATATTCTAATTTAGTGAGCTGCACCTGTATACATAATCATTTTTACATATCTGTATACTATATATATCTGTACATATATCGTACCTACTCTTACTTTACTGCAATAATGTATTAAATACCGGCATCACTGTACATAATAATACTATAACACTGTACATATCTGATTGCACTCAGTAGTACTAATTTATATATTTTATATCCAGTTTAATCACCTGTACATTGTATATTGCACTTTACTGTTACATTTGCACTCTGGTTGGACGCAAATTTATTTTCGTTGTACTGTATGTGCTGTATGATGACAATACATTGGAATCTAATCTAATCTAATATAATATAATCTACCGCACCTGTGTTTGTCTCCTCGGCGCGCAAAACCGCTTCTCGCCTATCGGTCCAGAGGGAACATCTCCATGTCCTGCGAATCTAGTCTCCTCTCCTCATCAAGGCTTCCAATCAACTCAGCTGAATCATGATACGTTCCAGAGTTAAAATGCACGTAGTGTCCCGTCCGTTTCTAAACCTTCATGATGACAATGACATTCTGCTCCTTGCTGCTGGTGATCTGCGAGAAGGTAACATTTCGAGAAACGTAAATAAATGAATCGCCTGCTAATTTTGAGCGGCAGCTTTTTCCAACTGACCCTAAAACAGTTCACTCCGCGAGTTCTGACTCCTCCTCTCTGTCCGCAGGACGCGCAGACTGGAGACTACAGCCCCAATTACCGCTGTTAACCCTTGTGTGGTGTTCTTCAGAGTCCATCCAGTCCATTCTCTTCCGTTCAAATAACAAACTCAGCAAGACCGACGGCTTCTCAGTTACAGTGGGTGACAATATTGTCACAAGGAAAGATGAAATTACCTACCTGGGTTCCATCCTAGAGGCTAATCTCTCCTGTGACAAAATGGCATCCAATGTAATAAAAAAAGTCAACCAACGAACTAGATTCTTGTACCGGATCTCCTCTCTGGTAAACAAGAATACCCTGAAGACTCTGGCAGGAGCACTCATTCAGGGGTACTACGACTATGCTTGCACCTCATGGTACCAAAGCACCTCAAAGGCGCTAAAAACAAAATTACAAACATCTCAAAACAAACTGGTCAGACTACTGCTTGACCTTACTCCTAGAACCCACCTCACCCCTGCCCACTTTGACAACCTAGGATGGCTTAGAGTAGACGACAGAGTACAGCAACTTGCAATGGGCCTGGTCTACAAGATACACTACACGCCCAAGGTACCCATGTACATGTCAAAATACTTCCCAAAGGTCAGTGAATACCACGATCACAACACCAGAGGGAGCTCCACAAATCATGTTAAACCCAGATTCGGCTCAAATAAGGGACTAAACACGTTTCGCAATTATGCCACATCAATGTGGAACGCCCTACCCAAAGCTGTAAAGGAATGTGGATCACTACCCACTTTCAAAACCTCTCTCAAGGGACACCTACGGGAGACTGCAATTCAACACTGGCCCCTGTAAATATCCTAACCCAACCCCCTCCAATGTACAGTCATTTACCTAGTATGGTTTTGTCAATAGTCCAATGTACAATTTTGTTTGTTTGTACAGTGTCCCGTCCCCCCCCTCAATGTACAGTTTTGCTTGTTCATACAGTGTGCCCCCCCCCCAACCACCTCCAATGTAGATTACCCAGTATGGTTGTCAATATCCCAGTGTACCCAACCCCCCCCACCCAACCTCCTCCAATGTACAGTTTCTACGTCAAATGTATATACTCCCTTTTCCTGACTCCTTCTGTATCACAAACAGTACTGTATTTGCAAATCTGGTATGTCATAAATGTATAGATGTAGGATCATGTAGCAGTACTGACTATCTGTATGTCATGTATGTCATATATGTCCTGATGAATTGAAAATGGGGGACCCTGATGTAAACAAGACGAAAGTCTTTCTCTGGTCTGCATCCCCTTAACAATTGTGTGTATTGAGCTGTACTGTATTGTACCCATTCTGCAATCTGTTAATAAAGTTTTCAATCAATCAATCAATCAATTCTCATTATACCCTTGTGCGGTGTTATATATCGTATTTGCTTTCGCGTCCCGCTCTGAGCCTTATGAGATACCCCTTATCTCCTATGATACCTATTGTATCTCCAACGAAAACAACTACATGCACCCCACCTGTCTGGGGCCCCGCCCCTATGGTGGCACCGCCCATATAACCGTGACTCTGGTCACCAAAACACCCTTCCTCTATTTTCGTCCCAGCGTAATGGCTGCGTGCACCATACGTTAACTAGCAGGATGAAAAAGATCAGAGTCATAATGTTGAAAGCTTACCGGAAGTTGCTGGCCCCTGGCATCTTCGACGCATGTTTTCGGCGACATGACGGGCCTATGTTGATGTTCCTCGTCTAATGACAGCAGATCGAGGTTCAGCTGTACAAGATTGGCTGTCGGACCAGCTTGTACTCAGGTAGGCCCTGTGTCTTCAGGCATGGGTATTAGTGTTAGTAATGCTGGTTTGTTTTGTTACACAACCATGTTGTGTGTTGGCGCCGGGGGCAGGATGGTTTGGTGAACGTTCACTGCAGGGAACGGTTTCCAAGCTGTCTTGGGCGTGCTACTAAACATCTACTGCTATGCTACATGCTATCGCTAATGCCACATGCTATTGCTACTGCTAACTGCTACGCTGTTCTAATGTCTCCGCCGTGAGATGTTGTCACTTCTCCCTCCTCTTGCCCGGTTCATCAATGAAGGTCAGTCGGTAGCTGTTGTGGTTTTTTTTGATGAGTCCTATTTACCTTTTTTCGGGTAAATGGGTTTACAACAGGGTAGGCCGTGGCTAGGTTTCCTAGCCAGGTATGTTACCTTGTGTTCCGGCGGGGTCTATGGAACGGTCTATGGAGCGATGCGTGAGCTCGGCGGTGTAGCAGTAGAGCTATATTACTGCAGGATGGGACTTAACGGCGTGTTATGGCTCAGCTGGTTAGTTCCTATCCACATTGGCGTCGGGTAGTGGGGCTATGGGTCCAGCCGACATGGTAAACATGTTGCGTGTCTGTGCGCAGGCGTTGTCGATCTGGGTCCCACATCGCCTCACGCTAGGCTGTAGTAGTATAGGGGCAGGGCCGCCTGGGAGAAATGTGAAGCCCTGGGCGAATTTAAACGCGAGGCCCCCCACACCCTGAGGCGGCCCTGTGTAGTGGGCTATTGTTTCGTTCTGTCACTCTGCTATGAGAAGGTCTGTCTTGCTACAGTTTTCTCTCCTCTCAACCATTCATACTGACGGTCAATCGGTATACTGGGGGAGTAGTGCGGGGGGGGCTTTGTTTACCTTTTTTGGTAAATGGGCTAAGCTAGGGCTGGTGTGCTGTTGTGAATATTTTGAATGAAGGCGGGACTAGTTCGCTCTGGTCCGCCTCCCCTTAACGTTGTGTGTATGGGTTTGCTCATTCTACAGTATTTTGTGGTTTAGTTCTTTTATTCATTTAACCCTTTCATGGTGCACACCACAGTGGAGGTTGCTGTTTGCAACCACCACTGGTGCTCCGTGTTAACATCAGTCCTTTGTTTTTGACATATTGAAACAGTGCCCCGCCCGGCCGACGCCATGGGTGGGTCGGCCTGGCGAGTAGCTGGTGGGCTGTTAAAGCTTGTACCGCTACGGTATGGAATTGGCAACGATTAGAACTGTGTTCGAATTGCTGTTTTTTTCTATTAAAAAAATGGTGTCTGGTGGCGGGGCCTTGAGGGCCAGCCGACGTCGACACATCGCGCGAGGTTGTTGACGTTATTAGCTTTGACCCAGCCGCAAGCTATAACCGCTCAGGGTTCCCCTCTCCGCAGGGGATTTTGGTCTTCTGCTGGAGCGCGGGCGGTATTGTCCTAGGCCCTACACCGCCTCACACCGCGCAGCCAGAAGAGGAGAGAGCACGGCCTCGTCAGCGGCGATGACGAGGCCCTCGACAGGCGGCCATGTTTTCCCCCGCCGGAGGTATCCTGGGCGTTGATTCGACAGGTGTCCACAAGGCCGACAGCCTTGGCGGCCGAGGGATCGGCCATGTAGGATGGGTTCGGCTTGAACAAACAAGCCGTCACCGTCCTGCCGCGAGCAGCCCGCTCTTCGATCACTCCCTTCCCCAACACCAGCGGAAAAAGTGGGCTCTGATTGTTTCCTTTGGCTGCGGGCCGCGTGCCTTCGTTGATGCGCGGGCGGCCCCCCTTTCGCTTCTCATGGGGACAGGGGCTGACACCCAGTTGATGGCTGAGCCTGGGTCTGTCCGTGAGAATGTTGTGCTGTCAAGCGGCTTCCACACCTTGAACTGTGTTGGTTGAGCCTGGTGTTACGTCTGTCAACTTAAGTGTTGTCAGCAGGGGGGCTCGAAACCTTTTGAGGTACACAGTGCGGGCTTCCCCGGCCTCGCCTTCGCCAGGCCAGGTATCATGTTGGTGCCTCCCACTCCTGAAATATTGGCAAGTGGTCGCAGCTCACATGATTTGGGGTGGTAGTAATATCACTGCAGGGCTACGGTGTGTAGGAACCCATGGGGGCCTTACACCTTGCATGTCCGGCTGCAGAACAACTCCTCAGCATGTTCTGGAGGGGTGTTCAGTGGGGGGGCTTTTTTCATCGGAAGCCCCCCGTATCAGACCGGCCCTTTCTGTCGGGGTTCCCCCTTGGGTGCGATTGCCTCGTGGTTGGTGTCAGGGTCAGATGTTCCGACACGGAACGCGCTGCTCGCACGGTTCCAGGGTTGGCTACGCACAGCGGGGGGACCGGGCCAACTATCTACAGTTCCTGGCGGACCTGCGCCACGTGACGGCGGGTGCGTTGGGAGTGTTGTCACATATGACTACGGCAGTACCATATGTCGAGGTGGATGGAGAGAACGCTGAGGCGGGGACTTGTGTTTACACAACCCCACCCGTTTTCAGGTTTGGTACAGACCCTAATGTCAGGGTCTCCAGCAGTGACAGCTCTGGTCAATGAGATCCAATCTCTGTGGACGAAGCAAGCCATCGTCGTGGCGTTCTCCTCCCGGTGTTCTCTGCCTGAGAAGTCGGGAGGGAGGGGTGTAAGACCCAGGCTGGACCTGTCCCATGGGAAGGTTCAGCATTTTTTTGGATCATCTCCTACCTATATAAAAATAAAATGCATGACTCAGTAGACAAATTGCATATCACAAGCAATAAAATAAATAGAAAGAAGATTTCTTTTTATAAAATGATTGAATCAAAAGGAGTATACTAAATACAGTTAAAAGCCAAGTTTTCAAATGCTGTTTAAAAAGGTCCACTGAGCAATTATGATTGCACTTATTGTATATTGTATTGTTTATTGTATATTTTATTGTATTTATCATGTATTTTTTTTTTTTTGTGATCAATTAACAACACATTAATCACAATCACAATACACAGAACTTCACAGGAAAATAACAAAAACAATAATAATACAGAAATAACAATTTATAAATTATAAAGACAAAAAGAAAAGAAAACAGAGTTCAACCTTTTAAAATTTTAAATTCAAGGGGTACTATCTAATAAATGGCCTTTCCCAGTATCCAGCCCCGATTCCCGGCCGTGTGGCCCTATATTAATAAAACGTACATCTCTAATTCACAACAAGGCCCACTCTTCCAATTCACCTCACAGCATTCACCCTCACCGAGCTGAGTTATCACAAAATGTGCATATCAGTGATGTCAGAGATCTTCCAGCTGCATAACAATGTGGCAGATGCCACCGGGTCACACAGTGGTTGGAGCCCCGCCTCAAAACGACCTAAGGTCCTGAGGTAGAAAAACGCCACTTTTGAGAACACGACTCGAAAACAGAGCAATGAACCTTCATGAAAAACAAAAACCTACAGAGGTGTTCCATAGACTCACAGGAACCGTGTAAAAGTGACCAAATAGTGAAGAAATAGCTAAATAGCTGCCCCTCAATAAAATCCCCAGTTAAATTCAAGAGGACAACACAAAAGACAAGACAGACAAGACATTTCCTCCTCCCCCTCCCACGAGACTGCCGGACTCCCCCGAACAAGCACCCCAACCCCGCTCAGCCGCACACGGCGGTCCTGACCTTCTCAGCTGCTGCGAACCACAGGTCAATCCCAGCCTGCCCCACCCCAATCACCCGCGCCGTGGATATCTCAAGATAAATCACATCCAACAGTGTTAGGGACCAGTTAATCACTGTGAGCTTCTCAGGCTCCTTCCATCTCAATGCTATTAGCTTCTTCGCTGCTGTGACGCCCGCTAGGACAACCCTTTTTAGTTGTACGGACGCGGGTAGTGTTGTTATATCGTTCAGGAGTAGCGTAACAGCTGTAAATGGGATAGTTAAGCCACACAGATCTGAAAGTTTGTCCGTTATTGACCTCCAGAAGCGGGCCACTGGTGGGCAATCCCAATACATATGCATATAAGTGCCAGTAGCCTTTTGAGAGCACAAAGTGCACCGAGAGTCGGTTATCAGTCCCATAGCAAATAGCTTCCTAGGTGTAAGATAGGTCCTATGAATATAATTAAAATTAATTTGCTGGTGATTGGGGTTGCGGGAAGACAATGCCACATTTGCCCAAACATCATCCCAGTGAAACTCGGGGTCCAACTCCGGGATATCCACACGCCAGATTGTATCCAATGATATTTTTATACGTTTATTGAATTAAGAGCGTATAAAAGTCTGAGACAAACCCTCTGGAGGTCGTCCTGTCCACTATGAGCCTGAGGAAGGGGTGTGGTTGCAAAGCTTGAGCCCACGGCACGCCATGCGCCCTCAGCGCTGACCTTAGTTGAAGGTAAAGAAAGAAGGACTCGCCGGGAAGATCATAAAATTCTTTTAAGTCCTGAAACGCACGAAGGCCGTTCTTATCATAAATATCCTCCAGAGTATGAACTCCCCTCCTTTGCCATTGAGGAATACTAACCGGCTTGTGCCCAACAAGTAGTTGCTGGTTATTAAAAATTGGAGAGTCCAGGTGCCATGGGCATTTAACCCCACAAAAAATATGATCGAGGCGATTTTTAGCGAGGCGACAGAAATAGCTGCGCGACCGTCGCTTCAGAATCTCCTGCCGTGTGGGTTCTCTCATTCATAACAATGAAGGCGATACAATTCTGTCGGTCGGCTCTCTAAAAAAATCAGTCGCCTGGCTAAAATCGCTCGCCGTGTGGGGACCCCTTAAGGAGCGCCAAGATACAGCCTCTACAGGGTCTCAGTGAAAAGGACCAGAAATAAAGCTTAAAATCAGGGATTGCGAGGCCCCCATCTTGTTTCCTACGTTGAGTAGTAGATCTTTTGATTCTCGGACGTTTGTTATTCCAGATAAACTTAGATACCATCGATTGTACCTTGCGCCAGTGGTCTATTGGAGGGGGCAGGGGGAGCATTGAGCTAACAAAATGTATCCTAGGCAGGACGTTCATTTTGATTATGGAAGCCCGGGCTTGTAAGGAGTTAGGAAGGGACGACCATCTGTCTAGATCCTGGCGTATTTTATCATAAGTACCCGTGAAGTTGTACTTAGTAGTTTGACTCAGCGTGGGGAATATCTCTATGCCTAAGTATTTAAAATGTTCCACTATGGGGATATCAGCTGGTAGTCGCATCGCCTTGGCCAGCTCATTAAGAGGTAGGCAGGCTGATTTGTTCCAGTTAATCTTAAAGCCTGACAATTTACCAAAGTCGTCGATTATTCCCAGTAATTTTGTGGCCGACCGGGAGGGGTCATCCATAAAAATCAGTAGATCATCCGCATAGAGAGCAATTTTGTGTGGTGTATTATTGACCATTATGGGGACGATGTCCTCCGATTGCCTAATAAATTGGGCCAATGGTTCGAGGGAAAGCGCGAATAGTCCTGGGCTCAGAGGACAACCCTGTCTAGAAGATCTGGAGACTGGAAAAAGTGTGGAACAGTTTTTGCCTGTCAGTATCATTGCCGACGGCGAGGCATACAGGACTTTAATCATATGAATAAAATTCTTTCCAAGACCCATAACCTCAAGTACCTTCCACAGGTATGACCATTCTATTCTGTCAAACGCCTTCATGGCATCCAAAGACAGAACTGTGGACGGAGCTGTATTGTCTTTACTGTTATCGACTACATGCAACAGCCTCCTAAGATTATCTGCAGCCAGGCGCCCCGGGATAAAACCAGTCTGATCGCAGTGTACCAATACCGTCATAAATCTCTGCAGGCGGCGGGCCAGCACCTTGGCAAACACTTTTAGATCGGCCCCGAGAAGACTCAAGGGCCTATAGCTACCACAATCATTGGGATCTTTATCCTTCTTGAGAAGTAAAGAAATCAATGCCATGTTGACATCCCTTGAGAACTCCCCTATAATTGATCATATCGAGCATCAATGGACCCAGTTGGTCCCAGAAAGCTAAATATACCTCGGGTGGAATCCCATCCCAGCCTGGTGCCTTACCCCTCTGCATTTCAGCAATCGTCTCCCTAAGTTCCATAAGAGTGATTGGTTTCCCCAGTTCCTTAGCCTCTTCCTCAGAAATGTGGGGTATCTCAAGCCCGCCAATGAACGATTCAAATTTAGAGTTATCGAAATTAACCTCTGAGCTATATAACTGTGAGTAAAATTCTTTAAAAGTGTTGTTGATCTTTTTTGAATCAGTAGTGACTGTTCCCTGTCGCGTCTTGATCGAAGGGATATCCGAGAAATGATCATTCGAGCGTATCTTCATTGCCAACAGATGGCTAGGCCTGGAACCGTGAAAGTAGTAATTTTGCCTTGTCCTATGTATCAAGAACTCAGACTGTTGTTTAAGTATGGAGTTTATTTCTTTCTTGACTATCTTACGTTGTGTGTTCAGTCGTTCACTATAGTTAGTTTGCAAAGATGCGTATAGGTCCGCGTATAATGTTTCCAGTCCTTCTAGTTTTTTTGACCGGGATTTATGCAAATTGGAGGCGAAAAGTGTGACATGACCCCTGATAAATCCTTTCAATGCGTTCCACAGGACCCTAGGGTCTTCGACCGTGCCGACATTGATCTGCAAGAATTCAGCTAGTTTACTCCTGAACTCAGTACAGAAATCATCGTTCTTTAATACGGTTGAGTTAAAACGCCACCTGGGAGCTCTCGTGGAGAGCCTGCCAAAGGTTGCCACAAGGAAAATCCCCTTGTGGTCCGAGAGAGCCAGGGGAACCAATGAGACGTCGAAACTATCAAACATATTAGGGGACGCGAATGCATAGTCTATTCGAGAGAAGGTTTTGTGTCTGGCTGACAGGTGAGAGTAATTCTTGAGGGTGGGATTGGATATGCACCATAGGTCTGACGTGTTTCACATGAGCTCCCTTCTACCGTGCTGAATATACGTTTCTCCCCATTAGTCTTTATTTTATTTTTATTTGTTTTTTATCTGTTTGCTAGGTCGTCGTGTTTAGTATACATTCATCAACTTTTTTCGACTTTCTACGATGGCGGGGGTGGAAACCAGAGCCATGAAAGAATTAGGCACGACACCGGCACCGCCGAGCATGGCCGCACCGTCTCCCGCTGTCGGGGAGTTAAGCGAAGCTGTGCTCTTGGTCATGACCAAGCTACACGCAGACTCTGAGACACGCATCGCTGAAGCACAGAAGAAAGTACACGCAGACTCTGAGGCACGCATCGCTGAAGCACAGAAGAAAGTGTTGGCGGATTTCTGTATCAGCCTCCGTCGTGAGATATCAGAAGAAATACGGCTGGCGGTAGTCCCGCTGACAGACAAGATGGAGACGATTCACGCTGCCTCATCGGCTAATGCTAACGAACTAGCCATGCTAACGACGGAGGTATCATCACAGTGTGAGAAGATGGCGGGTCTTGAATCCGCCCTGCTGGCTACAAACTACAGTCGGCGATGGAGGAGATGCAGTCCCGGGATAGACGCCACAACGTCAGGATTGTTGGAGTACCGGAGACCAGCGGTGAAGGCCGTCTCTCTGAGACCGTGCCCGAACTGCTGCAGAAGATACTAGGGACAGACGTCCTCCCTATGCCTCCTATCTGTGAGTCGGCCTACAGAGCGGGCAGGTTTTCTCCCGGCGTGAACAAAGAACCGAGGCCCATCATAGTCAAGCTGAACAAACTCCAACAGAGAGAAATCATCATGCGGTCGGCTCGTACCAGAAGGGGTACTCTGAGGCTTGGCGATCACAAAGTGGCCATTTTCGAGGACTTTACACCGGAGGTTCAAGCTCAGAGAGCCGAGTACAAGGTGGTCCTGACTAAGCTATGGAAACTAGGCCTGAGGCCCACGTTATTCGCTCCCGCAAAATTATCTGTGTTGGAGAAGGTCGGTGGTCAGCGTTTGTTTTGGTCGTTGGCTAGAGCGAAGGAGTATCTCGCGGAGACACCCGAGTCTGTTGCTTGATATCTATGGAGGGTGAGTGACTTGGCGGTTTGGGCCTATATACATTGATTAGGTCGACTATTCACAAACACTTGCTGTCATGCCCAGACATGCTAACTGTCCTCTGCCCATCCAACTAGCGGGGCTTCCCAATGACTTCTGTTACTTGCTAAAGCTGACCTCATGGTCGTACTTGTGTATCGCCTCTTTGGAAGCTAACGAGCTAGCTGAACAATGTACATAGTAGGCTAACGTGCTATCCGGATTCGTCACTAGCTTACGCGCTAGCCTCGGGCTAGCCAGCGGGCTTCGACTATGGTCTGCGCTGAGACATTCGAGGCCCGTTAATGGTTACGTATTTTGGTTGCTGTTGCTGTTCAAAGGGACATTGGTTTGCACAGTTCAAGAGTGACCGAGTCCCTAACTAACTTCTGGTATGCTTTTTATTTTTATATCCAGGTTGTTTTGAGCTTTGGTGATCCAAAGTAGATGCCAAGGTCGGTTGAATATGCATATACAATATTTGATAACAGGTTGGGTCGGGTATGGCTTGCACTTCATGGCTATATGGTTATATGGCTTGCACTCTAGCCATTACCCACTTTTCCTTTATTTTTTCTTTCCTATTGTCGCTGTTTTTATGTCATCTATATGCGTGATTTAAATGTGATCCGGTTCTACCTTGGACTAACTGCTGACTCGCCTTAATTTTGTTTTGAATTTTCCGTGAGCCACTTATGCTATAACGTTGATACATTAATATGCAGACTCCAAGGTAGATGGTTACAGGTTGATGCTGAGTAATTATATAATAATTATTGTCGCTGTTTTAATGGCATTTGAATGAGCAATTTAACTGTGATCCGATCCTACCTTGGACTAACTGCTCCGACCGATATCTTTATTGAAACAATGTATTATATGGCTTGCACTATAGCCATTACCCTCTTTTCCTTCCCTTTTTTCTTTCTTACTGTCGCTGTTTTTATGTCATCCGTATACGCGATTTAAATGTGATCCGATTCTACCTTGGACTAACTGCTAATCTGCCTTAAATGTGTTTTGAATTTTCCGTGATCCACTTATGCTATAACGTTGCGACATTAATATGCAGACTCCAAGGTAGTTGGTTACAGGGTTGATGCTGAATAATTATATAATAATTAGTGTCGCTGTTTTAATGGCATTTGAATGAGCAATTTAACTGTGATTCGATCCTTCCTTGGACTAACTGCTCCGACCGATATCTTTATTGAAACAATGTATGATGACAGGTGGTGTCAGGTGTTGCCTATTACCATCCCCGGATTGATTAATGAATGATTGTGTTTAATTCTATTCTTACATAGGTTATGTCATTTCAGCCGTTGTGCCTGATCAGAGGGACGGCTAAAGGGGTGCACTTTGACCATAACCTTTTTTTTCCCTTCCTCCTTTTTTTGTCATTGTTTAATTGACACTGTTCACACAATTTTGCACAATTAACCTGTGACCCGAACCTGCCTTAGACTATCGGCTGGGATGCTTTAATTTAATTTTGTTTTGAATTTTCCTATACCCTTTTGGGCTATAACAATGTGATGTTGAAGCGCAGATTCGGAAATAGAGGGCTGCAGGTTGATGCAGAGTTATTATTTAATAATGGCTATTTTTACCATTATGGTTGTCTCATGTTGGGGCCAGGGCTCAGGTGGGTTTCGACCGATATCTTTATTGAATTTTATTTTATTATTATTTGTGTTTATTGGACTAGTGGGGGTTTACTCAGGGGTTTATCTAGAGGGGGGTGGGAGTGGGGAGCGTCTTATTGATCCATGTCTCTAGTGGGAAGTGATAGGAAGATGACCATCCTCAGTGGATGGGGCATAGGGTGGGGATTGGAGAGTGGGTATAGGGGAACTTATAGTAGGACGGGTGGGTTAGGGTTTAGAGTAGAAGGAGGGGGGGTTGTAGCTGGGGTGGTATTTTTATGTGTTCTATGTACTGTTGTCTTATATATGTGTAAGTGTTCCTCCTCTGAACTCCTGGGATTGACCGTCCGGGCCCGCCGGGATCGGCACCTCTGTACTCAGCCTGGCTGCACGGGTATGTTCTCTACGCACTTATACAAGCTCGACCATGGCTAAATTGAATATTTTAATTTGGAACGCAGGAGGGCTTAACGCCCCACACAAGCGTGCCAGTGTCCTTTGGCTATTGAAGAGGAGAAATATTGACCTTGCTCTCCTTAGTGAGACGCATTTAATGGTAGGTGACGTGTCAAGACTGGCAAATCGGCAATATCACGTTATCTCCTCATCCTCAGCCGATGATAAGACGAAAGGAGTAGTCATAGTTACAAGACGTAACCTTGATATCAAAATCTTGGATGTATGGTCGGACACGGGGGGAAGGATTACTATAGCAAAAGTTGAATTCTTGCATAGGAAGATGGCTATAATAGCATTGTATGCTCCTAACACATTTGATTCAGCGTTCTATAATACAATCACGAAGAATATGTTGGAACTTAATGGATACGCTCTCATTGTGGGTGGCGATTTTAATGCGTGCTGGGATGCGGAGATGGATAGGTCCGGGCCCTCTGAAACGAGCGACCAGAAACGGGCCTCTAAGGCCCTCAGGATGTGGGCCAAAGACACGGGGCTCACAGACCTCTGGCGCTTATGCAACCCCACCCTCAGAGATTACTCTCACCTGTCAGCCAGACACAAAAGCTTCTCTCGAATTGACTATGCATTCGCGTCCCCTAATATGTTTGATAGTTTCGATGTCTCATTGGTTCCCTTGGCTCTCTCAGACCACAAGGGGATTTTCCTTACGGCAACCTTTGGCAGGCTCTCCGCAAGAGCTCCCAGATGGCGTTTTAATTCGACCTTGCTAAAGAACGATGACTTCTGTTCTGAGTTCAGGAGTAAACTAGCTGAATTTTTGCAGATCAACGTTGGCACAGTAGAAGACCCTAGGGTCCTGTGGAACGCATTGAAAGGATTCATCAGGGGTCATGTCACACTATTTGCCTCCAATTTGCGAAAATCCCGGTCAAAAAAGCTAGAAGGACTGGAATCATTATATGCGGACCTATACGCATCCTTGCAAACTGACTATAATGAACGACTAAACACACAACGTAAGATAGTCAAAAAAGAAATAAACTCCATACTTAAACAACAGTCTGAGTTCTTGATACATAGGACAAGACAAAATTACTATTTTCACGGCTCCAGACCTAGCCATCTATTGGCAATGAAAATACGCTCAAATGATCATTTCTCGGATATCCCCTCGATTAGGACGAGCCAGGGTGCAGTCACTACTGATTCGAAAAAGATCAATGACACTTTTAAAGAGTTTTACTCACAGTTATATAGCTCAGAGGGTAATCTGGATGACTCTAGATTTGAATCGTTCATTGGCGGGCTTGAGATACCCCACATTTCTGAGGAAGAGGCCAAGGAACTGGGGAGACCGATTACTCTCGTAGAATTGAGGGAGACTATTGTTGAAATGCAGAGGGGTAAGGCGCCAGGCTGGGATGGTATTTCACCCGAAGTGTATTTAGCTTTCTGGGACCAACTGGGTCCATTGATGCTCGATATGATCAATTACGCTATCGAACAAGGGGAGTTCTCAAGAGATGTCAATATGGCGTTGATTTCTTTACTTCTCAAAAAGGACAAAGATCCCAATGATTGTGGTAGCTATAGACCCTTGAGTCTTCTCGGGGGCCGATTTAAAGGTGTTTGCCAAGGTGCTGGCCCGTCGCCTGCAGAGATTTATGTCTGTATTGGTACACTGCGATCAAACTGGTTTTATCCCGGGGCGTCTGGCTGCAGATAATCTTAGGAGGCTGTTGCATGTAATCGATAACAGTAAAGACAATACAACTCCATCCACAGTTCTGTCTTTGGATGCCATGAAGGCGTTTGACAGACTTGAGTGGTCATACCTGTGGAAGGTACTTGAGGTCATGGGTCTTGGAAAGAGTTTTATTCATATGATTAAAGTCCTGTATGCCTCGCCGTCTGCGATGATACTGACAGGCAAAAACTGTTCCACACTCTTTCCAGTCTCCAGATCTTCTAGACAGGGTTGCCCTCTGAGCCCGGGACTGTTCGCGCTTTCCCTCGAACCTTTGGCCCAATTCATTAGGCAATCGGAGGACATCGTCCCCATAATGGTCAACAATACTCCACACAAAATTGCTCTCTATGCGGATGACCTGCTGATTTTCATGGACGACCCCTCCCGGTCGGCCACAAAATTATTGAGGATAATCGACGACTTTGGTAAATTGTCATGTTTTAAGATTAACTGGAACAAATCAGCCTGCCTACCTCTTAATGAACTGGCCAAGGCGGTACGACTACCAGCTGATATCCCCATAGTAGAACATTTTAAATACTTGGGCATAGAGATATTCCCCACGCTGAACCAAACCACTAAGTACAACTTCACGGGTACTTATGATAAAATACGCCAGGATCTAGACAGGTGGTCGTCCCTTCCTAACTCCTTACAAGCCCGGGCTTCCATAATCAAAATTAACATCCTGCCTAGGATACATTTTATTAGCTCAATGCTCCCCCTGCCCCCTCCAATAGACCACTGGCGCAAGGTACAATCGATGGTATCTAAGTTTGTCTGGAATAACAAACGCCCGAGAATCAAAAGGGCTACTACTCAACGTAGGAAACAAGATGGGGGCCTCACAATCCCTGATTTTAAACTTTATTTCTGGTCCTTTTCACTGAGACCTCTGATGTGCTGGCTAGACCCTGTAGAGGCTGTATCGTGGCGCTCCTTAGAAGCGGCGGCGGTGTCTCCGCTAAGATTGCAGGATGTAGTGTACTCCACTGTCTCTATTGCGAAATGCCGGCTGAGGTATGGACCGATCATAACTCACGTGATCCAAACGTGGCGTAATGTACAGAGGTCGTGTGGGGTTAAATGCCCTTGGCACCTGGACTCTCCAATTTTTAATAACCAGCAATTACTTGTTGGACACAAGCCGGTTAATATTCCTCAATGGCAAAGGAGGGGAGTGCATACTCTGGAGGATATTTATGATAAGAACGGCCTCCGTGCGTTTCAGGACTTAAGAGAATTTTATGATCTTCCCGGCGAGTCTTTCTTTCTTTACCTTCAACTAAGGTCAGCACTGAGGGTGCATGGCGTACCGTGGGCTCAAGCCTTGCACCCACACCCCTTCCTCAGGCTCATAGTGGACAGGACGACATCCAGAGGGTTTGTCTCCGACTTTTATACGCTCTTAATTCAATCCACGTATAAAAATGTATCATTGGATACAATCTGGCGTGTGGATATCCCGGAGATGGACCCCGAGTTTGACTGGGATGATGTTTGGGCAAATGTGGCATTATCTTCCCGCAACCCCAATCACCAGCAAATTAATTTTAATTATATTCATAGGACCTATCTTACACCTAGGAAGCTATTTGCTATGGGACTGATAACCGACTCTCGGTGCACTTTGTGCTCTCAAAAGGCCACTGGCACTTATATGCATATGTATTGGGATTGCCCACCAGTGGCCCGCTTCTGGAGGTCAATAACGGACAAACTTTCAGATCTGTGTGGCTTAACTATCCCATTCACAGCTGTTACGCTACTCCTGAACGATATAACGACACTACCCGCGTCCGTACAACTGAAAAGGGTTGTCCTAGCGGGCGTCACAGCAGCGAAGAAGCTAATAGCAATGAGATGGAAGGAGCCTGAGAAGCTTACAATGATTAACTGGTCCCTAACTCTATTGGATGTGATTTATCTTGAGATATCCACAGCCCGGGTGATTGGGGTGGGACAGGCTGGAATTGACCTGTGGTTCGCAGCAGCTGAGAAGGTAAAGACCGCAGTGTGCGGCTGAGCGGGGTTGGGGTGCGTGTTCGGGTGAGTCCGGCGGTCTCTTGGGAGGGGGAGGAGGAAATGTTTTTGTCTGTCTTGTCCCTTGTCTTGTCATCTTGAGTTTAGCTGGGGATATTATGGGGGGGCAGCTATTTAACTATTTCTTCACTGTTTGGCCACTTTTACACGGTCTCTGTGAGTCTATGGAACACCTCTACAGGTTTTTGTTTTTTCATGAAGGTTCATTGCTCTGTTTTCAGGTCGTGTTCCCCCAAAAAATGGTCCTTGTGGTGGGTTGGAGATGTACGTTTTATTAATATGGGGTCACACGGCCGGGAATCGGGGCTGAACACTGGGAAAGACCATTTATTAGATAGTACCCTGTGGAATTAATTTAGTAGGTTGAACTCTGGTTTCTTTTCTCTTGTCTGTATAATTGTTAGTCTGTATTATTATTATTGTTTTTGTTATTTTCTTGTGAAGTTCTATGTATTGTGATTGTGGTTAATGTGTTGTCTTGTTTCGTGAGAATGTCAATAAAAAATATTTGATAAAAAAAAAAAAAAAGGTCTGCGAGCCCCGTGTCCTGGGCCCACATCCTGAGGGCCTTAGCGGACCGTTTTTGGTCGCTTGTTTCAGAGGACCCGGACCTATCCATCTCCGCATCCCAGCACGCATTAAAATCGCCACCCACAATGAGAGCGTATCCAGTAAGTTCCAACATATTCTTCGTGATTGTATTATAGAACGCTGAATCAAATGTGTTAGGGGCATACAATGCTATTAATGCCATCTTCCTATGAGAGAACTAAACTTTTGCTATAGTAATCCTTCCCTCCGTGTCCGACCACACATCCAGGACTTTGATATCAAGGTTACGTCTTGTAACTATGACGACTCCTTTTGTCTTATCGTCGGCTGAGGATGAGGAGATAACGTGATATTGTCGATTTGCTAGCCTTGACACATCACCCACCAATAAATCCGTCTCACTAAGGAGAGCAATGTCAATATTTCTTCTCTTCAATAACCAAAGGACACTGGCACGCTTGTGTGGGGCGTTAAGACCCCCTGCGTTCCAAATTAAAATATTCAATTTAGCCATGGTCGAACTTGTCTAAATGCGTGGAGAACATACCAGTGCAGCCAGGCTGAGGACAGAGGCGCTGATCCAGGCGGGCCCAGACGGTCAATCCCAAGAGTTCAGAGGAGGAACAATTACACACATACAGGACAACAGTACAGAAAACACAGAAAAATACCACCCCAGTTACAACCCCCCCTACTTCTACTCTATACTCTAACCCACCCGTCCTAATATTAACCCTCCTATACCCATTCTCCAATCCCCTCCCTATGCTCCATCCACTAAGGATGGTCATCTTCCTATCGTTTCCCACTGGAATCATGGATCCAATAAGACGCTCTCCACTCCGACCCCCTCTCTAGATAAACCCCTGATTAAACCCCCCACTAGTCCAATAAACACAAATAAAAATAAAAATGTTTAATTCAATAAAGTTATCGGTCAAAAACCACCGTGAGCCTTGGCCCTAACATGAGACAACTATAAGGGAAAAAATAGCTATTATTATATAATAACTCAACATCATCCCTGTAACCAACTACTTTTTTTTTTTTTTTTTTTTTCTTGTCCTCACTGTAGTTTTTGTTTTAATTAGTGACTCATGATTTTATCCAAATTCTTTTATTCTACTTTTTCTATCTGGTTTCACTGTTTTTAACTGCTGTTTGTTGTTGTTGTCATTTATTTCTGATTTTGTTTTTATTGTGTTTTTATATTAAGCTGTAGTGTAAAGCACCCTGTGCATTCGTGCTGTGAAGGGTGCTATATAAATAAAGGTCATTCATTCATTCATACTTCCGAATCTGCATATCAATGTCGCAATGCTGTAGCACAAATGGATAAAGGAAAATTTAAAAAATTAAAGCATACCAGAAGATAGTCTAAGGCAGGACCCGATCACAGGTAAATTGTGCAAACAGATGTCATTTAAACAGCAACAATAAAAAGAAAAAGGAAAAAGGGTTATGGTCAAGGTGCAAGCATTTAACCGTCTCTCTGGTCAGGCACAAAGGCTGGAATGACATAATCCTATATAAGAATAGAAGTAAACACCTTCATTAACCCGGGGATAGTAATAAGCTATACCTGACACAGCCTGTTATTATATA
Source organism: Notolepis coatsorum (assembly GCF_963971535.1). Classification (NCBI taxonomy): domain Eukaryota; kingdom Metazoa; phylum Chordata; class Actinopteri; order Aulopiformes; family Paralepididae; genus Notolepis; species Notolepis coatsorum. Next base: position 100,473,007 of record NC_140166.1, read on the forward strand.
TTGCATATATATACTTAACCGACCTTCTACGACTGGAGCCTAAGGCTCAAAACAGCCAAACCCCGTCTAGACAAGGAAAACACCAAACGTGAGCCTTGGCCCTAATATGAGCCAACTATAAGGGGAAAATTAGCCATTATTATATAATAACTCAACGTCATCCCTGTAACCAACTACTTCTGAATCTGCGTATCAATGTCGCAAAGTTATAGCACAACTGGATAAAAGGAAAATTAAAATAATAAAGCATATCAGAAGATAGGTAGGGCAGGACCCAATCACAGTTAAATTGTGCAAACAGATGCCACTTAAACAGCAACAACAGCCAAAATACGTAAACATTAACGGGTCCCGAATGATTCGGTGCGGCCGATAGCCATAGCATGTTAGTTAGCCCGAGGCTAGCGCGCAAGCTAGTGATGACCAGCCAGCACGCTCGTATCTGAAATGAACATTGTCCAGCTAGCTCGCTAGCCTCCATAGAGGCGACACACACGTACGACCATGAGGTCAGCATTAGCAAGTAACAGAAGTCATTGGGATGCCCCGCTAGCTTGGATGGGCAGTGGCCAGTTAGCCTGTTTGGGCATGACAATAAGCATTTGTGAGTAGTCCGCCCTATCAATGTATTTAGGCCCACATTGCCAAGTCACTCACCCGACATAGTTATCAAGCTACAGTCTCGGCTATCCCCCCGAGATATTCCTCCGCTTTAGCCAACGACCAAAATGAACGACGATCATCGCCCTTACACAGCACAGATAATCTCGCAGGGGCGAATAGCGTAGGCCTCAGGCCCAGTTTCCATAGCCTGGCCATGACCACTTTGTATTCGCCTCTCTGTGCTTGAACCTCCGGCGTAAAGTCTTCGAAAATGGCCACTTTGTGATCGCCGAGACCTAGTTTACCCCTTCTGGCACGGGCCGACCGCATGATGAGCTCCCTCTGTTGTAGCCTGTTTAGCTTGACAATGATGGGCCTCGGCTCCTTGTTCACTCCAGGACTGGTCTTGCCCGCTCTGTAGGCCGACTCGCACTCGGGTGGGCTGGGGGAGGACATCTTTCCCCAGTATTTTCTGCAACAATTCCGGCATGGTCTCCGAGAGACGACCTCCCTCACTGCCCTCCGGTACACCAACAATCCTGATGTTGTAGCGTCTCTCCCGGGACTGCATTTCCACAATTACCGACTGTAGTTTGGCAACGTCAGCCTGCCTAGCCATCAGGGAGCTCTCCAGGGAGCTAGTTCGTTAGCATTAGCCGTGGAGGCAGCATGTAGCGACTCCATCTTCTCTCTCAACGGGTCGACCGCCAAGCTAATTTCCTCTGTCATCTTTCGATGAAGGGTGTCAAAAAATTCCGCCTGTACTTTTCTTTGTGTTTCAGCGAAGCGTACCTCAAAGTCTGCATGGAGTTTGGTCATGACCGAGAGAACAGCTTCACTTATCTCACTGATTCCGGGCGACGGCGAGGGTAGACCCGGTGGCAGTTTGCCGGCTGGAGTGCTCATGGATCTGGTCTCCACCGACATCGCAGAAAGTTGAAAAAAGTCGACGAAAGTAGTTGAAACTCGACGACTCAACAAGCAGACCAATAACAAATAAAAATAAAATAAAGACTAATGGGGAGAAAAGTGTATTTTGCACGATAGAAGGGAGCTCTCGTGAAACACGTATACATATACGTAGTGAACATCAATGATGTAATATCCTACTTAATCCGACGCCCCGATCGGATCATTATATTTCATTATATGACATAGTAGGCCTAGCCTATAGCCTATATAGCCTGACTGCATGGGGAGGTTTCAAATGTGCGTGCGTGCGTGTGTGTGTGTTCCTTGCCTTCCTGTTGGATGGTGCTATAAATATGCTGCTTTAAATTCCCCACCAAGCGATCAGAACGCACCTAACAGACCAACCTGACAGCTCTATACACTGAACGCATCACGTGAGCAACACGTCAGCAACCTCATCATGCATGAAACTGGCAAACCAGGGCTATTTAGTTTTAATCCACCTAGTTGGTGCTCTTGCTGGGACAGCAGCACCCAGTAATGCTAAATCAACGTGATGAATATAGTCCTCCAGTGCCAGACTGGCTGACAACATGTAGCCTCATGGCCCTGAGGAGCAACAGCTTCTGTCCTCTGAGCTACAGGACGGATGAGTACAAGCAGTCTATTGTTCCTCAATCTGTTACCCAGTACGTACACACACACACACACACACACACACACACACACACACACACACACACACACACACACACACACACACACACACACACACACACACACACACACACACACACACACACACACACACACACACACACACACACACACACACACACACACACACACACACACACAGAAGCACACACACATGCACATGTACATGGATGGTGCATTATATAAACAAATATAAACATAAATAAACATAAACAAATAATTTTTCGATTTTTTTAATAAATAAACAAACGAAAAGGATAGGTTTTAATTCAAAAACAAATTCAAAAGAGTTAGTTTTCAAAATATAACTGTTGTGAAGGATCAGATTAAACCGAATATATATATTTATTTATGGATATATATTTAATAGTATTTGTATATCGTTTGATATCCCTTGTATATTCTTTGTACATATACACTGAATATCCCTTTAGTCTACTACAGCCCATAATAGTTCATTCTCTCATTGGACAAGAACCTGGCGCCAGCAGACAGGCCCCTTGAGTCAAGTTCAATAGTGCCGACGAACATGTCCCAACTAGCCCCGGTTCCGCGTAGGAATACGGCTACCGAAATACGAATGGTACTATTTGTTCACCGTGAATATAAATAGGGCGCAAGTAAAGTAGAACTTTCTTTTTAGTCCATTAGTCCTTTACCCTCCAACCTAGTAACAGACGTGAAGCCTCACCCACGACCCACGTGTGGTGCAGTATGGCCTATTTTGGCCCCAGAATAGGCATTGAGACCTCGTGTAAATTCATAGCTGAATTGTCATAGTTTGGCACTGTACCGTCGAGTGGGACGTATTTCTATTAAGTTAATAATAGTCTATTATGTATGGTGCATCGTTCGGTTAAAGTTCTAAAGTGAGCAGCACCCCCATCGTTCCTCGCGTTATCTAGAGTCTTAACCAGGCTGGGCAGACCACGCGTGGTGCTTTCATCCGAGGAGTTCTGGGCGAGGACGAGTGGACCTGCACATTGGATTACCTACCCGGACGACTGCTGAGCCTATACGGCATGGAATATCTATTTGCTTTGGGTGCTTTGATTTGTGGAGCGGATAACAGCCAACGCCAGTGAGTGTTGGAATTACCCCCGAGAGGAGCCCAGGTGAGACGGCGCTCAACCCAGACCGAGGCCGCCTCGCTTCTCCTTCGTTGTGGACCTACAGCTACCGTCTACAAGAGGGCCCAAGTGTATTCATCTGTGGATCAAGATCCTGCGGGCACTGTTTTCTGTACCTGAATTCTCCCCAGGAATCGTTGGCCAGATGGGATGCAGCTGACGGCTCTCCAAACCCCCCCCCCCTTACTGACTTACAACCAGCAGGACCCCTTTAGTATCCCGCTATAATCCTTAAGTACCATCGCTATAGTTTCCCTAAAGAACCAGGTTGTATACTTGCTTCCTGCGTAACCAGAGATTGGACATTCAGTGTTGATTTGCCTACGAATACTCATTTGCCTTACAAGTGCATTCAAATCATAAATGTAATTAAGTGAATGTTGTATATACCTTTTGCTATATTAAACCTTCGACTGTTATATTTGTGTGGACCTGATTTCATATGTGGGAAAGTGTTCATCATACTTAGATATCGTGTACTGGATGGCCAGAAGTTAAAGTACATCAAGCGGTAGTGGTTTAATGATACCATACTTATCAATACAGTCAGGGAATTGTACCCCTCAGTTACAATTGGTCCTTCGAGCCGGAGGGTAACTAGTGTAATATTAATATAGTGTTATTAATATTGAAATGGCCTATGATGAACACTCCACGAAACGGTCCTCCTAACGTAGAACGCCCGCGGCGCAGACGACAGACACCTCAGTACTTAGAGGATTACGCTGTCAGTCAACTACCTAGCCTTCTACAGACGGTAAACGCGGTAAAAGTAGAAAGTAAAATTATGTCTGACCTTAACGACCAGGTTACCCCGACCACAGAGGCCCTAGTGGGTTCTAATGTAACTGACCAAGCTCACGGTGGGGACCAGGAGGGAACAGACATGCCTTTACCCCCCGCCAATACCGAAGAAGTAGTCCCCGACCAGCTCCGGGAGGAAGACAACCCTCCAGAGGTGGAACCCTGCACGGAACAAGATGAGGAGAGCGCCGAGGAGATAGAGCTCCAGGACTCCCCAACGAGGACAGCCAGGAGCGGCTCACCTCTACAAGCGTCTTCCCCCAGCGAGGCGGAGAGGATGCTGTCACAGGCGTTCCTCGTCAGCCTGACAGCCTCCACCGAACGCGATCGACTCCAGGGTGAACGCGATCGACTTCAGGGTGAACGCGATCGACTCCAAACACAGCAGCGGAGCGAAGAAGAGCACATACGCCTGGAGATGAGACGCCTTCAGACGGAAGAGAATATGGCAAGAGACCGGTCCGACACCCAGCGCGCCGCTGACGGTGCCCAAAGAGAAGCAGAGCGCGACATCGCTCTCATCCAGCGCGAAGCCGAGCGCGACAGACTACAAGCCGAGCGCGACAGACTACAAGCGCAGCTAATGGAGCAGCTGATCACCAGGGCAACACCCTCTCCCTCCGCCAGGGGTTCAAGGGCCTCGTCGAGACAACAGTCAAGGGCAGCATCCCCTAACCGACCAAGCGACCCTGAACTTGACCACCAGAGAGAGCCTATACCCCCCGCAGACCCCCTTCCCCGACCGGTCCAAGCGAGACCCAGCTACAAGGAAGGAGCAGCATACACTGCGGAGAGGCTAAATAAACGACTACAGGATCTAGAGGACCTGACAGAAGAAGAAGAGGGAGAGGAGGAGAACCAAGCCCGACGACAGCACAGTACTCCACCGGACCAGGAGGTCCAGTACAGCCCAGGCTATACCCCCGCGGCGCTGCGCTACAGACCCCCGACTCTATTCACGGGTGAGCATGACGCACGACCAGCCTCGAGGAACAGCACCTGGACCAGCGGGCCATGGTACCCTGCCGGTACCAGCCCACAGAGAGGCGCAAGAGGAGACTCGCCTAGGAGGCCTCTCTCCCAACGCTCACCGATGTGCCAGCCATCCACGGCGTCATACATTGGCACACCGACGTTTCCAGACTTCACCCATGAGAATCGAGCACAGTACACGGAGCTCCGGATGTGCTTAGAGACAATGATGGTGGATGTCGTTGACGAACGCCACAAGTATGCAATATTACTGAAGCACCTGAAAGTACCCCGAGCGCACAATATAGCGCTAGCCTATGCCACCTCTACGACCCCATACACCGCGGCTCTAGCAGCGCTGGACCAGAGATATGGACGTATATGGGATTACGTAATCCAAGAGATAAGGCATATTGACCGCCTACCCCCAGCAACAGACAATCGCTCACTAGACGACCTGTCTATAAAAGTGCAGTCCCTGGTAGGGATGCTGGGAGCGCAACGAGAAAAGGGTATGCACGAGCTATACGCCAACTCTAACGTCGAGAGGATTTTAGAGAAGCTGCCGCCCGCCAGACAAGATCGCTTTAGGCGGCAAAGAGACCACCGTGATCCTAACGGTCCCGAACCATCCCTCCTCGATTTAGCCGACTTCCTGACGAGAGAAGTCAGCAGCCTACGCTTGGATACATTCGTGCGGAGCACACCAAGCTCCAGAGAGGGACCTAGGAGAGTAAACGATGGAAGAAGATCAGTGACTGTCATGCACCAATCAGAATCAGTACCGAGCAGTAAGAACCACAGTACCCCCTCGAGAAAAGAGAAGTGGAAGATGGTGTGCCCGTACTGCAAGAAGGAACACTGGCTGTCACAATGTGACCTGTTCAAGAAGATGAATGCAGAAGAAGTGAGTCAATGGATAAAGTCCAACAGGCGCTGTTACCGATGTGCGCGCAGTCACATGGCAGCCGAGTGCCGCCTAAAGAAGAGGTGCAGTCGGTGTGACGGAGCCCACCTAGATGTCCTACACGACAGTAACAGAAGAAAGCCTGCACCTGCACCATCGAGCAGCACAAAGGCAAGTGTCATGTACATTGACCCCGCCAGCAGCAGCGGCGCCCAGGTGCTCTTAAAGGTAGTCCGTGTAACATTGAGCCACCAAGATAAAGTCATGGACACTTACGCCGTCCTTGATGACGGGTCAGAGAAGACCCTTCTCCTCGCATCCGCTGCGGCCCAGCTGGGACTGCAGGGGAGCGAGAACCAGATGACGATTCGGACAATAAGAAGAGATTTAAAGACGATAAAAGGCGAGAATGTCTCCTTCACTATCGCAGCAAGCGGGCAGCCAGAGAGACGGTATAGGATTACAAATGCTTTCACCAGCCAAGAAATAGGACTATCACAGTACACCTACCCCATCGCCAAGCTGATGGATAAATATGTGCACCTGCGTCAACTACCTATCCCGCTCATAGACGGCGCCACCCCGACCCTGCTGATAGGCTCCGACCATGCAGACCTCATAGTCCCGATAGACCGGGTCCATACAGGACCCAGAGGCTGTCCTGCAGCAGTCGAGACCCGCCTAGGATGGACACTACAAGGCCCCCTCGCTAAATCTCTCAACCGAACAGCAGCCACTAGCTGCCTCCACTCCAGAGTGACAGAAGAAGACACCACTCTCCTGCAGCATGTCGAGAGGCTATGGACACTAGAGACAATGCCCTTTAAGAACGAAAAGAAAGACATTCGTTCTAAAGAAGACATTTACGCCATAAACCTCCTCGAGCAAGGGACAAAGAGAGTCACAGTCGGCGGAGTGATGAGATACGCAACTCCACTCCTGAGGCGAGAGGGAATGCCCACCTTTCACGCCACGAAAGAAGCTACGGAGCGGTATCTATTGAACACAGAGCGGCGCCTAACCAAAGACCCCGCTCAAGAGAGTGTGTACCGCGCTGAGATTGAGAAGCTAATCACAGCGAGACACGGAATGAAGATTGACATTAAAGAGGCCGATCAGACGACCGAATCATGGTACGTGCCGCACCACAAGGTCCACCACAACGGCAAGGATCGCATTGTGTTTAACTGCAGCTACCAGATCGGATCCCAGAATCTGAATAAAGAGCTCTTGCCCGGCCCCACACTCGGCCCCTCTCTACTAGGCGTGCTACTACGCTTCCGCCAGGACAAGGTGGCTATCAGCGGGGATATCAAAGGGATGTTCCTGCAGGTGAGACTAGTGGAGGAGGATAAGCCCCTACTGCGGTTCCTATGGAGAGAGAGGATCGGAGATGAGCACCCAGCCATCTACCAATGGGAAGTCCTCCCCTTCGGAACCACATGCAGCCCGTGTTGTGCTACATTTGCACTGCAGAAACACGTCGCAGAGGACCCAGCAGCAGATGAAGAGGTCCGACACAGTGTGAAGAACAGTTTCTACGTGGACAACTGTTTACAAAGCGTTTCGACCCAAGAAGAAGCCGAGGCTCTCCTACTCAAGCTACGCGCCTCCCTGATCAAAGGCAGCTTTGATCTCAGGCAGTGGGCCAGCAGCGACCCGCAAGTATTGCGCAGCCTCTCCCCCGCGGACAAGGCAGCCAGTAGCGAGACCTGGATGGCGACCATCCCAGGAGAAGCCCAAGAAATGACACTAGGACTAGTCTGGTGCTTCAAAACAGACTCGCTCCACTATAGACACAAACCCCTGACCACGGAGCAGGGAAGGTCGACAGCAATACCGACCACCAGACGGAGTGTGTACAGAACACTCGCCAGACAATATGACCCGTTGGGATGTATTCTACCTTACACCACCAGGGCAAAGATGATTGTACGAGCACTATGGGACAAGGACCAGGGCTGGGACGACCCAATACCCGCACACCTTGCCTCAACATGGAGAGAGTGGGAGACGGAACTCCGCTCACTCCCAGGCGTCAACATACGCCGCAGCTACTTCCCACCCACAGTGAGGCCAGAGACATGCAAGATGGATCTACACGTCTTCAGCGACGCCTCCGAAGTAGCCTATGGATCTGTGGCCTACTTGCGTGCCCAAGAGAAGGGAGGAGAGATACACACCGCTTTCATCCTGGCTCGCTCAAGAATAGCCCCACGAAAGCAACAATCTATCCCGCATCTAGAGCTCTGCGCAGCCCTAGCAGGAGCGCATCTAGCCACGTTAATCCAACGTGAACTCACCATCCCGGTGCAAAGAACAATCTTGTGGTCAGACTCTACGACAGTACTCACATGGATCAAGTCTGATTCATGCAGATACAAGGTCTTCGTGGGAGTCAGAGTCACAGAGATTCAAGAGTTAACAGAAGCAGCAAGCTGGCGGTATGTGGACACCAAACACAACCCAGCTGACGTCATCACCCGGAGAATGTCCCTAGATGACCTCACCCGTCACAACATCTACAGTGACGGACCAGAGTTCCTCAAGCTCCCGGAAGAAGAGTGGCCTACGCCCACCCCACGGGAGGCGAGTAAAGAGGAGGCTGAAAACAAGAAACCTATGTTCTGTGGATTGAGCACAGTCGCCTCCACAGACCCCAACATAGATGATTGCCTCACCCTACAGAGTGCGCAGCTAAAGACATTCCTGTGGCACCACCCAGAGATTCAGCCCACCACTGACATTTCAGCAGCCGACTACGAAGAAGCAGAACTTCTTCTACTACAACGAGCCCAGAGAGACTCGTTCCCCGATGAGCTAGACTGTCTACAGGGAGGAAAGCCCGTCCCATCAGACAGCAGACTGCTCCACCTGGCACCCGAGAGTGACGCCCATAATCTCATCAGAGTGGGTGGTCGTCTGCGGAGAGCCCCCGACCTACCGGATGACGTTAAGTACCCGATAGTCTTGAACAGCCGACACAAGGTCACAGAGCTGATCATAAAGAAATACGACGAGGATGTGCACCACGCAGGAGCAGAGAGAGTCTTCGCGGAGATCAGACGTCGCTATTGGATACTTCAAGGGAGAGAAGCAGTGCGACGCTTCCAGCGAACCTGTCTAGACTGCCGAAAGTGGCGCGCGCAGCCCAGCATACCCCGGATGGCTGACCTACCTCCCTGTCGCCTCCGACTCGGCGACAAGCCCTTTCACTCCACAGGCATGGACTGTTTTGGCCCGTTGTATATAAAGAAAGGAAGAGGAACCGAGAAGCGGTGGGGTATTGTATTCAAATGCATGACCACCAGAGCGATACATATCGAACTCCTTCCAACCATGAGCACAGACTAGGGATGTCCCGATCACGTTTTTTTGCTCCCGATCCGATCCCGATCATGTGATTTTGAGTATCTACCGATACCGATATTTCCCGATCCGATCAACATTTTATTTTTTATTTTTTTTTATTCAACAAACATGACCATGTTCACATCTTAAACTCATACTGAGGCCTTAGTTTTGGTTTTAAATTGCATATCATCATTCATTTATTTATTGTCACACAGAGCAGAAGAATTTTGCCAAAACAAACCAATAGTATCCAGCTGCAGAACAGCAGACCAGCCACACTCTTGAATAAAAAAAAAAAAAGTAAAAAAAAAAAAAAAAAAAAAACGTTTTTTTTTTTTTTTTTTTTTTGCCGATCCCGATCTTCGGAAAATCACGTGATCGGCCCCGATCCCGATCACGTGATCGGATCGGGACATCCCTAGCACAGACTCATTCCTTATGGCCTTCCGAAGATTCACATCGCGGAAAGGAAAACCGTCTACATTGTTGTCTGATCACGGGACAAACTTCAAAGGCGGAGAAAGAGAGCTGAGAGAGAGCTTCCAAGCTATGGGCCCAGAACTTAAGACCCACCTCGCTCCATCCCAGATTGACTTCCAGTTTAATCCCCCGAACGCACCCCACTTCGGTGGAACCTGGGAACGAGAAGTACGTTCTATAAAGACAGCCCTGTATGCCGTGCTTGGGGCCCAGACTGTGGCGGAAGAAGTCCTAATGACAGTCCTCACGGAGATCGAGGGAGTATTGAACTCCAAGCCCCTCGGTTACGTCTCAAGTGATGTAGCAGATGTCGACCCAGTCACCCCCAACACACTCTTGATGGGGCGGCTGGACCCCGCGCTACCCCAGACAATGTACAGGCCTGAAGAAGCGAACGGCCGAAGAATGTGGAGGTACAGTCAAGTACTGGCTGACAAGTTTTGGAATAGCTTCCTACTCCACTATCTACCGTCTCTACAGACCCGCCAGAAGTGGGTAAAAGAGAGAGACAATTTGACAGAAGGAACAGTCGTCATGATTATCGACCAGTCACTACCCAGAGCTATGTGGCCGGCTGGCCGCGTAAGCAAAGTGATCACCGGTGCCGATGGCAAGGTCCGAGCAGCTGAAGTGCTCGTCCAAGGGCGAACTTACACACGACCCGTGGCGAGGCTAATAGAACTGCCAAGACTCCCAGACACTATCGATGACGACCATGACCCCATGACTTTGTGAGTTGACTGACCCTTACAGCGGACCTTGAGTGGTAGACAGTGCGGTTAATCTGTCTCTGCTTAGCTAATTAGGTGGGACTAATTAGGGGGCGGCTGTTGTGAAGGATCAGATTAAACCGAATATATATATTTATTTATGGATATATATTTAATAGTATTTGTATATCGTTTGATATCCCTTGTATATTCTTTGTACATATACACTGAATATCCCTTTAGTCTACTACAGCCCATAATAGTTCATTCTCTCATTGGACAAGAACCTGGCGCCAGCAGACAGGCCCCTTGAGTCAAGTTCAATAGTGCCGACGAACATGTCCCAACTAGCCCCGGTTCCGCGTAGGAATACGGCTACCGAAATACGAATGGTACTATTTGTTCACCGTGAATATAAATAGGGCGCAAGTAAAGTAGAACTTTCTTTTTAGTCCATTAGTCCTTTACCCTCCAACCTAGTAACAGACGTGAAGCCTCACCCACGACCCACGTGTGGTGCAGTATGGCCTATTTTGGCCCCAGAATAGGCATTGAGACCTCGTGTAAATTCATAGCTGAATTGTCATAGTTTGGCACTGTACCGTCGAGTGGGACGTATTTCTATTAAGTTAATAATAGTCTATTATGTATGGTGCATCGTTCGGTTAAAGTTCTAAAGTGAGCAGCACCCCCATCGTTCCTCGCGTTATCTAGAGTCTTAACCAGGCTGGGCAGACCACGCGTGGTGCTTTCATCCGAGGAGTTCTGGGCGAGGACGAGTGGACCTGCACATTGGATTACCTACCCGGACGACTGCTGAGCCTATACGGCATGGAATATCTATTTGCTTTGGGTGCTTTGATTTGTGGAGCGGATAACAGCCAACGCCAGTGAGTGTTGGAATTACCCCCGAGAGGAGCCCAGGTGAGACGGCGCTCAACCCAGACCGAGGCCGCCTCGCTTCTCCTTTGTTGTGGACCTACAGCTACCGTCTACAAGAGGGCCCAAGTGTATTCATCTGTGGATCAAGATCCTGCGGGCACTGTTTTCTGTACCTGAATTCTCCCCAGGAATCGTTGGCCAGATGGGATGCAGCTGACGGCTCTCCAAACCCCCCCCCCCTTACTGACTTACAACCAGCAGGACCCCTTTAGTATCCCGCTATAATCCTTAAGTACCATCGCTATAGTTTCCCTAAAGAACCAGGTTGTATACTTGCTTCCTGCGTAACCAGAGATTGGACATTCAGTGTTGATTTGCCTACGAATACTAATTTGCCTTACAAGTGCATTCAAATCATAAATGTAATTAAGTGAATGTTGTATATACCTTTTGCTATATTAAACCTTCGACTGTTATATTTGTGTGGACCTGATTTCATATGTGGGAAAGTGTTCATCATACTTAGATATCGTGTACTGGATGGCCAGAAGTTAAAGTACATCAAGCGGTAGTGGTTTAATGATACCATACTTATCAATACAGTCAGGGAATTGTACCCCTCAGTTACAATAACAAACAAACAAACTAAAATCTAAAATCTAAAATCAACAAAAACCGATCCCGAAAAGAACAAAAAAGGTTAAAGTTTGCAAGATAAAACAAACAAAAAATCAACAATCAACAATCAACAAAAACCATTCCTGAAAAGAACATAAGCCAACATAGGAAAATCAAAACTTAATCTGCAATACCCGAGTTTCATGGTAGAGAAAAACAGATTCTACATGTAGGTTAAATTTGGCTATAATAGACTCTACCCTCTCCTTCACGAAATCTGGAGACGCTGGGCTTGCCTGTTCGAGCCCAGCGCTCCACATTTGCTTTCAGTTTAGCTGGTCGTCCGTACTAATACACATTGGCCGTATTAGGGGGTGGGAAACTGATGGGTGGGGATCGGGCGTTGTGGACAGCGACTCCTACAGGTCGGTTGGTGCGCCTGCGCAGTAGAATCAGGAAGTGTCGAGGGCAGCGTGAGCCTCCCACGCGTTACTCCTCGCCACTGAGAGATCGAGCTGCGCAGGTGAAAAGATGCGACTGCTGTTACCTCAAGTACCGGAGGGGACTTGTGCTATGTATGACTTAGTCCACATTGCAGCCGGCTTGTGGGAGGCAAGAAACAGCGTTCGTGACAGGGGAGGGTTGAATTGGATGTTACGAAATTGGGATGGGAGAAAATATAGAAAATGGGAGAAAAAGTGGATACAAAATGGAATAAAAAATGATATATGTTTAGCACTAGAGGCCATTGTATGTATTGATATATATTTAGCACTAGAGGCCATTGTATGTATTGATATATGTTTAGCACTAGAGGCCATTGTATGTATTGATATATGTTTAGCACTAGAGGCCATTGTATGTATTGATATATATATATTTAACACTAGAGGCCATTGTAATGTATTTATATATGTTGAGCACTGGAGGCCATTGTATGTATTGATATATATTTAGCACTAGAGGCCATTGTATGTATTGATATATATTTAGCACTAGAGGCCATTGTATGTATTGATATATATTTAGCACTAGAGGCCATTGTATGTATTGATATATGTTTAGCACTAGAGGCCATTGTATGTATTGATATATGTTTAGCACTAGAGGCCATTGTATGTATTGATATATGTTCAACACTAGAGGCCATTGTAACATATTGAGATATGTTCAGCACACCTTGGGAGTTCTACTCAAAAGTGATCTACTGTTCTTCTACTGCGATGCGGTCCTGCTGAAAGTCCCATAGTAAATGAACGCAGGCCATGGACAAGTGTCAAGTGTTTGAGTCATGCGTTCTCAAACACATAAGTAAACAATTTAGATTGTCACATATCTATTAGCATAAGAAGACTAATAGTCTCAGAGTTCTGCTGGAGGCTGTGCCTCCTCACATCCACTGCTAACTTTAGAGCCCTGTGTTCGCCTTTCTGAGTCTCTCTTTGTAAAGCCTTGTTTCCCCCGCAGTCATGAATACTCACACACTGTACAACTAACAGGTCAGGAGATACAGACGTGCCTCATGGTGGCATGAGAGGAAAGGTTACGGGGTCATCAGAATCAATAGGTTTCTTCCTCTAAGGGTCATGAATGGTCTCAGCGAATTGTATGGCAATGCAGCCGTAACTTCAGTTTGGCACGATGGCGGCCATCGTGGGTTTCTTCTTCTAGGGGTCATGAATGTTCTCAGTACATTTTGTGACTGTACTGTATGTCTAACGGGTCAGAGGATGCACACATTTGAAAATTGTAAGTTTGGTCTGATGGTGGCGCTAGAGGAAAGGTCACAGGGTAACCACAATAAAGAGTCTTCCTCTAGGGGTCATGAATGTCCACAGCAAATTCCACTCATTCCTATCTCGAGGGCAGCTTGATAGCTCTGCCTCATGGGGCTAAAAAATGCATCTTACAAATATTCTGACTGGGAAAAAAAGATAAGATAAGATGAGATATTACTTTATTGATCCCCTTGGGGAAATTCAGGCATCATAGGAGCATGGGGGGAGGGGAGGTATGGGCATGGTAATAGGAGAAGACATAAATATAGGCAATACAATTATAGTAAAGATAAAAATAAGCAGTGTAAATGAGTGGGAGTCGAACCCCGGTTTCCTGCGCCGCAGGCGACATCGCAGACCACTATACCAAGAGGTGAATTCACTTCTAAGTAATGTGTCTGGATGCCTTTTTAAGGGGAAGTGAGTTTTACTTGCAGTACCGCTACGTGCCACAGTCACTTCACAACACATGAAGTCCATCGTGACTGTGGATATACTCGCGGTACCTCCGTTACATAAACATTAAAAGGAACTCTTAACTTAAAATTAGTAAGTAAACAGTGTAATCAAAGGTGGAGATGAGGGTCTGTATGCCCTATATTATATGTTACAATAAATATGGGCAATAAAACACTTAGAATCTGAATATACTATGAGTAAGTAAATTATACAGTATACACAGGTGCAGTGTACAAAAGGTACCCTAACTGGCATGATATATATCATACGTTATACGTTGTAGTCCGTGCAGGTTAGGTGGTAAGAGTCGGACACACTTAGGGCTAGATCCACAAAGAATGGATTGCACGATGCTAATTGCACCCTTACTTACAATTCATTATGAATTGAAAATGGGGGACCCTGATGTAAACAAGACAAAAGTCTTTCTCTGGTCTGCATCCCCTTAACAATTGTGTGTATTGAGCCGTACTGTATTGTACCCATTCTGCAATCTGTTAATACAATTTTCATTCAATCAATCACCGTGCATACCCGCGGGAAGATGTTTTGAGTAGGGGGTGCTGTGCCGACCATGCACACCCAATCAATTAACGTGTCAATTAACGTCTCATAGAGGGGGTGGGATAAATTCTCCAGGATATTGGCCAGCTTCCTTCTCATCCTCCTCTCTGCCACCACCTCTAGTTTGATTTTGAATTAAAAAATATATGTATATTTGATTAAATTCAATGAAATTCAAACCTTTATTTATTATCGAAAAGGACAATTGAGGTCACCCTCATTTTCAATGTTGTCGAGACTTACAGACATTTCAATGCATACTTTTTTTTATTTCTTTTTTTTATATAATACTACTAAATAATAATAACTATCTATATAGCACCTTTCACACATGGACCGCAGCCCAAAGTGCCCCACAGCAAATAGCTGACAGACAAAGATTTACATTCATGAGAAACAAAGTAACCCAGAGCCTGCGGAAGGCTAAAGCTAATTTCTTCTTTCTAATCTTCTTTCTAAAATGATTGAAGATGCACAAGGCAATGGTAAACTAAATTGGCAAAACATAAATAAACTAGTCGGCCGCCAAAAGAAAGAAAGTAACAATGAATTAGAACTTATGATTAACAACACACTAGTCAAGGAACCCACCACACTGGCCTCCAGCCTAAATGCATTTTTTTAGACAGTGCAGGAGATAGCGCAGTTATTAACTCCTCCGGTCTGTACTGACAGCACTATTAAAACACAGCCTGTGTTTAAAATCAATGACATCTCTGATCTGGAAGTAGCGGAATTAATTCAGGGCATGAGCTCCAAGGCAAAAGACATTATTTGGTTTTGAAACACATTTCTTGAAAGAGAACAAAGACTCCCTGGTTCGCCCTATCACACATTTGGTCAACTTATCATTCAAGCACTCAGTTGTCCTAGTTGAAACTATCGCCCAATCAGTATCCTCCCCATTATATCCAAAATAGCTGAGAAATGGGTTGCTAAGCTACGGGTTGACCATCTGAGCCAGGGTTCCACCCCCTGCACCCCATGCAGTTTGGGTTTCGTGCCCATCATTCCACTGAAACAGCGTGTTCTTGGAAAAAGTCAAGGGTCTGCTGGACAGAAATGTGTGTGTTGGTGCCGTATTTTTAGACATTAAAAGGGCATTCGACACCGTTAACCACCAGGTCCTTCTGTCCAGACTAACCCATTTTAATTTCTCTGAACACACACTACTCTGGTTTAAATCATACCTAGCCAATAGGAAGCAATGTGTTAGTGTAAACTGTGTCAAGTACACCTGCCTAGACTGCAATGTTGGTGTTCCCCAGGGCTCCGTCCTTGGACCAATTATTTTCTCACTGTTCATCAATAGCCTACCCAACTCATGACAGAACGTCTATCTATACCAAATGTATGCTGATGATGCGGTGATCCTGACACAGGCTAAAAACACCCAAGAAGCCTCCCGCATCCTCACATCTGTGAAGACCAAGGTCCAGGACTGGCTGACTCAATCCTGCCTCCTGTTGGTCTGCATGGTGTTCACTAAACGCTCCAGAGAGGTGATCCGATCCAATGTATATCTCAACAAAGTAGAGTTCGACTGAGTAACAGAATTCAAATACCTCTGTGTCATTTTAGGCGTTGGTTACACACAGGGGTATTTTCATTTCGTTTTCAAGATCAGTTCCGCTTTCCAGAGCGCAACGTAGTGGCAGGCATTTATTTTGCGACCTGAGCACTTTTGTTTTGTCAGAACGAGGCGTGGTCAGACCGCAACGGATCGCGTCTCGAATTCAGCACCGAGCATGCGCGGGGAAGTAGTTACCTGCGCACAAATCCTGAGAGCGTCCACAGGTAAACAACACAGTTATCGACCACAATATGTAGTACAATGCCAAAGCAGTAGGTGGCAGTAGGTGGCGAACATGAAGGCAATTTTCAACCAATCAGAAGTTGGATGTGCCAATACACTTCCTGCAAAAAATCAACAAGCCACCATCTTTAAATGCCTGCGTGAGCCATTTAGCCAATGTAGCATTTATTTTTCAGCAAAGAAAGTGCAATAAAAGTGCAATAAACAAAACGGATACATTCACTGTGTGTTCTGCCTCTCATTTGTTGATGAAACAAAACTAACATCAACACAATTGACCACCAAGAGCCGATAGTTTAGTCTCACAAAAAGATCGCAGATTTTGTTAGCTTACATGCTAACGCGATAGGGATATGCCATTATAACAGTATAGCATTGTGGCTAGCAGCTAACGTTAGCTCACGTTAGCCAGCTGCTCATGCAATCGTTAATGCTAGCAGAATGAATGGATGTAAACTTTATTTAACAGATTGCAGAATGGGTACAATACAATACGGCTCAATACAAACAATTGTTAAGGGAATGCAGACTGTTGTAGCTTGGACTCGGGTCCTTATAACAATAACTTGACAACACATGGCTGCAGCTATTTGGGACAGCTCTGTCGTCACCGGACATTGGTGAGGGCACGCAGATGTCGTTATCTACTGCGCATGGGCGTTGAGCAACAACGGCTCCACGCAGATTACATGACACGTTGTCGGCGAGTTTTGGCGAGTATCCAAAACGGAAGATTCCAAGCTGATATTCAGAGCTATATAACGAAAGTCGGCAACACTGTCAAATTCAATCTCCAAAACTTTAGACACACCAGGCAGCCCGAATGTATCTCCATTCCATGATATTCTCTCACATTGAGTCTGTCAAGCTGGTCTTTCACTTAGGCAACTACCCTCAAACCCATCGAATCACTGTATAAAAGGTCCCTCAAGGTTTTCGACAAGAAAAAACAATCTTACCACCACTGTAATATTCTGACCAAACATGAATTCCTAAGCTTTGACAATCTTAAATGCTACAAAGCAGTATGTTTGGTTATAAAACCGTCAATAACCTTGCACCCCCTCCTCTAAATGAATTCATTAGAAGGAAAGTCGAAAACCCTGCTCAAAGGACCACCCGAGCCACTACTAGAGGAGACTGTGAGAAACCCCATAGATACACCACCAGACTCTCTTGTCTGTTAGAGGTGGTGATCTGTGGAACAATCTACCCCCAATAATAAGAGAATGCCCAAACTATAGTTCTTTCAAAAGTCAGCTAAAAGTATGGCTAGTCTCAAATCAGACCTGTACACATTGATGTAAACCATGTGATGCTGTCTTAACTCATTCTGCGCCAAACCCGAGATAGTTCGGGTTTTGAATCCAAACGTTGAGCGCCAAACCCGAGATAGTTCGGGTTTAGATCCTTTTTTCTTTTTTCCGATTTTCCCATTCTAAACACTCGCGCAGACCTGTGTCTCCCTGGCACCGCTGCCTACATTAAAATTGCAATGACAATCAATCCCCCATCCGCTACCTATATAAGCAGGGGTGTGGCCATGCAATCACCTCCTTCTCAATCTTTCACCACAAGGCAAGATCAAGTGCCTCATGTAACTATGGTTATATACATAACCGTATGTTACATATCGTGTAGCTCTGCTCAGCGCCATATTGCACCACAGGAGCTGAGCAGAGCTTAAGCTCAACAAATGTACCCCACTGAGGCCCCCCACAACCATCAGAACCGGGGAGGACCCGAGCCCCCCCGACCCTCCCTATTGGAGGACGGGAGGGAGACGGATCCGACCGTGCGAAGAGGAACTCGAGCAACTTAACGCACAGGGTGAGCAGACCGTGGGGCGTACCCACGACTACGCACAACCCGCATGCCACCAGGGAACGAACGGAAGGAACAAACCTCGTTACCACCCCCAAAATCATGGGGTCAAGAGCAAAGCTCAACCCCGTGGCAAGGCCGTAGCAGCGGAGCGCGAAGGAGGACCCACACCCAGAAGGGACTGGATCCCCCCGGAAAAAGGGGGCCCGGAGAGGCCAATGACGCCACAGCATCGAGACCTCACCAGGCGGTCACTAGTGACACCGCACCCCACATCGCCAGCGTATTCCCATCCAAGAGCAGGCCCTTTCCCCCAATAGCATGCCGCCTGGCTCACTGACCCTGGCATACTCAGGCAGTCAGCATGGCTGTAACTCAAAGCACTCAAGAGGCTACACCTACAGCGGGAGCAGGCAGCGCACCGGGGAAACGACCTCCAGAAGAGGCCGATCCCTCAATACAGGCAGCAGGCACTTGACCCGAGCCTGGAGCACTGCGGACGAGACAGGCGCCAAAGGGGTCAGCTGAAACAGCACCCCGGCGGTAGGGGCGTATGCTGGCATTGTTGTGCACCATGTCACAGCCTCCACAAAACCCCCCGACTCTCTAGAGGGGCCGAGGCAGAGAAGGCTGACACGATTGGCAGATGTCATGAAACGTGCGGGGGCACACTCAAGCGGTTAACCCGGGAGTTGACTCTGCTCCAACACACCAGGGAATCAACCACCCTCTTGGTTAAACATGAAGTGGTTGTTCCTATAACCCCTCAGGAAAAAACTCCAAAACACACCTGCGGGTATACACTGGCTATACCGCAGTACAAGTGTTTCAGTTTTCAAAAAGGGGTTATCCCAGGCCTACGGGTCGACGAAAACAACTTCGGACTGGGCCCGGCGGACCGGGACGTACACAGGGATGCCAGAGGAGTTCCATAAGAACCACCTCAACAGCCCCCTCTCAGCCATGCGTAAGCAGGAGAAGAGAGGGGCGAAAAGAATGGAGAAGGACCAGGCCCCCTTAGCGCAGCGCAAGGTACAACACAACATGGACCAAGCAACAGTGAGGGGTAATACGTAGTAACACAACCACGAACATCTCCATAACGCCAAACCCTGTGACACCCGGGCCGACCCGGCATTTTTCCCCCCGAAAAAAGCCCAAGTCCCTCAGGGTACCAGAACAGCAGATCTGCGTCCCCGGCGGACAACGGGTTAACTGACCTGGACCGGCGTGACCAGAACCAGTCCCGTGCCCTAATCACGCCGACATCCCCAACTCTAGGAGGGGGGTAGGTACGCGTGTCGATCCAAAACATTATAGAGGGCGCCACCCAGACGGTCCCATTCGTACCGCGCTCAGTTGCCCACCCCAAGGGCGTGAGACCCCTCTACATATGCTTTGATCTATTCCGTTAACATCCCCCAGATATGAACGAGAATTCGTAGAGACAAACCTAGTAAACTGGCGCTCGGAAGAGACAAACTCCATCCCAGTTGCCCCATAAAAACGCTGTTTTAATGATGAGCAACCAAGGCGCGCAAGCCTCATGCGTGATTCCTATCAGAAGCACCCAGGGCCAGCACTATGTACACGTCGAGACCCAAAACACATCAATGGATAGTCTAACAAGACACCAGATACCGTTCCTCCAAGCCGCCTGGGAGAACGACAAGAAGCATTTTTTTTTTATTTAAAATTTTCGACAGAGAAAATAAAAAATAATACGGACATGGGTCCCATACGACGCGGCTGAGGGAAAAACACCACCCCATCAACCATGCTCCATAAAAGAGGGGACGGAGAGCGACGTACCCCTATGACGGGGGGAAACCCATGACTCAACAGACCTTTAAGGCGAGGAGTCAGGGAAACCCTAAACAATACCCCGTCCACCTACTCCAAAAAGGAGAGGACGGGGAACCCCCAGAGAGACTTCCCACGTGAGCAATAGATTGAAAAGACATATTGCAACCACATACAACAGAGCAGAACTTCTTTTTAAGTTCTACTCACCTTGACAATCTGAGGAGGCTCTGAAACTCTGAGGAGGCTCCCTCACTGGGAGGGAGGGTCTGAACTCACAGGAGGCTCTGAAACTCCCT
Organism: Notolepis coatsorum; assembly: GCF_963971535.1. NCBI lineage: Eukaryota > Metazoa > Chordata > Actinopteri > Aulopiformes > Paralepididae > Notolepis > Notolepis coatsorum. The sequence goes on from NC_140166.1 coordinate 100,493,639, forward strand.
GAGGAGGAGGCTCTGAACTCCCTGAGGAGGAGGCTCTGAAACTCCCTGTAACAGAGGTCCATAACATGGAGCCTGAATAACCCACGGAAGTCTTACCAATAGAAACGTGCCCAGTGACGTACTCTATGGCGGGGGAATTTCCGCGGTCCGCACGCCCAATCTTTCATGGCGTGGGACCAGGAAACTCCCCCCCCCTACCCTGTAACGTGCTGATCCAGCAACGTGACAGGAAGCCTGAAGGACAGGGGGTTTTAACCCCTGACCAATCAGAAAAAGGGGAGGAAGGTTTACCAGTTCACCCCTTTACGACCCCTCACCCCTGATACGATGTAATGACAAAGTAGAGCCATGACACCAGTCATAGCATGCTACATGAAGCGTTTAACAGCTTCACATAGACTCATGTGCGAAACCTGCAATCTGATTTTTACAAAGAAAAAACACAGACCCAGAGAAAACAGCCACCTGATTTTTACAAAGAAAAAACACAGATCCAGAGAGGTCCCTTTAAGAGCCCCGGTACCAGACTGACACATGTGCTTCTGTAGGCCAACACCTAAACCAGTTGTAGATCTTAACGACACACACAACCCTTCATCACAATAAAAAAGGCAAAGTACACTCTCACTACCGTAAGAGGAACGCCATTTTTCATAACGAGAGAAGACACAAGTCCTCGATTATGTATTAGCCACAGGCCTTGCTAAGCCCACATGACAGTGACCAAAACAATCTTTTCCCTAGGAAAAAATCGTTTTCTCAAGCAGGAGCACAACCCCAGCAGTTTAAGCTGAGGGATTACACCGTATCCCCACAAACATAGTGACACAATATATTGTAAACAAAACATGTTTGAGAGGAAGGGGGAAGCCCCAGGGAAACCGGGGGGATCACCCCTTCCCACCTTACCCTTGATACGACCAGGTTGAACAGGTACTGCCCTGCTAATATGTGAACACGCTACCTGTTTATTGTCATCACAGGCTGAGAGAAGGACTTACTCCTCTATCACATGTCACTAAGCATAGCTTTGCAGGGTAAACAACCCACTAAGTTGTGAGCTCAACACCCGTTACTAACGTTACATGAACCCACAAGTTCTCATCACAACTAAACCAGTTCATTTTACTCACATAAAAAACAATGCCGATTTTCTAGGTAGAGAGAAACCTATACCAGTGACAAGACAATTCACACACAACACATGTCGTATTCCCAAATGTAGCGCAGCAACATACGTTTTGGAAACATCGTTATTACAAAACATTTAGAAGGGAAGGAAAGAAGAGGTGTTAAGCGTCCAGCAGGACTCCTGCCTACACCCTGAGCGCTGAGAGGACTGCAAACACTGGTCAACGGCGACAGCCGGAGTCGAACCCGGCGTCTCTTGCGTTGGTGACGAGGGCAATGTCCGCTGCGCCAACCAGCCACTACATTCTCCATGTTGACGAAGTCCTCGCTGGCAGGGCACATGGTGTAGGGTCGACTAACATCCTCTGTCAAAGATGACGTCGTAGTCAGAGTGTTAAGGCTTGTTATTCACACAGCAATGTACAACAGTGTAGCATTAAGCTAACATCCAAATCAGGCCGACTGATAGCAACAATCTAACGTTCCAAGCCTAGTGAACGCAACGAGCTAGCGCCGCAGCTAACAGCTAACTGGCCAACAGGTAGGCCACCCAGCTAGCACGCAAGCTAAGCAGCTATCACCTGAACTGTACACAAGAACATAATAAGCCACACTTCAGACAGGCCGCCGTCTGACTCCCTCCTCATCCTAAGAGAGAAGAGAAAAAGAAAAGTCAACACCGACATACAGCGGAGTCGGCACAATTCCCTTATGGGCTGCAGCCGACTTGAGCATGGAGCTTCCGATAACGAAGATCCAGACTCACTTTTCCTCGTGTTTAGGGTTTAAACTTCCACTCATTTGAAAGATGGGGCCTTCACGGGACAGAGAAGAATCCGCTCGTCCAGAGACCCCGGGTTTCAACCACAGATCTCGGTCGCAGCCCACTAGCTTGACTATGATGGGCTTCAAACCAGGACCCTCCGTCCGCCGCCTAAGAGGCCGAACAAAGGACACTAGTCTGGGGCCGGCCTTCGTAAAAGTGTGCAGCTAACCCCCATAGCAACACAACCGGCACTCGCATAGCAAAACATCACTCACCCAGAGGCAGCCAGTTTCTCACAACAGCCGACGCCTCCTGCACAGTCCAGCTGTAGAACCGGAGGTTCAATACCTATCCAGCCGCAGCATAGAGGACTGCAGGTGGGGATTAGACCAGCGACGCGAGCCCCTAATACGAAAAAGTGAGAGAGAAAACAAAGATATAACGTCAACGTATCTCCTTGCTCTTCTGTTCTTCTTTCTTCAGCTTAATTCATTTTAAAGTGATTGGTATACAAGGCACTTGAGTGCATGGCCACACCCCTGCTTATATAGGTAGCGGATGGGGGTGTGGCCAGACGGATGTTGGTATGTAAAGGTACATTGTGAGTTTTTATTCAGTGCACAAGTACTGAAGTGAGATATGTGCAATATGGCGCTGAGCAGAGCTACACGATATGTAACTATTGTTTTCCGTATTCTAGCCAGGCCCAATGCACACCTGTAATGGCGACCGCAATGGAACTACTGGGATTATTCATTTTGGAGTACCTTCTGACAAAGGTAAGGTCTATTTTAGGTCTATTTGACCAAACCTAAAACATGCTTTTGTATTGATCACAGCGTCGTATTTTACCGAACCTAAAACATGCTTTTGGTAACGATCGCAGCTTCGTAAAACGACCCCCCCCCCTTGATGACTTTGTGTGGAAACATCTATATGGTATATACCTTTGATTTGAAAATAATATAGGTTTCTCATATTAAGGCATTTGTAAGGCATCTTACAAATATTCTGACTGGGAAAAAAGATAAGATAAGATGAGATATTACTTTATTGAAGTCCATCGTGACATGATATACTCGCGGTACCTCCGTTACACTCACCCCCCTAAACTCACACCACCCACGGCATCCGGGTCACGGCACCACTGAAACCGGTCTTATTTGACATGCCCTGAGTGGGAGTCTTACCCCGGAACAAAGAAACAAAAAAGGAACATAAGACCACGGGGAAACAGGGGAAAAGCAGCATGAGATACACAGAAACATAGAACCACAGTAATAAACATCAAACAGGTTGGATGGGGGGGGGGGGTTATGGGTGGGGGGGGGGGTTGAAGGCTAGGGAGAACAGGTGGGTTTTGAGGCGAGATTTGAAGGTGGAGAGTGTTTGGGAGTCTCAGATGGACTGAGGGAGGGAGTTTCAGAGTCGGGGTGCAGTGCGTGAGAAGGCCCGATCACCAAAGTTTTTAAGTTTGGATGACGGGACAGTGAGGGAGGCAGTGGAGGAGGACTGGAGGGAACAGGTGGGGCGGTAGGGAAGAAGGAGATCAGTCAGGTAGGGGGGGCCAGGCTATGGAGGGCTTTGAAGGTGAGGAGTAGTGTTTTGAAGTTGATGCGTTCTTTGATCAGGAGCCAGTGGAGAGAGTGGAGGACAGGAGTGATGTGTTTACGGGACCGGGTGTTTGTGAGGAGGCGGGCGGCTGAGTTTTGGACCATCTGCAGTTTATGGAGGGAGCGGGAGGTGATGCCAGTGAGGAGGGAGTTGCAATAGTCGAGGCGGGAGGAGATGAAGGCGTGTATGAGGGATTCAGCAGGGGGGGAGAGGCAGTGACGGATTTTGGCAATGTTGCAGAGGTGAAAGTATGATGTTTTTACAATGGAGCGGACGTGGGGGTCGAATGAGAGGGTGGGGTCGAGGAGGACACCAAGGTTTCGGACTAGGGGGGATGGGGTGATGATGGAGTCATTGATGGTGAGTGTGATGGGACCGGATCTGCTGAGGGTGGTTTTTGTGCAGATAGTGAAGAGTTCTGTTTTGTCGCTGTGACCAAGGGGGAGAATGTAGCAGATGAAGAGCAGGGGCCGAGGACTGAGCCTTGGGGGACCCCCTGTGTGACTGAGGAGGGGAAAGAGGTGTGGCCGGAGAGGGATATGAATTGATGTCTGTCAGTGAGATAGGTGGAAAACCAGTCAAGTGCTGTGCCCTCAACACTCATCATATCTCACGATCTAGAAAACGAGACTGGATTATTTTGAAACAGGGCGATGTTTAGCGTGGAATAGCGCACAAACGAAAGTATGTAGAAATTAACTGGTTTGTCCCTGTTGAACTATAAATAGTGCCTGTCAAATGAGCCATACTATTGTCTCCATAGCTATAATATAGAATATACGATGGGTCCGCAAACATCATGAAAATGGTCAATAATGCTGGCGCCAGGGAGTAAAGATGTGAAAACAGCGTGGCAGTCAATGAGTGATGTTCCATGTTTATATTTTCCCAGATGTATATGTATATTTTCTATGTATATTTTCCCAGATGTTGTTTTTATATGTGCCATGTCTAACCTTTTTATCGACTAGGAGCAGCCTTTAACTCCTGGCAGGGGGACTGCCTCTGGAAACTAGCCTCTGGCTATAATTGGTTTGGTGCATTTACATTCTATGTGCATTTTATGTTCTAAGAATGTTCATCAATGCGCTTGTCCCTCTTAACAAATAAAATAAATGAAAATGAATGAATAAAAACAATAAAATAAAATACTGGATAGAGCCACCTAGATTGATACAACACATGTACAAACTAGGAAAACATTGATTAACTATATGAACAAATTAAGATTAGCTGAAGTCTGGAGGATGCAGAACCCAGAAACAGGAGTACTCCTGTTACTCAAGCTCATATAAAACACATTCATGTATTGATAAAAAAAACAAAAAAAAAACATTCCAGGTAACTAGTAACTACTGACTGTAACAAAATGTTGGTACAATAGTATTGTAATTAGTGATCATGCAGCAACATATAATGTAATATATTAACAGACCTCTGTGGGGATGTGTTGATCTTTACCAGGACGGGGGGGGACATAATGACATCCCGGGCAGAAGCATTTGGGTCATGATGATCATATTGTATGATGTTAGGGAGAAGATACGCCTGTTTAAACCTGTCATGTTGTCATGTGATCAACTGTTCTAGAATGTCTATTGTAACTGAGGGGTACAATTCCCTGACTGTATTGATAAGTATGGTATCATTAAACCACTACCTGCTTTATGTACTTTAACTTCTGGCCACACAGTACATGATATAGATATGATGAACACTTTCCCACCTGATGAAACGAAGTCCACACAAATGTATAAATCAAATATTTTATATAGCAAAGGGTATATACAACGTTCACTTAATGACATTTATGATTTGAATGCACTTGTAAGGCAAATGAGTATTCGTAGGCAAATCAACATTGAATGTCCAATCTCTGGTTACGCAGGGAGCAAGTATACAACCTGGTTCTTTAGGGAACTATAGCGATGGTACTTAAATGATTATAGCTGGATACACTAAAGGGGGGTCCCGCTGGTTGTAAGTCAGTAGGGGGGGGGGGGGGTTAGGAGAGCCGCTGGCGATATCCCATCTGGCAGACGATTTCTTGGGAGAATTCAGAGTGCTGAACACGGTGCCCACAGAACCTCGGTCCGCAGATGAATACAGCTGGGCCCTCTTGTAGACGGTAGCTGCCGGTCCACAACGAAGAGACGTGAGGCGACCTCACTCGGGGTAGAGCGCCGTCTCACCTGGACTCCTCTCGGGGGGGTAGTTCCAACACTCAGCAGTGTTGGCCGTTATCCATGGCATAATCAAAGCACCCAAAGCACGTAGATAATCCAAGCCGTGTAGGGCTCGCCGTCGTCCGGGTAAAGTAATCCAATGTACAGGTCCACTCGTCCTGGCCCAGAGCTCCTCGGATGCAAGCACCACACGTGGTCTGCCCAGCCTGGTTAAGACTCTAGATAACGCCAGGAACGATGGGGGGTACTGCTCACTTTATAACTCTAACCGAACGATGCACCATACATAATAGACTATTATTAACTTAATAGAAATACGTCCCACTCGACGGTATAGTGCCAAACTATGACAATTCAACTATTAATCCACACGATGTCTCAATGCCTATTCTGAGGCCAAGTAGGCCATACTGCACCACACGTGCGTCGTGGGTGAGGCTTCACGTCTGTTACTAGGTTGGAGGGTAAAGGACTAATGGACTAAAAGAAAGTTCTACTTTACTTGCGCCATATATATATGCGCTGTGAACAAATAGTACCATTCGTATTTCGCCAGACGTATTCCTACGCGGAACCGGGCTTGTCACGACATGTTCGTCGGCACGATTGAACTTGAACCAAGGGGCTTGGCTGCTGGCGCCAGGTTCTTGTCCAATGGTAGAATGAAACTATTATGGGCTGTTAGTAGACTAAAGGGATATTCAGTGTATATGTACAAGGAATATACAGGGGATATCAAACGATATACAAATACTATTAAATATATATCCATAAATAAATATATATATTCGGTTTAATCTGATCCTTCACAACAGCCGCCCCCTAATTAGTCCCACCTAATTAGCTAAGCAGAGACAGATTAACCGCACTGTCTACCACTCAAGGTCCGCTGTAAGGGTCAGTCAACTCACAAAGTCATGGGGTCATGGTCGTCATCGATAGTGTCTGGGAGTCTGGGCAGTTCTATTAGCCTCGCCACGGGTCGTGTGTAAGTTCGCCCTTGGACGAGCACTTCAGCTGCTCGGACCTTGCCATCGGCACCGGTGATCACTTTGCTTACGCGGCCAGCCGGCCACATAGCTCTGGGTAGTGACTGGTCGATAATCATGACGACTGTTCCTTCTGTCAAATTGTCTCTCTCTTTTACCCACTTCTGGCGGGTCTGTAGAGACGGTAGGTAGTGGAGTAGGAAGCTGTTCCAAAACTTGTCAGCTAGTACTTGACTGTACCTCCACATTCTTCGGCCGTTCGCTTCTTCAGGCCTGTACATTGTCTGGGGCAGCGCGGGGTCCAGCCGCCCCATCAAGAGTGCGTTGGGGGTGACTGGGTCGACATCTGCTACATCACCCGAGACGCAACCGAGGGGCCCGGAGCTCAACACTCCCTCGATCTCCGTGAGGACCGCCATCAGGACCTCCTCCGCCACAGTCCGGGCCCCAAGCACGGCGCACAGGGCTGTCCCCATAGAACGCACCTCTCGCTCCCAGGTTCCACCGAAGTGGGTTGCGCCCGGGGGACCAAACTGGAAGTCAATCTGGGATGGAGCGAGGTGGGTCCCAAGTTCCGGGCCCACAGCTTGGAAGCTCTCTCTCAGCTCTCCCTCTCCGCCCCCGAAGCCCGTCCCGTGATCAGACAACAATGCAGACGGCCTTCCCCTCCGTGATGTGAATCCTCGGAAGGCCACAAGGAATGAGTCTGTGCTCATGGTTGAAAGGAGCTCGACATGCACCGCTCTGGTGGTCATGCATCCGAACACAATACCCCACCGCCTCTCGGCTCCTCCTCCTCTCCCCATGCACAACGGGCCAAAACAGTCCACGCCTGTGGAGTGGAATGGCCCGTCGCCGAGTCGGAGGCGACAGGGAGGCAGGTCAGCCATCCGGGGTACGCTGGGCTGCGCGCGCCACCTTCGGCAGTCCAGACAGGCTCGCTGGAAGCGCCGCACCGCCCCTCTTCCCCGAAGCATCCAACAGCGACGTCTGATCTCCGCGAAGACTCTCCCTGCCCCCGCGTGGTGCACATCCCCGTCGCACCCCTCCATGATCAGCTCTGCGACCTTGTGTCGGCTGCTCAAGACCATCGGGCACTTAACGTCATCCGGTAGATCGGGGGCTCTCCGCAGACGACCACCCACTCCGATGATACCATGGGCGCCGCTCTTGGGTGCCAGGTGGAGCAGTCTGCCGTCCGATGGGACGGGCCTCCCTCCCTGTAGACAGCCCAGCTCATCGGGGAACGAGTCCCTCCGGGCTCGCCGTAGTAGAAGAAGCCCTGCTTCCTCGCAGTCAGCTGCCGAAATGTCGGCAGTGGACCGAATCTCTGGGTGGCGCCACAGGAACGTCCCCTGCTGCGCACTCTGCAGGGTAATGCAATCATCCATGTCGGGGTCTGCGGAGGCGACTGTGCCCAGTCCACAGAACATAGGTCTCTCGTTCTCAGCCTCCTCTCCACTCGCTTCCCGCGGGGTGGGCGCAGGCCACTCCTCTTCCGGGAGCCCGAGGAACTCTGGTCCGTCACTGCAGATGTTGTGACGGGTGAGGCCATCCAGGGACACTCCCCGGGTGATGACGTCAGCTGGGCTGTGCTTGGTGTCCACACACCGCCAGCTCGCCGCTTCTGTCAACTCTTGAATCCCGGTGACTCCGACTCCCACGAAGACCCCGTATCCGCACAAATCAGACCCGATCCATGCGAGCACTGTCGCGGAATCCGACCACAAGACCGCTCCGTGCACCGGAATGGTGAGCCCACGCCGGACCAACGTGGCTAGATGCGCTCCTGCTAGGGCTGCGCAGAGCTCCAGACGCGGGACAGACTGCTGCCCTCGTGGGGCCATTCCTGAGCGAGCCAGGATGAAAGCAGTGTGCATCCCTCCTCCCCTCTCCCGGGCACGCAAGCAGGCCACCGATCCATAGGCCACTCCGGAGGCGTCACCGAAGACGTGCAGATCCATCTTGCATGTCTCTGGCCTCACCGTGGGTGGGAAGTAGCTGCGGCGCATATCGACGCCTGGGAGTGAGCGGAGCCCCGTCTCCCACTCTCTCCATGTGGAGGCAAGGTGTGCGGGTATTGGGTCGTCCCAGCCCTGGTCCTTGTCCCATAGTGCCCGTACAATCATCCCTGCCCTGGTGGTGCAAGGCAGAATACATCCCAACGGGTCATACTGTCTGGCGAGTGCTCTGTACACACTCCGTCCGGTGGTCGGCATCGCCGTCGACCCTCCCTGCTCCGTGGTCAGGGGCCCGTGTCTACAGTGGAGCGAGCCTGCCTTGAAGCGCCAGACCAGTCCCAATGTCATCTCCTGGGCCTCTCCCGGGACCGTCGCCATCCAGGTCCCGCTGCTGGCAGCCTTGTCCGCGGGGGAGAGGCTGCGCAACACGCGCGGGTCGCCGCCGGCCCGCCGCCGGAGATAAAAGCCGTCCTTGATCAGAGAGGCGCGGAGCAGCGCATGGCGTCGCCAGTCAATCTTCTTTACGTGTCCCGCTGTGATTAGCTTCTCAATCTCAGCGCGGTACACACTCTCTTGAGCGGGGTCTTTGGCTAGGCGCCGCTCTGTGTTCAATAGATACCGCTCCGTGGCGTCTTTCTTTGCGTGAAAGGTGGGCATTCCCTCTCGCCTCAGGAGTGGAGTTGCGTATCTCATCACTCCGCCAACTGTGACTCTCTTTGTCCCTTGCTCGAGGAGGTTGATGGCGTAAATGTCTTCTTTAGAACGAATGTCTTTCTTTTCGTTCTTAAAGGGCATTGTCTCTAGTGTCCATAGCCTCTCGACATGCTGCAGGAGAGTGGTGTCTTCTTCTGTCGCTCTGGAGTGGAGGCAGCTAGTGGCTGCTGTTCGGTTGAGAGATTTGGCGAGGGGGCCTTGTAGTGTCCACCCTAGGCGGGTCTCGACTGCTGCAGGACAGCCTCGGGGTCCTGTATGGACCCGGTCAATCGGGACGATGAGGTCTGCATGGTCGGAGCCTATCAGCAGGGTCGGGGTGGCGCCGTCTATGAGCGGGATAGGTAGTTGACGCAGGTGCACATATTTATCCATCAGCTTGGCGATGGGGTAGGTGTACTGCGATAGTCCTATTTCTTGGCTGGTGAAAGCATTTGTAATCCTATACAGTCGCTCTGGCTGCCCGCTTGCTGCGATAGTGAAGGAGACATTCTCGCCCTTTATCGTCTTTAAATCTCTTCTTATTGTCCGAATCGTCATTTGGTTCTCGCTCCCCCGCAGTCCCAGCTGGGCCGCAGCGGACGCGAGCAGAAGGGTCTTCTCTGACCCGTCATCAAGGACGGCGTAAGTGTCCATGACTTTATCTTGGTAGCTCAATGTTACACAGACTACCTTTAAGAGCACTTGGGCGCCGTTGCTGCTGGCGGGGTCAATGTACATGACACTTGCCTTGGTGCTGCTCGATGGTGCAGGTGCAGGCCTTCTTCTGTTACTGTCGTGTAGTACATCTAGATGGGCTCCGTCACACCGACTGCACCTCTTCTTTAGGCGGCATTCGGCTGCCATGTGACTGCGCGCACATCGGTAACAGCGCCTGTTGGACTTTATCCATTGACTCACTTCTTCTGCATTCATCTTTGTGAACAGGTCACATTGTGACAGCCAGTGTTCCTTCTCGCAGTAGGGGCACACCATCTTCCACTTCTCTTTTCTCGAGGGGGTACTGTGGTTCTTACTGCTCGGTACTGATTCTGATTGGTGCATGACAGTCACCGATCTTCTTCCATCGTTTATTCTCCTGGGTCCCTCTCTGGAGCTTGGCGTGCTCCGCACGAACGTATCCAGTCGTAAGCTGCTGACTTCTCTCGCCAGGAAGTCGGCTAGATCGAGGAGGGATGGTTCGGGACCGTTAGGATCACGGTGGTCTCTCTGCCGCCTGAAGCGCTCTTGTCTGGCGGGTGGCAGCTTCTCTAAAATCCTCTCGACGTTAGAGTTGGCGTATAGCTTGTGCATGCCCTTTTCCCGTTGCGCTCCCAGCATCCCTACCAGGGACTGCACTTTTATAGACAGGTCGTCTAATGAGCGATTGTCTGTTGCTGGGGGTAGGCGATCAATATGCCTTATCTCTTGGATTACGTAATCCCATATACGTCCATATCTCTGGTCCAGCGCTGCTAGAGCCGCGGTGTATGGGGTCGTAGAGGTGGCATAGGCTAGCGCTATATTGTGCGCTCGCGGTACTTTTAGGTGCTTCAGTAATATTGCATACTTGTGGCGTTCATCGGCGACATCCACCATCATTGTCTCTAAGCACATCCGGAGCTCCGTGTACTGTGCTCGATTCTCATAGGTGAAGTCTGGAAACGTCGGCGTGGCAATGTATGACGCCGTGGATGGCTGATACATCGGCGAGCGTTGGGGGAGAGACCTCCTAGGCGAGTCTCCTCTTGCGCCTCTCTGTGGGCTGGTACCGGCAGGGTACCATGGCCCGCTGGTCCAGGTGCTATTCCTCGGGGCTGGTCGTGCGTCGTGCTCACCCGTGAATAGAGTCGGGGGTCTGTAGCGCAGCGCCGCGGGGGTATAGCCTGGGCTGTACTGGACCTCCTGGTCCGGTGGAGTACTGTGCTGTCGTCGGGCTTGGTTCTCCTCCTCTCCCTCTTCTTCTTCTATCAGGTCCTCTAGATCCTGTAGTCGTTTATTTAGCTTCTCCGCAGTGTATGCCGCTCCTTCCTTGTAGCTGGGTCTCGCTTGGACCGGTCTGGGAAGGGGGTCTGCGGGGGGTATAGGCTTGGTCTGTTGGTCAAGTTCAGGGTCGCTTGCTCGGTTAGGAGACGCTGCCCTTGACTGTTGTCTCAACGAGTTCCTTGAACCCCTGGCGGAGGGAGAGGGTGTTGCCTTGAGGATCAGCTGCTCCATTAGCTGCGCTTGTAACTTGTCGCGCTCGGCTTGTAGTCTGTCGCGCTCGGTTTCGCGCTGGATGAGAGCGAGGTCGCGCTGGTTGAGAGCGAGGTCGCGCTCTGCCTCTCTTTGGGCACCGTCAGCGGCGCGCTGGGTGTCTGCTCGGTCTCTTGCCATATTCTCTTCCGTCTGAAGGCGTCTCATCTCCAGGCGTATGCGCTCTTCTTCGCTCCGTTGCTGTGTCTGGAGTCGATCGTGTTCACCCTGAAGTCGATCGCGTTCACCCTGAAGTCGATCGCGTTCGGTAGAGGCTGTCAGGCTGATGAGGAACGCCTGTGATAGCATCCTCTCCGCTTCGCTGGGGGAAGACGGTTGTAGAGGTGAGCCGCTCCTGGCTGTACTCGTTGGGGAGTCCTGGAGCTCTATTTCCTCGGCGCTCTCCTCCTCTTCTTCCGTGCAGAGTTCTCTCTCTGTAGGGTTGTCTTCCTCCCGGGGCTGGTCGGGGACTACTTCTTCGGTATTGGCGGGGGGTAAAGGCATGTCAGCTCCCTCCTGGTCCCCACCGTGAGCTTGGTCAGTTACATTAGAACCCACTAGGGCCTCTGTGGTCGGGGTAACCTGGTCGTTAAGGGCAGACATAATTTTACTTTCTACTTTTACCGCGTTTACCGTTTGTCGAAGGCTAGGTAGTTGACTGACAGCGTAATCCTCTAAGTACTGAGGTGTCTGTCGTCTGCGCCGCGGGCGTTCTACGTTAGGAGGACCGTTTCGTGGAGTGTTCATCATAGGCCATTTCAATATTAATAACACTATATTAATATTACACTAGTTACCCTCCGGCTCGAAGGACCAATTGTAACTGAGGGGTACAATTCCCTGACTGTATTGATAAGTATGGTATCATTAAACCACTACCTGCTTTATGTACTTTAACTTCTGGCCACACAGTACATGATATAGATATGATGAACACTTTCCCACCTGATGAAACGAAGTCCACACAAATGTATAAATCGAATATTTTATATAGCAAAGGGTATATACAACGTTCACTTAATGACATTTATGATTTGAATGCACTTGTAAGGCAAATTAGTATTCGTAGGCAAATCAACATTGAATGTCCAATCTCTGGTTACGCAGGGAGCAAGTATACAACCTGGTTCTTTAGGGAACTATAGCGATGGTACTTAAATGATTATAGCTGGATACACTAAAGGGGGGTCCCGCTGGTTGTAAGTCAGTAGGGGGGGGGGGGGGGGGGTTAGGAGAGCCGCTGGCGATATCCCATCTGGCCGACGATTTCTTGGGAGAATTCAGAGTGCTGAACACGGTGCCCACAGAACCTCGGTCCGCAGATGAATACAGCTGGGCCCTCTTGTAGACGGTAGCTGCCGGTCCACAACGAAGAGACGTGAGGCGACCTCACTCGGGGTAGAGCGCCGTCTCACCTGGACTCCTCTCGGGGGGGTAGTTCCAACACTCAGCAGTGTTGGCCGTTATCCATGGCATAATCAAAGCACCCAAAGCACGTAGATAATCCAAGCCGTGTAGGGCTCGCCGTCGTCCGGGTAAAGTAATCCAATGTACAGGTCCACTCGTCCTGGCCCAGAGCTCCTCGGATGCAAGCACCACACGTGGTCTGCCCAGCCTGGTTAAGACTCTAGATAACGCCAGGAACGATGGGGGGTACTGCTCACTTTATAACTCTAACCGAACGATGCACCATACATAATAGACTATTATTAACTTAATAGAAATACGTCCCACTCGACGGTATAGTGCCAAACTATGACAATTCAACTATTAATCCACACGATGTCTCAATGCCTATTCTGAGGCCAAGTAGGCCATACTGCACCACACGTGCGTCGTGGGTGAGGCTTCACGTCTGTTACTAGGTTGGAGGGTAAAGGACTAATGGACTAAAAGAAAGTTCTACTTTACTTGCGCCATATATATATGCGCTGTGAACAAATAGTACCATTCGTATTTCGCCAGACGTATTCCTACGCGGAACCGGGCTTGTCACGACATGTTCGTCGGCACGATTGAACTTGAACCAAGGGGCTTGGCTGCTGGCGCCAGGTTCTTGTCCAATGGTAGAATGAAACTATTATGGGCTGTTAGTAGACTAAAGGGATATTCAGTGTATATGTACAAGGAATATACAGGGGATATCAAACGATATACAAATACTATTAAATATATATCCATAAATAAATATATATATTCGGTTTAATCTGATCCTTCACAACATCTATAAATGTCAATGTAAGGGGAGGGACCTCTCTCTCTTCCTCCTTCTCTGCCGGCGTCGGTTCTATATCAATTTGGTTCTGTATTACTTCTGTTCTATATCAATTCTGTATTCTTAAACCAATGCTTTAAGTTGAATAAAACTTCTATCGATAATAATTAAGACCAGCCTCGTCTGCTTTTCCTTTAGAAGCCCATTCTCCTTCATTTTGGTGACCCCTGACCTGGCTGTTGTCCTGGGCTCCTCGGCCGGTCCGGCTCGCGGAGAACTCTCTCGCAGAAAAATCAGCAGACAGGTCGACAACCCTAGGTAAGCGCTTGGCTTTTAGAAGAAATTATCTGCTGAGAAATTCTGCGAGAGAGCTGCTGAGCCTGGCCGACTGACTGGCTCAGTTTAGCAGCTAAGTGTACACGCAAGAATGGAGACGATGGAGGCTGGCACTAAAAATGTATCCTTTAATTGTGTTCAAATCCTCATCTAAAAAGGCACTATTGATCTGTTGTTAATGTGGTCCTTATCTATTTCTCTCTCAACTTCTCCTTGTTTTCTCTCGTGACTATCACTCTCTTTCCCTTTTATTCTAGATACGTCATTTGTTTATTCTATCATTGTATTGTATACATACAAGTCATAATCGTTATTTAGCTATTTAACAAACCAGCTGCTTGGATCACCTGATCAGTGATCATAGAGCAGTCAGGTTTTTTTTTGGGTTGCTTACCATAGAACAAATCTATCTAACAAACCAGCTGCTTGGGTCACTTAACGAGTGACCATAGAGCAGTTAGGTTTTTTTTGTTTGGGTTGCTTACCATAGAACGAACATAGAATGAAGGAGCTGTTTGGATTCCTTAATCAGGGATCATAGAGCAGCTGCATTGCACTGTTGGGTGTCTTTGTGGAGACAGAAATTAAATACAGTTTAGGGTCTTAGATGAAAACGTCGGTTAGTCGAATAGTTATTAATTGATCTGATGTAAACTGGAAACTTTTTTTTGTTGTTGAATAAGGGAATGGCCCCTGGCGACTGTGGGAAATCACAAGTCCGATACAAGACGCCTACCAGGTAAAGCCTATACGCCGTTTCTTAACTAATAGAAGAATAACATGTATATTCATACCTGGGAGCTGCCCAGTACAACCACAGTCTGACACCGTTGGCCACTGAGCAACTCCACTGGATCAATTGGGGGTTAAGTGCTTTGCACAAGGGCACTTCAGTGGCAGGAATCGAACCAGCGACCTTCCGGTGCTTCTATAACCATTAGGCCCCACCACCGACACAATTCTGGGCGTTGTGCCAATTTCAAAACATTGTTTACTCAAGCAGTAGAGTCCATCCATATTGTGATAAGGATACGAGATAGGACTCTAGCCGGGTCAATAATTGACAGCATTTGGCTGCTGATCGGTGGTTTGTTGATTTTGTTAGTAGGGTAAACGTTTTGTCCATGTAACTGGATCTCACTGACACCTGGTGGCTGAACTAATGCAACATACACACACACACACACACACACACACACACAAACTTGTCAACTGTTTGAGCTAAGTAGGGCCGGCCCACCAGCTGAAATAAACAAGATGGCGGCTAAGTTCACAGCAGAGGACATATTGACTGAATTGAACCCGTTGTTGAGAGATTTAATTCTTTCAATAGGTGTCCATTGGCAGAAACGCACAATGAACTCTGGGACAAGATGGCCTCCCGGAGGCACATTTGACCTTTGCCTGTGCGATGAAATAAAGGTTATTATTCGTAACCATAAAACAGGCCAGACTGTTAGCAAGGCTACCAGACCTCACAGAAGGAGCTTCCAGGTGGATCATGCAGTTTGAGGAAATTACATCACCTTTCTTACTATCAGTGGGCGACGTCAAGGCCCTGTTGACACGTTTGTTAGGAGTAGGTGCCTGCCAGGAAATTATGGCTGAGACATCGATGCGGGTAGCATGCGGCACACAGGCCCATGATGGAGACATATTCAACGCACACAGAGCAGCATTGTGGTACAAACTCAGAAACCAATTCCCATCACGTATCAATCCGGCAAAACTGGCAGGGAACCCTATACTGCCGACAGAAGGGCCAGGTGCTTATGTGAACAAAATACTGAAGGAGTGGAGATACGAGTTAGGGCACAACCCAGAAGATGAGCCGTTGCAGAGAGCGATGTTCAGGGAAAGTGTGATGAGAAGGCTTCCAGGAGCGGTTAGGAACAGACTGGGAGATGCAGTAGGGTTGTTAGACATGACTTATGCTCTGTTCTGTGCACATGTAACCCACAGTGTTGAGAAGCACAGGGCTCGGGAACAGAAGGTCAGTGATCAGGACAGGAATGAAGCGAGGAAGTTCACTCAGCAACAGTTGCAGCCAGAAAGGAACTCCCAGGCAACAGACTGAGATGAGCTATGGGCAGCCTGGACCACCATGCTGGAACTGCGGAGGGGCGGGTCACAGACAGTTTGAGTGTAGGTCGTCCTACCGATCTGGCTCTGATTATGGGAGGCCAGCGGCCCAGGGGGAGCACAGAGGTAACTGAGTCTCTCTCTCTCTCTCTCTCTCTCTCTCTCTCTCTCTCTCTCTCTCTCTCTCTCTCTCTCTCTCTCTCTCTCTCTCTCTCTCTCTCTCTCTCTCTCTCTCTCTCTCTCTCTCTCTCTCTCTCTGTATAACATGGCTCCCTCGTGATTGTGTATGGCAGAATAGAAACAGTTTTGGCACGAATCACCATGGGTCGATAAATAATAAACGATCTTCAAGCATTTGCAACTAAAATAGTCTATATATATTTGTGTTAAAGGGCCAATCAGTAATCAGGGTTTTGGAGGAACTGTGTTGACATGGATAGATGAGATTATTTAATAATATATATATTTAAAGAAACATTAAAGGACAACTCTATTTTTGGATCAGACGAGTAGCCTTTACGAGCCACAGACGCGTCAACGTATGTTCTAGCCGGTTTCAGGCCTCAGGGTTTTATAGATTTATTGTTTTGTCAAGTTAGGCCCTTATATTATGGAATCACTAAAGGAGGTATGGGATGGTTTAATAGGTTTAAATATAGGGAATTATATTTGTGGTTTCCTTTCCGTGGTCCACTCGTGTTTACAGGAAGTCTATGACCTAGTTTGAAATGCAGAGATTGCGACGCATGGTGTAAAACCCAGTTATAAGTGTCACAGGGACACACCGAACTAACACACACTTAACGATGAATCATCTTATGATGGATCATTTTAGAAGTACACAAACACAAACAGTTATCGGTTATCAGGGGAAACAGACCAAAGTGCAACGTGGGATTGGCCCATTGACCAGAATTGGAACCCCCCCTCTGACTAACTGGCAGAAACTTGGCTCACGAATGATTGATTGACTGGTTGAGAACTTGTTGACAGATGCGGAGCGCAGGGTGAGGTGCGTAAAACCCTTGAGTGAGTGCTCCTGTAGGGAGTCTTCAAGGTATTCTTATTATTAGAAGGGAGATTCTGTACAAGAAGTCCTGTTCGTAGGTCAATATTGATGCACTATTTGGAAAGTATAGTCCTTTGCAGTGATGCCACAGGTTACTTGTAAAAATTATCTGATTACTGATTACTCCTTTAAAGAGTAACCTAGTTACTTTACTGATTACTTGATTATCAAGGTAACTTGGTTGCTTTGAAAGTAACTAGGTTACGAAGTTGTTGTCATCCCCCCTGCTGCTGCCACAACATGAGATTATTGGCATCACTGGACCTTTCTTTTTTTTATGATGTACAATCAGACAAACAGTGTGTTCAATAGAGAATCTTGTTTTTATTTATTTTTTTTCCTTTCTTTTGTCTTAACAGGTAAGGGGACAGAGCTTGCTGCAGCAATTGGGGACATTTTTCAAGTCAGCCATAACTAATAACTAGATGATAAACATTGTTTCCACAGGGGGATCAATAGAGGAATGTCTTATCTTAGCAAACATGGGGAAATTGGCGTTGGCGCTGTAGGAAAAGCTGCATGAAAACGGTAAATGTCTGGCATCAATGATTGCCAAATGCGTATGGTCAAATTACAGTAAAATCAAATACATTTACAGATTACAACCTTTATTTAATGGTTAATATTTTGATAAAAGGTAATTTACTGTATTTGTATGGCATGTACACTTAAAGTAGAAAAACTAAAGTAATCTGGAAAATAATACAGTGAATCTCCCGTGAAAGAACGTTTATTTATATTTTTTGCAGTATGGGCATAATGTCAATTATGAACAACGGTAAATTTTGCACCCTAAAGCATGACTTCTGTAGTAAGCTCCGTCCCAGCCTGATTTTAGGATACCCCTTTTTCACCCCATCAACAGGGGGAGGAGGTGTATAGTATTATAGCATCAGTATAGCATCAGTATAGCAGTATAGCATCAGCTGTCCTTTTCAACGGTGGGACAGGGGTTGGCACACATGACCGGTATATATATATATTACGCATTTTTAACAACACATACGTTTGAATTAAAGGCCGCAAGCATACACTTTATCTTTATCACGGATCCCCATTAGTCATCACCGCAGCAACAGCTAGTCTTCCTGGGGTCCACACACAAACAGAGTATCAGATCACAGAAGATGCAGTAGGATGGATTGGACTCTCGGACAGTCATATCTTTCCAGTGTGAACTACAGTATCTGTTTTTCTTTAATGTAAAATAATTTCTTTTTCTCTCATTGTTCTTAATGCTCTTTTCGAATTATTTTTTAAACTTATCTTACTAGTGTATCTTACAGTTGATCCCAATATTAGGCTCTTTGTTTTTGAGAATGTTTAACTTCAGCCTGTTTTCAGACACCCAAGTGGACACTAAGTTCAATTATCTCTGAAGGACTTCATTAAGTTCTTCTGTCTTGTCTGATGATGCATACGTTGTAGTATCATCGGCGTACGTAACCATACATGTATTTTCTAATACCCATGGCAAAGCATTTGTAAAAATTACGCAGAAGACTGGCCCCAGGTACTTTCCCTGTGGAATTCCACACTGTAGGGATTAGCACCTCCTGGTGGTCCCCAAGTCCAGGCTGAAAACAAGGGGTGATCGAGCCTTCGAGGTGACAGCACCAAGGCTCTGGAACGCTCTCCCCCTGGACCTGCGAACGGCCCCCTCTGAAAACTCTTTTAGAAAACAACTAAAAACACATTTGTTCAGACAGGCCTTTGGTCACGCATAGGCAATTTTTCTTGTCCTCACTGTTCCTAGTTTTGTTTTAATTAGTGACTCATGATTTTATCCAAATTCTTTTATTCTACTTTTTCTATCTGGTTTCACTGTTTTTAACTGCTGTGTTGTTTTTTCTGATTTTGTTTTATTGTGTTTTTTATATTAAGCTGTAGTGTAAAGCACCCTGTGCATTCGTGCTGTGAAGGGTGCTATATAAATAAAGGTAATTCATTCATAGAGTTGGACAGGGTACCATTGAACACAATACATTGCTGTCTGTTACATAGATAGTTTTTATCCAGCTGTAGTTCTGAATCCATATGCAGTTAGTTTGATGAGTGTGTGTTGGGGGGAGTCGATTTTTCAAATTGGGATTAGAAGCGTCAGAGGGACTTGTCACATTACACAATTTGACCTATTGATGGGGTCATTTTGTGGGGGGGGAGAATGTGAATGGATATAATGTTATGAATATACAGTAGGTACTGAAGGAATATGGAACATTTGATTAACTACTGTTTATATCTATTTCAGGTGAACCAGAGATGACCAGGAGTGTGATTAATTAATTAATAGACTGACAAAAGTGTATTTGACTGACCATGACAGACGGAATGAATGGGCCATGAGAAGTTAATTGTTTTCTCCCAATGAGCTGATGGGCGGTGGAGAAAACAGAGATTATTCTGGCATCTGTAAATTATTAACCATGTTTTACTTCACAGGTTTTACAGGGCTGGAAACACTGTAAGAGGGGTACCCTGTAAGAATTAGTAATAATTAGGAAATGGGTCATGCTAGGACCAAGAAAAACCGGTGCAAACAAAGAAACTAACCTGTAAATGCTTACTAAAATGCTTACTACTTGCTATAAGATATCCCAGCAAACTAACAAAAACGCTAATTTAACACAGCATCGCAGCTTAAGGTCCGCGCTGCAAAGGACCTTTGCATGAGCAATTGCAAAGCGAGCGCAGAATGAGTCACTAGGACAAAACCTCTTGAGTCTTTATAGATTTTTAATGACTGTCATTCTGACAACCTTTTTGAAGGAGTGAGTGACATAAAAAGTATGGAGGCCAGTGATGCAACCTGCGCTGACGACAGTCCAGGCCAGAGGAATCACGACTCAGCATCGCCGGGAGCGCCAACGGACGTTCAAGACAGAGACAAGGGCAGTTGTTGTTAATAAAAGTTATTGGTCGGAAAGATTACCCTGTGGGGTGTAAGCCAATGGTATAAGCATATTTGTTCTGTGTCAGCCTGTCAGGAAGACAGAGCAGGACAAGCAGAAGGGAGGAGACAGAGACTGTGGAGGTTCTGAGGGATTGCGGGGGGGAATGAGATGGACGGAAGTTCGAGTCGTCTGCCGTTGACACGAAGGCCAGCACCTTGAAGCTAATTGCAATGCAATAACACTTGTGCCAACCCATTTAGGGCAACTTTGCCAGCATGTTCACCACATGAGCATATCACTATGTATGTAAATGATGAGATGTAAATGTATTTGTTCCTCGAGGGGAGTTGTTTTGCACAAAAGAGCAACAAAAGCCTAGATATGAACAAACCAGTAAAGGCAAACAAGACATATGCCTAATAAATATGAATATCATA
Organism: Notolepis coatsorum; assembly: GCF_963971535.1. Classification (NCBI taxonomy): domain Eukaryota; kingdom Metazoa; phylum Chordata; class Actinopteri; order Aulopiformes; family Paralepididae; genus Notolepis; species Notolepis coatsorum. The sequence continues at coordinate 100,514,244 of NC_140166.1, forward strand.
AAATGTGATACTGCATGACCTTCAATGGCACCATGGTGCAAGGATGAAATTACCATATTTTCGGTATTAGAAATCGATGAGTTTTCAGAAGCATCAGTTAAAAAGTGGTCAATTACAGCTCTATAACTAGTCTTAGTCCTCGAAAAGAGGGCCAATCAGGGCCACATTATCCACAAATTGATCATTTTGCAATAGTCTGGTGACTAATTAAGTCATTAATGTACACGGATGAGCAGAAGACACAGCCTTGTGGTACTCCAGTCTGAGGACTGATAAGGATGGTCATGACAGCTCTGATGTAGGAATATGATGGAGTCAGTATGGGGAAGTGGGCAGATGTTAGCAGGTACTGTGGGGGCAATATGAAGGAAATTACATCCGATGTGTGCATAATATATGTAAAACCTCTAATGGCAGTATCCACGGATTCCTGCATATACATTATCTGCCAGTTGTGAAATTAATGTGTTTTGGATGGGTTCCGGGGGATATACAATTTGAAGAGTTTTGGGTCATTATTCTTCTTTCAAATGCATTGTATAATCTAATATAGCCATTTCAAAAAATTTATCATCCGCAGGAATGTAGTCAGTGGTGCAGTCGTAATATGGGAACTGGTAACACGCCACGCCACGTGCACGCGCGTGCGCGGGTACGTGCATGCGCACAGAACTGATTTATACACACACACACACACGCACACACACACGCACACACAAGCGCATATACGCAAGTGCAATCTTTCTATCATACAAGCTCTTCTTGCTCTCTATTTGTGTGAATGTGCGCGTGGAAAGCTGGCGCGCAGCACAGACGCTTGATTCAATATCATAAGCAGGTAGACCCCCATCACGAATTCCGAGCCACATTAGTATTCACCTCCACTGCCTGTGTCACACAGAATGAAGGGGGAGATGCATTCAGATAGCCAACACCCAGACACTTAGTCTACCTGCGCTTTTTGTTATGTAAAACGGTGGCCGGGTACTTAGTCACAACGAATGGATACAGCGCATTTTTGTGTGCGCGTACACGCGAGTACACATCCGTGCGCGATCGCGCGTACTTCTGCCTCAGTGTAACCGCGTGTGACCACGACTGCACCACTGAATGTAGTCCAGAATCAAGCATAATTCCCATTATCATCATGCCAAGATAATTGGGAGCCCTGTGACACTGAGTAAATAAACACATGCTGTGAGCATGTTGAGAGCTATTAGTTATACATCCAGAGGACTTAGTGCCATGGGTAAGTCATTAGGACAATAGTCTGGGTATATGGACAAAGCACTACATTTGGGGGTTTAATAAAACTACTGTTTGTATTGGTATAGTAAATGGGGGAAGATGCTGGTCAAATGTTGTCTGTCATCGGTGTTGGTTAAGAACCAAATTTAGATATTGTGGGAAATTCTAATTGAAACTTTCCTCTTGGAGGTTGCATTGGGCCATGCTGAGACGTGTTGGAGGACAATGGACGTTGCAGGGGGTTCCCGGAGCTGAAGGATGAAGATCCCAACAGACTCTTCTCGCTTACAGAGGACTGGCTTACGGCCATAACAACCTGGACACGCCCGGTCTCATCCTATCTCAGAAGCTAAGCAGGATTCGAGCCTGGTTGGTACTGGGATGGGGGGCATCAGGAAAGCGTATGGCAAGAAGACTGGCAGGCTGAGTCGTGGACGGTGGACTGGACAAGAGATGTTGTTGTTGCATTCAAATAAGATAACTGTTTCTATGACCCTTTTTTCTTTTGGCATAACCCAGTGTATTGAATGTTGGCTGAACCATGGTTAGACTCAGGAAATGTACTCAGTCATACACCATAGGTGATCAGAGTGGATTGAAAGTGGGAATTACCGACAAGATTACAATGAGTTGAGTTTTACCCTTCTCACACAGAGTTTTAATTTTTTTCTTTTTTCTCTCTCTCTCTCTCTCTCTCTCTCTCTCTCTATATATATATATATATATATATATATATATATATATATATATATATATATATATATATATATATATATATATATATATATATATATATAATCTATATAATAAATGTGATGAGACGGGAGGTTTCTTAACACAATTGTAGGTTCTGAGACATTCGTTCTTGATACGGACATACACATATTGGTGGGTCTGTGAATTAGTCTGAAGCTGTGATATTCACTCTCAATCAACAACGTATGTCTTGGTGCACGGTAAGTGAGAGGAATAGCAAAGTTGGCGAAGGAAAGTGTTTCAGCAGACTGCTGGAAGTGTAGAAAGATTCAGTAAGTGTCTATGAACCCACCAGGGACAGACCCTTGGTGGGGCAGAGTGGTTATGGCTATAGGTCATAAAAGAAATGGCGGGAGCAAGATGGAAATGTGGAAGTAGGATGGTGGTGAGGTTATGCTATGTATTTATTTTCTTTCTTTTTCTTAGGATAATACTCTATTCCAGGAAGTTCTTAGTTGGGATCAAATTTATTTAATTTACATTTTTTATTTGTTATTATTATTATAATTTTTTTTTTTTTTTTACTTTTACTCAAATTACTTACGTTTACATTTTCTTGGTTGTCTATAGGTGGGACTGGTGGCAGTCCCAACAGGGGGAATGTAGTAGAAAATGTATAGTTTCTATATCATATGAGATCATCATTACTATCGATCTGCACTCTCCCACAGAACTCTGTAATATATTAACAGACCTCTGTGGGGATGTGTTGATCTTTACCAGGACAGGGGGGACATAATGACATCCCAGGCAGAAGCATTTGGGTCATGATGATCATATCGTATGATGTTAGGGAGAAGATACGCCTGTTTAAACCTGTCATGTTGTCATGTGATCAACTGTTCTAGAATGTCTATAAATGTCAATGTAAGGGGAGGGACCTCTCTCTCTTCCTCCTTCTCTGCCGGCACCGGTTCTATATCAATTTGGTTCTGTATTACTTCTGTTCTATATCAATTCTGTACTCTTAAACCAATGCTTTAAGTTGAATAAAACTTCTATCGATAATAATTAAGACCAGCCTCGTCTGCTTTTCCTTTAGAAGCCCATTCTCCTTCAATACAATTGGGTAGGATTGAGAAACATTCGAGATGGAGATTACAAGTTTATCTATACAGGACACGTCCTTTGTGAAATTTGTGGGAGATTGCATCTGTAAATATTTTTAACTAAATACGGACAAAACCACTGCCAGTATTAGATGGGAGGCATTTAAAGCCTATATAAGAGGCTGGAGAATGTACAGAAACTGGACAGCCCGTTGACAATGGAAGAACTACACAAGTTACAACGTTATAGGGGACATCAATAGTGGTAAAGCACCTGGACAGGACGGTTGCCAATAGAGTTCTACAAAACATTTAGAAAAAAACGAGTGCGACCACTTCTTGATATGTATGAGGAATAATTTACTAAAGGAACACTTCCAGACTCATTAATATTAGCTAATAACCCTAATACTGAAGCCAAATAAACCTCCAACTGAATGTTGGTCGTACAGGCCAATACGTTTAATGGGAAGTGACACAAAAATATTATGTACGGCACTCTCTAGATTAGATACATATTTACCTCAATTAATTAATGATGACCAGCAAGGATTTATACAAAAAGACAGAGCTATCACAATATTAGGAGGGTTTTAAATACAACATTAGGAAAAAGACACGGTAATGTTATCAGTAGATGCGTGTCAAGCATTTGAAAGGATAGAATGGGGCTATCTTTTTGTGTACTCCAAGGAACTCACCATCACCACCTCATCCCCTTTGATGGTGATGGGAGACAGAGGGGGAGGGGGGGGGGGGGTCCACCCTACAAAGCTCTCCACCAAAGTTATTAAGTTAGGCAAAATGAGTGTCATGGGACAGATTCCTTTTGCTGCCAGATGAAGGCCATGCAAGAATATAATTAATTTGCTGAATTGCCAAGCTACATTTCTTCCAATTATCTGGTTAAACTTGCAACATGAAAGTTTAAAGATTTAAGATCTGGAGAAGAGTAAGAAACAACTAGTTTGATGCCGGTGGAGCTAACCACCATGACACTCCACTGACTAAAAGTATAATGGAGCTCTATGGAAAAACCATGACACTCTCCTGACTAAAAGTATAATGGAGCTCTATGGAGAAACCATGACACTCTCCTGACTAAAAGTATAATGGAGCTCTATGGAGAAACCATGACACTCCACTGACTAAAAATATAATGGAGAAACCATGACACTCGCCTGACTAAAAGTATAATGGAGCTCTATGGAAAAACCATGACACTCTCCTGACTAAAAGTATAATGGAGCTCTATGGAGAAACCATGACACTCCACTGACTAAAAATATAATGGAGAAACCATGACACTCGCCTGACTAAAAGTATAATGGAGCTCTATGGAAAAACCATGACACTCCCCTGACTAAAAGTATAATGGAGCTCTATGGAGAAACCATGACACTCCACTGACTAAAAGTATAATGGAGCTCTATGGAGAAACCATGACACTCTCCTGACTAAAAGTATAATGGAGCTCTATGGAGAAACCATGAGACTCTCCTGACTAAAAGTATAATGTAGCTCTATGAAGAAACCATGACACTCCACTGACTAAAAGTATAACGGAGCTCTATGGAGAAACCATGACACACCTCTGACTAAAAATATAATGGAGAAACCATGACACTCCCCTGACTAAAAGTATATGGAGCTCTATGGAGAAACCATGACACTCTCCTAGTAAATAGTTCTGATCCTGATGTAGCCCTTACAGGCTACAGTTTATTTAGAGTGGATATAGAGTTGGGAGGGGAGGGGGTGTAGCTGCTTATGTGAAAGTAGGTTTGTCTGTAACTGTGTTAGACTCCATCACTAAGACAACATGTTTTGAATTACTTGCCCTGAAGGTACAATTAGGCCCTATCAATGATCTTGATAGGTATATATAGACCCCCATCTGCTAGCCAAGAGTCTACTGACAACTTAGTACAATTTATTTCTCGTTTAGCTAACTCCAAGCTGCTTGTAGTTGGTGATTTTAACTTGAGCACTGCATCTGACCATTTAAAGGAGGCCTGTGGTAACTTGAACCCACACAACCTCATTTAAAAGATGACTCAAAATCCACTCTAATTTACCTTCTATTTTCAAACCATATTGATAAAATTGTAGCTAGTGGAGTATTCCCACTGGATTTTAGTGACCACTGTCCCACAGGAGGATATCTCATACAACCCTGATGAGAGATTAGAAATGTTTTAATGACCAAGCCTTTATGGAAGACATAATGAATAGCAACATCCATTGTATGTCAGATATATTTGATGTTCATGCGGCTCTAGATTTGTCTATAGGATCATCAAACATTTTCTTTGACAAACATGCACCCCTAGTCTCAGAATCAAGGACAGAGTAGCACCATGGTTCTCACAGGTCATAATAGTAGTAGTAGTAGTTTATTTTTTCAGTCATCATTTCACACAATACAATATACACCATCATTTATTAGATTTTTACAGTGACTGAAAAGGTACAGACTGAAGCGCTTATATGTGCCTGTCCTATATTCTTACCAAAAGAAATACAAAAATGTTGACTCAAACAGTATTCTAAAGAAAAAAGAGCAAGCAAAACAGTATTATTCACCCTTATAGTTTTCAAAATTTGCTTTACAAAAAAAAAAAAATACAAAAATGTAGATTCCAAAACAGTATTATAAAGAAAATTAAAAAGCAAACAAAACAGTGTTATTCACCCTTGTAGTTTTCAAAAATAGCTTTACAAACCTTTTTCTTAAAAACCAAAATCGAATTACTCATTCTTAACTGTATATCAGCATTGTTCCACAAGTTAACCCAACTCTGTTAAACGATAGAAATACTGCCTGGTCTCGGGCCAGACTCACAGGTGACCCTGCACATTGGCTCGTCTTCAGACAAATATACGTAATAAATGTACTTCTGCTATATGAGAAAAGCTAAAGCTACTACCTAGACGTAATCACAAACTCATACACTAACCCAGCAAAGGTTTGGAAAGTGGTAAACTCCACCAAAAACAAAGCCACTGATTCCCTGCCTACACATATTGAATAGGATGGATTTGATGTTTTTTTATTTCCGTGTCTTACATACAGGTGTATGCCCAGTCCATATGGGCTTACAAGACACATAACAATAAGTATATAATAATATACTTGACCAATTATTTGACAAATGACATATAGACCAAGATAGCCACAAGAAAAAGAAAATACAAGAAAACTTAATATAACACAAGCTGTATGCAAACAAAGAAACAAGAGGAATTCAAATACAATTATAGTGTGTTTTGTCTCAAGTGCCATGCTTTCTCCAAAAATCCTGCAAAACTGAAGATGTCCTCCACAAAAAAAAACTCAACATACAACTCTCAGATTGCCAAAACAAATCTGGATTTACAATTTGAATTTTCTCAAATAAAGCCCTCCTCAATACTGAGTTTTCAGATACAAATGTAATTGGCCTTGCATTTAACAAACACTTTGCTGTTGTCGGCCATCTATTTGAAAACGAGTATGCAGGGTCTCCTGTAAATTACTATGTTAAATGTGTGAATCCTATGAATTATGTTTCCCAGTTTGATTTCCATCCTTTCTCTCCTGGTGATGTTCTTGAGGCATTACAGTCCATTGATCCCATGTGCTCTACTGGTGAGGAGGTTTATATGCTTTTTTCCTAAAGCTAGCCACCCCAGTTATTGCTAAGTCGCTGGCACATGTATTTAATCTTTCCATTTGAACTAGTACATTTCCTTGTGTTTGGAAATCTGCCCATGTGATTACCCTTCATAAGGGGGGAAGTGTGGAAGGCCTTTGGATTGTAAGTGATTCAAGTTTCTCTTCCAAGTAGGTTATTTTCTGTTCCTGCTCATCAGTCTGTTTCTTCATCTCTGTTCTCATATCTTCCAGGTTGGTGTACAGTTTGTTAAGTTGTGCATTACTGCAATCAACAGCTTTGTGTAAATTCAATGCCTTCTTGTGTGTTTTTTTTAGAAGCTTGGATTTCCTGTTGTACTTCAACTTGGAGCTGCTCCACCATGAAGCGGATCTCTGAAACAAAGGACAGTTCTGAGTTTTTCACTTCCCCCACTGATATGACATTTTTTTACTGCTTTCACAATGTTTCACCATAGAGGTGATTTAAATACTACCGCCCAATTTCCAAACTACCATGTTTAGCGAAAATCCTGGAATCCCTGGTAAACTTTTCTGTCAACTCACTCAGTCTTAAACCCGCACCAATCTGGATTCAGAGCTAATCACAGTACCACGTCTGCCATCACAATAGTTACGAATGATATTGTGTCTGCACTAGATGATAAGAAACATTGTGCTGCCCTTTTTGTGGACTTGTCTAGACTCTAAAGCATTTGACACAGTCAATCACTCAATCAATCGCTTTTACAAACTTTTTGTAATATAGGTATAGGTAGAAAGGCTTGTGACTGGTTCCAGGATTATTAGTTTGAAAGACGTCAGTGTGTGAAGTCTGGAAATACCAAATCAGAGTTTTTACACATAGGGTATACCACAAGGTTCAATTCTAGGTCCGGTCCTCTTTACTATTTACATAAATGATATAGTTTCATCACTGAAAAATTGTCAGGCCCATTTATATGCGGATGACACAATTGTGTATTGAGTAGCGGACTCTATTCAACTGGTGATGGAGAACCTGCAGCTTTAAATTAACTCCCTCATGGACATGGACAACACACATAGACTCTGTGGTAAAAAAGGCGAAACAGCGCCTCTATCACCTGAGACAGCTAAGGAAGTTCAGAGTATCGGGGAAGATACTCCAGTCCTTCTACTCCGGAGCTGTAGAGAGCATTCTGACTGGAAACATCACTGCCTGGTTTGGAAACAGCACGGCCCAGGACAGGAAGGCCCTACAGAGAGTGGTGCGCTCAGCAGGTGCCTCAGGGGGTGTGCGAGCAGTGCGGTCGCACAGGGCCTCACGGGAAGGGGGGCCTCGCACAAAAAAATAAAATAAAATAATTTATTATTTTTTGTATTATTCTTTTTTATTTTTTATTTTTTGCAAGGCCCCCCTTCCCGCGAGGCCCTTTTTCATCACAGACCTAAAATCTAGTTTTGCTTATATGCTTATATATTTCACATTAGACACGTTTGTAGAATGTGTGACTTGTTCCTGGCTCTGCGGCTCTGCAGCAGACATACTCACTATTGGAGCTCTGGGGCTCTGCAGCAGACATACTATTGGTTTCAACGAAGGGAGGGGTTACATCATGTGCACGCCGGCATGCGTCAGCTGCGTTTGACTATTTCGCGCGTGCAGCTTTGGAGGTTATGCTTAGTTATGCCAGCCAAGAGGAAGAGGACGGTCATTCGGCAGATGGACTGAAGATGAAAGTTGTTGCATGTTAGACAGTTCAGTCAGGCTAGCCATGTCGGCTTATCTAAAGGCAGGGACAGCTAGTTAGCTTTAGCTACGTTATAATATCGAGTGCTAACGTGTGGTTCAGTCGGGATAGCCATGATGATGTCGGCTAGTAGCTAGCTTAGCTAAAGGCTAACTAGCGTTAGCTAACCTAGAGAGAGCGCGTGCAGCATTGTTATGCCAAGATGAAGAGGACGGTCATTCGGCAGATGAACTTCGTCAACTCCACGCGGTTGTCTCCATCCTCTTGGACGTTTGGTGAGTTTTTAATGCACTCTATTCTATTCCCGCCGTGGATATATCTCTCTCTCTCTCTCGGAAGCCAAACGGGCCGGCTAGCTGTTGTAGCTAATGTTATATTGAGCGAAAGCGGGCCGGCTAGCTAACGTTATATTGAGCCAAATGGGCCGGCTAGCTGTTGTAGTAGCTAACGGTGTGTGGCCTGGTGTCAGTACCTGGCTACTCTATTTGCAGTTAGCCTATTTAGCTGATGTCGGCCATTGGCTCCTTGCTACTTTGTTTTCTCTGGTATAGACCCTCTTCTCTTTGGATTTAAGTGTTGATCTTTGTCCTTTTGGATCTATGTATATTCATGTTGCCTTTGTGAAGTTATCTTTTCCTTCTGTTTTGTTCTTCCATTAAAAGTTGAATATCCTTTAGGGGCTCATCTTTTCTTATCTCTCTCATACATGCTCTCTCTCTAACACACACACACACACAGACATGCTCTCTCTCTAACACACAAACACACATGCTCTCTCTCTCTCTCTCTCTTTCTAACACACACAGACATGCTCTATATCTCTCTCTAACCAGTGTTGGGACTAACGCGTTACAGTAACGAAGTTACTTTTTGCCATAACTAGTACTCTAACGCATTACTTTTTAAATTCAGTAACGCTGTTACCGTTACTAAATGGTTTGTTAGTTCGTTACTGCGTTCTTTTTATCTAGATTCATAGCGAGCGTCCTCCTGACTCCGTTTGATTTCGCCTGCGTTTTGTTTTGTTTACTATAGAGAGCGTCTATTTCTTTCCGTAGCCGCATTTCTGGTTTCCGCATTTCTGATTGGTCACTGACTGACGTTCTCTGACGTTCTCTGACCAGAGAGCGTCAGTCAGTGGCCACTGGCCAATCAGAAATGCGGAAACCAGAAATGCGGCTACGGAAAGAAATAGACGCTCTCTATAGTAAACAAAACAAAACGGAGTCAGGAGGACGCTCGCTATGAATCTACATAAAAAGAATGCAGTAACGAACTAACAAACCATTTAGCAACTACTTGGAGAGATAATTAATATACAACATGGAAACGAGATAAAGAACATGTTTGAGGGGCTGCTGGAGTCAGCTGGACTAACGTTACATCTCGACCACCGGTACCGCAGACTTTGGTGAGTGCAATGTGTTCACTGAAACTCAAGTTGATCAACGGATTTTGACTGTACGAAATCTGCCAGGGAATCTCATAATACTAATCAAACAATATAAATATAGTCCTTTCATGCACAATTGATATCCTAACTATTTCTAACGTTGCAATGCTTTGATTGATATCTTAAACAACGTTGCAAGATGGTTATAATGAAACACTCCAGCGACATCAAGGCTGTTCCTTCAACCGGCGCACTTCTTATTATATCGACTCGGGACAACATTTGTTTGTGTCAGATTTGTGTTTGTATCTAGACCACATTGCTTAGCAGAGTTCAGTGATGTGAATGGAAACTGTCAAGTTGATCAACCGATTTTGAGTATCTGGGGCATGGGACTCGGGAGCAATCCTTTTTTTTTTTTTTAAATAACTAAATAGTTACTTTTCACAGTAACTCATTACTTTTGGGTGTAAGTAACTAGTAAAGTAACGAAGTTACTTTAAAATGAAGTAACTAGTAAAGTAACTGAGTTACTATTTTTCAGTAACTAGCACAACACTGTCTAACACACAAAATGACATGCTCTCTATATTTCTCTCTCTTTCTAACACACATATACATGCTCTCTCTCTAACACACACACACAAACAGACATGCTCTCTCTATCTCTCTCTTTCTAACACACACAGACATGCTCCATCTATCTCTCTCTCTTCAATTCAAATGGGCTTTATTTCACATTCTTGTATTTCTCCCAGTAGGTATGGGAGTTTTGAGTTATTGTCGATGTTTTCAAAGTCTCTTTGGGTGTTTGCAATTTGTGGGAAGTATGTCTTGGTATAGTGGGCAGGTTGTTAAGAAGTGGAGCTCGGTTTCCACCTCATCTTGTGTGCAGTGGGTCCGTCTTCGCTTGGGAGCCAGGTCTGCCTATGGCGGCCTTTCTCGATGGCTAGGCTGTGCTCGCTGAGTCTGTACCTAGTCAAGGATCTTCTTAGTATTGGGTCAGTCACAGTGCTCAGGTATTCTGCCATTGTGTACTCTCTGTTTAGGGCCAAATAGCATTTCAATTTGCTCTGGTTTTGGGTTGTTTCTTTCCAATGTGTCTCTCTCTCTTTGGCCTTGCTCTGGTGGAGGGTCAGGGGCATTGCCGGGTCTGTGCAGCGATAACACTGTATATTGACTGTACAACGGGAGCTCTCTCTCGCTCTCTCTCTTGCTATATGTTGACTGTATCATGCCTAGCCTCGGGCAGCGCTATTATTTAAGAATATGTTGACTGTATAAAAAAAAATATATATATATATATTTGTTTACCTTTTAGGGGGGGGGGCTCGCGTTTATATCTCGCACAGGACTCGCATTTCTCCCAGGCGGCCCTGCCTGCAGGACTTATATAACGGGAGGTGCAAATCCAGAGCCTGCAGAATAATGAAAGACCCCCACCACCCCAACAACAGCCTGTTCAAGCTGCTGCGGTCAGGCAAGCGCCTACGCATACACGCAACAAGAACAGAGACTACGGCTCAGCTTCTTCCCCCAGGCCATCAGAACATTGAACTCTCCACACACAGGTACACATGAGCACACACATACATGCACTAGGGCTGACCCCTATTAGTCGACTAATCGGTCGAAAGGAGCCGTAGTAAAAAAAAAAAAAAAAAAAAATCATTCTTTCCAAAAGAAAAGAGGCCTAGAAGCGTGGCTAACGCTAATGGCACGCATACCAGAGGCTAACTGCCTACAAAAACAGGCACAGAGGCACTGAAAGAGGATTTCACCCATCTAATGAACACACTAGACTAGACAAATATCAAGATGTATCCAGTGGACCAATTGCATGCTTTTGCAGAGGACAAGAAGCCTTCAGTCGACTCCTTCAGACATTAAGCACCCCCCACAGCCCAAATGGAATGATAACAAATAAAAAAATTCAAATAAAAAATGTTTTAATAAAAGAATGATACTTTTTTTTGTCAACCAATTAATGACAAATTTTGGCCAATCATAGTCGACCATCCAAATCCTTAGTCGGGGACAGCCCTAACACACACACATGCTGCATTCGCTCACACACGGTCACTTTCAACAAAATGGAAAGGACACTTTAAAGGAACAAGGAAAATAAAGGTCACTTTAAGGAAATAACTGATGTGGTTCTTGTATAGTATAGTTTAGATATAGCAAGTATAGCATAAGGATATAGAGTAAAAACTGTATATTGTATAGTAGTGTACATAGGACACAGTGCCTTAAATCCGTAGTATTAGGACTTTAGCATGTCTAGGAGGTGGTGTAAAAGGAGACGATTTGCCACGCCATCTATGGACCTCGCTGAACCGTCTACGCACTGGAGTCAGGCGCTTCAAGTCTTCCATGAAGAAGTGGGGCCTCACGGACAGTGCGGCATGCGAGTGTGGCGAGCCTGAACAGACTGCCGAGCATATAATCACCGGCTGCCCCCTCTACAGCCCGCCCTCAGAAGCTGGTATTTTCGACGTAGGACGAGAGACGAGGGCGTGGCTGCAGGACACCGAGTTGGCCATCTGATGATACACGAAAGAAGAAGAAGCATGTCTATTTTATGTATATTTTATTATTTAGTATTATTGCACAATCAAAGCGGGCATGGCCACCCGCATTTCACTGTATGCCCTGGTATGTATGTGACAAATAAACCTCTTGAATCTTGAATATAAATATCTTGGAATCTGGATTGATCTTAGATTGATGACAAATTCACATTTAAACATCACATCGGGAATCTTGCATCAAACTATTGTTTTTTTTGTACAGAAATAAAGCCTGTTTCCCATTGACATGTAGGAAAAGGATTGTTGAATCAACCTTCATGGCAGTTCTGGACTATGGGGATGTAACATACAGACATGCTGCAGCCTCCACACGCAAGCCTCTGTTTCACTCAGCACTGAAGTGTAGTACTGGCGACAGCTACAAAACTTTATGATAAAGTTGGTTGGTCCTCTTTATTGGACAGACAAAATAATTATTGGTATTTGTTTATTTATAAAGCCCTACTTGGTAAATTGCCACCTTATCTCTCATCTATGCTACTCTGGAACACTGGTCCACACGTAACACGCTCCAGTGATTGTCTAGTTCTTCAGGTTCCCCGAGCTACAACTAATCTTGGCAAGACTGCTTTCTGTATTAGTGCAGCAGAATCATGGAATCTATTACAATGTGACCTAGAACTCTTGCACTATGAACTGTATTCATTATTATTATTGTTAAAATTAAATATTAAAACTAATCATCATCATAGTATTGTTGGTTCGACTCCCTCCCAGTTTGTTTTGGACTTTCGCAGATAAAAAAACATAAATATTACTTATGGCTATGGGCTATGAGACCGTGTTGAGACTTGGATCAGGGTGAGGCCACAAGCTGAGTTCAAGCTCTTTAAAACCATAAAACAGTGTCACTAAGAATGAATGACCTTTTCAAAGATTTAAAATGAAAGCTTTACATGTTGTGGCAATTTTATCTAAATCAGGTAAAGGCCAAGACAAAATATTACTGAGCAAATGTTAATGACACATAATTTTTTATTGTTTTTAACTGATGCCGACATTTCAAAGGGAGACTAACCAAGTCCCTCTCACTTCCTGTAATGCCTCAAGGAAACTATAAAAGAAGGAAGGGTCATCACGTCAGAATACCAGCGCTCTATATCAAGGAAACTATAAAAGAAGGAAAGGTCATCACATCAGAATACCAGCATTCTATAACTAGGAAACTATAAAAGGAAAGGTCATCACGGCATAATACCAGCGTTCTATGCTCTGCTTGGCGTCAGACTTTGGTGTCAGTTCTATTGAAGCCTGTATTCAAATTCAAAATATACCAGCTATCTGAGGAAATATACATCAACCAATATATCAAACGTTAGCTAGACGCAAGATGGTTGGGGCAGTGGGGGGTGAGATGGGGGAGGGCGGAAGTGTGGGTTTATAGGTTTAATTTTCTGTATTATGTAAGATATACGGTACATATATTACAAGTTAGATTCAAATTTGAAGATTAGAAAGAGTTGAAGGTGTTCTGAATATCTTTAACCAAATAGATTTAATTTTATTTAAATTTTAGCCAGCGAAAAGCATGACAGCGCCTGTGCCCCACCTACTTCAGACACAAGAACCGTTCCATTTTCATCCCATTGGCCGTAGCTTTTGATGTGTCATCTTTCTTTATTAAGAGTATCTTTGGTTCAATATCATCCATTCACCAAAAGCAACATTGTTTCTACTACGGAGAGTTTAAGAGACTGACAGGTTAAGAACTATCTGGATCAGAATGAAAGCTTTCTTTATTACAATGACAATCATCAATCTGTAAAATTACTGCCATGTTAAAGGTGCTATAGATAACATTCAGCCACTAAATGTCACACTAGAGCACCAGCTCGTCATTTATCCAAGCAGGTGCATTCCTGCATTGCATTACAGGTGCATTTACATGAAACATGTAAACAACAACATTTTATAAATGATAAATTCATGAATCAATAATTTTTTTGGGGGGCAATACTTTTATTCCACACCTTTCTAAAAGCTCTATGGATGTATTATTATTATTATTATTTTTCTTTATGATTACTCTACATTAGTTGTTATCTATAGCACCTTTAAATATTGAAATTGCAATAACCAATGTTCCTTCAACATAACATTCTGAGTAGCAGGAGGCTTGACAAGAGCTAATAATGTCATTGATATTCCTTGAGTTATGGATTATGTCATTTCAGTGACCTGTGACTGAATTGGTTTTAGAAAGTGGAAATTTGTACTCCGTTTTGCCATCGAAATCCATCTCATCGTGAACAACTGCGTTCTAATGAAAGTTAATTTGTCTCCTGCTGTGGCACCTTCTCGTTACATTCCTCCTCCTCTTCCTCCCTCAGTCGCATTCGTCCCTGTACCCCGTGAAGGGTAGTCTTCGCTGGGTGGATGGGTGGGTGGCTGCTGCTCCTCCTCCTCCTCCTCCTCCTCCTCCTCCTCCTCCTCCTCCCTCAGTCCCATTCGTCCTCATCCCTGTAAGGGTTGTCTTCTCTGGGCGGCTCCTGAAACTGGATGTTAGCCAGCATGTCCCTCATGGCCACCATCAGACGGTTCACTTCCTGGTTCAGCTCCCGGCCGGCTTGAGCCACCTCCAGGTCATCGTCCAGTCTCTGTCCGCCCTGACCAGAGAATAAAACACATGCATCAATTCCTCTACTGTAGGTGTTTTGGATCAGAAAACGTAAATAAAGTACTAATCGACCACAGGAAAAAGGGTCCATAATGTACGTTATGTGTTCGTTCCCCAAGAGGGGAACTCGACATCTTATTTTCTTTTATATATACTGTAATATATTTGATATTTGATCCCCATTAGCTGGTGCCATAGCAACCAGCTAGTCTTCCTGGGGTCACAAAAAAAAAAAAAAAAACAAAAAAAAGATTGTTATTGCAAAACAAAATTATTAAAAGTCAGTACTCAACACACAATGCATAATGAAACTAACAATTAAGATGGCTAATATTACATGCAAGCACAGTTTTTTTTTTTTTTTAATAACAAAAAATACTTTACAATGTTAAATACAATTTAAGATTATTTTGTGAATCTAGTGAATCTACTGTAAATGCAGCAGAGGTTTTGAGGCAGGTTATTCCAAAGAGTTAATGTCCTGAGAATAAAAGATCTCCTTAAAGCGTAAATGGTGCATTTTATATAGCGCTTTTATCCAAATCGCTTTACAATTTTGCTGCTCACATTCACTCACACACTGATGAATATTAAAGTTTAATATTGGAATGGGAACATGACGTATTTCAGCCATCTCCTGCAAATGTATTTCCAGAATGTAACTGCATTGCATTTTCTTTCACCAGTTAGTAACTCAGAAATTACAGAATTGTTTTTAATTTAGGTACAATAAAAGGTTTAGGTATGTCAATATATATATACCATATATATACAGTGTGTATATATATATATATATATATATATATATATATATATATATATATATATATATATATATATATACTTACCATATATATATCTGTCTGTACATAACTCTTTTTACATATCTGTAGATACTATATCTGTACATATCCCTTAATATATCTATATCTGTACATATCCCTTACCTACTGTTGATATCCAGTCTAATCACCTGTACATTGTATATTACTATTGCACTGTTACATTTGCACTCTGGTTGGATGCCAAACGTCTTTTCACTCGAAGGATACAATTCACTTTTAAATGCAGTTTTTTTAAGCATCTTCTTGGCCTGCTTGCCAGCTAGAGCAAGCTAGAGCATCACACGCGAAGAAATGAGGAAAAGGAGTTGGAGTGCACGAGACAGCGGCTCGTCAGATTTTATAAACATTTTGTATCCTCTTTTTCTCCGCCTGATTTTCTATGCTTTTCTCCCCATCCCCATTTTTTTTTCGTTATGCCAATCCCCCCCTCCCCTACCTGGTCGTTGTGCGCATGTTCCCCCTACTGGTCGGTACAAGGGAACCCTGAAGTCTACCACATGCTTCCTCCGACACATGCAGAGACAGCCAGCGGCTCTCTTTTCACCTGGCAGCGAGGACTCTCATTGGTGAAGTGTAACGCGTGGGAGGTCACGTTGCCTTCACCATTTCCTGCCTTTCGCTGAGCAGGCGCCCAGACCTGTCCACAACGCCAGATTACCACCCACGACTTCCCTCCCGCTAACTCAGCCAAACGAGTTAGTATGACGATCGGCCCAAGCCGCAGGCAATGCTGACTCCGGGAGTCGAGACCGCAGCCTCTTGCATTGGTGACGAGCGCAATCTCCGCTACGCCACCCGACCGCCCTTTTGATTCAGAACAATTTGATCATGGATGAACAAAACATTAAATGCGAATGGTTGATTTGAATTTCAAGGACTTTTTAAGCACCTTGTTAAAAGATTTGCTGTTTTCAAGGAATTCCAGGCCTAGACTTTTGTCTGAAAAAAATCAAGCACTTTAAGCACTTAAATTACCTTGTGCGAACCCTGTGTATGATGACAATACATTTTGTATCTAATACATTTATTCAGAATTATAACCTAGAGAATTTGAGCCGATGGGCCGGTGACCACACCCATGTGGCTGAATAACAAAAATGTATAATCCGATTGATTCTGGTCTTTTAGAGAGAAAACACGATTCCTAGTTGGCGATTGTAATGTTAGCAAGTGCAAACCTAGTCATCAACCAGCTAAGCTAGGTAGATCATTATATTTTCAATTTGATTTAACCTTTATTAAACCATTCATGTCCTGATTAATTGAAAATGGGGGACCCAGATGTAAACAAGACGAAAGTCTTTTTCTGGTCTGCATCCTCTTAGCAGTTGTTTTGTATTGAGCCGTACTGTATTGTACCCATTCTGCAATCTGTTAATAAAGTTTTCAATCAATCAATCAATCAATCAGGCAGGTCAATTAAGAACAAATTATTACCGCCAACATGTGAATATGGCTGATTGATGAACCGATCAGTCGACCGCTAATGGATACCTGTGTCATCTAATCTTCCTTAATGTGATTGTGTCTCTTCCTCTCCATAAATACATGAGGGTAAATATGGTTGGACCTGTGCTGCATTAGGATATGATAAGATAATGGATCTTTATTAATCCCCCTGGGGACATTCAGGGGCCATAAGATGTCTATGGTACCTACCGGTAATATTTATGATAAAGTACATCCCTGTGCACTTTAGGATTCATTTGAAAATTCTTTTATTTGCTTTTAAAGCTCTTCATGACCTTGCCCCACCCTACCTCTCTGAGCTGTTGCAGGTCTATACACCCTCTCGCTCTCTCAGGTCAGCTGACCAGCTGCTCCTAGTATTGCCTAAAACTAGGCGTAAGCTCAGGGGGGACCGTGCTTTCTCCGTTGTCACCCCCAAAATGTGGAACGAGCTGCCGCTGCAGATTAGGCAGGCCTCATCACTGTCCCATTTCAAAGGCCTCCTTAAGACCCACCTTTTCTCTCTGGCTTTCGACATCATGTAGCTTGTTGATTTTATGATCTTATTGTTGTATCGTTTTGTTACTGTGTCCTTTGCTTTTTAATATTTTTAAGTACTCTGATCTATTTAAATTTGTATTGCTGCCTATGTTTACTTTTTTTTTTGTACTCTTGTTCTTTTGTCTATTTTTAGTGCTGCTTATAGTTTTTTCTTTTTTATATCCTCCCTCTGTACAGCACTTTGTGCCCCTGCGGCTGTTAAAGCGCTTTATAAATAAAGTTGGATTGGATAACTGTAGCGTTAACTAAACCCACAACGTGATTTCTCTGTGGCTGTACTGGAAACCAATGTATCTGGATAGGGAGATCAAACGTTCTGCCGTAATGTAAACAAATGTGAGCTCCGCCCCCAAATGATATTCGGCTCCTTACATTTTCAGGCCACTTCCCTCACAAAAAGGTAAAGTCCCAGATGATACTTTCAATTGATAGAATGCCACACAATGGCATTCATCGGTTGGTGATTTGCTGGAGAAATGCCTGTCAAAATGGTGTCGGCGTTTTTCTTTCAAATGGCTACTCTCCTTAACACAATGCCCGCCAGCAGCAGGGGGCGCTGATCCCCCTTCAGCGCCAGGTCTTTATTCAATGGATCTAGTTTTAGAATGCCAAACTTGCGAGTCCTAAAACTGTATTTTATATTATAGTTATGGATCTAATAACGCCGTCGACTGTCAGTGAGTTGCTTCTGGTCAACATGCAAAAAACAGATTGTTTTTTCATCTGTACATTTCCGTTTTATACCGTTTTGAATAGGAGTATGGTTTGGGTGATTCTGAGTAATTCCAGGAAAAGATGAGAAAAGGACATTTTAGTGTAATCCAGTTATCACGTTGTAATTTTTCGGCTGATTATCGAATCATCCTGAAATCAACGCTAGATTATCATTATTATGTCTCCTTGTGCATACATGAAATGGCCCTCGTAGCTTTGATCGCGGGAGAAAGAAATATCAGATCAACGCAAGATTTTATATAGTGTTCTTACCTTGTCTCTAATGTAATGCAAAAAAAAGAATCCAATTATCTGATCGCCATTCCAGTTATCCACAGCGATCCTGTCCCCGACATTACCGAGCGTTACACATGAACGGGCGGGCGGGGTTAGTGTTCCATGCCATCGTTGTAGGCCCCTGCCTCGCCCGAGTATTTAAACCCCGCCCCCACGGCTCAGAAAACACACCAGACCGTTTCCAATAGAGTGCAATAGCTCCGCAAGGCAGTAGAGGGCGGTGTTGGCCGTCTGCAAGCCCAGACACATTCACCAGGGTCTGCAGCCATGAATTATGAATAGATATAGCGAATAAAAGAAATAACGCTCATAAAAACGAGTTAACTAGTTTTTGGCGATTAATGTATTAAATAGGAGCCAACAACAAGGTTTTTGCATCTAAATGTTGCCCCAAGTCTCGACTACAACCGTGTGAAATCGGATTATCCTTTCCATTTGGGACTTTTGAGTTAACCAAAGGGCGATGGGTGCACCGTCATCAATCTATTAGGAATTCAATACGACCCGAGTCAAGGCACGAGCATTCTCTCTATTTACAATCATCTGCTATTTACAATCATCTCACGCTGCTATTTACAATCATCTCACGCTGCTATTTACAATCATCTGCTATTTACAATCATCTCACGCTGCTATTTACAATCATCTGCTATTTACAATCATCTCACGCTGCTATTTACAATAATCTCACGGTTATTTACAATCATCTGCTATTTACAATCATCTCACGCTGCTATTTACAATCATCTCACGCTGCTATTTACAATCATCTGCTATTTACAATCATCTCACGCTGCTATTTACAATAATCTCACGGTTATTTACAATCATCTGCTATTTACAATCATCTCACGCTGCTATTTACAATCATCTCACGCAATTTACAATCATCTGCTATTTACAATCCTCTCACGCTGCTCTTTACAATCATCTGCTATTTACAATCATCTCACGCTGCTATTTACAATCAGTTGATGTGGGAGGGACATGGATCCTTTCTTGGACATGGATCCTATCTTGGTAAATGGCACATTTATATGTTAAATGGTGCCTTTATATAATGCTTTTATCAAATGTTGGGATAAAACTTTACAATTTTTCACTCGCACATTCACACACGGATGGCGGCGGCGACCATGCAAGGTGCCAACCTGCACATCGGGAGCAATTAGGGGTTAAGTGTCTTGCTCAAGGACACTTCGACACGCTGCCCGGGAGGAGCGGGAATCGAACCGGGAACCTTCTGACTACAAGATGACTGCTCTACCTCCTGAGCCACTGTCTTGGAAATAGAACCCATCTTGGACATGGATCCCATCTTGGACATGGATCCTATCTTGGACATGGATCCTATCTTGGACATGGATCCTATCTTGGACATGGATCCTATCTTGGACCACTCCAGGAAGGTATGGCACATAACAAGGACTCTTCCTATATGCAGATATGTGTGTCTGTATGGAATAATCCTGAGACATAATGTGGGAAAGTAGTCTTTGGATAAATTGGTGAGATGCTTTGGGAGATGTTCTTGAGGATGAATTATATCTTTCATTCTTCAAATATATCTATCTTTATATTTTTTTTATTGCCTAATTTTGTTATTAAATATAGGCAATCCATATTATATATATAACCCATATTATAACCGATAGGCCATACAGACCCTCATCTGCACCTTTGTATTGTAGGGCAAAACTACTTGAGCTGTGAAATAGATAGGAAGACATATTGTGTGAAAGAATGGGAGGACCATACCAAAAGCTAGAGGAAGAGGTATCCTGTTTACAGTTCCCTACATGCCCGTCACATGACACCAGATGGGGCCAAGCCTGGAGAAGATGTGCAGGTGTAGAGTGGCACAGGGCTGCCTTCTTCACTGTGGGACCATCCTGTCATACAGCCACTGTGGGACCATCCTGTCATACAGCCACTGTGAGACCATCCTGTCTCTGTCCTGTCATACAGCCACTGTGAGACCATCCTGTCTCTGTCCTGTCATACAGCCACTGTGAGACCATCCTGTCTCTGTCCTGTCATACAGTCACTGTGGGACCATCCTGTCATACAGCCACTGTGAGACCATCCTGTCTCTGTGCTGTCATACAGCCACTGTGGGACCATCCTGTCATACAGCCACTGTGGGACCATCCTGTCTCTGTCCTGTCATACAGCCACTGTGAGACCATCCTGTCTCTGTCCTGTCATACAGCCACTGTGAGACCATCCTGTCTCTGTCCTGTCATACAGTCACTGTGGGACCATCCTGTCATACAGCCACTGTGAGACCATCCTGTCTCTGTGCTGTCATACAGCCACTGTGGGACCATCCTGTCATACAGCCACTGTGACACCATCCTGTCTCTGTCCTGTCATACAGCCACTGTGGGACCATCCTGTCTCTGTGCTGTCATACAGCCACTGTGGGACCATCCTGTCATACAGCCACTGTGAGACCATCCTGTCTCTGTGCTGTCATACAGCCACTGTGGGACCATCCTGTCTCTGTCCTGTCATACAGCCACTGTGAGACCGTCCTGTCTCTGTCCTGTCATACAGCCACTGTGGGACCATCCTGTCTCTGTCCTGTCATACAGCCACTGTGGGACCATCCTGTCTCTGTCCTGTCATACAGCCACTGTGAGACCATCCTGTCTCTGTCCTGTCATACAGCCACTGTGGGACCATCCTGTCTCTGTCCTGTCATACAGCCACTGTGGGACCATCCTGTCATACAGCCACTGTGAGACCGTCCTGTCTCTGTCCTGTCATACAGCCACTGTGGGACCATCCTGTCTCTGTCCTGTCATACAGCCACTGTGAGACCATCCTGTCTCTGTCCTGTCATACAGCCACTGTGGGACCATCTTGTCATACAGCCACTGTGAGACCGTCCTGTCTCTGTCCTGTCATACAGCCACTGTGGGACCATCCTGTCTCTGTCCTGTCATACAGCCACTGTGAGACCATCCTGTCTCTGTCCTGTCATACAGCCACTGTGGGACCATCCTGTCATACAGCCACTGTGGGACCATCCTGTCTCTGTCCTGTCATACAGCCACTGTGGGACCGCCCTGTCTCTGTCGCGTCATACAGCCACTGTGAGACCGTCCTGTAATTGTTATATTCAGAGTTCATTTTATTTTTCTCATATTTTTATATTCAGATTTTATTATATTGTTTACACTGTTTATTTCTTCTCATATTTTTATATTCAGGTAACATTTTATTGCCTATATTTATGTCTTTCTACTAGGGATGTCCGATATTGGCATTAAAATGTGATATCGGAAAATATCTGTATCGGTTTTCAAAAAAAAAAATTATAATAATAATGCTTTTAGTTTTTTAGTGCCCAGGTGTGTTTGTCCCCATCTGGTTTTCCTATATATTTATCTCTGGTACACAGAAACCCACACAGGGGGGGACGAGGGGGGGGTGCACTAATGAAGCAGACACAGCAAACATAAAATTGTTGCCGAGGACAATATAGACCAGGGGTAGGCAACCCTAGGCACGCGTGACTGCATAGGCACGCAGGGGCATTTTCATTGGCACATTTAATGGGGCAGCATTAAAAAAATAAAAAATAACAATACTAATATTATAATATATTTTTTTTCTTTTTGCTTTGAAATATTATAGTGAAATATTTTGCACTGTTGTCGCATTTATCTTGTTGAAATCCTCCCACAGGTTCTTTTTTTTTAAAGTCGAGTATATCAAGGAGGCTTTTCTCTGTAGCTCAGATGTTTTGTTTGAAGGCTTGCCAAACAAAGAAACAATCAAATCAAGGATAAAAGATATCCCCATGTCAGCTTGAAGTGTCAAGCGACGCATCAACGAAATGTCAGAAAATATCAGAGAACAGCAAACAGCTGGATTAAAAGATGCTCCGGTGTGCAGCTTAAAGTGACCAACTACAGCCCCCAGATAACGGAGCTCAGTAAAGCAAAACTGTTTGTTTGCATTGCACCCCCGCCCCAACTCAGATTTAGGGTTGAAACAACCATCATAATAATATTGTTAATAATAACAATAACAATAATGATGTAATAATGTAAAAATTATCATTAAAAATACCTGATTATGAGAAATGTTTTTTTACGATGCATGGAATATTGTTGAGGCACACTAGTTGCAACTATATTTCAAACAGGCACTTCATGTCAAAAAGGTAAGGACCCCTGATATAGACTATGGATGAGCTCAGCCGCTCTTTATGGACTACAACCGTTCAATTAATGTGCACAAAAGGATGACGCAGAGGAAAATTCCATTGCTTTTATTTATACTAGACTCTGAACTGTATATCATTCTGTCCTGAGATGTATCACCGGTGACCGTTATGGTACCCATCACTGTATCAAGGAGACAATTTGACAGTTATTGAGAGTTAATGAGTTTGAATATCTCCTCCCGTGACGTCATCAGAGGACACTGATAACCCTTCAACCTTGTGTCTGGCCTTACCGCTACTGACCCTTCAACCTTGTGTCTGGCCTTACCGCTACTGACCTTCAACCTTGTGTCTGGCCTTACCGCTACTGACCCTTCAACCTTGTGTCTGGCCCTACCGCTACTGACCTTCAACCTTGTGTCTGGCCTTACCGCTACTGACCTTTGACTGTGCTCTTCCACATCACGTTTCAGGTTCTATTCCACACATCAAACCTAGAGCCTCACGGCCCTCAGAGTAAAAACTCCTCCCACTCACCTGAAGGTTGAAGTTTGGCAACAGAGAACGGAAGAACAGCGATAAAGTGCTCTCATTGGAGGCTCCGACACTTGGCCTGTTGACCCAACACACACACACACACACACACACACACACACACACACACACACACACACACACACACACACACACACACACACACACACACACACACACACACACACACACACACACACACACACACACACACACACACACACACACACACACACACAGTAAGACAGATGTAGGTGTCACATGGCAAAAACAGTAATATTGTTGAGTATAAACTAAATAAATAAATCTATCATTTTCCGAGCACATGCTGTTTTCATACAGTACATTGTTATGCGTCCAGATCTGCAGGTTATTCTTTACCTTTCAGGTCGAACATAAGAGGTCACAGAGTCCAGCGGTGGAAGAGGGTCAAAGCCCATCACTGGCTGAGTGGTCACCTCCTGAGAGGAAACACAAATCACAAGCTAATCATCACCTCCTGAGAGGAAACACACATCAACAAGCTAATCATCACCTCCTGAGAACAAACATCAACAAGCTAATCATCACCTCCTGAGAGGAAACACACATCACAAGCTAATCATCACCTCCTGAGAGGAAACACACATCACAAGCTAATCATCACCTCCTGAGAGGAAACACACATCACAAGCTAATCATCACCTCCTGAGAGGAAACACAAATCACAAGCTAATCATCACCTCCTGAGAGGAAACTCACATCACAAGCTAATCATCACCTCCTGAGAGGAAACACACACCACAAGCTAATCATCACCTCCTGAGAGGAAACGCACATCACAAGCTAATCATCACCTCCTGAGAGGAAACACAAATCACAAGCTAAGCATCACCTCCTGAGAGGAAACACACATCACAAGCTAATCATCACCTCCTGAGAGGAAACACACATCACAAGCTAAGCATCACCTCCTGAGAGGAAACACACATCACAAGCTAATCATCACCTCCTGAGAACAAACATCAACAAGCTAATCATCACCTCCTGAGAACAAACATCAACAAGCTAATCATCACCTCCTGAGAACAAACATCAACAAGCTAATCATCACCTCCTGAGAACAAACATCAACAAGCTAATCATCACCTCCTGAGAACAAACATCAACAAGCTAATCATCACCTCCTGAGAACAAACAACAAGCTAATCATCACCTCCTGAGAACAAACAACAACAAGCTAATCATCACCTCCTGAGAACAAACATCAACAAGCTAATCATCACCTCCTGAGAACACAAATCACAAGCTAATCATCACCTCCTGAGAGGAAACACACATCACAAGCTAATCATCCTGAGAGGAAACGCACATCACAAGCTAATCATCACCTCCTGAGAGGAAACACAAATCACAAGCTAAGCATCACCTCCTGAGAGGAAACACACATCACAAGCTAATCATCACCTCCTGAGAGGAAACACACATCACAAGCTAAGCATCACCTCCTGAGAGGAAACACACATCACAAGCTAATCATCACCTCCTGAGAACAAACATCAACAAGCTAATCATCACCTCCTGAGAACAAACATCAACAAGCTAATCATCACCTCCTGAGAACAAACATCAACAAGCTAATCATCACCTCCTGAGAACAAACATCAACAAGCTAATCATCACCTCCTGAGAACAAACATCAACAAGCTAATCATCACCTCCTGAGAACAAACAACAAGCTAATCATCACCTCCTGAGAACAAACAACAACAAGCTAATCATCACCTCCTGAGAACAAACATCAACAAGCTAATCATCACCTCCTGAGAACACAAATCACAAGCTAATCATCACCTCCTGAGAGGAAACACACATCACAAGCTAATCATCCTGAGAGGAAACACACATCAACAAGCTAATCATCACCTCCTGAGAGGAAACACACATCACAAGCTAATCATCACCTCCTGAGAGGAAACACCCATCATAGGGCTGGGCGATATAACGATAAATATCGCGATATATTTTAATAATCTATATCGAAAATCGAAATTTAAAAAAAAATCGTTTTTTTTTTTACCTGCAACAGGGCAGTTTTAAAACCAGAGACAGTGGACAGACTTGTCTTTCTTGCCTGCAACTTAAAGTAATGGCTTTGCTTGTCCAAATGACAATACTGACCAAATTGTGTCTGTTGCTAGCAGCTTAACTTGTGTGGGCCGGTTCTGTGCTTTTCGAGCTAACGTAACATTATTTCTCTGATTTCTTTATAACATTATAACTCTGATTTCTTGGCAGAAATTATGCCTAAATATGACTGCGTCTTAATCCTGGGTGACATGAACATACACGTGTGCTGTCCTTCTAAGCCGTTGGATAGAGACTTTTTAAATCTTATTGACTCATTCGATCTTGTGCAGTCTGTGTCTGGTCCCACACAAGAACACGGGCACACACTTGATCTTGTCCTATCATATGGTCTACCCGTTTCTAATATTGAAGTCTGTGATGCTTTTTTCTCTGACCACATGCCTGTTTTATTTGATGTAGCTCTCCCATGCTGTATTGACAAACCATCTGCACCGGCCCGCCGATGCCGTATGTTTAACCCTTCCACTGCTGTACTTTTCTCATCCGCTTTTACTAGCGCTACTGTAACTAGCTCAGCTATCCCCGTGTGTGTTAACACAGAGGAATTAACCAGGTTTGACTCCACCTGTCTGGAGATCCTTGATACCATCGCTCCATTAAAAACCAGGCGCTCCAAACCTAAACCTGAGCCCTGGTTGAACGACAGCACTCGTGAAGCCAGACGAGAGTGCAGGAGGGCTGAACGACAGTGGAAAAAGGACAAGCTGCAGGTGTCTTTCGACATTCTGAGGGACAGCTGGTGTAGATATCAGCAAACTGTTAAGGCTGAAAAAACAAAGCATTTTTCTGATATCATTTTAAACAACTGCCACAAGCCTTGTGTTCTTTTTAAAACGATTAATCATATTCTTGATGTCCCCCAGCCTGTTTGTCTTGAAGCTTCCACTGAAACATGTGAGCTTTTTATTCAGTTTTTTATTGACAAAGTTGCCAACATTAGAGCTAGCACGTCCACCCCTACATGTGACCATTCTACTACTACTGTCACCTGCCCTGCCACCTTTAGCCAGTTTGAGCCTGTGTCCCTTGCTCAGCTAGAGGAAATTATTACCCATATGAAGCCCTCAGGCTCCCCCCTAGACGTCCTCCCCCCATACCTTATCAAAGAGGTCAGCAGGGTCATAGGACCAAATGTCCTAACAATTATGAACAACAGCCTTGCAGGTGATATACCTGTACATTTTAAACATGCTGTGGTGCAACCGCTTATTAAAAAGCCTAGCCTGGACGCCTCTGTCCTCTCTAATTTCAGGCCTATCTCCAAGCTCCCGTTTTTATCCAAAATTCTGGAAAAAATTGTACTTTTACAATTAATGTCTTTCCTTGACACACCTGGCATTCTGGAGGTCTTCCAATCTGGTTTTAGAGCACTGCACAGTACAGAGACTGCACTTTTAAGAGTTTTAATGATATCCTTCTCGCCACTGACTCTGGTGACTCCCTTATCCTCGTACTTTTAGATCTCACTGCTGCCTTCGACACAGTGGATCACAGTATTCTGCTCTCCCGTTTGGAGCACTGGGTTGGCATTAAAGGCCAAGCCCTGGAGTTTTTTAGATCATATTTGTTTTTAGAAGTTTTTGTGTTAGCCTGGGCGACGCTGTATCCTCCACAGCACCTCTCCCCTGCAGGGTTCCCTAAGGCTCAATTCTCGGGCCAATTCTATTTGTGTTGTACCTGCTCCCCTTAGGGCCTATACTTCGAAAGCATGGCGTCTCCTTTCACTGCTACGTAGATGACAGCCAGATTTACATGCCATTAAAAAGAAACACGATCAACCCGGTAAAACCACTATTAGCATGCCTTGACGATGTTAAGGCATGGCTGGCATCAAACTGTCTTTGTCTCAATGACAGTAAAACAGAGGTCATGGTGTTTGGTCCCAGCAATGGTCATGTGCCTCCTCCTGGTGACTTGGGCCCTCTTGGGCTTTTTGTGAAGCCAACAGTCACCAACCTAGGGGTAAAATTTGATTGTGACCTAAAGTTGGACAAGCAGATCAATACTGTCGTGGGAAGGAGCTTTTTCCAACTTGATTACTGTAATGCCCTGTACGTGGGCGTCAGTCAGGCCTCCCTCTCTCGTTTGCAGTTGGTGCAAAACGCCGCTGCCCGTCTGCTGACGGGAACGCGAAAGCGGGAGCACATTTCCCCTGTGCTGGCTGCCCTCCACTGGCTTCCTGTGCGTTTTAGGATTGATTTTAAGGTTTTACGGTTTGTTTTTAAATGTTTGAACGGCTTGGCACCGGGTTACCTCTCAGACCTGCTGGAACCCTATGTTCCTCCAAGGTCCCTCAGGTCCTCTGACCAGCTCCTCTTGGCCGTTCCAAACTCCAGGCTGAAGCTTAGGAGGGACCGTGCTTTTGCAGTGGCAGCCCCAAAGCTCTGGAATGAGCTGCCACTGCATGTTAGGCAGGCCCCCACTCTGCAGGTGTTTAAATCACGCCTCAAAACACACTTATTTGCTCTGGCTTTTGTTTTTTAACCCGTTTTTGAGAGACTGGCCTTTTTTATGTGACACATTGTACTGTTTTATTGTGTGCTTTTATTCAATTTTTATGTTTTATGTTTTATCCTATGTTTGTGGACTTGTACAGCACGTTGGTCAACTTTGTTGTTTTAAATGTGCTATATAAATAAAGTGGATTGGATTGGATAGTCTCCGAAGGAGAGGAGAGAAAGGCCGCGGCTCACATGCAGCTCAAACTACCTGTTGGAATACATTTATTGATTGATGTTTAACTTGTCCCTGTGTGTGTCCAGTCATTTCGACTAGCAAACGTTGTCTGTATTTAACGTTACCTCAGGATACCACTGTCTATTGTATTTAGTTGGTTAGCTATTTAGCTAATGTGGATAGCATTTTGAATAGCATCAATGCTAGCTGGCTGGCTACAGCTTTATTTACTAAATTATGGAGGCTTTTTCATCGTCAAGGTAAGAGAGGATTTGTCATGATCAACTGAAGGCGTATGCTATGGAACAATATGTGCTTGGGTTTTCAGAAAAAGGCCAGCTATGTGACGCTAATCTCTAGTTAGTATCGTGTATTGCATCACAGTAGCCTCCCAATCAAGCTCAATAGCTTCTGTAACAGGAACATGCCATTGTTGTTTAATAATAACTCCCGGTGTTTAACACTTTGAGTGCCAGCCATGCAGAGCGCTAAAAGGCTCCGTATGCAGCGTCCACTTCAATGATAGAGCTCTCATATTTGCAAACGCATAAACTATGTCTTAAATTATGGCTGTGTCTAATCTGGCCGTCGCTTATCAATTACTTGTTTGCAGTCAACATTGTCGAAACGATTTTTTTTTAATCGGTTCATTTAGTTTTATACCATTTTGAAAAACGCAATTTTTTTTAAATTTCAGGAAAATATGAAGATTCTGTGATAATCGCCCTTTACTGGAATACACTAAAACGGTCATTTTTCGGCCTATTTATGAATAGTTTTCAAATAAACGCTAGATTATCGATAGTATATATGTACTTATGCACGCTATAGAAGCGAGCTGAAAAATCAATTGTCTCATTTCCTGATCAGCACACACACAGGGCACACGTTGATATCTCTGTGAAAAAAGTTCTGATTATCCTAAGACTGGTAAAATAGATTTCTTATCTCAGATCAGATTTTCTCCAAAAAGATTATTCCAATTCCTGATCGCCATTCGAAATATCGATCGCTTTTATTGAGCCAACGCTGGGTACTGGAAATATGTATTCCACGCTGTTTTGGGGCTCTGCAATTAATCTGATCCTCTCTGGTGACTTGTCTGAGAAGTAAAATGAGGAAGCTGGATTCGCCCCCCCCCCCCCATGTGTTTCATCCAATCCATTCCAAAGGGGTGCAGTACAACAGGGAGAGACGATAGGGGGCGGTATTTTCCCAATGGAGCTCAGAGAGAGTTTGCAGCACTAACGTGAGACTAGATTGATGAAATATGAATTCAAATCGCTAATAAAAAAAGCAAGATTTATCGTCGCTGGCACTCAACGGTCGGCATGAACTAACGATAAATCTCGTCGCTGGCACTCAAAGTGTTAATAAACACTTCTAGCCAGGACATATAAGACATACCGTACTTTTCGCACTATAAGCCGCACCTGAATATAAGCCGCAGCAGCTAAATTGAATGATGTGTACATATATAAACCGCACTGGACTATAAGCCGCAGGTGTTTTAATGTTTAATTGCCATATGTAAGGGTTCGTGCACAGAGGGGATTGACGGGAAAGAGATGGCTGTTTGAGGAAGCTCCCATTTATAATTTTTTTTGTTTAAACAGGAACGATAGCCAGTTTGCAGCTCCGGGTACAGTAGGTAGCAACGTTAGCTCTCACAACGTTAGCCAGTTAGCAGCTCCCAGTTTGCAACTCCGGGTACAGTAGGTAGCAACATTAGCTCTCATAACGTTAGCCAGTTAGCAGCTCCGGGTACAGTAGGTACCAACATTAGCTCTCATAACGTTAGCCAGTTAGCAGCTCCGGGTACAGTAGGTACCAACGTTAGCTCTCATAACGTTAGCCAGTTAGCAGCTCCCAGTTTGCAGCTCCGGGTACAGTAGGTAGCAACGTCAGCTCTCATAACGTTAGCCAGTTAGCAGCTCCGGGTACAGTAGGTAGCAACGTTAGCTCTCATAACGTTAGCCAGTTAGCAGCTCCGGGTACAGTAGGTACCAACGTTAGCTCTCATAACGTTAGCCAGTTAGCAGCTCCGGGTACAGTAGGTACCAACGTTAGCTCTCATAACGTTAGCCAGTTAGCAGTGCCGGGTACAGTAGGTACCAACGTTAGCTCTCATAACGTTAGCCAGTTAGCAGCTCCGGGTACAGTAGGTACCAACGTTAGCTCTCATAACGTTAGCCAGTTAGCAGTGCCGGGTACAGTAGGTAGCAACGTTAGCTCTCATAACATTAGTCAGTTAGCAGCTCCGGGTACAGTAGGTAGCAACGTTAGCTCTCATAACGTTAGCCAGTTAGCAGCTCCCAGTTTGCAGCTCCGGGTACAGTAGGTAGCAACGTTAGCTCTCATAACGTTAGCCAGTTAGCAGCGCCGGGTACAGTAGGTAGGCAGCATGTTGAAAGAGGAGCCCTGAGCTGCTCATACACTACTCTTGCCGTAATGGTTTGTTGACGTGAGGGAGAGGAGGAGGAGCATGGCGTGCACTGCTGCAGCAGATTTAGGAGTCTGATCTGACGGTCACAGAGCTTAGGGAGCGCGCCCAGTTAGCTGTAAAAATCCATAGATTAGCCGCACCGTTATATAAGCCGCAGGGTCGAAAAATGGGGGGAAAAGCCGCGGCTTATAGTCCGAAAAGTACGATATGTATCATCATCTTTCTTTTTTGTCTGGGTTTGCATGCGGATTAAGGGAGATGTCAATCTGTTGTCGACGGTGGTAGTACTCTGTACATGCCATTGTTGTTGTGATGTTTTCACACGCGGGGTAAGGGAGAGGTGGGCTATCGTGTCATCGGTTCAGGAGAAGACGCGTATCGCTTGTAAAGATGGTGACGCAATGGGGGGCGTCTTCAGGCGTCTTCAGTATTGCGCACTCTGGGAGCTGGTATCAAAAAGTAGCGTCTTCAGGCTGCCAGAACGCAGTTCCGTGTGGCAGAAAGGTGCAAACAATCAAATACTTTGCCTAAAACGACCAAAATCGTTTTAGTCTGGACATGGCCTCAGTTATCAGTGAGGCGACACCTAAGAGTGCATTTCACACTATGAAAGGTTCTGTACTGTGATGTTCTAATTTACATATCTCAAGCCCTACCCTATTTTCTTGATCATTCAATCATGAGGGAAGCAACAGTAAGAAATATTTGTTATAATTTTTGGAAAGTCAAGAGAGAAAGAAAAAAGGCTCGGAATATGGAGTTTTCTCTCGTATCTCGGCTGCTCCGTGACAAGCAAGGTCTCCCCTACATTTTCAAAAGCCCAGACAAAGCTCATCATGCGTTCTGCACGTCAAGTTGATTATATTTGGAGACCTATTTCAGATCCACAACCTGAGACATTCTGGCTGCACTTCTGTCCTATCTCTCCTTCTCGCCTCTTACGTCACTGCACTCGGAGCAGCCTTCACTGACACACCAATTCCAGGAATATGATTTATAGATAACATTTATCTGTTAAAAAAGTTGTCATGAGTTGTCATGTTATGACAAATACAAACGTAGTTACTGGTAACTCGAAGGCGTTTGGAGGGTCTATTCTCCAGACACACACTGTTGAAAGATAAAAAAAAATTTTATCCACTTTTTCTCCTTATTTTCTATTTTTCTCCCATCCCAATTTCGCTGTTTCCAATTCTCCCCTCCCCTGTCTTGAACGTTGCTCGCATATGCCCCCCACAGGTCGGCCGTAGGGAGGATAGAAGCCTTGCATCACGTGTCTCCTCCGGTACACGAGGAGGCAGCCTGTCACATCTTTTCACCTGCCAGCGCGGACTCTCATTGGCGAGGTGTAACGTGTGGGAGGCTCACACTACCCCCACCATGTCCTGTCTCTACTGTGCATGCGTCCCCCAACCGAACTGTAGGAGTCGCTGTTTACAACGACCAGATTACCACCCATCGACTCCCCTCCCGCTGACTCTGCCAATTGAGTCAGTATGACGGCCGGCCCAAGCCGGAGGCAACGCTGACAGCCGGATTTGATACCGGTGTCTCACGCGTTGGTGACGAGCGCTTAGACCGCTGCGCCACCCAGCCACCCATATTTATCCACATCTGTAGATAACTGCATATATTCCTTTTTACATACCTGTAGATCCTTTACCTACTATTACTAGTTATACCGCTGGCCAGTATGACTTACCAGCTACCATAGTGTCTTTATACCTGTATCACTGTACATATTAATATTACACTATTACTTTATATATTTTATATCCAGTTTAATCACCTGTACATTGTATATTACTATTGCACTTTACCGTTACATTTACACTCTGGTTGGATGCCAAACTTTTTTGTTGTACTGTACTTGTGCTGTATGATGATGACAATACATTTGAATCTAATCTAGAAGTTATAATGTGACATTGCAGCAGGGAAGGTTGGACCACTGGCTGAATCTCTTACTAGAGGCAGGGTAGCGGTGGCTTCTTTGATCTCAGACAGGAGGACGTGGCGATGAATGTTACGTGGTGCACTCTGGTACCTCTGCTTCCTCCTAGGACATGAAAAGAGGCATACATGCTTAGAATCGAGTCTTGTTGTTAAGAATTATCTTGCTGCTTCCTCCTAGGAGACAGGAAGAGGTAGACATTTACAATTAGTCATTTAGATGACTGATTTTTGCGACAAGAGACACAATAAGTTTGCAGGAAGGGTACATCTCTTAGAGTAAGTGGCATTGCTCGTCAAATAGTATTGAACTTGAGTGTTATATTCTGTGGGTCTGAGGCGGTCAGAAGATGCAGAGCGTAGGGGTCTTGAGGGTGTGTAGTTAGAAGATGTAGAGCGTAGGGGTCTTGATGGTGTGTAGTTAGAAGATGCAGAACGTAGGGGTCTTGGGGGTGTGTAGTTAGAAGATGTAGAGTGTAGGGCAGGGGTCGCCAATTAGTTTTGGCCGCGGGCCAGATTTTCCCCAAGCCGTTGCTTCGCGGGCCAGGATCAAAAACAATGGCTAATTTAATATACTGATATTGAAAAAAGACAAATGTTTTTCTCTGGTCTGCATCCCCTTAACAATTGTGTGTATTGCGCCGTACTGTATTGTACCCATAACCCATTCTGCAATCTGTTAAATAAAGTTTTCATTCATTCATTCATTCATCATGAACAGCAGATCAGCTGTTGCAGATCACAGCGGCGTGTGATGAACACAGATCAAAATGCATGAAAACACGACTCACCATACCTTGTTTGTTGTTAAGTCCTCCAAAATCCCTGCTAATGTTTGAAACATGTCATATCCACTCGCCGCCCTCCAATTCCAGATTGGCGTTGAATGCTTTATCTGAACTTTATCTGCCAACTTGAACACAGTTGTCATCATTGCCTCGTTGTTGTTGTTGTTGTTGTCGCCACATATTATGCAGAGAGGACGTCGGCTCGGCACGCAAGAATCACCGACCTGTTGCGATAAACCCGTATTTTAAGTATTGCTCCTGTTTATTAAAAGAAGCGTTATATTTCCCCGTTTTCTTTTTAACTCGCTCGCATCTCGAACGCGGAAGTGAACGTGCGTTCGGGAAATATACACAGGCCCGGTGGGACTATTCCATTGGTTCTCCCAGTCCACGTGACCATTTCTAGCATTTCAATTGGCTATAGTGACAGACATGATGACTACCGGTAGATAGATACAGCTTCACAATAAAAGACACCCTGGCGTCCCGAGTGAATATTTCCCGCGTGTCACATAAATATCATATTCTCAAAATAATCTGACGGGCCAGAAATTATTGCTGGCGGGCCAATGTCGGCCCGCGGGCCGCCTATTGCCGATCCCTGGTGTAGGGGTCTTAATGATGTGTAGTTAGAAGATGCAGAACGTAGGAGTCTTGAAGGTGTGTAGTTAGAAGATGCAGATTGTATCCCTCCCTCTCCTAGGGTGCAGTCGCATTCTCCTCTCGCTCTCCGCTATCTGTGCTCTGTGCTTCGTGCCGTTTGTCGGACTATACTCAAATCAACTCGAAAAATGGATCTACCGTAATTTTCGGACTATAAGCCGCGCCTTTTTCCCAATTTTTCGACCCTGCGGCTTATATAACGGTGCGGCTAATCTATGGAATTTTACAGCTAACAGGGCCCTGTCCACACGAACGTGGGGTGTTATGTAACCGAGCCTTAATGTGCGCGGTTGCACTGTTAACCCACCTGCAACCGTGTTCTTTTACAACCGGAGTCCAGGGTGAAATTTTGTACGCATCCCGGTTGCAGTGGTTGCGTGTGGGCATAGTAACCGAGATTATTTCCAGTGTTTACAGCAGAGCTGTCCCAAGTAGCTGCGGCTCATGTGTTGTCAAGTTATTGTTATAAGGAACCCAGTCCAAACTACAACAGTCTGCATCCCCATAACAATTGTTTGTATTGAGCCGTATTGTATTGTACCCATTCTGCAATCTGTTAAATAACGTTTTCATCCATTTATTCTACTAGCGTTAACGTTACTACGTTAATGTATGCTAGCCTCAAATGCTAACTATTTATATGGAAAATGCAAATCACATTAGCATGTAGCTAACAACATCAGAGATATTTTTGTGAGACTAAACTCTCCGCTCTTGGTGGTAAATTGTGTTGATGTTGGTTTTGTTTCATCAACAAATGAGGCAGAACACACAGTGAATGTATCCTTTTTTGTTTATTGCACTTTGTTTCTTGCTGAAAAATAAATGCTATGTTGCTAAATGTTCACGCAAGGTAATTTAAAGATGGTGGGTTTCTGTTTTTGAGCAGGAAGTGTAGGAAGTGTAGTGATGCGTTCGACCCTTCTGATTGGTTGAAAATGGCCTTCATGTTTGAACTACATCGCCACCTACTGCTTTAATTAAACATTAAAACACCTGCGGCTTATAGTCCAGTGCGGCTTATATATGTACACATCATTCAATTTAGCTGCTGCGGCTTATATTCAGGTGCGCTTTATAGTCCGAAAATTACGGTAATCAGGGGATCACATATTTTCGCCAAGAAAGCAGAATAAGGCTAACCCTCTCTGCCTCTTGGGACATTTCAATCGGGCTACCAACTTGAAGACGTGGACATTTGGATTATCGAAGCTTTTGGATTGCAATAAGAAGATTTTGGATCCGTTTACCGTGCACAGGACCTACCAAAATGAACTGACTAAGACACTTGGACTAACACATTCAGTCATTTGGACGGAGTTGTTAAAACTCACTCCACTCAAATCAATATAGTTATAATTCACTCTACTCAAAATCTAATTTAAATCAACGTGGCTGGAAGGAATGTTGCCAGTCAAAACTAATTCTGGACGACTCACCAAGGACGAACCAGAGAGCTGCTGATAAGACTTTGCAGTGAGACTTCCACCCACCCCTCCCGCGGATGCTCGCGACAAATATGGCAGCGGAGCTACTGTGGCTGGGGGGGGCCACCAGGATGTTGCGCCAAACATGGCAGCGGTGATACGCATACATACGTCTGTCTCAAGGCTAATCCTGCATGTATCAACAAATGCGCATGTTGGTGAATTTATGACTGTGTGCCATTATTACTATCAAATGTAATAATTGTGGAATATTACTATAATGAGCTGTATGTGTATGAACCAAGCATCCTTTGTGAAGCACTTTGGTTGACAAGTGTCATGTTTAAATGTGCTATATAAATAAATTTGATAGGGGTGTAGGGGTCTTGAGGGTGTGTAGTTAGAAGATGCAGAGCGTAGGGGTCTCAAGGATGTGTAGTTAGAAGATGCAGAACGTAGGGGTCTCAAGGATGTGTAGTTAGAAGATGCAGAGCGTAGAGGTCTCGAGGATGTGTAGTTAGAAGATGCAGAATGTACTGTAGGGGTCTTGATGGTGTGTAGTGAGAAGATGTAGAGCATATGGGTCTTGAGGGTGTGTAGTTAGAAGATGCAGAGCATAGGGGTCTCGAGGGTGTGTAGTAAGAAGATGCAGAACGTACTGTAGGGGTGTTGAGAGTGTATAGTTAGAAGATGCAGTGTAGGGGTCTTGAGGATGTGTAGTTAGAAGATGCAGAGAGTAGGGGTCTCGAGGATGTGTAGTTAGAAGATGCAGAATGTACTGTAGGGGTCTTGATGGTGTGTAGTTAGAAGATGTAGAGCGTAGGGGTCTTGAGGGTGTGTAGTTAGAAGATGCAGAACATAGGGGTCTTGAGGGTGTACAGTTAGAAGATGTAGTTGATGAAAGATGAAAGTGATGTGGACCAGGACTAGTTAAACTGAAAGTGATGTGGAAAGGATGTAGCTGAGGCAGGATACAACCTCATTGTCTCCCAGTACGACAGCAGAACGCCTGACGAGCAATATTTGACCTCTATCCCGTTGCACAATCTGACATATAATAAAATGTAAACAGTGGACAAAACCCACACGGTGTGTGCGGACACCTTTACCGGACAGACACATGGACCGGATGTAGCGGAGCAGCTGGCAGAACTCTTACTTGTCTTGGCAGTCTGCCACCAGAGGGTCCTGGGTGTCGACCCGATGCAACGCCTCCTTCACACACTCCTCCAGCCACAGCAGGACACCTGGCTCTCTCCACAGGGCATGAGTCCTCCCTATGTACAGACCGATCAACTCAGCCAGGGCTGGGGACTGCCTGGAGAGATGGATGGAGAGGAGAGGAGAGGAGAGGAGAGGAGAGGAGAGGAGAGGAGAGGAGAGGAGAGGAGAGGAGAGGAGAGGAGAGGAGAGGAGAGGAGAGGAGAGGAGAGGAGAGGAGAGGAGAGTGGATGATATGAGAGGAGAGAATGAGAGGAGTGGAGAGGGAATGAGAGGAGAGGGGAGGGGATGAGAGGAGAGTGGATAAGAAGGGAGGGGATGAGAGGAGAAAAGAGGAGAGGAGGGGAGAGAGGATGGGAGGAAAGGAGAAGAGAGGAGAGGGGATGAGTGTGTAAGGTTATGGGGAAGAGGGACAGTGAGACAAGGGAAAGCAACGGTTATGATCGGAGGATCAAGAACAAGCTACAGTGGGTTAGAATTTCATGGGTTAAAATTATTATAATTTTTTTACCCCATTTGACTCTTTGGCCCGAAGAAGGCGTGTGAGGCCACGGCAGCGTCAGGCTGTACGGTCAGCAGGTCCAACAGAGGCATCAACACTGAGGAACACAACACACACACAGGACAGAGCATTACATTACTGGTGACGTGTTTGAGAGGAATAGGCTTGCTGTGGCAGTCGTGATACCGGTGTTACTTGGTGTTCAGGATCCACTGCGTACATTACTTGCCCACCGCCCCCACTGGTGTACGCTTTTCTTTTTGTTTTATATAAAAATAAAACCCATTTAGTAGATTTTCGCATATCAGTGCCCACATTCATAAAAAAAAAACGTACTTCTTATTTCTAAAATACTAAGCATGTTATCAATACTTAGTCAGGCAACATTATAAATTAAACGTGTCTTCGGGGATAGCAAATATATTTCATGTGCAGCAGAGTCCCAGTACAGAGATATCATATTTAGACCTTTGGTATAAATATAAATATTAATACAGTCTATTCCACTATAGGTGTATCCGCACGATTGGGTTTACTTCTTATTTATTTATGTATTCACTGTAATTTGCAGTGTTGGTGTAGTGCAGTGTTTCCCATTAATTGCGGCCCGCCACAGTCTAATTAGTCCCGCCACAGTTTTATAATGAACCAATTTGTTTTTTTATATACTGTAATTTTCGGACTATAAGCCGCGCCTTTTCCCCCCCATTTTTCGACCCTGCGGCTTATATAACGGTGCGGCTTATATGTGACTCGACGTGACCAAACCCGGAGATTTTAAAATCGAAATATTGCTTTTTTGACTGCATTGAAATGTTATTTATCCGTTTGCTAAACTTAATACAACTTGTAAATTAGTTAATTCTTGTTATTTGTCCGACAGTATTGTGTCCCAATGCTAATTACATATGGTAATTAAACATTAAAACACCTGCGGCTTATAGTCCAGTGCGGCTTATATATGTACACATCATTCAATTTAGCTGCTGCGGCTTATATTCAGGTGCGGCTTATAAACCACTACACTTCCGTGTTACATTGAAATCGGGGAGGAGAGTGCGGGGGGGGGGCAAATGAATGAATGTGGATGAGAGCCCTGATGTAAGTGGTTGCAGATACGGCTGTGGGGGGGCTGGAGACATGATCGAATAGACTTGTATGCGCCTGAATCTCCTGAACACGGCGCGAGCCATTCCTAATCGATCAGAACTAAATCGGCAGCGAAAAGCCCGTTTTTAAGCAGCTAATCCCCATGCACATGCGCAGATTGCCCACGGATTGTGACGCAACACACACGCGCCCTGGACTGTTCCTTCAGAGGGGGGAGCTTCATGGCCAGTGTCCTTTCAGCCGAACAGGATAATGAAACAATGATCCCACTAAATGAGATTATGGCGACATCTACAATTACCTCATTGAGTCTCCAGGTAGACTAATGTTTATATTTAAGTGCAGTGGTCTGTAGCCACTCACACTGGCCACGAAGCTCCCCCCTCTGATGGAACAGTCCAGGGCGCGTGTGCGTTGCTTCACAATCCGTGGGCAATCTGCGCATGTGCATGGGGATTAGCTTCTTAAAAACTGGCTTTTCGCTGCCGATTTAGTTCTGATCGATTAGGAATGGCTTGCGCCGTGTTCAGGAGATTCAGGTGCATACAAGACTATTCGATCATGTCTCCAGCACCCCCACAGCCGTATCTGCAACCACTTACATCAGGGCACTCATCCACATTCATTCATTTGCCCCCCCCCCCCCCCGCTCTCTCCTCCTCGATTTCAGAATCCCGGAAGTGTTGCAGTAGTCTATAGTGCGAAAATTACGGTAAATTTTTTTCTCTAGATATAAAGTTTGCCAATAGGGATGTATCAGTAGTATTGGCAGTGGTAGTAGTCGTAATAGTAATCCAGTATATATTTTCTAAAGAAATAAACGTCAACACAGGTAACCACTTTTGCTTAATTTCTTTGATGGCTCAAATGTATGCTCGAGTCTAGTCGATTTTGTGTTTTGAGCACAAAGTTCATCATAGATCTAGCCTCTTTATTTTGCTCTCAAAGTGCACCAGATTGATGCATTTAACTTTAAAATGTACAATTTCTTTTTACGGGGGAGCATGCCCCCGGACACCCCTAGAGGGTCCAAGGTTCACCCACCACAGTCTCACAAAATCCTGTGGGAAACACTGTAGTGCTTTTATTTATTTCCGGACATCACGATGCCTCTTGAGGCATGACTGTAAATGTAAAATGTAATTTTTAATAAGACAAAGACTGTCGTATTTATTATTATTATAATTATTTAATTCTGAGGATGTCTGTAGAATCGATGTGAACGCAATCACCATGATTCCTCCCAAATAAAGCCCTTAACCTGTTCCACCCGACGAGACCGGTACCGACCCCCAAAATTACATCTGGTCATAAATAGAGTGTTGCATAAATTTTGCGATTTTAATATCAAACGTTTTCAAGTATTAACATCACTAACATGTCACAAAAGCATGTAGAATGCATATTGTCATCAATATGTTAGTTTAGCAATAGGTTAAAAGTGCTTTTAGATAGATTTAACTTTTCAATTTTATGAAGTCTAATCGCGAGGGCGACCATTTTGGAAATTTTGAACCGTGGGAATTGTAGTCTTTTTGCTGCCATTTTGTAGAGGGGGTGCATATCTGTCGATCAGCGCTGACATTTTTCCGAACTACACTTCCTGGAAGATTATATGGGGTTCAAGGTTCAGAGCTCTGTATGAATTATTTAATAACTGTTATTATTCGGGATAATAAGCCACAAAAGGTAAAGTTTTTGACAATTTTTTTAACGCAGTTAGTTTCTCTTCCCTATTGTTAACATGTAGGAACAATTAGATCTGAAATTAGTTTCAAAACGGTTGCACTGTGGGGGAAATTAAAAAGTACAGTAGATTACAGTAGATTTCATTATCTGTTCTTATGCATGCCTGGTGATACTAAATCCAAATTGAACTTGGGCATTTGAAAGATAATATATGTATATATATAAATGTGCGAATTGGCTATAATAAGGTAATTTATAAGCATCATATTCTATATTCTATAATAATATTTCAAATTGCATTGGTCCGGATGGGAGAATTCAGTACTGTATCTACAGAACCTTCGGTTTAATCATCTTCCCTTTATTAATTTCCTTTGATTTTTTTTACACATGATCTCAAGAGGGTACTGAACAAGATCAGTGGCAGTTTTTTAAGTTTGGTCATTATTATCATGGTGTTATTCACTGTCAAAGATGCAAAAAAAATCATAATTCATATTCTCCAATATTTCTGACACTGTGAATACATTCCCTGAGGTCCATAGATGTCCCTAGATACCAAGAATATGCAAATGGCCTTGTAGAAGTGGAGCAATATTCCATTTACCTAGGTATATATTTTAGGCAAAAATATTCCACGGGTGGAACAGGTTAAGAACACGACGCACACCAGTCTGTCCGACTTATGACCGCTCTTCTACACTCCTGCTCTTAGCTATGAGCAAATTCCCAAGAAGGAACCGTTAGTGCATGGCAAAATCGTCCCGAAAAGGTTGTAAGTGGAGCTATGATGAAATTTGCTCCTAACTTTTGTCGTAAGTCCGTTGGTGCATGAGGTCCATTCTATCTAACCTCCAGGGAACATTACATTATCCGAACGTTCTGTCTAACCTCCAAGGAACATGATCAGAACGCTCTGCAGCAGTGGTGTGTGTGTGTGCGCGTGTGCGTGTGTGTGTGTGTGTGTGTGTGTGTCTAACCTCCAGGGAACATTATGAGAGCGTTCTGCAGCAGCAGGTCAGCCTTGAGTCTCTGGCTGACCCTGGCCTCAGGCTCCATCTCCTCTTGTTGGCTCAGATGAAAGTGACTCAGAGCCACGGAGAAAGCAAAGTTGGGCAGCTGGGACAGATTCCTGTGCACCTGAGACCCAGAAGACAAACCCAGACATGTAAGATAGCAGACAGTGTTGGCAGGACCTAACACCACAAGACTCATCTCTCATGTTTAATAAATGCACACACAGTACCTCCCAGTCCTGGTACAAGCGGAGGAGGGAGCGATACTCTCTGGCGCGCAGTGACAGGAAATCGATGAGCAGCAGCATGCAGAGTGGATCACATTCTGGGTCCAAACTGATGGGTGACGGGAGATTAGACCAAGAGAAAGGATAGTTAGGATTAACGAGTGACAAGGCAGAAAACACACAGCAAGAGGAGAGATAATAACAACATTCAACATGGCCCCCGATGTGCCCCCAACAAGCCATAACCCAACTTCAGTGACTGCTGGTGGGATTTACTATCTATAATCCATGCCCCCAACGTATGGCATATGATTACATTTATTTTCTCTCATGTTACTGGAAATATTGATTGTTAAAGGAACATTCCAACATTTTGGGAAATTATCTTATTTAACATCTTCCCTGGAGTTAGACAAGAAGATACATACCTTTGTCGTCTCTGTGCGTGCATTAGGCATCGGGAACGCCTGCACCGTTAGCCTAGCTTAGCGTCATTCACTGGAAGTAGGTTACACATTTAGCCTAGTTCCCAACAGTCACGAAATACACTCCAAATACAATCGAAATACAACTCCAAAACCTTCCTGTAAACATGTTGTGACCTGTGTATTTACCACGTGGAGAAATAAAAAATTATTGAATTAGACATTTCCGTTTTCTAAGCAGATATACTCGGAATTCTTTTTTGCCGAACCACTGCTGTCTGGGCGCAGTGATTTCACGTCACCAGTGCTACTTTCTACTTTCTAGCTAGACTTCACACTAATCGATAAATGACTTAAATAAATATTTATAAATTAATAAATTACTGTCGTGACTGTTGGGAACTAGGCTAAATGTGTAACCTACTTCCAGTGAATGACGCTAAGCTAGGCTAACGGTGCAGGCGTTCCCGATGCCTAATGCACGCACAGAGACGACAAAGGTATGTATCTTCTTGTCTAACTCCAGGGAAGATGTTAAATAAGCTAATTTCCCAAAATGTTGGAGTGTTCCTTTAAATAATTGACAGATTGGCAAAGTAATTATCAAATTGCATGGCATTGCATTACCATGAATGAAACAAAAATTGGATAGAGCAGAGCGGATCTTCCAGGGATTTTCCAATACGGCTCTTATCTCTTATTAAGATACAAATCCACTGATTGCAGCAGCTACAGACCCATACAATTTCTGTGTGATGATCTCAAAGTATATGCCAAAGTACTGGCCCAAGTGGGGGGGGGGGGGGGGGGGGGGGGGGGTTGGCAGTCCCAAATTTGAAATGATAATTTTGGTCCTCTTAATATAGACCTTTTATTAATTGGTTTGACCCCAGGCTGTGGTGTCCTGGTGTGCTTTAGAGTTAGTGTCCCCACTCCCCAGTGAGACTCCAGGATATCAGCTACACCAGCATCTCTATCAGACAGTGTGAGCTGTGGTTTATGCAGTTCAGACTTGGCGCAGCGCCCGGAAATCATGCGCTATTCAACGCCCGCGGCATCTCAACTCCCCCGCGGTTAACAACAACCAACTACTCAGAGGACGGAGGCCTGTTTATTTTTGATAATGAAGGGGGAAAAAAGTTGTTCAAGTATATATCCAATGAAACCGGTTTCCGCTCATTCCAGGATCTGACCTCTGACCTCCCAGCCACTTCGTTCTTCCATTACTAACAATTTAGAGTGGCCCTTAGAGATTACAGATTAAGAGATTAGACTCAATGTATTGTCATTGCACAAGTACAAGTACAGAGTACAACAAAATGAGGTTGGCCGTTCAGTAAGGTGACAGCTGAGGGGGGAAGAAGCTCTTCCTGTTCGGTCTCATGGCTGATTCCTGATGTACCTCATGTTCCTTGGGACTTTTGTTTTTGTTTTGAAGGCAGAATCGCTGTGACCTCAGTAGATATGTAGCCTAGTCATACTGTTGCTCGTCTTTGTAACGTGAGCGATGCCAACATTACCTGGAACACATGTCATGGCTGTATCAGATTTTCTTTCAGCTCCTGGTGTCAATTTTTTTTTTATATTATATTTATATAAATAAAAAAAATATATATATAAATATATATAAATATTTTTATTTTCAGATGGTTTTCTCTCCCTGGTTGGATAGCTAACGTAGCGTCAGCCAGCTAGCTCGCTACTGCAGGTGATATAACCGATTTTGTGTGACGGCAACCAAGTGACAGTG
Organism: Notolepis coatsorum; assembly: GCF_963971535.1. Lineage (NCBI taxonomy): Eukaryota > Metazoa > Chordata > Actinopteri > Aulopiformes > Paralepididae > Notolepis > Notolepis coatsorum. The sequence goes on from NC_140166.1 coordinate 100,557,871, forward strand.
TTTGTTTACAGCTCTACACATTGTATTTAAACCGGAATAGATTTCGTTCCACTGATAGTCTGGCTAGCCAGACCTCTCTTCACACTGTGTTAGCGCTGTGGCAGCAGGCCACTAGACTAGTAGGAACAACCATAGAACTATATGAGGGAACAACGTCCACTAGACTAGTAGGAACAACCATAGAACTATATGAGGGAACAACGTCCACTAGACTAGTAGGAACAACCATAGAACTATATGAGGGAACAACGTCCACTAGACTAGTAGTAGGAACAACCATAGAACTATATGAGAGAACAACATCCACTAGACTAGTAGGAACAACCATAGAACTATATGAGGGAACAACGTCCACTAGACTACCGTACTTTTCGCACTATAAGCCGCACCTGAATATAAGCCGCAGCAGCTAAATTGAATGATGTGTACATATATATAAGCTGCACTGGACTATAAGCCGCAGGTGTTTTAATGTTTAATTACCATATTATGTAATTAGCATTGGGACACAATACTGTCGGACAAATAACAAGAATTAACTCATTTACAAGTTGTATCAAGTTTAGCAAATAAGGGAACAGATAAATAACATTTCAATGCAGTCAAAAAAGCAATATTTAGATTTTTACATTTTCGGGATTAGTCACGTCGAGTCACATATAAGCCGCACCGTTATTAGAAAGGATGGGGTTAGGAAAAGGATTCATTGATATGATTAAAGTATTATACAAAGACCCATCGGCCATGATTACAACATGTATAATCACCTCCGGAATATTTCCGGTATCACGCTCTTCTAGACAGGGTTGCCCTCTTAGTCCCGGACTATTCGATTTATCACTAGAACCTTTAGCACAATATATAAGACAATCCCAACTCATAGAACCAATCGTAATCAAGGGCACACAACACAAAATTAGTCTATATGCGGACGACGTAATACTGTTCATGCAAAACCCTAACACCGCAATGCCTCATCTTCTCAAGTTGATTAATGACTTTGGCGATCTATCGGGATTTAAAATAAACTGGCCAAAGTCGGCTTTCCTTCCACTGAACACCCCTGCAAAGAATACAAGTCTTCCAGAAGAAATACCAATGGTTAAACACTTTAGATGCTTGGGAGTTGAAGTATTCCCTACCATAAGCCAAACGGTGAAACACAATTACATAGAAATCCAAAATAAAATAAAATACGACCTTGACAGGTGGTCAAAACTTAAAAACTCAGTACAGGCACGGGTTTCAATAGTTAAGATGGATGTCTTACCTAGAATCAACTTTATCAGCTCAATGCTTCCGTTACCCCCTCCAGATGGTTACTGGAAAAAATTACACTCTTCCGCATATACATTTATTTGGAATAACAAACCACCACGTATAAAAAGATCCACCGCACTATTTTAAGGCGTACATTTTAAGACCACTGACAACCTGGTTTGAACCCCAAGCATCAGTATCCTGGAGAAATTTAGAAGTAAATATAGTAGCACCACAGAGACTGCAGGACATAGTATACACCAAAATATCAATTAAGCAATGCAAACTGAAATTTGGCCCCATAATTACACATGCGATTCGGATATGGCGTGAAACACAAAAAAATTATTCTAACCCACATAAATGGCATAATCATACTCCCTTATTCAATAACAATGCACTCCTGATTAGAAAACGATCTATAAGATTCCCTAGATGGGAAAAGCAAGGTATACATACATTAGGACATAGGTGTCAAACTCACGGCCCGCGGGCCAAATCCGGCCCGCCACGTCATTTGATGTGGCCCCCCAAGAGCTCAGATCATTTTTTTTTTTTTATTATTTTTTTACATTAATATTGGGTTAAAAAATAGCAGTGTTAAAATAATTGTGGGTTAATGCGTTAATAAAGCTTTAACTTTGACAGCCTTAGTTATTACACATTCTTACACATACATGTATGTTGAACATCTGAGGTAACAAAGGAAAAAAGCCAAAAGCACTTACTCCTCAGACATTCTTTGACAATTTTACAGCCCAAAATACAAAAAAGATCCAGGCGGAATAGGTAACAAAGGGTTGAAGAAATATTGTCTGAACTGTCAGATGCAAACTGGCTGTGTGACATAACCGAGCATCTCGCTCAATTGAATAAGAAGCTGTAGGGACGCAAACAAGTCCCACCCAAAACTTGACCAATATAGTTGTGAACTGAGACAACCCTTATTTTGTTATTTTTGAGTACAGTTACAGTTGTGTGTTCATGCAGACACATAATAGCAATTTCATTACGAATTGAAAATGGGGGACCCTGATGTAAACAAGTCAAAAGTCTTTCTCTGGTCTGCATCCCCTTAACAATTGTGTGTATTGAGCTGTACTGTACTGTACCCATTCTGCAATCTGTTAATTAAAGTTAATTAAACTATCTTCCATTAGTTGGATGTATGGCCTCTGCAAGGTTGTGTGCAGCCATTTGTTTTTGTAACATCTGCTACATCTGTCCCACGTGTTCTTTGCAGCTCACAGTTGTTAGTTCTGCCCCTCTTGACTGACAAAAAGGTTTTGAACAAACTTAATGTCATAGCTTGTATTTGATGATATTCTTCTTTGTTATTTACTTGAATGGTTTGATCATTGATTGGTGGAGTAATATGGGGTTCTGATAAACTAAAATTATTTGTTAAAATAACATAAGCTAACATATATTTTTACATTTATGGAAATGAATATGCAATATGTATAACTTGAATAAGTAATAAATACAGAAACACCATGTTTAACAATATGTAAATGTGTAGCTACATTTATTTTACATTACATTAACATTTATACGGTCTTTGGCCCTTTGAGGGCAACCATAATGCTGATGTGGCCCTCTGTGAAAATGAGTTTGACACCCCTGCATTAGGAGATGTTTTCAACAAACAGGGTATTTGTAGCTATGATGAAATAGATTTTTTTTTTTATCTCACCGGTTCCACATATCTTTTTTACGCACAATTATTGTTATGTTTGAAGTCTCACGGTGTTCCATTAAGGATACCAATTGCACACCACAGATACCACAAATTTTTCTATGAAAGAGAGACATCGAGAGGTTTTGTATCAGATTTTTATCATCAATTACTAACGGCCTCGTATGAAACCCTCCACCTAGACTCTATTTGGAGGAGGGATATACCAGACCTGAAAATAGATTTTGAGTGGCAAGAAGCCTGGGCAAATGTTCGACTTGCATCAAGGAACCCGGACCATCAACAAATCAATCTTAACTATATCCATAGGACATACTTGACTCCTATAAGACTGAACAGAATGGGTCTTAAAATCTCTTAACTCTGAATATACCTGTACACCCCTCTGTATTACTGCTGAATGATGTTTTTGAGTATGCAGTACATCCACAGCTAAAGAGATTGGTTTTATCTGGTATTACAGTCTGGATTCTTACATATCTCGATGTGATTTATCTAGAAATATCTACAGCAAGAATTTTGGGTCTCAATGAATCCAAATTGACAATGTGGTTAGAAGTGGTGGAGAAAATAAAAGCTAGCATATAATGGTAGTGTCTGGTTAAGAGCGAATGAGAATGGATGGATTATCCATTGGGGGGTCCAGGGTGGGGGGTGCGAGCAAGAGCATATGTGTGTAGGGGAATAGATAGCAGGTATTAGGGGCATATCTTGTATAAGACATTTATTTAAATGGTGATTTAATTTGATGTGCACTGTTTTTTTTTTTTTTTTATCCACTTTTTCTCCCATTTTCTATATTTTTCTCCCATCCCATTTTCGTATCATCCAATTCAACCCTCCCCTGTCACGAACGCTGTTTCTTGCCTCCCACAAACCGGCTGCAATGTGAACTAAGTCATACATAGCACAAGTCCCCTCCGGTACTTGAGGTAACAGCAGTCGCATCTTTTCACCTGCGCAGCTCGATCTCTCAGTGGCGAGGAGTAACGCGTGGGAGGCTCACGCTGCCCCCGACACTTCCTGATTCCACTGCGCAGGCGCACCAACCCACCTGTAGGAGTCGCTGTCCACAACGCCCGATCCCCACCCATCAGTTTCCCACCCCCTAATACGGCCAATGTGTATTAGTACAGACGACCAGCTAAACTGAAAGCAAATGTGGAGCGCTGGGCTCGAACAGGCAAGCCCAGCGTCTCCAGATTTCGTGGCGAGCGCCTTGCCCACTACGCCACGTAGCCGCCTAATTTGATGTGCACTGTTAACAATGCTTGTATATCTAATCGTGTGTTGTCATGTTTGTTTATGTGTTTGTTTAAAAAATTATTAAAAAAAAAAAAAAAAAAAAAAGCTGCACCGTTATATAAGCCGCAGGGTCGAAAAATGGGGGGGAAAGCCGCGGCTTATAGTCCGAAAAGTACGGTAATAGGAACAACCATAGAACTATATGAGGGACCAACATCCACTAGACTAGTAGGAACAACCATAGAACTATATGAGAGAACAACGTCCACTAGACTAGTAGGAACAACCATAGAACTATATGAGAGAACGTCTTGTTTCACCCTCCATCTCATCTCCCCATATACCCCCCCCCCCCTCCCAGTAGGTCCCCTGGGGCCATCGAAGGGGGGCACGTCCCTACAGTATGGGAACCGCTGATCCACAGAGCGAAGGAATGATATCATAAGCATGTGACATTGCTTTAAGCAGTGATTTAAAGAGACGGAAATAATGGAGAACAGCCTCTACAGTGTCTTCCAGCACCGCCGCTTACAAAAGGACCAGAACATATGTGCCATGAGGCAAGGAAGCCAGCGTTCGATAAGATCTTTTATATATGCTATAAAACAAGAGGGCAGAGACAGATTGAAGTGCGTAGCGAGTACTAGTGTCCTTAGCATCCAAAGCCTTCTATAAGAGGTCTCTCTAAATGGCTACTATGGAGCTTTTATGATCTCTTAATAAAATAAAAGTTTCAAGTTTCTTTAATAGTTGTCATACAGAAGTACAGAATACTTTTATACAAAATGCTTCTTACTGTTACGCTCCAGAGACTGTGCAAGACAAGATAAGTATGAAATAAAATAACATAGTATAGCATGTAAATTAGAAGTAAAAAAAATGAGGTCACAGTGTTCAGTATAGACATATGTACAATGTTCGATGCAGAGTAGACGTAACTGAGTTACCATATAATATACAATACTGTGTAGTGTACTAATATACAATACTATATAGTGCAAGGCAGAAATAGGATGAGGTGCAATTTAGGTACAATTTACAGTAGGTGTACGAGTTGTAGTGCAAATCCTTTATCAATAAATATAAAGTGTGTTTGTGTGATCTAAAGTGTGGAGAGTGGGTGCTGCAGTGTGTTGTTTGTTTAAGTGAGTGTGTGCGTGTGGGTGTGTGTGCTGTGTGCATTTGATGGTTGTTGCATAGTGTTTATTGTTCGTTTAGCAGCCTGATGGCCTGGGGATAGAAGCTTCTTCTGAGTCTTTCTGTGCTCGCCTTAAGACTCCAGGGCCCATTCCTGGATATTATGGCCATTGCTCTTGTGTAACTGTATCTGGCGCTAGTACACTGCATTAGCTAATCGCTGTGTAAATAAATGCAGTGGTAAAGGAGTATGAACGCTGTGCTAATTTCATCTTTTTATTAAACAAGCTTTAAGGACATAATTTTCATCAGGTACAAACATGAACCAGTTTAAAAAGAGCTATAAGGACATGATTTTCCAGAGGTACAAACATGAACCAGTTTACCAGGTTCAAACCAGGTGTTTACATAGATTATTATTTATTTATTCACTTTACTATTGTGGGTATACATTTAAATGTATAAAGAATAGTGGATTTACGTGTAGATGTGTGTATGTATGTATATATGTATTGTGACTTAAAACAATGTATATTCACAATCACTAAGTAGTAGAGAAGTGGTAGGATTAAATACTTCTTCCTACTCCTTTTCAGACATGTTATATTAATATTGTTTATTTGTTTTAACTATCTTGGTTGGCGCTCAAGCCTTCACCTAGAAAGAGGAATGTGAGAGACAACCCACCATTCGGTGATGTCATTGGGATATAAAATCTGGAGCTACTCCATAGGCAATGAATGGGGCTCTGACTTTACAAGGCTATAATACGTTTCCCTGAGCGATTACAACAGACTACAATATGTCAGACTGCAGGGCAGTCAGTCAGATGTACTGTGCTGTCACCCTTCCTGTTCACCCTCTACACCTCCGACTTTTGCTATAACTCGAGTGGGTGCCACCTACAGACAATGGACCTCATTCTTGAACGGACTTACAAGAAAGTTACCAACACATTTCTTTGTAACTCGACTTACAAACTTTTTTGGCATTCTCGAACGGCTTGTTTTCATAGATTCGTTCGTAGCTATGAACAGGATTCACAAACACGAAAAGGCAGTCGTAAGTCGGACAGACTGGTGTGCGCCAGTGTTTTTAACAGCTTAATTTGGGAGAAATCCTTGGGGATTGTGTTCAGTTAGACTCTACAGACATCCTCGGAAATTAAATAATTATCATAATAATAAATACGACTATATCTGGATGTATTGGTGTTCTGGTAGGTGTTCTTAAACCCCACACCTCTCAGCCCTTCAACTCGAGCAACCCCCTCCCTCTCCCAACTGCACACACAAAAGCACACACACGCATGCACTGTATACGTTTGAAATTAATCGTACCAGCAAAGTAGGCTTCTATTATTCGAATTACTTGTTTTAATGGGTATCATAGTAGTAAGTCCTACTGTAGAACACAGGGATTAAAGCAAAGAAAAATCTCCTGACTTTTTTTCAGGCCAAGTCATATTCTTATTTTAACAGCGTTAGCGTTTTAAGGGAGCCAGCTTGTAGAGCCTACTGTGCTGACTGTGACTATAGACCCTACTGTTGTGGTTGTTGCGCCAGGCAGGGAGGCTGTGTGCTGGAGAGCGTGAATGCAAGTCTTGTGGCTAGCTTCTGATTGATGGCGAGCTAGCACCCTTTTCCCATTACTGCCACACTGTAATTTTTTCCTGTGGCATACGTTGCAAAAACACACACCTGGCTCTTTTAGTTTTTTGCACCATGAACTAAAAGGCTTGTTATCATACAAACAAGGGACTAAACACGTTTAGCAATTATGCCACAACAATGTTGAACGCCCTACCCACAGCCGTAAAAAAATGTGAATCCTATTCCCTACCCACATTCAAAACCACTCTCAAAGAGCACCTACGGGATGCGTTTCTGCTACTGGATATACCAGATCCAGAGAGATACACCTGTGTGATGTTGCTACGGAGTTAAGCTAATAAAGGATACTCACAACCACAGCAGAGGACTCACGTAGTTGTACTGTGAAGTAACACGACCAGTGATGCCACTAACGCGTTACTAAGTAACGCGTTACTGTAATCTGATTACTTTTCCCGGAAAATAGTAATCTAACGCGTTAATCTTTACAAGCCAGTAATCTGATTGCAGTTACTTGTCCAAGTGGCTGTGCGTTACTATTTCGTTACTATCTCATCATAATGCAGGCGGAATGCAGTATTTTCTTTCGTTTTCGACAGTCAAAAATACGTTTGAAGCTGTTTTTCCTTGTATTGGGGAGTGACGTCACAGCACGCAACCTCACGGAGTTGTACCATGCTGGTGGGTGCGGCTGTTATTGTTATTATCAGACTGACCTAAACTATAGCGAGCTAGCAGGGAGACGCTCACGCTGGTAACGCTTTCTTGCACTGGAAGTTCAATCACTAGTCTACTACTTAACGTTTGTGTCAGCTAAGCCGGGTGAAAAAAACATGCGGAGGAAACAAAATACTGTCTACCGCATCTGGAATATACAGCACAGCACGACCAAACGGATAGAAGCCGAAGCATCGACTTCTACAGGACTCGGAGGTGCACCAGCCAAACAGCAAAAGCTGGATTTCTTTACTGGATTTAAACTTTACTACCCACACTTGAAGTGCTGAAGCACTCTGAAGGACACCCTGCAGGACACGACTGCAGGCCTTCCAGATGCCATAGTGCAGGTATGTTCCACCTTTGAGTTAAACATCTTTTGCATTGCACTATTCATGAACATGGAACACCATACTGCAGTATGTAGGTTGTCAGTAGCACACAATAATAAATAATAATAATAATAATAATAATAATAATTGTAACTGAGGGGTACAATTCCCTGACTGTATTGTTAAGTATGGTATTAAACCACTACCTCTTGTACTTTAACTTCTGGCCATCCAGTACATGATATAGATATGATGAACACTTTCCCACCTGATGAAACGAAGTCCACACAAATGTACAAATCGAATATTTAATATAGCAAAAGGTATATACAACGTTCACTTGTTTACACTTATGATTTGAAATGCACTTGTATGGCAAATGAGTATTCGTAGGTAAATCAACATTGAATGTCCACTCTCTGGTTACGCAGGGAGTAAGTATACAACCCGGTTCTTTAGGGAACTATAGCGATGGTACTTAAATGATTATAGCTGGATACACTAAGGGGGGGGGGGGTCCCGCTGGTTGTAAGACAGTGGGAGGGGGGGGTTAGAGAAGCCGCTGGCGGTATCCCATCTGGCCGACGATTTCTTGGGAGAATTCAAAGTCTTGAACACGGTGCCCACAGAACCTCGGTCCGCAGATGAATACAGCTGGACCCTCTGGTGGACGGTAGCTGCCGGTCCACAACGGAGAGACGTGAGGCGACCTCACTGGTGTAGAGCGCCGTCTCACCTGGACTCCTCTCCGGGGGGTAGTTCCAACACTCAGCAGTGTTGGCCGTTATCCATGGAATAATCAAAGCACCCAAAGCATAATCCAAGCCGTGGAAGGCTCGCCGTCGTCCGGGTAGAGTAATCCAATGTACAGGTCTCCTCGTCCTGGCCCGGAGCTCCTCGGATGCAAGCACCACTAGTGGTCTGCCCAGCCTGGTTAAGACTCCAGATAACGTCAGGAACGATGGGGGTGCTGCTCACTTTATAACTCTAACCGACGATGCACCATACATAAATAGACTATTATTAGCTTAATAGAATACGTCCAACTCGACGGTATAGTGCCAAACTATGACAATTCAACTATTAATCCACACGATATCTCAATGCCTATTCTGAGGCCAAGTAGGCCTTACTGCACCACACATGCGTCGTGGGTGAGGCTTCGCGTCTGTTACTCGGTTGGAGGGTAAAGAACTAATGGACTAAAAGAAAGTTCTACTTTACTTGCGCCATATATATATGCGCTGTGAACAAATAGTACCATTCGTATTTCGCCAGACGTATTCCTACGCGGAACCGGGCTTGCCACGACATGTTGGGCGGCACGATTGAACTTGAACCTAGGGGTATGGCTGCTGGCGCCAGGTTCTCGTCCAATGGTAGAATGAAACTATTATGGGCTGTTTAGTAGACTAAAGGGATATTCAGTGCATATTGTACAAGGAATATACAGGGGATATCAAACGATATACAAATACTATTAAATATATATCCATAAATAAATATATATATTCGGTTTAATCTGATCCTTCACAACAGCCGCCCCCTAATTAGTCCCACCTAATTAGCTAAGCAGAGACAGATTAACCGCACTGTCTACCACTCAAGGTCCGCTGTAAGGGTCAGTCAACTCACAAAGTCATGGGGTCATGGTCATCATCGATAGTATCTGGGAGTCGGGGCAGTTCTATTAGCCTCGCCACGGGTCGTGTGTAAGTGCGCCCTTGGACGAGTACTTCAGCTGCTCGGACCTTGCCATCGGCACCGGTGATCACTTTGCTTACGCGGCCAGCCGGCCACATAGCTCTGGGTAGTGACTGGTCGATAATCATGACGACTGTTCCTTCTGTCAAATTGTCTCTCTCTTTTACCCACTTCTGGCGGGTCTGTAGAGACGGTAGGTAGTGGAGTAGGAAGCTGCTCCAAAACTTGTCAGCTAGTACTTGACTGTACCTCCACATTCTTCGGCTGTTCGCTTCTTCAGGCCTGTACATTGTCTGGGGTAGCGCGGGGTCCAGCCGCCCCATTAAGAGTGTGTTGGGGGTGACTGGGTCGACATCTGCTACGTCACTTGAGACGTAACCGAGGGGTTTTGAGTTCAATACTCCCTCGATCTCCGTGAGGACTGTCATTAGGACTTCCTCCGCCACAGTCTGGGCCCCAAGCACAACGTACAGGGCTGTCTTTATAGAACGTACTTCTCGTTCCCAGGTTCCACCGAAGTGGGGTGCGTTCGGGGGATTAAACTGGAAGTCAATCTGGGATGGAGCGAGGTGGGTCTTAAGTTCTGGGCCCATAGCTTGGAAGCTCTCTCTCAGCTCTCTTTCTCCACCTTTGAAGTTTGTCCCGTGATCAGACAACAATGTAGACGGTTTTCCTTTCCGTGATGTGAATCTTCGGAAGGCCATAAGGAATGAGTCTGTGCTCATGGTCGGAAGGAGCTCGATATGTATCGCTCTGGTGGTCATGCATTTGAATACAATACCCCACCGCTTCTCGGTTCCTCTTCCTCTCTTTATATACAACGGGCCAAAACAGTCCATGCCTGTGGAGTGGAATGGCTTGTCGCCGAGTCGGAGGCGACAGGGGGGTAAGTCGGCCATCCGTGGTATGCTGGGCTGCGCGCGCCACTTTCGGCAGTCTAGACAGGTTCGCTGGAAGCGTCGCACCGCTTCTCTTCCTTGAAGTATCCAATAGCGACGTCTGATCTCCGCGAAGACTCTCTCTGCTCCTGCGTGGTGTACATCCTCGTCGTATTTCTTTATGATCAGCTCTGTGACCTTGTGTCGGCTGTTCAAGACGATCGGGTACTTAATGTCATCTGGTAGATCGGGGGCTCTCTCCGCAGGCGACCACCCACTCTGATGAGATTATGGGCGTCACTCTCGGGTGCCAGGTGGAGCAGTCTGCTGTCTGATGGGACGGGCTTTCCTCCCTGTAGGCAGTCTAGCTCATCGGGGAACGAGTCTCTCTGGGCTCGTTGTAGTAGAAGAAGTTCTGCTTCTTCGTAGTCAGCTGCTGAAATGTCAGTGGTGGACTGAATCTCTGGGTGGTGCCACAGGAATGTCTTTTGCTGCGCACTCTCTAGGGTAATGCAGTCATCTATGTTGGGGTCTGTGGAGGCGACTGTGCTCAGTCCACAGAACATAGGTTTCTTGTTCTCAGCCTCCTCGTTACTTGCTTCCCGTGGGGTGGGCGTAGGCCACTCTTCTTCCGGGAGCTTGAGGAATTCTGGTCCGTCACTGTAGATGTTGCGACGGGTGAGGTCATCCAGAGACATTCCCCGGGTGATGACGTCAGCTGGGTTGTGTTTGGTGTCCACATACCGCCAGCTCGCTGCTTCTGTTAACTCTTGAATCTCGGTGACTCTGACTCCCACGAAGACTTTGTATCTGCATGAATCAGACTTGATCCATGTGAGTACTGTCGTGGAATCTGACCACAAGATTGTTCTGTGCACCGGAATGGTGAGTTCACGTTGGATTAACGTGGCTAGATGCGCTCCTGCTAGGGCTGCGCAGAGCTCTAGACGCGGGATAGATTGTTGCTTTCGTGGGGCTATTCTTGAGCGAGCCAGGATGAAAGCATTGTGTATCTTTCCTCCCTTCTCTTGGGCACGCAAGTAGGCCACCGATCCATAGGCTACTTCGGAGGCGTCGCTGAAGACGTGTAGATCAATCTTGCATGTCTCTGGCCTCACTGTGGATGGGAAGTAGCTGCGGCGTATATTGACGCCTGGGAGTGAGCGGAGTTCCGTCTCCCACTCTCTCCATGTTGAGGCAAGGTGTGCGGGTATTGGGTCGTCCCAGCCCTGGTCCTTGTCCCATAGTGCTCGTACAATCATCTTTGCCCTGGTGGTGTAAGGTAGAATACATCCCAACGGGTCATATTGTCTGGCGAGTGTTCTGTACACACTCCGTCTGGTGGTCGGTGTCGCCGTCGACCTTCCCTGCTCTGGAGTCAGGGGTTTGTGTCTATAGTGGAGCGAGTCTGTTTTGAAGCGCCAGACTAGTCCTAGTGTCATTTCTTGGGCTTCTCCTGGGATGGTCGCCATCCAGGTCTCGCTGCTGGCAGCCTTGTCCGCGGGGGAGAGGCTGCGCAATACGTGCGGGTCACTGCTGGCCCACTGCCTGAGATCAAAGCCGCCTTTGATCAGGGAGGCGCGTAGCTTGATTAGGAGAGCCTAGGCTTCTCCTTGAGTCGAAACGCTTTGTAAACAGTTGTCCACGTAGAAACTGTTCTTCACACTGTGTCGGACCTCTTCATCTGCTGCTGGGTCCTCTGCGACGTGTTTCTGTAGTGCAAATGTAGCACAGCACGGGCTGCATGTGGTTCCGAAGGGGAGTACTTCCCACTGGTAGATGGCTGGGTTCTCATCTCCGATCCTCTCTCTCCATAGGAACCGCAGCAGGGGCTTGTCCTCCTCCACTAGTCTCACCTGCAGGAACATCCCTTTGATATCCCCGCTGATAGCCACCTTGTCCTGGCGGAAGCGCAGTAGCACGCCTAGTAGGGAGGGGCCGAGTGTGGGGCCGGGCAAGAGCTCTTTATTCAGATTTTGGGATCCGATCTGGTAGCTGCAGTTAAACACAATGCGATCCTTGCCGTTGTGATGGACCTTGTGATGCGGCACGTACCATGATTCGGTCGTCTGATCTGCCTCTTTAATGTCAATCTTTGTCACGTGTCCCGCTGTGATTAGCTTCTCAATCTCAGCGCGGTACACACGCTCTTGAGCGGGGTCTTTGGCTAGGCGCCGCTCTGTGTTCAATAGATAGCGCTCCGTGGCGTCTTTCTTTGCGTGAAAGGTGGGCATTCCCTCTCGCCTCAGGAGTGGAGTTGCGCATCTCATCACTCCGCCGACTGTGACTCTCTTTGTCCCTTGCTCGAGTAGGTTGATGGCGTAAATGTCTTCTTTAGAACGAATATCTTTCTTTTCGTTCTTAAAGGGCATTGTCTCTAGTGTCCATAGCCTCTCGACATGCTGCAGGAGAGTGGTGTCTTCTTCTGTCGTTCTGGAGTGGAGGCAGCTAGTGGCTGCTGTTCGGTTGAGAGATTTAGCGAGGGGGCCTTGTAGTGTCCACCCTAGGCGGGTCTCGACTGCTGCAGGACAGCCTCGGGGTCCGGTATGGACCCGGTCAATCGGGACTATGAGTTCTGCATGGTCGGAGCCTATCAGCAGGGTCGGGGTAGCGCCGTCTATGAGCGGGATAGGTAGTTGTCGCAGGTGCACATATTTATCCATCAACTTGGCGATAGGGTAGGTGTACTGCGATAGTCCTATTTCTTGGCTGGTGAAAGCATTTGTAATCCTATACCGTCGCTCTGGCTGCCCGTTTGCTGCGATAGTGAAGGAGACATTCTCGCCCTTTATCGTCTTTAAATCTCTTCTTATTGTCCGAATCGTCATTTCGTTCTCGCTCCCCCGCAGTCCCAGCTGAGCCGCAGCGGACGCGAGCAGAAGGGTCTTCTCTGACCCGTCATCAAGGACGGCGTAAGTGTCCATGACTTTATCTTGGTAGCTCAATGTCACACGGACTACCTTTAAGAGCACTTGGGCGCCGCTGCTGCTGGCGGGGTCAATGTACATGACACTTGCCTTGGTGCCGCTCGATGGTGCAGGTGAAGGCCGTCTTCTGTTACTGTCGTGTAGTATATCTAGATGGGCTCCGTCGCACCGACTGCACCTTTTCTTTAGGCGGCATTCGGCTGCCATGTGACTGCGCGCACATCGGTAACAGCGCCTGTTGGACTTTATCCATTGACTCACTTCTTCTGCATTCATCTTTGTGAACAGGTCACATTGTGACAGCCAGTGTTCTTTCTCACAGTAGGGGCACGCCATCTTCCACTTCTCTTTTCTCGAGGGGGTGCTGTGGCTCTTAATGCTCGGTACTGACTCTGATTGGTGCATGACAGTCACCGATCTTCTTCCATCATTTATTCTCCTGGGTCCCTCTCTGGAGCTTGGCGTGCTCCGCCCGAACGTATCCAGTCGTAAGCTGCTGACTTCTCTCGCCAGGAAGTCGGCTAGATCAAGGAGGGATGGTTCGGGGCCGTTAGGATCCCGGTAGTCCCTCTGCCGCCTAAAACGCTCTTGTCTTGCGGGTGGCAGCTTCTCCAAAATCCTCTCGACGTTAGAGTTGGCGTATAGCTCATGCATGCCCTTTTCCCGTTGCGCTCCCAGCATCCCTACCAGGGACTGCACTTTGATTGACAGGTCGTCTAATGAGCGATTGTCTGTTGCTGGGGGTAGGCGATCAATATGCCTTATCTCTTGGATTACGTAATCCCATATACGTCCATATCTCTGGTCCAGCGCGGCTAGGGCCGCTGTGTATGGGGTCGTAGAGGTGGCATAGGCTAGCGCTATATTGTCCGCTCGCGGTACTTTCAGGTGCTTCAGTAATATTGCATACTTGTGGCGTTCATCAGCGACATCCACCATCAATCCACCAAGCACATCCGGAGCTCCGTGTACTGTGCTCGATTCTCATAGGTGAAATCTGGAAACGACGGCGTGGCAATGTATGACGCCGTGGATGGCTGATACATCGGCGAGCGTTGGGGGAGAGACCTCCTAGGCGAGTCCCCTCTTGCGCCTCTCTGTGGGCTGGTACCGACAGGGTACCATGGCCCGCTGGTCCAGGTGCTATTCCTCGGGGCTGGTCGTGCGTCGTGCTCACCCGTGAATAGAGTCGGGGGTCTGTAGCGCAGCGCCGCGGGGGTATAGCCTGGGCTGTACTGGACCTCCTGGTCCGGTGGAGTACTGTGCTGTCGTCGGGCTTGGTTCTCCTCCTCTCCCTCTTCTTCCTCTATCAGGTCTTCCAGATCCTGTAGTCGTTGATTTAGCTTCTCCGCAGTGTATGCCGCTCCTTCCTTGTAGCTGGGTCTCGCTTGGACCGGTCTGGGAAGGGGGTCTGCGGGGGGTATAGGCTTGGTCTGTTGGTCAAGTTCAGGGTCGCTTGCTCGGTTAGGAGACGCTGCCCTTGACTGTTGTCTCGACGAGTTCCTTGAACCCCTGGCGGAGGGAGAGGGTGTTGCCTTGCGGATCAGCTGCTCCATTAGCTGCGCTTGTAACTTGTCGCGCTCGACTTCGCGCTTGGTGAGATCTGCTTCTCTTTGGGCACCGGCAGCGGCGCGCTGGGCGTCGGCCCGGTCTCTTGCCATATTCTCTTCTGTCTGAAGGCGTCTCATCTCCAGGCGTGTGCGCTCTTCTTCGCTCCGTTGCTGTGCTTGGAGTCGATCGCGTTCGCCCTGAAGTCGATCACGTTCGGTAGAGGCTGTCAGGCTGACGAGGAACGCCTGTTGTAGCATCCTCTCCGCTTCGCTGGGGGAAGGCGGTTGTGGAGGTGAGCCGCTCCTGTGTGAGCCGCTCCTGGGTGTACTCATTGGGGAGTCCTGGAGCTCTATTTCCTCGGCGCTCTCCTCCTCTTCTTCCGTGCAGAGTTCTCTCTCTGTAGGGTTGTCTTCCTCCCGGGGCTGGTCGGGGACTACTTCTTCGGTATTGGCGGGGGGTAAAGGCATGTCAGCTCCCTCCTGGTCCCCACCGTGAGCTTGGTCAGTTACATTAGAACCTACTAGGGCCTCTGTGGTCGGGGAAACCTGGTCGTTAAGGTCAGACATAATTTTACTTTCTACTTTTACCGCGTTTACCGTTTGTCGAAGGCTAGGTAGTTGACTGACAGCGTAATCCTCTAAGTACTGAGGTGTCTGTCGTCTGCGCCGCGGGCGTTCTACGTCAGGAGGACCGTTTCGTGGAGTGTTCATCATAGGCCATTTTAATATTAATAACACTATATTAATATTACACTAGTTACCCTCCGGCTCGAAGGACCAATTGTAACTGAGGGGTACAATTCCCTGACTGTATTGTTAAGTATGGTATTAAACCACTACCTCTTGTACTTTAACTTCTGGCCATCCAGTACATGATATAGATATGATGAACACTTTCCCACCTGATGAAACGAAGTCCACACAAATGTACAAATCGAATATTTAATATAGCAAAAGGTATATACAACGTTCACTTGTTTACACTTATGATTTGAAATGCACTTGTATGGCAAATGAGTATTCGTAGGTAAATCAACATTGAATGTCCACTCTCTGGTTACGCAGGGAGTAAGTATACAACCCGGTTCTTTAGGGAACTATAGCGATGGTACTTAAATGATTATAGCTGGATACACTAAGGGGGGGGGGGGTCCCGCTGGTTGTAAGACAGTGGGAGGGGGGGGTTAGAGAAGCCGCTGGCGGTATCCCATCTGGCCGACGATTTCTTGGGAGAATTCAAAGTCTTGAACACGGTGCCCACAGAACCTCGGTCCGCAGATGAATACAGCTGGACCCTCTGGTGGACGGTAGCTGCCGGTCCACAACGGAGAGACGTGAGGCGACCTCACTGGTGTAGAGCGCCGTCTCACCTGGACTCCTCTCCGGGGGGTAGTTCCAACACTCAGCAGTGTTGGCCGTTATCCATGGAATAATCAAAGCACCCAAAGCATAATCCAAGCCGTGGAAGGCTCGCCGTCGTCCGGGTAGAGTAATCCAATGTACAGGTCTCCTCGTCCTGGCCCGGAGCTCCTCGGATGCAAGCACCACTAGTGGTCTGCCCAGCCTGGTTAAGACTCCAGATAACGTCAGGAACGATGGGGGTGCTGCTCACTTTATAACTCTAACCGACGATGCACCATACATAAATAGACTATTATTAGCTTAATAGAATACGTCCAACTCGACGGTATAGTGCCAAACTATGACAATTCAACTATTAATCCACACGATATCTCAATGCCTATTCTGAGGCCAAGTAGGCCTTACTGCACCACACGTGCGTCGTGGGTGAGGCTTCGCGTCTGTTACTCGGTTGGAGGGTAAAGAACTAATGGACTAAAAGAAAGTTCTACTTTACTTGCGCCATATATATATGCGCTGTGAACAAATAGTACCATTCGTATTTCGCCAGACGTATTCCTACGCGGAACCGGGCTTGCCACGACATGTTGGGCGGCACGATTGAACTTGAACCTAGGGGTATGGCTGCTGGCGCCAGGTTCTCGTCCAATGGTAGAATGAAACTATTATGGGCTGTTTAGTAGACTAAAGGGATATTCAGTGCATATTGTACAAGGAATATACAGGGGATATCAAACGATATACAAATACTATTAAATATATATCCATAAATAAATATATATATTCGGTTTAATCTGATCCTTCACAACAATAATAATAATAGCAGCATAGGAGGAGCAGTACCGTTTAATAGACTGTCTTTTAAGAGCATGAGCTTCAGATACTGGATAGACCTTCAAACATAAAGAACATTTTCTTGAAGTATAACACTCCAACCCATCAAGTGCTCCTGTGGAACGGCTTTTTAGTCTGGGAGGGTTGGTGCTCACGCCTAGAAGGAACAGACTTTCTGACAAGAGGTTTGAGAAGATTCTGTTACTGAGATATAATCACTGGTTTACTCACCCCTCTCCCCTGTTTCACTAGGAACATTAGAACCATATCTGAATAGGGCAGGCCTCAAAGGTAGGCTACATATCAGCCTACATGTGGTGTTATTGACCATTTATCTTTTGTGAAATCTATAGATCTATAGATAGGCCTACCTGCCCTATTAGTACATTTTACTCAAACTGAGTACATTTTACAATTTTTTTTTTGTCATTCTTATGTTGTGGCAGCAGCAGGGGGGACGACTTCGTAACCTAGTTACTTTCAAAGTAACTAAGTTACTCTGATAATCAAGTAATCAGTAAAGTAACTAAGATTACTTTTTAAAGGAGTAATCAGTAATCAGTAATCAGATTACTTTTACAAGTAATCTGTGGCATCACTGAACACGACAATGACAAATGTGTTGTTTCTGTTTTTCTTTTTTACATAGTTGCGGCACACGGAACAAGTTAACAACTCACCACTACAGCCCCCAGTAGCCTAGCCAGTTTCTTGAAACATCGCTATCTTCAAACTTGCATTCCTCTCGAAACTTTCTTTTGTTAGGTGGTCACGCTCATCCTTTTCGTCTGAGAAAACCGCGGTGGGTTTTCTTTTTAGTGGCCGGCTTACTCCTTCCATTTAACGCTATTAAGCTAACGTTAGCTAATCGGTATAGCAGGCGTGCGTAACATTACAGTGCAAGCAGGTACATAAGCAGGTGGTGGATGTGACGTCGGTAAACAAGGAGAGTGTCCTAAGACCAAAACACACCGCAGTTTTAATTATTTTACATGACTATTTTGTTACCCGCCATGTGGCGGACAGACCTCTCAAATGTCACTCGCCAAACCTAAAACCTGCCCGCCATTGGCGCTTGGCGGGTGCTTATGTTGTTCCGTCTACAAATCATAAAATCCGTCACTACTCCGAATCAAATTGACGGAAATCCGTCTCAAGACGGAACGCTTTAATGCCTGAGAACATGACATATTAGCATGACATCTGATTTATTAATGCCAATACTAGACGACAAGCGCAATTGGCACTTGACAAGTGTAAATGATGGATTAGTCAGTAACCGTCGGACCGTTTAGCTCAACGGGTTAGTTCGCTGCCTGTGGATCATATGGTCCCATGTTCAAATCTCTCGGTTGCATTTTCTTCTTTTGTAACGTTAATTCATTTATCCACTCTGGTTGGATGGTGTATGGATGTGTGCCTCCCTGTGTAACCCTAACGCTCCCTACCTCAGGATCAGCTTGCAGAACTCCAGAGCAGTCCGTGGGCATCCCCTCTTCTCCAGGAACAGCATGTGCTTGTAAAGAGACAGATAGAATGCCCTGCAGACAGAGGATGTGAATGAGAGTTCTTCTTTAACTCCTACCAGCATACACTCTATACTATCCCTAACAACAAACTAGTAAAACAAACTAGAACCCTCTTCAGTGAAACAGAGGAAAGACCGACCTGTTCTCTGGTCTGAGATAATCCAGTCTGGAGGTGCCTGAGGTCAGACTGAACACGGGGTGGAATGCACACTCGAAGCTGTACAACGCCCTCTCTGAGAAAGAAAAGCAAAGAACAATTATTCATGTACACATCATTACAAAAGGAATACATGAGGAAATTTGTCCTTCAACCTCCCCCTGGTGGTGAAGTAGTTGCGTAACAATGATCTTTGTTCATCGTGGTCACAAAGTGTCTGCTCTCATTTAAAGCTGCAATAACTATTTTCTAACAGTATTCTTTTACATTTTCAAAACCTCTCATGGCCACCTTCTATCAGAAGTCATGGTGTCCTATTGGATACACCCCCTGCTATCAGAAGGTATCATTGAGTCATGGTGTCCTACTCAATCAACCCTGCTATCAGAAGGAGCCATTGAGTCATGGTGTCCTACTCAATCAACCCTGCTATCAGAAGGAGCCATTGAGTCATGGTGTCCTACTCAATCAACCTTGCTATCAGAAGGTATCATTGAGTCATGGTGTCCTACTCAATCAACCCTGCTATCAGAAGGTATCATTGAGTCATGGTGTCCTACTCAATCAACCCTGCTATCAGAAGGTCTCATTGAGCCATGGTGTCCTACTCAATCAACCCTGCTATCAGAAGGTATCATTGAGTCATGGTGTCCTACTCAATCAACCCTGCTATCAGAAGGTCTCATTGAGTCATGGTGTCCTAGTCAGGGATGGACATGAGTAATGTTTTCCCAGATCGAGTACTCGCATGAATTACTCAAGTAATTGTTTAGTGAAATCTATTTTTAGAATGCATCTTAAAATGCATGGCAGTAGCAAAAACAAGATATTGCGTGGAGTCACACACACGCTACCGAATTTATTATGTCTTGCTCTACAGCTTCCATCTTCCTCCAACAACTCACGCATCACGGAATACAAACAAGCACTTTTGGTGGACGTATTTGGTGGTAATAAAAATTAAATTAAAATAAAAGTCGAGCACCCTCAAAAACCACAAGTTCAGTTGAAACGGCGAGTACTCGAGTAATCGATTACTCATGCTCATTCCTAGTATCCATCTTCTTGTTTCACTCTAGACAGTAAGTTAATTTCCCAAAATGTTGACGTGTCCCTATAAATAAGGGTTTGAATGGCGACCAAAATGAAAAATGAATGATGAATGAGATATCAGGAAAAGCTCCAAACCAGTTAATTCTGTTATGCTCATTGGTTAATACACATGGGTAGGGAATGTGTTTGTGTTTCTCATTGGTTAACACATTGGGTGCCACGCAGTATGCCCATCTTTACCACTCTCTGCCAGTGCTGTAACCCTATGGAGTGGCTCACCTTCTTTGCAGGGCTATAACTTTTTAAATATTATAGCTATATCGACATTACTATGGCCCATTCAACATCGGGTATCTATCGTTCCGGATGTGGGAACGTTATATTTTTCCATTCATACATTGTCGTGTTAGTACCGTCGAGAATATAAGTATGTTTTTAGACTGTATAGCAGTCATTCCTAGAATGCGTGCTATAGGCCCTGATGCGTATTATACATTATCGATTGGTGTTTCGTCCCTATACACGTTATATTAAAAATTTCAAATGCATATGATCGCTATACATTATGCTCCATCATGCGTGAAGGAAAGGGGGGGGGGGGTCGTTTATGATTCCTTGATTGTCAGTAACGGTTTTCTTTAGTAAGACACCATACGTTGATCAGATGGATTGCAATGAAATAAATGGACAATCGAGCTGGAATTAACGTTAGATTCCTCTTACCTCTGGCCGATGCGTCTGGAGATTTTTTTTTCCAATTATTTGATGTTGATCTGCTAGATCCATTTTACGTTTGTATGACGTAGAGGCTGACATGTGAGTGGATTTTGACTCCCGCTCCTTCCCACTCCCACGGAAATAATCCCATCCCATCCCAATCCCAAGTGAGAGTTTCGGGGGGAAAAAACCACCCCCTCCCACTCCCACAGAGGACTGATCCCAATCCTGTCCCAATCCCGAGCCAAACTTTTATAGAATCCCACTCCCATCCCACTCCCGTTTACCAATCCTACTCCGTTTTTCTTCCTCAGTATAAAATATGCAGTACATGGGTCACATCATGTCTGTAGGGCTGTACGTTAACTTTTTTTGCACATAGCACTGGTGCTACAGAGGTTGATAGTTTTGTAGCACAGACCAAAATCTTGTAGCACAAGTATAAAACGTGTTATATTTGTAACAGTCACAAATGTGCCTATTGTATTTGTGTTATTTAGTTGCAGTGCCATGTTTGGCTGTAATTTTCATGCTGACAAGTTGACGTCACACAGCCAGACACGTTACGTGTAAGGAATTATGGGATTTGGTGTTGGATGTATGGACTCTACTAGGGGTGGGAATCACCAGTTTCATCACGATACGATATCGATTCTTTGGACAACGATACGATAATTGCCGATATCACAAAGTCTGCCACGATACGATACGATGCAGGTGCCTGCAATCGATACGAGACAATATCATAAACCCATTTAAGACAATCAGTAACATTTAGATCAACTCAAAAAAGGTAACGAAAATATAATAATAAAAAAAAAATTGCTCTTCCAGACATTTAAATGAAAAACAATCTATTGTTTTTAATACAAATAGACCTCCTGTTCACTGTAAAGTGCCACGTTTTGATATATTGAGATGTTGCATGATCATGTATACATTTATTGTGTATTATTTGTTATGTTTAAATATCAACATTATCTGGCCATCCTCAGTAAATACTATCAAACTCCTTTGACCTCACCTACTTAAAATCATTGACGTAGAGAGGCTGAGGCTCCCCCCCCTCCATTTCCTCACTGTTTTCTCTGCCTCTGAGCCGGGTTAGCTTAGTTTAGTTACCGGTAGCAGCTAACTAGTTAGTTTTGGTGAGGATGCAAAGCATGTAAGATGCATTGGAAGCGTTGCGAGGAAAAACAGGCAGGGACTTATTTCCTGGTCGCAAAATGCGCACTCTAACATAACATAGCACGCTGTTGTTGTTGGGCTGCCGGAGCTGCGCTTGGGAGGAAATGAGACTTGCCACAGGATTTTCAAAATAAGAGTATCGATATGAACCGAACGTTGTTAGCTGCCAGAGCCATAGATATTATGGCTGGAGCTGCGCTTGGGCGGAAATTAGACTTGCCACATGATTTTCAAAATAAGAGTATCGATATGAACCGAATGCCTATCGCACGGGTGCTAGTGCAGTAAATTCATTCATCGCACAGATTTTTTCATAGCACGCTGTACAGCCCTGATGTCTGACTTAGTTAAATATAAAACCACCAAACATTTACATTAGTGATGCACCGATGTATCACTCCTGTCCAAATCCCGTTGATTTTGTTGTCATAGTTCCCACTCCCTTCTGCTCCCGTTGACTTTTACTCCCGGTCCTGCACAATCACGGGATTCAAAGTGAAATTGACTCCCATCCCGTGGGAATCCCACGGAACCCGCGGGAATCCCGAAAATAATGTCATCCTCTAGTATGACGCAATAAACGCCGAAAGCATATTGATTCTTGCGTCTCGAAAGCGATCCCATGCACTCGAGGTGTGTACATTGGTTAATACACAGGTAGGGAAAGTGTTTGTGTTTCTCATTGGTTAATACACTGGTATGGAATGTGTCTGATCAGATGGCTCAACATCAAATCACTATAATGAGTTAATCGGAGCTGCTGAAGGGGAAGTCACATGTCTGGCGAGGTCACATGTCCGGGAGGGGGAGGGGTCACAGAACAGAAATGTTTTAGTATTATGATCATAAGCAGCTGATGAAAGGGGGCTCACGTAGACCTATGATATGGCTCCATCACATCTGAAACATCCCTTCACCTGAAATACCTTTCTCTTTTTATAAGCTGAGGGCATCAAACAGTGTTTTGAGGTCAGGCACTAAAGTCACTCAGTCACCAGGGCTTCATGAGACGGCCTCTAGAGGGAGTATTATTTCATACATGTTGCCATTGTAATTGCAATTAATGACAATAAAATGGAATAGTGTAATTAAAAAATTATTGTTCACAAAAAAGTCCTTGGTGCTGAAATGACTGAGGTTGTCGACAATGGGCCACTGAGGACTGATTCTCACCAACGAGATCCCTGGCCATCTCCTGGTCCTCCTGGATACGACACACATCAGAGAGCTGCAGCAGGGAGTCAATGTGATAGGGATTCATCTGTAGCAGCGCCTAGAGGGACGAGGGAGTGAACGCAGGTATGTCATTCTCCATATCGCTCTGTACATCATATCTATAATTCATATTGTGTAGGACAGCACTCCACTTAGTCTACTCCCCCGTATAAATACTTTGTTAGCTCGTCATTCTACAGAGATCTAGGCTATAGGGACCATTGCTGTAACCTATAGGTTTCTCTATGTTACAACATACCATTCTACAGATATCTAGGTTATAGGGCCATTGATGTACTCTATCGTAATATGTACAGTGATACGGGTATAAAGACACTATGGTCATACTGGCCAGCAGTGTAACTAGTAAGAGTAGGTAAGGCATAATGTACATACCGGTATATAGATATATATATAGATATGTAAAAAGGCTTATATGCAGGCATGTACAGACAGATGTGGATATATATGGTAAGAATAAATCTATATATTTAGATCTGTAAGCATTCACATTAGGGTTGAACAATATGGAAAAAGCCATATGATTCACAACATCAGAAGGAATAGGAATTTTGCATCATTATTTAAATTAATTTAAATTATGATTTTCGTGGGGATAGTATATAGTATTTTGACACACGTTTCTATATCGAATGCTGCAGTCTCTGCGATTTGGATATTGCATTAGGCCATAATTGTGATTTTGATAAGATTTCGATTAGGCCATGTCCATATGATGATTAGACCTAAAACTCAGGGGCGAATTCACAAGGATTGTGCCCGCTAATAGCACCCTTAACTGTGCATGATTTGCACCTGCTATTTGCTCCGTCTTAAGGACCTATTCACTAAAGATATTGTGCGGATGATATACTAGTGCAAACACGCCCATACAGTGTGCAATTTGCTCCTGATATCTGGCAGCGCTGTTGGCTCATGGAGTGCAGTTTGCTCCAGATTGCTCCAGTTGGCTCGCGGAGCATCGGAGTGGAATTTGCTCCTGATATGGTAAAATAGTATAAATACTGCCCATGCAACAGTATGCATGTCCTAGGAGGACAATGGCAGACAGAAAACAGAAGCCTCAATTAGCTGATCACGAATTGGAAGTCCTGACAATCAATACTGTAGCTCTTCTAGTCCTTGGGCCAAACACTTTTTTGAATGAATGAATGACCTTTATTTATATAGCACCCTTCACAGCACAAATGCACAGGGTGCTTTACACTACAGCTTAATATAAAAACACAATAAAAACAAAATCAGAAATAAATGACAACAACAACAAACAGCAGTTAAAAAACAGTGAAACCAGATAGAAAAAGTAGAATAAAAGAATTTGGATAAAATCATGAGTCACTAATTAAAACAAAACTATAGAACAGTGAGGACAAGAAAAGGTGCCTATGCATGACCAAAGGCCTGTCTGAACAAATGTGTTTTTAGTTGTTTTTTTAAAAGAGTTTTCAGAGGGGGCAGTTCGCAGGTCCAGGGGGAGAGCGTTCCAGAGCCTTGGTGCCGTCACCTCGAAGGCTCGATCACCCCTTGTTTTCAGCCTGGACCTGGGGACCACCAGGAGGTGCTGATCGGCAATTGGGTCTGCAAATTCTAGATGTGATTATTTTTTCTATTCCTATTAGGGATGTCCGATAATATCGGCCTACCGATATTATCGGCAGATATTGGCATAAAAATGTGATATCGGAAAATATCGGTATCGGTTTTCAAAAAAAATTATATTTGTATTTTTTTTTTTACATTTATTTAATCTTTATTTACCCAGGCAAGCAAGTAAGAACAAATTATTATTTTATTTATTGTCAAAGTGTGCATAATGTTGTGTTAATTACATGACAAGAGATATGTAATGTTAATTACCTGAAATTATTCCGTTTTTTGGGGGGGGGACCCTGCATATATCGGTATCAGTTGATATCGGTATCGGAAATTAAGAGTTGGACAATATCGGTATAGGTAAAAAAGCCAATATCGAGCATCCCTAATTCCTATACATCCCGCGATTGTGTTTTGATATGATAGACAGTTTGGTTTTGTAGCTGGTTAGTGGTTAACGAAGGTTTTCGCAAAATAAGTATCCTGCCATATCTTGCTCCCCTTCATAGATTCGCTTGTACGTCGGGGTTGTTGAGGGTACTAGAGACATGACCATGATCACGTTTTTATGCACCAGAGTCTCCTGAACACGTTGAGTCGATCGGACCTTCCTATACTGAGCTATAAGGTATCTTTAAAGTTTCAAGCAAGTTACCATAGCTCAGCGTAGGAAGGTCCGATCGACTCGGGGTTGGAGACTTATTTTGCAAAAACTCAGTTTTCGTTAACCACTAATAAGCTACAAAACCAAACTGTCTATCATATCAAAACACAATCTAGGGATGTATAGGAATTAAAAAAAAAATCACATACAAAATTTGCCCACCCAGATGGTACCAAAACCGTTTGTCATGTCATCCCAAAATAAATTAGTTTGAGCAGACCTGCTGGTGCTGAATCTTTCGGCCGAAGTTAGGCACTGTGTGCCAGTGAAAATTATTTCAAACTATTTTTAGAGTGAGAAATTAAGTTCTATTCTCTTAAAGTTTAGTTAAGAGAATAGAACCCGCATTCTCATGTACTCTTTTCCAGCGTCAACTCCTCATGGACCTGACAAAACGTTATGAATTAAACGTTTATTCTGGAGCATATGAGCGTGTGGGTTCTATTCTCATTATTGTGATTATTCCCCAATTCTCTGAGGACGTAAATAGCGTCACTTTAACTGCATGTGGCAATTAGCGTCGATCTTTGTGAATTGGAGTGTTTCTGCAATGAGGCTAATTTGCATAGAAAAGGGCACATGTTCCGCCCATATTACCTCATTTAAATACCCGCAAAAATAGCACCGACGCACAGGGATGCAATGCTGATGGCAACGCAGTTAGCACGGCATTTCTCACTTTGCGAGGGATTTGTGAATAGCAAGGTGTGTTTTGGAGCTATTTGCACAGACATTTGACAGATTTGTCAGAAAAAGCCACGCAATCCCTTTCTGAATTCACCCCTCAGTCTTCAGTGACCTAAAACTCAGTCTTCAGTGACCTAGAACTCAGTCTTCAGTGACCTAGAACTCAGTCTTCAGTGGCCTAAAACTCATCATAAACAGGATCATAAAAAGGGCATCCAAAATCATCAACTGCAAACTCCCCACCCTGGACTCCATACACAAACATCACACCATCACACGCGCAAACAAAATCATTAGTGACCCCCTGCACCCAGCTCATCACCTCTTCCAACACCTCCCCCCTGGTAGGAGGTTTAGGTCACTAGGTAGTCGCACTGTAAGGTTCAATAACAGTTGAAGGCCAAGGCCATACAACTGCTCAACTCCAACTCCTCCTAAATTTACCCCCTGCTGTTATGTTTCTTCTGGTCTATGTTACATTGAACTGACATCTATAGTTTTTCGTACTGCACTGTTTCTGTCATGTATTGACCACAAGGTGGCGCGATACAACGTAAGGAGGACAGTAATAGAGGCAAAACGGCGCTACAGGGATAAAATTGAACTTCAGTTTGAACAGGCTGACTCCAGAGCTATGTGGCAGGGCCTCAAAACGATGACAGACTACAAAGGCACCTCCCTCAAACTGAACAGTGACATCTCCTTAGCAAATGATCTCAATACCTTCTATGCGAGGTTTGAGGCTGGTAATAACAACACCAGCCTACAAGCCACGGCAATGGGGGGGGGGGGTCTGCTGATGGAGACTCAGTGTTCAGGGTAACAGAGCATGAGGTGAGGTGGACCTTTAAAAAAGTGAATATCAGGAAGGCAGCAGGACCGGACGGCATCCCCGGCCGCGTCCTAAAAGTCTGTGCCGACCAACTGGCCCCGGTATTCACTGACATATTTAACCTGTCCTTAGAACAGGCTGTCATCCCCACCTGCCTGAAGAAGTCCACTATCATCCCTGTACCTAAAAAATCCAAGCCTGCTTGCCTCAACGACTACCGCCCTGTAGCTCTCACCTCCATAGCCATGAAGTGCTTTGAGAAGCTAGTAAAGGGCTACATCTGCTCCTCCCTCCCCATCAACCTGGACCCCCTGCAATTTGCATACCGCCCCAACAGGTCCACGGAGGACGCCATAGCCCATGTGCTGCACACAGCAGCATCACACCTGGACAAGAGGAAGGGGAACTATGTGAGAATGCTATTCATCGACTACAGCTCAGCATTCAATACCATAGTCCCCTCCAAACTCATAGCCAAGCTCAGGGACCTGGGCTTGAACTATGACCTCTGCCAGTGGGTCTTGGACTTCCTGACGGGTAGACCCCAGGTGGTGAGAGCAGGCAACTGCACCTCCTCATCCATCACCCTCAACATAGGGGCCCCCCAGGGCTGTGTTCTGAGTCCCCTCCTCTACACACATGACTGTGTGGCTCAGCGGAGTAACAACACAATCATCAAATTTGCTGACGACACAGTAGTGGTGGGCCTGATCTCTGCAAACGACGAGAGGGCCTACCTGGAAGAGGTCAAGGTCCTGGCGGGATGGTGCCAGGAGAACAGCCTCTCCCTGAACGTCAGCTAAACAAAGGAGATGATTGTGGACTTTAGGAGGTCGGGGGTCAGGGACTACAGCCCCCTCAGCATCGACGAGGCACCGGTTGAGAGAGTGAACAGTTTTAAGTACCTCGGAGCCCACATATCCGAGGACTTGACATGGACCACACACATTGACAGTGTTGTGAAGAAGGCACGACAATGCCTCTACTTCCTCAGGCGCCTAAGGAAGTTCCAAGTCAGTCAGAATATCCTTAAGAACTTCTACTCATGTACAATAGAGAGCATCCTGACTGGCAATATCACCTCCTGGTTTGGGAATAGCACTGCACAAGACCGAAGCAGACTACAGAGAGTGACACGTTCAGCCGAACGCACAATTGGAGGGGGGCTTCCCACCCTCCAGAACATTTACAACAAGCGGTGCAGGGGTAAGGCTAAGATAATCATCAAGGACTCCAGCCACCCAAACAACTGCCTCTTTGAACTGCTGCGGTCAGGCAAGCGATACCGGAGTCTCATGGCGAGCACAGAAAGACTCAGAAGAAGCTTCTATCCCCAGGCCATCAGGCTGCTCAACGAACAATAAACACTATGCAACAACCATCAAATGCACACAGCACACACATCCACACGCACACACTCACTTTAAACAAACAACACACTGCAGCACCCACTCTCCACACTTTAGAACACCTAAACACACTTTATATTTATTGGTAAAGGATTTGCACTACAACTCGTACACCTTACTGTAAATTGTACCTAAATTGTACCTCATCCCATTTCTGCTTTGCACTATATAGTATTGTATATTAGTACATTGCATAGTATATTGTATATTGTATGGTAACTCAGTTACTTCTATTCTGCATCGAACATTGTACATATGTCTATACTGAACACTGACTTCTATTTTTACTTCTATTTTACATGCTATACTATTTTATTTCATACTTATCTTGTCTAGCACAGTCTCTGGAGCGTAACAGTAAGAAGCATTTTGTATAAAAGTATTCTGTACTTCTGTATGACAACTATTAAAGAAACTTGAACTTGAAACTTGAACTTGTATTTGTTCTAGGTGGTGTTTTCTGTACTGTACTGTTCCATTTGTCCGTTTATGTTTTATGTGGTGTATTGTCGCAGCTACCACCTGCACCATGCTTGAATTCCACCGGCCTGGCCGTGTGGCAATAAAAGGAACTTGAACTTGAACTTCAGTGACCTAGAACTCAGTCGACTCTTCAGTGACCTAGAAGTCAGTCTTCAGTGACCTAAAACTCAGTCTTCAGTAGTGCTGGGCGATATGGCCTCTAAATGATATCGCGATATTTTTTGGCCATATGGCGATACACGATATATATCGCGATATTTTGACATTTCCTCTAAAGCACTTAAAAATGCTTGATGTAACCCTTTGATGCATACAGTCACGCCAATATGATGATTGTAATAAGTCCCTGCAACATATGTTTGCATTATTAAACCATGAAGATGCTTTAAAAAATAATTTAATGAAAATGTACTAAGAGTAGTCTACTGACACACTAATAAAAAAGTGTATTTACATCTTAAGACAATTTATATAAAAACTCTTGGGTGCCTAAGACTTTTACACAGTACTGTGTTCTCTATCGACTTTAGCCAAACACACACATATATATATATATATATATATATATACACACACTACTGTGAGAAAATAATAATCACACACAAAGGTATAATGGCTTATAGCAGACTTTAGAATATTTCAGATAATGAAATTAAATGTTTATATCATCAACTATCCAGTTAGTATTTATACTGTCTGTAAACGTTTGGCTACTGAATGTAGAGAGAGAGCGAGAGAGAGGGGGTGAGAATGAACAAGAGAGCCAGCCCCCCACCCCCCCCCTCGGGTTTTGTTCTAGGTTCGCGTTTGTCATCTAAGCTGCCGTAGGTGATGACGTCACACTCGAATGTAAACAGGAAGAGATGGAGACACACAGAGATGGAAATTGGATGATATACAGAAACGAATAACCAATAAATATGAATATGTTTAAACTTCTGTTGTCAAGCGTTGTCAATATAACCCACCCCCTTTCCTCACGAATGGAACTAGTCTTGTGGAGTCCACTTTGACCGTTTTCCAGCTTAGCATAATCCTAATGGATACCTTGGTTAGCAGCTACCGTTAGCTCATTGCTCGTGTCAATTAAATTGCATATTGTTAAAGGTCCGCGCTGGTCTGTCTAATGAAATTACAACCGCAACATTATATCGCACTGTACAGCCCTGACTACACTAACGTTAGCCTATAGCTCCGCCGTCCCTTCTCGAGGAAAGCACTGCGAGTGTCTCTCGGCCGCGGGCGGCGCCATATAAACTAATACTCGATGTTCGCGATATAGTACAGTACTACATCTCGGGTAGAACAATCCGCGATACATCCGAGTATACTCGATATATCGCCCACCCCTAGTCTTCAGTGACCTAAAACTCAGTCTTCAGTGACCTAAAACTCAGTCTTCAGTGACCTAAAACTCAGTCTTCAGTGACCTAGAACTCAGTCTTTAGTGACCTAGAACTCAGTCTTCAGTGACCTAGAACTCAGTCTTTAGTGACCTAGAACTCAGTCTTCAAACTCAGTCTTCAGTGACCTAGAACTCAGTCTTCAGTGACCTAGAACTCAGTCTTTAGTGACCTAGAACTCAGTCTTCAGTGACCTAGAACTCAGTCTTCAGTGACCTAAAACTCAGTGTTCACTTTTCAGTTACCTAAAACTCAGTCTTCAGTGACCTAGAACTCAGTCTTCAGTGACCTAGAACTCAGTCTTCAGTGACCTAGAACTCAGTCTTCAGTGACCTAGAACTCAGTCTTCAGTGACCTAGAACAGTCTTCAGTGACCTAGAACTCAGTCTTCAGTGACCTAGAACTCAGTCTACTCTTCAGTGACCTAAAACTCAGTCTTCAGTGACCTAGAACTCAGTCTTCAGTGACCTAGAACTCAGTCTTCAGTGACCTAAAACTCAGTCTTCAGTGACCTAGAACTAAGTCTTCAGTGACCTAGAACTCAGTCTTCAGTGACCTAAAACTCAGTCTTCAGTGACCTAAAACTCAGTCTTCAGTGACCTAAAACTCAGTCTTCAGTGACCTAAAACTCAGTCTTCAGTGACCTAGAACTCAGTCTTCAGTGACCTAAAACTCAGTCTTCAGTGACCTAAAACTCCGTCCTCCTCAGTGGCTTAGTGGTTAGTAGAAGACTGTGGTTCCACCAGGCAGCTCCCTGGTGTCGTGAATGTGTGTAACTATATTACTATATATTATACTATATAACTATATTACTTGTCACTTTTTGCTATCGTCCGAAACAGGTAAAATATTTGAACTGTAATCAGGTGTCGGAATAAGAAATTGGAGGGTACTGTTAGTTAAACCCTTTTTTTTTTTTTTTTTTTTTTTTTGCGTTTTATCGCTTTATTTCTACTGGGTAGTCCAGTAGTGAGAGACAGGTGAGGAATGGGAGACAGAGTGGGGGGAAGACATTCGGCAAATAACGACGGGTTCAGGAATCGAACCCGGGTCGGCCGTGTCGCGGTTGAGCGTGCTATGTGGTTCGCCACTGGGGCGCCCGTTAAACCCTTCTATTAGTCAAAATGATCTGCTTCCCAGTGTCCCTGGCCGATGTAATAACATTAAAAGTAACAGACTGTCCTCCAAAATGTTTCTTTACTGGTATGTTTATAGGTAAAGTACTTAACTGGTCAAGTTCCTTGAAACTAATCAAATCATATGAGCACAGAACTCACTACAGGAGCTTATCAACCATTACGAATGAAAGGATGTCTGTCATCTCATCAACAGTGACGTTCTTTCACCAGAAGTGAGTGCCTTCGTTCTCCCTTTCGTTCTCCCTCTCCCCCCCCCCCCCCCTCTCTCTCTGTTGACGTGCCCTAGAGCAAGGCACTAACCCCCCAAACGGGCCAGTTAATTAAAGACTGGCCAGTAGAACACTGATTCTATCAGGCAGCCCTCGTGTGTGGAACTATTACTTTCAAAATCACCCTCCCAGTGTCCCAGACTGATGTAATTATACTAAACGTAACAAAGTGTCCTCCAAAATGTTTCATACACAACTACAACTATCCAAACATGATGACATTAATAACCATTTAGGGATCACATGTTATTATGAAAAGGCATGGCGGCTGTCGGGTGGGGATTTATAATAGAGGAACTGATTGATCCAGGAGCCGTCCCTCTCTAGCCTCCACTGGCAACCGGTACAGTATAGAATTTATTTCAATGTTCATGTTCATCACATAAAACTTAAGCTCAAGAGTGTGGAACAACACCCACCTTTTTGTCAGATCCTTTAAGTCCAGGCTCAAAACACACTTTATTCTCTAGCCTCTGTTGACTCCTTTAAGTCCAGGCTCAAAACACACTTTATTCTCTAGCCTCTGTTGACTCCTTTAAGTCCAGGTTCAAAACACGCTTTTATTCTCTAGCCTCTATTGATTCATTTAAGTCCAGGTTTAAAACATGCTTTTATTCTCTAGCCTTTTTTGAGTTGTGCCTATGATCTGTTTTTAATTAATTGATTTGTGCCTATTATCTCTTGTTTTTAATGTGTTGATTTGTGCCTATGATCTGTTGTTTAATGTGTTGATTTGTGCCTATGATCTGTTGTGTAATGTGTTGATTTGTACCTATGATCTGTTGTTTAATGTGTTGATTTGTGTCTACAGTATGCACTATTATATGTATTGATGCCTATGTTTTTAGACTTTATTCCGTGTGATTGTAATACCTGCCCTGTTCTATACAGCACTTTGGTCAACATGGGTTGCATTTCAAATGTGCTTTATAAATAAATGTGACTTGATTACATAAAGGTTTGTACACATTTGAACTAACTCTCTTTTACTTTGGATTTGTTCAAACTTGATTCTGGGAAAACTCTAGTAACTAGGTTAGTGTGTAACAGAGCATCATGTGAGATGCCATGAGAGGCCAGGAGAGGCCATGAGATGCCAGGAGAGGCCACAAGGGGCCAGGAGAGGCCATGATAGGCCAGGAGAGGCCAGGAGAGGCCATGATAGGCCAGGAGAGGCCAGGAGAGGCCAGGAGATGCCAGGAGAGGCCACAAGAGGCCAGGAGAGGCCAGGAGAGGCCATGGGAGGCCAGGAGAGGCCAGGAGAGGCCTTGGCATGAGATGCCCAGAGCAAATCATCCCTGGGTAAATAAAAGGTAAAAAAAAAAAACGACCAATAATAAGGGATCCTACAGGCTCTAAAACTAGAAAAAATAAGGTTCTCATTGAAAGGATATCTAGCCAAGCTGCATAAGCCTGACAGAACCTGATACTAGCAGAGTGATGTGGGCCTGAGATACAGACCCTCATACTAACAGAGGAGTGATGTAGGCCTGGGCTACAGACCCTGATACTAACAGAGGAGTGATGTAGGCCTGAGCTACAGACCCTCATACTAACAGAGGAGTGATGTAGGCCTGAGATACAGACCCTCATACTAACAGAGGAGTGATGTAGGCCTGGGCTACAGACCCTGATACTAACAGAGGAGTGATGTAGGCCTGGGCTACAGACCCTGATACTAACAGAGGAGTTATGTAGGCCTGGGCTACAGACCCTGATACTAACAGAGGAGTGATGTAGGCCTGAGCTACATACCCTGATACTAACAGAGGAGAGATGTAGGCCTGGGCTACAGACCCTGATACTAACAGAGGAGTGATGTAGGCCTGGGCTACAGACCCTGATACTAACAGAGGAGTTATGTAGGCCTGGGCTACAGACCCTGATACTAACAGAGGAGTGATGTAGGCCTGGGCTACAGACCCTGATACTAACAGAGGAGTGATGTAGGCCTGAGATACAGACCCTCATACTAACAGAGGAGTGATGTAGGCCTGGGCTACAGACCCTGATACTAACAGAGGAGTGATGTAGGCCTGAGATACAGACCCTGATACTAACAGAGGAGTGATGTAGGCCTGGGCTACAGACCCTGATACTAACAGAGGAGTGATGTAGGCCTGAGATACAGACCCTGATACTAACAGAGGAGTGATGTAGGCCTGGGCTACAGACCCTCATACTAACAGAGGAGTGATGTAGGCCTGGGCTACAGACCCTGATACTAACAGAGGAGTGATGTAGGCCTGAGCTACAGACCCTGATACTAACAGAGGAGTGATGTAGGCCTGAGCTACAGACCCTGATACTAAGAGGAGTGATGTAGGCCTGAGCTACAGACCCTGATACTAACAGAGGAGTGATGTAGGCCTGAGCTACAGACCCTCATACTAACAGAGGAGTGATGTAGGCCTGAGCTACAGACCCTGATACTAACAGAGGAGTGATGTAGGCCTGAGCTACAGACCCTGATACTAACAGAGGAGTGATGTAGGCCTGAGCTACAGACCCTGATACTAACAGAGGAGTGATGTAGGCCTGGGCTACAGACCCTGATACTAACAGAGGAGTGATGTAGGCCTGAGCTACATACCCTGATCCTAGCAGAGTGATGTATAGGCCTGGGCTACATCATCTAGGTCGTCCTCGGACAGGCCCTCCATCGGTGCTTCCAGTCATCCCGATCCTACATGCATCTGGCTAGCTCGCTGGTGCATTCTGTTCCCGCATCTCTCCTTGAGTACGTCCACGTAGGTTAATGTGGGACGTCCTCGTGATCGATGCCCGTGTGTTGGTTCCCACAGCACAAGTTTGCTGGTTGGCAGCTCATGGTGTCTCTGGCAGTGACCTGCCAACCTCATTCTCCTGACTGCCACTTTATCGCTCACCTTTAGCACCCCCCCATACAAGTTTGCATTAGTGACATGCTCATCCCTGTTGATGTTGAGCACCACACGCATCATTCTGGTGTAGCACCCATCCAAGGACTTCTGCAGGGTGGGCTTCAAGGTCCAGCATTCACTGCCATACCCTGATCCTAGCAGAGTGATGTAGGCCTTAGATACAGACCCTTTACAAAATATATTATTTATAGCACCTTTAAACCCACTGTGTCTGTGAGCATGGTTGGATGTAGAACTCCTCCAATATTACTGTCCGACAACCTCTCTCCGGCTCAGCATGAGATGATAAGACTTTTACCACAATGTTGTTGGGATCCAGGGACTCCACAGCATCCAGGAACTTGAACTGTACTTGCTGGTAGTCCCTGCCGTGCTCCAAGCTGAAGTACTGCAGGCCGTCTTTAGACTGGAGCAAAACCATCGAGATCCCTGTAGAGACACGTCCAGACTGATTACCATCTAACAACAACAACCACAACAACAAACTGTGTGAAGTAGGGTATGAGTGAGGTAGGATTTCTAAACTCATATTTAGAGAATTCAATACACTACATTGAATGATGGTTCAATGAAGGATGCAGCCTTTGCTAATTATGCACCAAAGCTATGGAACACCTTACCTATGGACCTATTTCTAAAGTAAGCTAAAAACGTACCTCTTCACCTTAGCCTTTTAACACAATGGGGACCGGCCACGTATAAATACGTGTTTCGAATCCATGCGTTGTGGACCAGAGGCACGTATATAGCCGTGGCAAGTTGTTATTGTTTTATTCCATATTAATAACCGGATCAAGATCCCCGATCGACTCTGCAGATCTACCCGCCTCTGTGGAAACGGCAACATGCAATACCGGCCAGATCCTCTTAGGGGCGCCATCGCTCCACTGCAGTATCATTGTGGGCGAATGGAATTTTTTATTTTTTTACCCTCCAATGGAGTATCATATTACTCTGATCACAAACCAACAGCATGCACCGTGTATCACGTTTCGAAGCGGAGATTTCACCATGGAATAAGGGGATTTATCATCAACCAATGGACATATCGATCTACCAGATGCCGATCGATAACGGGGAAATGCTGCCGGGTATCACACGGGCTGACGGTAAGACATTTATCACCTAATTTATAGCCGGATCGGAGCTTGCTGTGCAATGCTAGCAATCGATCTGTGAATGTGGCTACTTACACGGACGCTCTATTGGTAATCAATAATACTAATCGACATCCGCCGCCGCCCCCCTTTCATCCATAGATGCTCTGGGATAGTCCGGATCATAAGCAGTTTATGTTATTTCATTAGCATATATACAACGGAAATGCTGATGAATATAACGTTAGTAGCCTTTAGCTCTATAACTAGCTTTCCAGAAAATAGATACGAAATCTGCGATAAAGCTTATATTCACGGCGCTATAAAATGACAACCTACCGATGGATTATTTTTTTCTTTAAGCCATTCTGAAGGGACGGTTTATGCACTCAATTGACAATGAGAATGGACAGATAGCAACACTATAAAGTATAGATATAGCTGTTAGAAAACCCACATGTTTGTTTACATTCCCCGGTCCTCTAGCCACTAATTAGACTAAGCCCATCGGTCGTCAAAGTGTTAAAGGGGACATGCATTGCTATTCCTTGCACTATTTGGGAAACTTTACACAATTCCTGTGAGTCTATGGAACACCTCTGTAAGGTTTTTTTCAAAAAAATTCATTGTTTTATATTTCTAATTACCCGTTTCGCGGCCAACCACGTATATATACGTGATTGGGCGCCATCCTTAACACTTTCTCCGCCAATAACGTCATACAACGGGTTTCAAGTTCATGCAAATTCTGCCAGATCACAGCGTACAACGTTATTGTGATCATATTTCATATTTTCGCCATGGTATTCATATTTCACTCACGGAGCCTTGTATGATGCTGTGGGACTCAGCACAACTCTGCAACGCTTCAACACTGCCACCTGGTGGATGATCGGCGAGTTGCCAAACCGGATATGCCTGTTGCATATCGGTGCGTCTCCTAAATCCGTCCGGCCACTCGCATATCATCCCAGGACTCTAGCAACACACCGTGGATATGGATCGCTGCCATAACGCAATAATCCACATGATTTGGGCGTGTATTAGTATTATACAAACCGGAAATGGATCGCCTCGATCCCCATCACATAACTGGGATCTGTTTGCTCCAGTATCATCGCCCAATGGTAAGAGGAGGCTGCCGTGAGTTTCAGCGTTTTTGTTTATTATTATTGATGCAAACTGCTCTGATTTATATATCACCCACACTACATAAATCATTTAACGACGATCACGGAATTATAAACGACCCCCCCCCCCCCCCCCAACCCCCCTCTGTTCACCCGTGCATGATCAGTCATAACGTTTAGGACCATGTACAGTTGACATTTTTTATATAACGTGTATCGGCAACAAATGGCATTTGATAATGTATATATACATTTATGCCTATATCTCACGTTCTAGGAATTACTGCAGAAAACGATTTTATATTCTAGACGGTATTTTTGTATGAATGAAAAAGTAAAACGTTCCTACATCCTGAACGATAGATAATCGATGTTAAATGGGCCATAGTAATGTCAATTTAGCAATACAATTTAAAAAGTTATAGCCCTGCAAAGAAGGTAAACATCTCCATAGACTTAAGAGTGGTGGCAGTGATCAAACATTGATGGATATAAGCGTGGCAGAGAAAGTGTTAAAAGGCCAACCACGTATACTGTATATACACGTTGTAAACTCGGTTTTGCTTTTATTCCATTTTAATACCCTACTCAATGTCACAGAGCTGTATTTTGGCTGGAAACGGCATATCGGCATATCTGGTCATAAATGTATAGATGTAGCAGTACTGACTATCTGTATGTCATGTATGTCATATATGTCCTGATGAATTGAAAATGGGGGACCCTGATGTAAACAAGACGAAAGTCTTTCTCTGGTCTGCATCCCCTTAACAATTGTGTGTATTGAGCTGTACTGTATTGTACCCATTCTGCAATCTGTTAATAAAGTTTTCAATCAATCAATCAATCGGGACTCCGAAAGTGCAGTACCGGCCAGATCCTGGTATTGGCGCTGTCTCGATAATGCAGTTTCCCCTGTTGCAGACTGGGTGTCACCTTTTTTTCGCTCCGGGTTAGCTTTTCTGTTAGCCTGAAGCGAGAGCTTCAACCATCGCCTGGAATACTTATTGCGACGCCGAATTCAGTATGCAGTAAAGGAATATAGCATCAGCCAATGGACATATCGATCTACCAGATGGCGATCAAATAACTGGGAAATTATTTTTGGAATCCAACCGGCCACAGGTAAGAGCGATTTGACATCAATTTCAGTCTCATCAGGCCTTGTTCTGATAGCCATCCACCCGGTTAGCGTATGATGTTGCAATAACGAATGCCGTTATTGGTTATCAATAATCAGAAGCGACTTCCCCCGCCCGCCCCCCCCCCCTTCATGCATTCATGGTGGAACATGATACCGATCATATGCATTTTGATTTTTAACTCTAGCTTGTGTAGGGCCGAAACGCCAATCGATTTTACGTTATTAGCTTAGCGCCCTATAACTAGCTTTGCAGGAATTACCCCAGACCATTGCAGTATATAGCTCATATTCACGATGCTATAAAACGGGAACGTATTGATGAAAAAAAAATCTTTCTGGCATATTGAAGGGAAGGTTTATACTGTCAATTGACAATGACAATGGACACATAGCAATAATATAAAATATAGATTTAGCTCTACAAACAACCTCACGCACAGTGAAAACTTGTAATGAAAAGCTGGCCTCAGAGTGGGATTAGACGGGCCCCAGTGGCCCCGAATGTGTTAAGTAGGGCTGCAACTAATGACTATTTTGGTAGTCGACTAATCTGTCGATAGTTTTTTCGATTAGTCGACTAATCGGAAAAACAATTATATAAAAAAAAAAAAAAAATGTGCACTACCTATCTTTGTGAAAGTGGCTTCTCAGCTCTGGTCCAGCTGAAGACAGAGCAGAGGAACAGATTGGACATTGAGCATGACCTCAGAGTTGCTTTAACACCCCTGCAAAA
Organism: Notolepis coatsorum; assembly: GCF_963971535.1. NCBI lineage: Eukaryota > Metazoa > Chordata > Actinopteri > Aulopiformes > Paralepididae > Notolepis > Notolepis coatsorum. The sequence goes on from NC_140166.1 coordinate 100,596,495, forward strand.
AAAGATATAACCCTCCCAGGAGAGATACCGATGGTAAAACATTTTAGATGCTTGGGAGTGGAAATATTCCCCACCATAAGACAAACGGTGAAGCACAATTACACAAAAATCCAAAACAAAATCAAAGACGACCTTGATAGATGGGCAAAACTTAAAAACACAGTACAAGCACGGATATCAATAGTTAAGATGGATGTACTACCTAGAATCAACTTCTTCAGTTCAATGCTACCGTTACCCCCTCCAGAGGGTTACTGGAAAAGATTACACTCCTCCACATAACAAACCACCACGTATAAAAAGATCCACCGCACAGAGAAATAAAGCAGATGGTGGCATGGCATTTTCCAATATTTTAAGGCGTACACATTAAGACCATTGACAACATGGTTTGACCCCCAAGCATTAGTATCCTGGAGAAAATTAGAAGAAAACATAGTAGCCCCACATAGACTGAAGGACATAGCATACACTAAACTACCAATCAAGCACTGTGAACGGAAATTTGGCCCCATAATTACTCATGCGATCCGGATATGGCGTGAATCACAAAAAAAAAATCCTAACCCACATAAATGGCACAATCATACTCCCTTATTCAATAACAATGCACTCTTAATTGTAAAACGACCTATAAGATTCCCTATATGGGAAGAGCAAGGCATACACTCATTAGGGGATGTTTTTAACAAACAGGGTTTTTGTAGTGATAAAGAAATACGCAAAAAATTTAATCTCACCAAGTCCACATGGCTTTTTTACAAACAGTTACAGCTATGTTTGAAGTCTCACGGTGTTCCATTAGACATACCAATTGAACACCACAGATACCACAAATTCTTCTACGAAAGAGAGACATCGAGAGGTTTTGTTTCAGATTTTTATCATCAATTACTAACGTCCTCGTATGAAACCCTCCAACTAGACTCTGTCTGGAGGAGGGATATACCAGACCTGGAAAATGACTTTGATTGGCAAGGAGCCTGGGAAAATGTCCGACTTACATCAAGGAACCCGGATCATCAACAAATCAATCTTAACTATATTCACAGGACATACTTGACTCCTATAAGACTGTGCAGAATGGGGCTTAAACAAGACTCCAAATGCTCCCAATGTACAAATGGGGACGAAGGGACATTTATGCACATGTATTGGGACTGCCCACCAGTTAAGGCATTCTGGAAAGATGTGACCCAACAATTATCAAAACTCGTATCTTGGAATATACCTGTACACCCCTCGGTATTACTATTGAATGATGTTTTTGAGTTTGCAGTGAATCCACAGCTAAAGAGATTGGTTTTATCGGGTATCACAGTAGCTAAAAAGCTGATCGCATCACGCTGGTTTCAACCGGAAAAAATTTGCCGGAAAGTTTGGTTTCTTACATATCTCGATGTGATTTATCAAGAAATATCTACAGCAAGAATTCTGGGTCTCAATGAATCCAAAATGTCAATGTGGTTAGAAGTGGTGGAGAGAATAAAAGCTAGCTTATAATGGTAGTGTCTGGTTAGGTGCGAGGGATAGTGGAGGTATTTCCCAAGGTGGGGTCCGGGAGGGGGGGGTTCGAGCTGGAGCATATGTGTGTAGGTTTTTAGATAACAGGTATTAGGGGTATATCTTATATAAGACAATTAACTAAAATGTGATCTCATTGGATGTGCTCTGACAATTAATGCTTGTATATCTTATCGTGTGTTGTCATGTTTGTTTATGTGTTTGTTTAAAAAATAATAAAAAAATAAAATACAAAAAAAAAAAGTTGCTTTGAGACTCTTGTCAGGACCAAACAACATCCCCAGTTATCCCATTAGTTCCCCCAAACTTACTGTCGGTCTGTTATGTTAAGCTAAGAAGTCTTCAGCTGGCTGGACCAGAGCTGAGAAGCCATTTTCACAAAGATAGGTAGACGCAACAATTCCTTGTCGATGATTTTTTATAATCGACGTCGTCGATTATGTCGACTAATCGTTGCAGCCCTAGTGTTAAGTACTCAAAAGCATAATTTTTCAGCCTCAGGATTTCAGGCTATTTTTGGATGGGCTCCGCCCATGAGAGTCACCCACAGTCTGCGACTGGCAGGCAGGTGGGGAGAGAGAGAGAGAGACACAGCATAAAGTTATCTCTCCACTGCTTCCCCCGCGCGGTCCAGGTTGTGTGTGTAAATGCGTGTGTGCCACTGCTTCCCAGCGCGGTCCAGGTTGTGTGTGTAAATGTGTGTGTGCCACTGCTTCCCTGCATGTGGTTTGTTTCCCGACAGAGAGCTTCTGTCTCTCTGTCTGTCTCTCGGTCTCTCGGTCTCTCTGTCTGTCTGTCTGTCTGTCTGTCTCTCTCTCTCGCTGTTTGAGGAAGTGTTAGGTTACACTATGCGCTACAACCATAGATGGGGCGTTATTCACGTCAGCAATACCGTCAAATCAGAACAGCTATTTTGCTTTTATGTCTATTGTATGCTCATTGTATGTATGCACTATGCATTGCTTTTATTCTGTCCATGTTATGCTCATTTTATGTCTATTCTTATGTATTTATACTGCTGTAAAGCACTTTTGCTGCAATTCTTGTATGAAAGGTGCTATACAAATATAATAAAATAACAAAATAAAACATATTTATTATTATTAATGAGGTGTCAAAAGAACCTATCAATCCATGTACTGTGACCTGCAGAAGATCCAGCAGTGTACAGAGAAGCTTGATGTAACCGAGAACACAAGTCTATGATTAGGGCCAATGTGTGAGGAATTCACGCCAGCTAGAGCATTTTAATTTTGCATTTATTTTTACCCAGGGACAATGCACATTAATCAACATTTTCAGTTTCCTCCACATTAATGTAAATGTGCCGGAGTTTAGCGAATGAGCTAATTTTCATCCGTAGTCCCTGCCTAGCATGCAATGTCTTTATAGTGCGAGAAGAAACCAGATAAAACCCACACAAGCAAGGGGAGAACATCACATCCACACCCCCCTCTCTCTCTATATATATCTCACACACAGACACGCACGTTAAATAGTTAAATAAATATGTTTCTAATGCCATGTATCACTCAGTCTGAAGAAAACACTGTTGTGTTAAAAAAAAATTCAATTATATTTCATCATAATTTGATGAAAAACTGACATTAAAATACCATCTTAAATAAAATACCACGTGACAATTGTATAACATTTCAATCTAATCATAGCTGGAGTTTTAAGGGTTAACAGTGGTTTTAGATAGTATTACTTTCTGCACTGCTCTTTCTATTTTATGTCCATTTTGTCTCTTATTATTTTTTTTGTACAGCTGTGAAGCAATTCGTATATGACAGGTGCTATACAAATAAAGTATTATTATTATGATAAGAGGCTGTTGTAACCCGTGATTTGATTTTCATGTTTACATATTACACTAATATACTCCAATTTTCATATAATAAAAGGCATAATTTGATGAAAAGCGGACAATAAATAACTATTTGATGTCATATTAGGCTACGTTCAGACTGCAGGCAAAAGTGTCCCAAATCTTTTTCGCTCATACTGTATGTGACAGTGAGAACAGCACAAATCACATGGATTCTGATCTTTTCAATTCTGATTTATGCCACTTTCATATGTGGTCCTAAATCAGATACAGGTCTGATTTGTTTTAATTAGCTGGCCTAAACTGCATTAAAAAAAAAAGATTATCCATAAACTGTGACTTCAGTGTCCTTCATGTTGACGTCCATCATCATTATTGTTAATTTGCATATTAATTTGGTATAATATTAAATTGGTCATTTAGCTGACACTTTTATCCAAAGCGACTTACAAGTTCTGTACAACAAATGAGCAATTCACACTGGAATCTGATATTGGCCCCATTTAAAAAAGAATGTTAACCAAACAAAAAAATCTGATCAGAGCAAAAAAGATCTGAAATGAACATTAACACATTGCCTGCCGGGCATTGTACCCATCCAATGCCCCTCTCTGCCAGCGCTATAAGTCTATGGAGTGGCTCACCTTCTTTGCAGGGCTATAACTTTTTAAATTGTATTGCTATATTGACATTACTATGGCCCATTCAACATCGATTATCTATCGTTCAGGATGTGGGAACGTTATACTTTTTCATTCCTACATTCATACAAAAATACCTTCTAGAATATAAGTATGTTTTTATCGTTTTCTGCAGTAATTCCTAGAACGTGAGTTATAGGCCAAAACGCATATATAGATTATCGATTGCCGTTTCCCCCTATACACGCTATATTAAAAAATTAAACTGTATATGATCGGTATATGTTATGCTTCATCATGCGTGGAGGAATGGGGGGGGGGTTGTTTATAATTCCGTGATCGTCAGTAAATGCTTTATGTAGTATGGGTGATATATTGATCAGATGGTTTGCAGTGAAATGAATAAACAATTGGGTTGAAAATAACGTTAGTGTCCTCTTACCGTGCGCCAATGAGACTGGCGGTGAAAGATCCCAGGTATACGACGCAGATCGCCTAGGTCCATTTCCGGTTTGTATGTCGCAATAAACGCCGAAATCATATCGATTATTAAGTTTAGAAAGCGATCCATTATGTACATTGTGTCTGTCGGGAGCCTTGCAACGATATCCGACGGCCGGATGAATTTAATCGACGCACAGCCCCCATATCCTGTTTGCCAGTGTAACTCGCCCGACCATCCACCAGGCGGCGGTATTGAGCCGTCGTTGCCTTCACCTGTAGGGTCCAGCTGGAGCGTCGCGGGTGTATATATGAATTATGCCATGGCGAAAAAATGAAATATTGATCTCAATAACGCTGTACAGCGAGGTCTGGCGCTCAACGCATGGCGGGCAATAACGCTGAACAGCGTTTCCGGCGGTGGAAGTGTTAAGGCTTGCAGTGTGAACATAGTTTTACATTGTAATTTATCATGGAAAACCCAAATACATTATGTGGTTAAAAAGATAATAAAATAAAATATGTGCATGACATCACTCTTACATTTTCCTGTTTACATATTACACTAATATACTCGTAAAGTATTGAGGCAGACAGTCATGGATCCATGTAAAAGTACACAATGCTGTCTTCGGCTATACTATCCATATAATTTCTTTTTTATTTAATCCAATATTCCTATAAGAATTGCATAATTTGATGAAAAGCGAATGATAAAATACCATTTTAAAATAAAGTACCACCATGATGACAATTGTATAACAAGGAAAATACTTTTACATTTTTTTTACACACATTGTAATTTATACTGGAAAGCCCAAATACCAAACGTATTAAAAATAATATGTGAGTGACATCGATTTATAGATAGATTTTCTTTTTTTACTGTGCATTTCAAGCTAATCATGGGGGAATTTGAGAGGAAATGATGTCCAGCTGGGCTTTTAACGGTTAACAGTGGCTCTAAACTGCACACCAGTGAGGCGTCTTTAAGTATGTACAGCAAAAGGAGAGCTTTGTTGCAACCAGTTGAAGGAACACGGCAATAAAACGGTTGTTAATGGGAAGTCATGCCAAATGCAACGCAGTCTGAATGTAGCCTCTGTTGTGATCATTCACAAGAAACTCTATCCCTGCTAAAACCATCTGAGGGACGACCGCCAGCGCTAAGAAAACACTGGTTATACTGCCCCCTCTCAGTGCAAGGTGCAGGACACGTCGCTGTGGTGAACCTTGTGACAGCTTGTGACTGCAACTTGTTCTTGTTCGCGGACGACTCAGCCCTGCTGGTCTCTGACAAGAACAAGTTACAGGTTGAAAAAACCCTCAGCTCAGAACTCGGCAGAATCTGCACCTGGCTCGCTGATAAACTATCATTACACCTGGGTAAAACAAAGTCCATTCTCTGCGGATCAAATAACAAACTCAGCAAGACCGACGGCTTCTCAGTTACAGTGGGTGACAATATTGTCACAAGGAAAGATGAAATTACATACCTGGGTTCCATCCTAGAGGCAAATCTTTCCTGTGACAAAATGGCATCCAATGTAATCAAAAAAAGTCAACCAACGAACTAGATTCTTGTACCGGATCTCGTCTCTGGTAAACAAGAATACCCTGAAGACTCTGGCAGGAGAACTCATTCAAGGGTACTACGACTATGCTTGCACCTCATGGTACCAAAGCACCTCAAAGGCGCTAAAAACAAGATTACAAACATCACAAAACAGACTACTACTTGACCTTACCCCTAGAACCCACCTCACCCCTGCCCACTTTGACAACCTAGGATGGCTTAGAGTAGACCAGTGGTTCTCAACCTGTGGTACGCGTACCACTAGTGGTACTTGGTGGTACTGCTGGTGGTACTTGAAAATATTTATAATTTATATATATTTTTTTGTTAAGATTTTTTTTTTGTGCAGTCAGGCCACTGAACTTAGAAGCAGGCCAGGCCAGTGTTTCTAGTTGTGGTGGCGCGATAGTTAGATAACCTAGGTAGGGAACAACCAGGAGATCACTGTGACAGAGTATTGCAGTCTAAACAGTCATAGATCTTTTATTCAACTTCAGCCCTGATCATAACCATTTTTATTTTTAGATTTTTTTGTAATGTCAGATAAAAAATTAAATACTCTTGAAATATTCTGAAAAGAGTTGTTGTTAAATCTGACATTACAAAAAACAAAGAATCCATCCAAATCTGTGTTGTTGCTAATCATTGACACATGCATAGCCTGTAATAATCCCCCCCAGACAAATTTACATTGCATTTGATATATTGAAAATATTTAACTTTTTGTGTGTGTTTTTTTTTTTTTTAACTCAATTTTTATTTGCATTTTTGTATTACAAGCTTACAAACAACATCATATTTGAATATTATTGTCATCTCAGTCGGTCTTCCAGGTACATATTATATAGACATAATGTACAACATCGTTAAACAGACAAACTATAAAGAAAAAAAAAGAAAAAAATGTAATACCCAAAAACAGAAATAATAAATACCGACTTAAGCAAAAGTTCCACAGACATAAATAATAAATTGAAAAAACATAAAGCAATCGTCCTACCCAAATGGTAGAGATAGAGAATACTAACTAAAGCAAAAATGTGTGACATGGGTTCAGAGACCCTCCTTGAACCTCTTTCCTCCTTTACCCTTCTCCCTCTTGTGTTGCATTTGTTTCTTCCTCTGTGATGTCGTTTTCGTTCCCCTTATAGTCCTCCCACTTTCCCCATCTTTCCCCAAATTTCTCTTCCTGTAGCCTCAGCATGTGTGTTATCCTCTCCATATCCTGTATCTCTTCCACTATTCCTACCCATTGTGCTATTGTCGGTGGGTCTTCCTTGTACCATAGTCTCGTTATTGCTTTTCTGGCCGCTATCAACATTATCTTTATTAAATATTTGTCCCCCCCTTGTATTCCCTCGTGTGTCAGGTTTCCTAAGTAAAGCACCAGTCCTGTTTGTGGTAATCCGTATCCTAGAATTCTGATCATTGCCTCCCCTATCTCCTCCCAATACCCCTTTAGCTTCTGACATCCCCAGAATATGTGCGTGTGATTTGCCCCCTCCTTCCCACACATCCTCCAGCAAGCTCTTTGTGTTGGTGCATATTTTCCCTTCAGTTCTGGGGTTATAAAGAATCTGATTATGTTTTTCCATCCAAACTCTTTCCATATCCTCGATCCTGTTGTTGAATGTTGTACCTCGCATATGTTCCCCCATTCCTTCCCTGTTATTTCTATCTCTAGCTCTCTCTCCCATTTCTCCCTTATGTAATCGGTCGTGTGTCCCTTGCTGTTAATTATAGCCCGGTATATTGCTGATATTACTCTTCCAAGCCCCCCTTTGTATGCCCATACTATCATCTTTATTATTCCATTCTGTTCTTAGTCTTTGGCCCCCCTTATTTCTTTGTTGTAGTAGTCTCTAACCTGTAGATATCTGAAGTGGTCCCTGTTTTCTAGTCCAAATTTCTCCTTTAATTTTTGTAGTGTCTGCATTTCCCCCTTCACTATCATTTTGCATATCGCTGTTGCCCCCCCCCCCCCCCCCCCCCCCTCCCACCTTCTGAATCCATGGTCTAACCTCCCTGGTTTGAATATCTTGTCATGTGCTACCCATCTCAGGACCCCTGACTGCTTCTCCAATTTGTGTGTTTTTATTACTCTGTTCCATATGGTCAAGGTGCATTTGGTGATTGGATCTAATAGTCCCTCTTTTTCTTTAAATAGTTCCCTATCTCCCACCAGAGCTTGTACCTTGTATCCCTCCCCTTCTTTTTCAATGTCTTTCCATCTTGCCTCATATTTAAGCATTACATCACACGCAGGAGTGGTTTGTGACCAATAAACCATGCCTAGGGGTGGTTGTTAGGCCCGAGGCGCAGCCGAGGGTCGTTAGACCCCCCTAGGCATGGTTTATTGGTCACAAATCACGACTGCACGTGGTGTAAAGCTTTTATACAACTGCCAGATTCATCCAACCTTATTTCTATACAATAAACACACATTAATCGAAGATTTATTGAAAAAACCATCCGCCAGAAAAAGTAGTTCCCACAACTCCATGTGGAAGCAGCTTGAAGTGCATCCAACCAAACTAACACATCCAACTGTGTATTATTGGAATGATTGAGAGAAGTTGCCTCATGTGGAAGCAGCTTGAAGTGCATCCAACCAACTAACACATCCAACTGTGTATTATTGGAATGATTGATTGAAAATTTATTAAAACGTTTTCTTTGCCCTATAGGAAAAAAACGTTTTCTTCGCCCTATTTTTTTATTTATTTCTTTTAGCCTAAACTTAACCAGTTGGAAACCAGGGGTACAGTAATAAAATTAGCAATCAACCAATCAATCAATTCAATAGACCATGCTCACTTAAAACAGCGCTGCTTCTCTCTCAGTCTGACTCCCCCGCTGTTGCAGACAGGAGTGTGTGTGTGTGTGTGTGTGCGTGTGTGTGTGTGTGTCACAGTGTGTGTGTGCGTGTGTGTGTGTATGTGTGTGTGTGTGTGTGTGTGTGTGTGTGTGTGTATGTGTGTGTGTGTGTTTGTGGGTACGCCAGCGTCGGAGTGAGAGAGAACGCTGCAGTCAGTAGAAAGTAGGAAGGAAGAAATTTAAATCAATCAATTAATCTATCAATCAATCCGCGATTTTTCTTTTGTTCTAGATTGAGTCAAGACCCATCAATTACATCATCCAACATTGTTTAAAATACTAACACATTCCCCTTGACAGAATCGCTTCATATTTAGTCGTTATGATGCTTTCAACATAACCATTTGTTGTCCGCGATCCTGTTTTCTCCCGGAGTGAGCCGGGGAGGGTTATGTGATTTGGTTGTGGGCGGGTCCTGAGCCCAGGACCGTGGATTGTTGCCAATAAAGACGTGTGAATGGCCAATCAGAATCGAGAAATTTGCATGCCGTTGTATAACTGTCGTTACACCAGCACGTCACTGCTCTCAGTTGTGCTGCATAGTAATAATCTTGTAGGCTGGGTACTGCCATCCCTCCCTCTTCCTTTGGTAGTTGTAGTGTTTTATATCTGACCCGTGGTCTTCTCCCCGCCCATATGAACCTCGATATCAGTCTGTCCCACTCCCTGAATTGATTCTGTGGTATTTGTATCGGTGGTGACTGGAATAGGTACAGTAACCTTGATAGTATGTTAATTTTAATGACCTCTATTCTTGAATTGAAGTCCAAGGGCATTACTGTCCATCTCTCCAAGTCTCTCTTGATGTTCTGATTTATCTGTGTATAGTTCGCCTCAAACAGTTTCCCCACCCCTCTCGTGATGTTCACCCCTAAGTATTTAATCTTGTCCATGTCCGATCTTATCCCGTACTGTTCCCTAATTTCCGTCGTTGGGGTATAGTTCTATGCTAAGGTCTGTGTCTTTGTCACGTTTAGTTTGTATCCTGAGTAGTGGCCATATTCCTTCAGTAGATCCATCAGTGCCGGGAAGCTCTTGTCTGGTTGCCTCATGTATACTATCACGTCGTCCGCAAATAGGCCTAGTTTATATTCCGTTCCCTTTATCCTTACTCCCTTAATGTCCTCGGTCTGTCTGATCAGTTGTGCCAGTGGTTCTATGAAAACGGCGAAGAGCGTCGGTGAGAGACAACATCCCTGTCTGGTAGCCCTCTCTAATCTGATTCTATCTGTCAAGCTGCCATTCACCTTAACCCTCGCTGTCGGTTCTTGATATAGCGCCTTGATCATCTTCATCGCCCTCCCGTTCAGTCCGAACCTCATCAATGTTTTATATAAAAATGTCCAGCTCACACTGTCGAATGCTTTTTCTGCATCTAGGCTAATCAGTACCGCGCTACCTCCTTGTTTTTGTATCTCCTCTACTATGTGTAATGTCTTTCTCACGTTGTCCTGTGTCTGTCTCCCTTTAATAAATCCAGTTTGATCTTCATCTATAATGTCTGGCATAAACGTCTCAAATCTCTTTGATATTATCGATGTATACATCTTGTAATCCACGTTGAGTATGGACACAGGTCTGAAACTACTACATAATTCTCTATCCTTTCCTTCCTTCGGTATCGTGGTGATTATGGCTTCCTTCCACGAGGGGGGCATTTTTCCCTCTTCCATCGTGTGTCTGAACGCCGCCCCTAACATGGGCGCTAATTCAGTTCTAAATGTCTTGTAGAATTCCGATGGGAATCCGTCGCTCCCCGGAGACTTGTTGTTTTTAGCTCTACTAATTGCCTCTTCCAGTTCTCGTTCCGTAATTATTTTATTTAATTCTTCATTCTGTTCTTTCCCTATCGATCGTAGCTCTAGCTTCTCCAGATATGCTTCTATTTCCTCTTCTCCCGCTGCTTTTGGCTGTGTGTATAGTTTCTCATAGTATTCTCTAAATGTCCTCTCTATTTCCGCTGGGTCTCTCAATATTTCATTAGTCTTTGTATCCCTTATTGTGTGTATCGTGTTCAACTTCTGTTGCGTCCTAATTCTCCTTGCCAACAGTATGGTCGCTTTTGGTCCCCCTTCATAGTACGTTTGTTTCATGAACCTCGCTTTCTTTTCTATTTCCGTCAATAATTCCCTATTTATCCTGGCCTTTACTTCTTTGATTTCTCCGAGCGTTCCCTGTTCTTTTGATATCTGGTGTCTCCCCTCTAGATCCTTCAGCTTCCCTATCAGATTGTGATATGTCTCCGTTCTGGCTTTCTTCAGCATTGCTGTCTTCTCCATCAATTTCCCCCTTATCACCACCTTCAGTGTGTCCCATAGAATGTTCGGGTCAACCGTCCCGTTGTCATTTTCCTCCTTATACCTGGCTATCTCCTCCTTGATCTGACTCACCACCCCCTTGTTATTTAGTATTCCTACATTTAGTCTCCAGATCGTGTTCCTCCGTCTCCCTTCTAGATCTACTGTCAGATATATGGCACTGTGATCCGATATGTCCGCTACTCCTATTCTGCTCTCCCGTACCCTGTAACTTTCCCCCGTCGTCATCAAAAAATAGTCTATTCTCGCATATGTCACGTGTGGGTGTGAGTAATGTGTGTATTCCCTGTCCATGGCGTGCATCCCCCTCCAAACATCTGTAATTCCCATTTCCATCATCTGAATATTCATATATCTACTGATGGGTGCTCGTCCTTTTCTAGTACTTGTGGTGTCTAGGTCGTGATTCAGTACTACATTAAAATCTCCCGCGCATATCAATATCCCTTCTAGTTCCATCACTATCATATCAAAAATGGTCTCATATAAATCCCTCTCACTCTCTGGGGGTGCATAAACATTCACTAACGTAACCATTTGGCCCTCCATTTTCCCCTTCACCAGAACAAACCTTCCCTCCTTGTCTCTTACTTCCTTGATCAATTCAAATTTGACTGTTTTTGATTAACGTGATTACTCCTCTCCTCAGGTTCCGTTTAAAGGAACTATAGTATGCATTTTCATATCCAAATCTCTTCAGTTTCACATGATCCTGTGCTACCAAATGTGTCTCCTGCAGAAAAATCACTTCCATCTCACTTTTTTTACATTTCAACATCACTTTGCCCCTCTTTATCGCATTATTCATTCCATTAACGTTTAACGACATAATTTTTATACCTTTAACCATTGTCATCTTTCTTCTTTCGTCTGTCAGTCCCCCCCATGTCACACTCATTCCCCCCTCCGGTTGGAGCCTCCGCTCTCTTCACCGAATACATATAATGATTAACATAAATAAAAAACATAAACTTTACATAAAGTGCTCCCAAGGCGTTCGGGGGGTCCCTGTGTCCCCCCCTGTCCCCTGCTGGTGGGTGAGGAGTAATTGCTCTCCTAGTGAGAGGCCTCCTCCTGACGGCTTGGGGGTTTTTGTGTGTTTTTTTAACAATAATTTGTGATGCCATCACACAAACTGGCATTTAAATTATGTTGATCTAGGTGATCCAGTTCCGGTTTGTATAATACTAATACACGTCCAATCATGTTGTTTATTGAGTTATGGCAACGGATCGATATGCACGGTGTCTGGATAGAGTCCCGCGAGCGATAGCGAGTGGCCGGAAAGAATAGGGGACGGACTAAGCACTTCCGGCCACTTCCGGTTTTGGCAACTCGCCGATCGGCCACCAGGTGGCAGTATTGAAGCGTTGGAGAGTTGAGCGGAGTCCTACAACACCAGCAAAGACTCCGTGGGTGAAATGTGAATACCATGACGAAAATATGAAATATTGATCTCAAAGACGCTGTAAGACGTCATTGGCAGATTACGCATGGCGGAGAATGACGTCTTAACACGTCATCGGCGGAGAAAGGGTTAAAGGGTACATTAAAAAAATTGCCTGCACCAGAATGCAGGGAATTAAGTCTTTGTAACAAAATAATTCCTGGTGGGGGACCCCCACTTAGAAATTGGCCTGACTGGGGCTATATTTCACACTATATTTCCCAGCCTGAATTATTTCCCCAGTCCGGCCCTGCTTATGTGAGTTGTCAATGGACAACAACATGCTATGTGTGTGTGTGTGCGCGTGTGCGTGTGTGTGAGAGAGAGAATGAAGGACAATTGCTTGCTGTGTGAGAGCGAGAGAGAATTAAGTACATTTGCTGAAATACAGTTGTTCTTAATTTTCTCAGTTGCTATGTGAGAATGTTAGTTATTATGTTCCCCATGCCCGTTGCATTGTATGAGTTGTGTGGAAGAGTTTGCTAGTTCTAGTGCTACCCCTTTGTACATTGTGGCTGTGTCTGACAAAAGTTAACAATAAATAATGCTATTAGGAATACATTTGCCTCCTGCGTGAACTGTGCATAGCTGAATAGACTGTATTTTAACGTCGGTCATATGGTGGTACTTGGAGAGCCAGCTACGTTCTCAGGTGGTACTTGGTGTAAAAAGGTTGAGAACCACTGGCAGTAGACGACAGAGTACAGCAACTTGCAATGGGCCTGGTCTACAAGATACACTACACGACTAAGGTACCCATGTACATGTCAAAATACTTCCCAAAGGTCAGTGAATACCACGACACCAGAGGGAGCTCCACAAATCATGTTAAACCAAGATTCGGCTCAAACAAGGGACTAAACACATTTCGCAATTATGCCACATCAATGTGGAACGCCCTACCCAAAGCTGTAAAGGAATGTGAATCACTACCCACTTTCAAAACCACTCTCAAAGAGCACCTACGGGAGAATGCAATTCGAAACTAGCCCCTGTAAATGTCCTAACCCAACCCCCTCCAATGTACAGTAAATGTCCTAACCCAATAATACACAAGACCCTCTTCTTGGGACAAAGTAAGGTTTCGTCGATATTCCAATGTACAGTTTGCCCCCCCCCCCCCCCCCACCCCGCCTACCCAACCCCCCCACCCCCACCCCCACCCACCCAACCACCTCCAATGTACAGTTTCTCCCCCCCACCCCACCTACCCAACCCCCCCCCCCACCTACCCAACCTCCTCCAATGTACAGTTTCTACGTCAAATGTATATACTCTCTTTTTAGACGCTTTTTGTATCACAAACAGTACTGTATTTGTAAATCTGGTATTTCATTTCAAACCTTTATTTATACTCGTGAAAGCACTGAGGTTTCCCTCATTTACAGTGATGACGAGTTAACAAAGGACACAAATATCATAACAGGTATGTCATAAATGTATAGATGTAGCAGTACTGTCTATCTGTATGTCATGTATGTCATATATGTTATGATGAATTGAAAATGGGGGACCCTGATGTAAACAAGACGAAAGTCTTTCTCTGGTCTGCATCCCCTTAACAATTGTGTATTGAGCCGTACTGTACTGTACCCATTCTGCAATCTGTTCATTAAAGTTTTCAATCAATCAATCAATCAACCTCCCACAGTGAGATGATTCTGACGAGTCTTGTTGTACATAACTTCTAAGTGGCTTTGGATAAAAGTGTCTACGCTAAATGAGAATGGATGAAGGTGTCTAAGCTAAATTACTAAATCAAATCAAATCCAATGTATTTATTTGTATAGCCCGGAATCACAGGGAATTGCCAAGTCAAGAAGAAACATCACAATTAGGGATGCTCGATATTGGCTTTTTTACCGATACCGATATTCCGATATTGTCCAACTCTTAATTTCCGATACCGATATCAACCGATACCGATATATGCAGGGTTTCCCCCCCCAAAAAACTGAATAATTTCAGCTAACTAATCATTTCACTGGATATATATATAACAAATATTGTTATTGTTTTTTTTTTTTTACCGATACCGATATTTTCCGATATCACATTTTACTGCCGATATCGGCCGATAATATCGGTCGGCCGATAATATCGGACATCCCTAATCACAATAGATCGAGAACAAAAAACACCATAAAATCCACATATGCAACACTCCCGGACTTTCCCCAATGAAGATGAGGAACGACTCACTAAAACCTAGCAAAAGGGGAAGAAAACACCACAGTGGAGGAGGAGAGAAACCTCAGATGGGCAGTTCAAAGGGGATCCCCCAACAGGACGTCGGTGATAATATAGTGTTGCTATAGACCAGGGGTGCCCAACCTTTTTTGAACCAAGATCTACTTTTTAATTTATCACCTAGCTGAGAGCTACCAGCCAAAATTTGACCTACTCTCGGATAGTATTAATAGTATTAGTAATACCTAGTGATGCACCGATGTGAAAATTGTGGCCGATACCGATAACCGATATTAATATTGCTGTTCTGGCCGATACCGATATTTACCGATGTCGATATCTCTGTATAGAAAACACTTTTTTATGATAATCAAATAAAGAGCTATTTTCCAAAACGCATATTTTTTTTACTTTTGTAACTTATTTTCAGAAATGACTGATATTTTGAAACTATTTAAGGCCAAAACATGTAAAAATAAAAAAAAAAAAAAAAAAAAAAAAAAAAAAAAAAAAAAATTTTTTATATATCGGCCCTATCTTGATATCGGTCCGATACCGATGTGTAAAAAAACGGCCATATCGGCCGATATATCGTGCATCACTAGTAATACCCATTCAATATGCACATGACAGACCATATTATATGGCATATAATATTTTCTGTCATGTGCATATTGAATGGGTATAATATAATGATATATATTTATATATAACTTTGTCAGTGCTGTAAAGTTTAAACCTTTTTAAATCTTAGACAAACAAAACACTGCTTTCATGAAATATTGTAAGCCGTCATTTGAGGCTTTATAAAAGCAGCATAATGAACACAAATCTGTCAGTGCCGAGTCCGACCTCATCTTAAATAACAAACAGCATTGCTTGTTGTAGTTAACAAAGAGAGGCAGAGTTGATTTTGCACACCAAAAAAAAAGAAAAAAAGATTATAATCACATTTTATTAATCAAGATCTACTTGAAATCGCGATCGACTGGTTGGGCACCACTGCTATAGACCACCGCAACACTTCCGGTATTTTCAGCTCATGGGAGATGAATCAATGAATGTTGATGAGAGCCTTGGCGTAAGTGGTTGTAGCTATGGCTGTGGGGCTGCTGGAGATATGATCCAACATACTTTTGTACACGGCTGAGTCTCCTGAACACGGAGAGACCAACCCCAAGTCGATCGACACTTTCCCGGCTGAGCTATAGTCACTTTTCCGCACCTAATCCCCAAACTCTGCATGCACAGATTGATGAACCTAGATCTCTGGACAATCCAGAGAGACTCCCTGGGAAATCTGCACATGCAGAGTTTGGGGACTATTACTGTATTTATCTAGTATAAATAAAGATTGAATGAACGTAGAAGTTACCTGGTCTGCTGAAGCGAGGCCATGACTCTTTAGGAATGGTCATCCAGGTGCTACGATGGAACTGCCTCTGTCTCTGACGAGGCCTGTCGAAGGTACAGGACAAAAATAAACACACTAGCAACATAATAATATATATAGTTTTAAGAAAAAGATTAAAGATTATTATTTAGACATGTATTTTGATAAGTAACAGGGCTGTACTGAATATAATAATTTGTGTTCACATTTGAATGTTCTGTTGAGGTTTTCCACAGGTGTTTGAGTGTTTGCTGTGACGTCATCATTGGGGAGTAAAGTTACACGGGCTATCTATGTTAAATTATATTGATCTATTAATTCAGTCGGAGCCTGTGTATATGCTTGTCTAATTGCAGTGTTTGTTTTGTTTAGTTGTGTTATTTATTGTTTTCTAAATGTGTTTTGTCAATATATTGTGATGAGTGTTAATGTATATTGTTGTGTTGTCACCATATAAGTTATGGGACCCCAGGATGAATAGCTGCTGCTATGAAAAAGATATTGATCTAAATAAAACAAACAAACAAACAAGCGTGCAATAGAGACCTTAGTCCACTTATATCTAGACAATCGTGAAAAAGTCCCCTCTTACCTTTGATCTCCAAGAACCGCCCGAGCCCCGAAGTATCTCTTCAACTCAGTCTCTGGATTCAGGTTCCTAGTGAATAAACACAGGTCCATAAAGTATAATGTCAGGTTCCTAGTGAATAAACACAGGTACATAAAGTATAATGTCAGGTTCCTAGTGAATAAACACAGGTACATAAAGTATAATGTCAGGTTCCTAGTGACAGGTACATGAAGTATAATGTCAGGTTCCTAGTGAATAAACACAGGTACATAAAGTATAATGGCAGGTTCCTAGTGAATAAACACAGGTACATAAAGTATCATGTCAGGTTCCTAGTGAATAAACACAGGTACATAAAGTATCATGTCAGGTTGCTAGTGAATAAACACAGGTACATAAAGTATCATGTCAGGTTGCTAGTGAATAAACACAGGTACATAAAGTATCATTTCAGGTTCCTAGTGAATCAACACAGGTACATAAAGTATAATGTCAGGTTCCTAGTGAATAAACACAGGTACATAAAGTATAATGTCAGGTTCCTAGTGAATAAACACAGGTACATAAAGTATAATGTCAGGTTCCTAGTGAATAAACACAGGTCCATAAAGTATAATGTCAGGTTCCTAGTGAATAAACACAGGTCCATAAAGTATAATGTCAGGTTCCCAGTGAATAAACACAGGTACATAAAGTATAATGTCAGGTTCCTAGTGAATAAACACAGGTACATAAAGTAGTATAATGTCAGGTTCCTAGTGAATAAACACAGGTACATAAAGTATCATTTCAGATTCCTAGTGAATAAACACAGGTACATAAAGTATAATGTCAGGTTCCTAGTGAATAAACACAGGTACATAAAGTATAATGTCAGGTTCCTAGTGAATAAACACATTTAAATAAAGTATCTCTTTAACTCTGTCTCTGGATTCAGGTTCCTAGTGAATAAACACAGGTACATAAAGTATCTATTCAAGTTCCTAGTGAATAAACACAGGTACATAAAGTATAATGTCAGGTTCCTAGTGAATAAACACAGGTACATAACATTTCTATTCAGGTTCCTAGTGAATAAACACAGGTAAGTAAAGTATCTGTTGTGAAGGATCAGATTAAACCGAATATATATATTTATTTATGGATATATATTTAATAGTATTTGTATATCGTTTGATATCCCCTGTATATTCCTTGTACAATATGCACTGAATATCCCTTTAGTCTACTAACAGCCCATAATAGTTTCATTCTACCATTGGACGAGAACCTGGCGCCAGCAGCCATGCCCCCTTGGTTCAAGTTCAATCGTGCCGACCAACATGTCGTTACAAGCCCGGTTCCGCGTAGGAATACGTCTGGCGAAATACGAATGGTACTATTTGTTCACAGCGCATATATATATGGCGCAAGTAAAGTAGAACTTTCTTTTAGTCCATTAGTCCTTTACCCTCCAACCTAGTAACAGACGTGAAGCCTCACCCACGACGCACGTGTGGTGCAGTATGGCCTACTTGGCCTCAGAATAGGCATTGAGACATCGTGTGGATTAATAGTTGAATTGTCATAGTTTGGCACTATACCGTCGAGTTGGACGTATTTCTATTAAGTTAATAATAGTCTATTATGTATGGTGCATCGTTCGGTTAGAGTTATAAAGTGAGCAGTACCCCCATCGTTCCTGACGTTATCTGGAGTCTTAACCAGGCTGGGCAGACCACGTGTGGTGCTTGCATCCGAGGAGCTCCGGGCCAGGACGAGTGGACCTGTACATTGGATTACTTTACCCGGACGACGGCGAGCCTTCCACGGCTTGGATTATCTACATGCTTTGGGTGCTTTGATTATGCCATGGATAACGGCCAACACTGCTGAGTGTTGGAACTACCCCCCGGAGAGGAGTCCAGGTGAGACGGCGCTCTACCCCGAGTGAGGTCGCCTCACGTCTCTTCGTTGTGGACCGGCAGCTACCGTCCACCAGAGGGTCCAGCTGTATTCATCTGTGGACCGAGGTTCTGTGGGCACCGTGTTCAGGACTCTGAATTCTCCCAAGAAATCGTCGGCCAGATGGGATACCGCCAGCGGCTCTTCTAACCCCCCCCCCCCCTACTGTCTTACAACCAGCGGGACCCCCCCCTTAGTGTATCCAGCTATAATCATTTAAGTACCATCGCTATAGTTCCCTAAAGAACCAGGTTGTATACTTACTCCCTGCGTAACCAGAGATTGGACATTCAATGTTGATTTACCTACGAATACTCATTTGCCTTACAAGTGCATTTCAAATCATAAATGTCATTAAGTGAACGTTGTATATACCCTTTGCTATATAAAATATTCGATTTATACATTTGTGTGGACTTCGTTTCATCAGGTGGGAAAGTGTTCATCATATCTATATCATGTACTGGATGGCCAGAAGTTAAAGTACAAGCGGTAGTGGTTTAATAATACCATACTTATCAATACAGTCAGGGAATTGTACCCCTCAGTTACAGTATCTATTCAGGTTCCTAGTGAATAAACACAGCATGTATAGAACAGCTTTTATCCAAAGCACTTCACAACTCGCATTCACACACAGATGGTGGAGGCGACCATGCAAGGTGCCAACCTGCTCATCGGGAGCAGTTAGGGTTAAGTGTCTTGCTCAAGGACACTTTGACACATTGCCAGGAGCCAGAATCTAACCGGGAACCTTACCTTCCAATTACCAGACGACTTTACCTCCTGACCCACTGTCGCTGCTCATAACTATCAAACCCCCCTTCAAATTACTCATCAATCTCGCCCCCAACTTACCTTTCAGACCTCCACATTTACTATGTACATCTCAAGTACATCTCGTATAAGACAGGCTTGTGGGTCTGCTCACCTGTGTTCCACGTATAAGACAGGCATGTGGGTCGTCTCACCTGTGTTCCACGTATAAGACAGGCTTGTGGGTCGTCTCACCTGTGTTCCACGTATAAGACAGGCTTGTGGGTCGTCTCACCTGTGTTCCACGTATAAGACAGGCTTGCTGTCTGAGCCCCAACAGCCTTCGTTCTGCAACGTCAGGCCGTCTGACTGCTCGATGTTCTCCAGCAAGGCATCGATGTCGTCCTCTGGTCCGTCCTCTTGAGTCTAGATACAGGAGATGGACCGGATTATGAATAAATTACTCTGTGTCACTATTCCCTTGCTGTGTATGTTACGGTATATGTTGGAAAACTGAGATTATGTCTTCAGTTTCAGTTTTTCTTTGCACAGTTTAGAAATACACAAGAATGACAAATAAATTCCAATAATAATCTACAGTGCAGGGAGAGGCAGAAAACCCAAAGGGCCTATTTTGAAGCCTCCACCTAAAAAAACAGAAGAATAATTTGACTATAAAAGTGAAAGTAAATAACAAAATATATGTCATATGTGTGTGTGTGTGTGCATGCATAGATTGTCATTGAATTCACCAGCTCTGTGGTGAATGTGCACATTAACTGGCTATTGTGCACATTCCCCGACCAGACATAAAATCTGGGTGGAAATGGTGCAACAGTCACATAAAACGCTGAGGAGGGCTGCGTACGTTTCAGTGTTTACTGCCTGTGTCCATGAAAGGCCCAGGACAGCCCACTTCTAAAACCCACTTCTTCAATCAATATCTGAAATAAAAATAAATAAATAAAACGACTAACCTTCTTCTTTTACTATTATGTACTTTGCTACTAAGTAATCTAGTAAGTAACCTTGCCTACATTACTACGCTAATATATCTATATTAATACCTACTATGCTAATATGTCTATATTACTAAGTATGCACTCAAGACTGTAACACTCAAGTTTGACACTGTTTGACGAGTAATGTCACTGACCCTTAGCTGCCAGAGTTGTACCCTTCCTGCTGACTTCTTGTTCACAATAAAGTTGCTTTGGATAAAAGCATTCTGCTAAATGACTAAATGTACTGTAAATGTAATGAAATAAAAGGACCTAAAATGACATTTCTGTGCTGGCAATTCCTTTCACTGCCCATGTGTGCAGCCTGGGTGAGGTAGGGGAACCCGGGCCATGTGTGCAGCCTGGGTGAGGTAGGGGAACCCGGGCCATGTGTGCAGCCTGGGTGAGGTAGGGGAACCCGGGCCATGTGTGCAGCCTGGGTGAGGTAGGGGAACCCACTGCTCCTAAATAGTTAGGATGAGCCCACTGCTCCTAAATAGTTAGGATTAAGCCTGGGCTGGGCGATATGAAAAAAAATCATATCGTGATAACGATATGATAATGTTATCATATTTCTCAATATCGATAATTATCGAAATTGTTACAAGTATACATTTTTTTTTTTAAACAACAGATGTATGTTTATTCTGCAGCAATTCTTTGTCATTGCCGCCATCTTTAGTGTTACATCCCCTCACACTCCAGTTCTCAGGCTGCAGCTGGTTTAAAAGCTAAAGTAAACCGGCTTCTCTGCTGGCTGTGGCTCCAGGGGAGTTGAACAGTTCTGGCTCTGCTCGTTTATTTTCGATCTTTTGGCGCTTTTTTCGTGGACAAACCACCGCACATGTGCACCGTGACTCGTGACTGGAGTCTAGTTCTGCTAGCACACATAGCCTACTGTGTACAGACGGTTTCAAACTGTATTTTAAATTAGAAAGCAAACAAAATAAATGGACAAGAGACAAATAAACTCAATTTGGTCAGTATTGTCATTTGGACAAGCAAAGCCATTACTTTAAGTTGCAGGCAAGAAAGACAAGTCTGTCTACTGTCTCTGTTTTAAAACTGTCCTGTTGCAGGTCACAAAAAATATATATATATATATATATATATATATATATATATATATATATATATATATATATAAAAGAAAGAAAAAAAAACGATTTTTCGATTTTTTATTTTATTTCGATATTCGATATCGATTATTAAAATATATCACGATATTTATCGTTATATCGCCCAGCCCTATTAAGCTATGTCCCGCCTTAAAATGGTACAACACTCTGCAGCTAGGTTCCTTACCGGCACCAGAAAGAGAGAGCACATCACACCAGTCCTAGCCTCCCTACACTGGCTCCCAGTCCCACTTAGAATAGATTTCAAAATCCTCCTCCTCACCTTCAAGGCACTATCGGGTGCAGCACCCCCATACATCACAGAGCTCATCACCCCTTACGCAGCACCCAGGTCACTAAGATCCTCCAACCAGGCTCGGCTGGTCCCCCCCCACAACAGACTCAAAAAGAGAGGCGATCGCTCCTTCAAGGCCGTGGCCCCCAAACTATGGAACCAGCTTCCCCTGGAGATCCGATCTGCCCCCACACTGGAGACATTTAAGGCCCGTCTAAAAACCCACTTTTATTCCCTAGCCTTCGATTAATCCCGATTCTCCCACACCCTAACCCACACACTCCCATGCAATTTTATCCTGCCCCCTCCCTCTTGTATCTCTTCTTGTGCTCCTCTGTCCCCTTTGTGCTATACTGTACTTTGTGCTCCCCTATCCGCTTGTCCTATTTTCTGAATGTACTGTCCTGACCTGTTGTGCCTTTTTATATTTGTGTATTTTATAGGACATTGATTTTATGCTTTGACTGTACTGTACAGCACTTTGGTTGGCTCTTGATCTTTTCTTAAATGTGCTTTATAAATAAATTACTTGACTTGACTTACTTGACTTGAGCCCACTGCTACTAAATAATTAGGATGGGTTAAATGCAGAGGATACATTCCTTTATGTAAATGTACTAAGCAAATTAAAAAGTTTCCTTCATTCCTCCTTCTCACAGAGAGTGAGTGGCATTTACTCCCCTCTCACGTGACAGTAATAACAACATATGCCATTTGGTGGTTGATTTTCTATGAAGCGCATACATTTTTAGCACAAGTAGGAATCCTAACCCTGGCAGCAGTAGTACCATGGTCTACCCACCATTGAGCTACTGGACCAATAAGCGTTCTGTTAACATAGTGATGTAATAGTCAAATACGACAATTAAAAGGAACGAGTCAAAATTATATGACCAACTAGCCTAGCTTAGCACAAATGGGATGGGACGGGATGGGTTAATCGCAGATACGAATTGCATGCATGCATGCATCGCATGTGTGCCAATTGATGACCTCGGAGCAGGTCCTAAATTATCCTAAATTATCCTTATGAATGGAAGTGGATAATGTTCCCATAATGTCGGTGTGTTCCTTTAAGTAAAGTAATACTTCAATGAAGTAGCTTCTGTGCAGTTATTGTGATTAACTATGAAAACAGCAGCCAAACGTACATTACTAGTAGGGGTGCATCGATACCGATACTGGTATCGGATATTGGTCTGATACCATTTTCAGTTTTTATTTCTATTCTGCAGTTTGAAAAATACACAGAAAAAATAAAATATATATATAGTGCAGTGAGAGACAGAAACCCCAGAGGGCTTATTTTGAAGCCTCCATCTAAACAATGTTAAGAATGGTGTTGTAAAAAAAAATAAGAAAATTACTATAAAAGTGATGGAAAACTAATAACAAAATATATATCACGTTTGTGTGTGTGTGTGTGTGTGCTAAAGTAGAATATTGGTATCTGATAATTTCCCCAATACTAAAATTAGATACCAAGAAACACGTCTAACGTACCAAAAATCTAAGCAAAGTGGCTTGATTTGCTGCATTTTTGACACGTTAACTCTCGAATGGTGAAAATTAATTTTATCCAATGACCCCAAAAATGAGGATCCAAGTCTATACTGTTCATTAAAAGTAATGGATCAGATCAGTACTTGGCCCAGGTATCGGGACTGCATCGGTGCCTCCCTAGTTACTAGCCTGTCTTACTGTAGATAATAGCTCCCTCTGAATGGTTGTTACCGACAGAGAGAGACAGAGACAGACTCACCCGATTTTCTCCTTGAATGTTCTTTCTCTTCTTCTTCTTCTTCTTCTTTTTCACTTTGTCTCCTGACGTCAACTGATCATGAAAGGAAAAAGAGGAAAACTTAATATTAGATTAGATTCAATTATTCAAATGTATCGTCATCATGTATTGAAAAGAAGTTTGGCATCTAACCAGAGTGCAAATGTAACAGTAAAGTGCAATAGTAATATACAATGTACAGGTGATTAAACTAGATATAAAATATATAAATGAGTACTACTGAGTAATAGTGCTAATCAGATGTATAGTGTTATAGTATTATTATTTACATTGATACAGGTATAAAGATACTATGGTAGTAAGTCATACTGGCCAGCAGCGTAACTAACTAGTAAGAGTAGGTAAGGGGTATGTACAGATATAGATATAGTGTCAACAGGTCATACGTTTCTAGATCAACACAACAAAGATGTCATTTTGAAAACACACAACTCACTCTTAATTAACACCTTACCTCTGCAGAATTGGCCTCTGGCTTCTGGCTCTTCTTCTCAGTGGCACCGTTGTCACTTTTCTCCACATCATCATCACCGTCTGGCTTCAGACTGGCGTCTTTGTCTGGCTTCACACCAGCATCTTCTTCTGGCTTCACACCGGCGTCTTCGTCTGGCTTCACACCGGCGTCTTCCTCTGGCTTCACACCGGCGTCTTCGTCAGCTGACACCTTCTCCGCCTCATTCTCTACATCACATATCTGTCAACAAGATGTTTCAACAACGATTAGCTAAAACGTTGTTTAGGCTATGTTCACACTGCAAGCTCAATTCTGATTTGTTGCTCAGATCTGATTGTTTTGTTTGGCTATTCACAATATATTTTTTTAAATGTGGCCAAGATCAGATTCCAGTGTGAACTGGTCACGCTCCTGAACTGCTCCACATGCACAAATGAACAATAACAAAGATGGATGTAAACATAGAGGACACTGAAGTCACAGTTTATGGTTTCATTTATAAGATGTGCTGTGGAGGCTAATTCATAAGCAGATGATATTAATGGGGGCAGGGAGGAAGTGAAATAGAGACGTTTCTTCTTTCAATATACTTTCAAACACAGAGCGGTTATGATACATCCCCTCAAGTTTTACTTGTACAGAAGTATCAGTGTATCACCACAAATACTTATAAGGTAAACACCTCACTGTCCCTCCACTGACATCACAGCTATCTTCCATGTTTGTATTCACAGCTGTGACTCCCGCCACAGAATTGTGATGAATGTCAATTCTAGAGTGACTGAAAAGTCACATGAATTCTTGACATGAGGTCACTTTGCAAAAAAGCTAACCTGTATCTGATTTATGATCACATATGAAAGTGGCCCAAAACAGAATTGAAAAGGTATGCGATGTGAGCTGTCCTCACTGTAATAATCAGATCTGAGTCACATAGATATACAAATAAATATGAATTGGGCCTGCAGTCTTCAAAAATAAGAATTGGCAATGGGGTGAGGAGTGTGAATGAATGACTGAATGAAAACTTTATTTAACAGATTGCAGAATGGGTACAATACAGTACGGCTCAATACATACAATTGTTAGGGGGATGCAGACCTGAGAAAGACGTTTGTCTTGTTTCCATCAGGGTCCCCCATGTGAGATGAAGACCCTATACGGTTTGGTTAGCTAACAGTTAGACAACTGGAGTTGACACCCCAAGGCTAGCTGTTAGCATCCGGCTTTTGATGGTATGGACATTATTAACATGGTAAAACCCAAACTGACCAACGTTGAAAGGCACATCAGATGCTACGCTACTTGTTGACTCACCAGCTCGTAGATGTTCGCCAGGTTCTTCTGAGTCTTGTTTTTCTTCTTGTTTTTCCGACCACAGCTGGTCTTGTTCGGCTGCAGAACAGCCTCGTCCAGCTGCTCCTCTTCCTGACCACCACCACCACCACCATCATCACCATCACCCTCCACAGCCTGCTCCTCCTGTCCCTCATCATCATCATCATCATCACCTCCTGGGTGCCGGAGGTCTAGGGCCTCCTGTCCTCCTCGCTGTCTCCCTTTCAGCCTCCGCAGAGCTCGGCTGGACATGGTGGTCCCTGTGTGGACAGACTAACAGGCTACAGCTCGGTTTGTTGACAAGCTAACTTCAACATAACAGAGCATGGACACTGGAAGTGACGACGTTTCCTCTTTTCTTCTTCTTTTGAGTTTCATGGCATCGAAATGCGCTATACTGCCGACTACTGGATTGTGTGTGAAACACTTTCTCTTCACTGAGAAAAAAAAAGTTAACCGCAGATTGATTGAAAACTTGATTGAAAACTTTATTAACAGATTGAAGAATGGGTACAATACAGCAATGACCAGATGGCAGCAATGACCAAAGCTATACACACATGTTGTATCTGTTGTCACTACTTAGCATGTACAATAATGCTGTATATACCATATATATATATATTAGTGCTGTCAGGCGATACATTTTTTTAATCTAATTAATTACAGGATTTGTAATTAATTAATCTAATTAATCACATTTTAATCACATACCTATATTCTATAATCATATTTCAAATGGCATGTGTCCGGATGGCAGAATTCAGTACTGTATCTACAAAACCTTCTGTTTAATCATCTTCCATTTATTAATTTGCTTAGAATTTTCAGGTCTGGTAAATTTTAGCATGGTGTTATTCAGTCAAAGATAAAAAAAAAAATTATTGATATTCTCATTTGGTTCATTACAATTTACCCAAGCCAAGCCTATAGTAACAGTAACACACTAGGAATACATTCCCTGAGATCCATAGATGTCTCTAGAATCAGATACCAAGAACATGCAAATGGACCATATTAAAAAAAAGTCTGTAAATGTGTATTCTACGTTCTTATGGAATTAATGAAATAAAAAAAATAAAAATAAAAATTTTAAATAAAGAAATTTTAAAATGAATTTTGAGTAAATTTTCATAACACGATCATTTGCCGTGTAATTAATTAATCTAATTAATGCGATAAACTGACAGCCCTAATATTTATTTATTATTACTGTATATATATCTATCCACATCTGTCTGTACATACCTGCATATCCTGTTACATATTTGTAGATACTATATCTGTACATGATTTTATTTTATTTTATTAGACATTTAAAAAAAAAATACAAGATTCCAGAAAAACGTCAAGGATGCTACACAAAAAAGTCAAGACTTATTGCCATTGTGGTCCTTGGTCTCAGACAGACAAGCAATACAAAACATGACCATAATTAACAATTTGACAAACTACATAGACATGAACATTTTAAATGCAGTACAAACGTAGCCACAGGCAACAATGTATCAGACAACATTTTCATGCATTTTAAAATCTAGTTTTTGACATTGTTGAGGAGCCATGATTTTAATTTGTTCTTAAAATTGTGTCGGCTATACTGATGCATTTTAGCTGTGAAGGTAGCAAATTCCAATTTGTGGCTACCCAGAATTTAAAAGAACATTTGCCCATATTTGACATGCCATTATACATCCCTTACTAGGTTACGATGTTGGCCAGTGGTTTATTACCATAGTGTCGTTATACCTGGCTGTATCACTGTACATAATAATACTACATCTACAACTCATACCAGTAGAACTGCGCCCTGACAGGGAGCCTCACCCGAGAGGGAATGAGGTTAGATCGGTGTGGTGCTAGTCAGCTCCGGTATGGAGGGTATTGTTGTCTAAATTCTCATCAGGAGAAATTAAAGACACCAATGTCATGTTCTGAAGTGACAAAGGGTGAGAGACGTTTCTCAAACTAATTTTTTTACTTCGACACCACAACCTTTAACTTATACCACCACCTTAAAGCGGACAAAAGGCACTAGAGAACACTTAAATTCACACCCTTTAATTAATGAAGCAAACAATAATAATAATTAATAATAATAATAATAATAATAATAATAATAATAATAATAATAATAATAATAATAATAATAATAATAATAATAATCTGTATTTGTATAGCACCTTTCATACAAGAATTGCAGCTCAAAGTGCTTCACAGCAGTACAAAAAGACAGGCATAAAATGAGCACAACATTGGCAAATCAAGAGCAATGCATAAAGTGCAGACATAAAGCATAAAATAGATAGCAGCAAAATAGACAAAGTCAAGGTAAGACATAGAACATTAAATCACATCTTTTTCATATTAGGATCTAAGTTAACTCGCCGAACGTTGAGCGCCAGGACCCCCGAAAACCAGAGTATAGTCGGGTTTTCATCGTTGTTTCTTTTATTCGATATTTACATTCATAAAGACATGCCGGCAGCCTGTGTTATCACTGGGGATGGGTCTGAGATCTCAAAAGTCCAATACCGCCGCCTAACGCCTTGCGGCCGCTATTGCACTCCATTTGAAACTATGTGGCTTGGTGTCTGGGCCGAGCTGCGGCCTGCGGGCGGGGTCTAACTACTCGGTCAAGCCAAACGCTTATAACGCATGCATCGACGAGGGTCGGGTTCATGTTCAATGCTGGATTATGTTGGCACCTTGATCGACATCAGTACTTGGAATGGCGATCAGATAATTGGAATATTCTTTTTAAGGACTATATGGTATCAATATTGCGTTGATCCAAAAATTCCTTCATGCTGATAGGGGCGTGTGTGTATGTGTGGCGTGTTCCGTTGGTTGCAATCAAAGCACGGAGGGGCGCCCCCCCCCCCCCATGCATCCATGATGAAACATAATACCGATAATCTAAATTTGATTTGAGAACAGTAGCTAGTCCAGGGAAGAAACGATAACGCGTTTACTAAGAATACACGTTGCCAGCCATTACGAAGCATTTTGGAAATTACACCAGACCACCCTGAAACTACACTCATATTCACGACGGTATAAAACGGAAATTTATGGATGGAAAAATGATCTGTTTTTTGCATCTTGACCGGAAGAAACTCAATGACAATCGACTATATTATTAGATCCATAGCTATAATATATAATATAGCTTTAGGCCTGCAAACACAGCCACGTATCCCCATGTTAAAAGGCGCTGGCCTTTCAACAGTAACAGTAAACAACGCCATCTGCCAATTTGCAGTATAGCATTCTGTGTTAAGAGTTTTGCACATTGAAACTCTGATGTGCAAAATGAGTCAAAGCAATCGTAAAACACTGTAATAATCATAGAATCCTTGTGCCACTGGAGGAAGTAGTCTTCCTCATACTGAGACAAACGGAGAGATATTTACAGAACCTCTTAGTCACCAGTGAACAAGCAGAACCCGTCTGACCTCAATCTACTAACTAGGACAATAGAGAGGTATCACCTTTCACCACCGGTACATTACTAGGACAGTGTGTGTGTGTGTGTGTGTGCGTGTGCGTGTGTGTGTGTGTGTGTTGGCGTGGGTGGTGATGAGTGATGAAGAGAGAAGAAACCGTCTTGTGTTGAAATTAGATAAATGTCTGAAAGAGAAGAAAGTTGAGAAACTCACAACTCAATTACTGGTAGAGCCTGAGAGGATAACAAAACCATTCATAGTAATGAGGGGAGTGACAGTGTCTCAGGAGGTAGAAGAGGGGTCGTCTGGTAATCAGAAGGGAAGGGTTAGACAGTGTCTCAGGAGGTAGAGCGGTCGTCTGGTAATCAGAAGGGAAGGGTTAGACAGTGTCTCAGGAGGTAGAGAGGTCGTCTGGCAATCAGAAGGTTAAATATAAAATATGAGAAGATAAACAAAGGAGCAGATGAGGGAATGTATGAACGGCTGAGAAAAGCGGTTTATAAATGCAGTCTATTTACCATTTAATAAATGTCTGGATGCAGATCAGTGACAAGAGACGAGAGTTTAAGGAAAATGCAGTAGATTTATTTACAAAAGTATAGAAGTTATTTTTTAAACAGTAGCCATTATTCACTGTCGGCCGTTGATACATACATGTACCTCACAGTACTGTAATCCACTGACCTCAAAAGGAAAAACCACAAGTTGACACAACAACACAGTGCATGTACACAAGATATGAAACACAAAAGTAGTCCATGAGCAGCTAAGATCGTCTCAGTATCACCCAGACTCCAGATTTAATTAGCTCGAGTCGTAAAACACTTCCTGAGGTCAGAAGGTCATCTTTAAAAGGTGCCGTTTGTAAGTTGTTAGTCGTTTGGAATGAGAACCGCGTGAGTCAACGCTATACAAATTATGCGGAATAAGCATATAATTATTATGGGATAATCTCATAAAACTTGCTATGTGGCAACTGGGGACCAACATCTTTCAATGGGCCAACGTCTTTAAATGTGCCATTTACATGTTGAAAGTCAAACCATATGAGCGCGAGATCCTTTCCTAATTTTGTAAAAAAAATATATAAGGTAAACAGGTATAGGTGTTATCTGTGAACTCTTTGTCCGATTTGTACCAAACTTGACAAATATGTTTGTCCTATAACTGACTTGGCATACCAAGCAAATGCCCCAGGGCACAGGACCATCAGAGGGCCCAGACCACCGAAGCCCCAGGATTCTTATAGTTAATTGTATGATTTCATTTCAATTGGAATGTGTGCCATGCAGTGGTGCGTTATTGAAATCATCTGGGGTTGCACGCACCTAATGGCGCCACGTGCACGCGCGGTCCCGGCGCGTGCACGCGCTCCCGCGAATGCGCATTTAATGTCCCCTCGCTTGAGCACAGACTAAAGACAGTGCCTAATAGCCTCTACGAATGGAATGTAACACATGTTATTCACAACAGGTTAGGTGTGAATGTATCTGAGAACGTATTTAACACACCTGACGACCGGCGCTATTGATATGCAAATAGCGAGTACTTATCTGAACTCATGCCTGGTGCCATGCAAGCATGATTTAAATAGCTGTGTAAAGTACAGGGGCCACAATTCTGTTTGATATCCTTCACCAAAAGGCCCTAGAATATAGTATTACAGCTGTTTCTTGAAAGATAGTCTTCACAGGAGAGCATGCTCCCGGACCCCCCTCATTATGCTTGTCTTCACAGGAGAGCATGCTCCCGGACCCCCCTCATTATGCTTGGCTTCACAGGAGAGCATGCTCCCGGACCCCCCTCATTATGCTTGTCTTCACAGGAGAGCATGCTCCCGGACCCCCCTCATTATGCTTGTCTTCACAGGAGAGCATGCTCCCGGACCCCCCTCATTATGCTTGTCTTCACAGGAGAGCATGCTCCCGGACCCCCCTCATTATGCTTCTCGCCTAATGGACAGGGGCCCCATGGCATATTCCTTAAAGTGACAATGTACCTTTTTTCTATTGATTAATCAAGTTCTGGAGCATATTGAGACCTCCAGCACTTCAACATGGCACTCTGCTCCAACACACACTAAGCACTCACCTGCTCTAACCTCACATGGTTTGGTGAGACACAACACTAAGCACACTAACAGAGGTGACAGAGCAAAGAGGCTCATGGGAAATCTATTGAAAACAGAGACGGCACCGCTGGTGGCCAGCCAACAGTCTCACCAGAAAGCGTAAATAAAGTACTAATCGACGACAGCAAAATATTTACATAATGTACGTCATATTAGGCATAAGTAATATATTTACTTATTGTATAAGTAATATATTTGAGCATTGTATCGGATGAATTACGCATTGTAGGGAATGAACTCCAATAGTCCTCAAAGCTTGAGATGATCACCTCTGTTTAAAACCTTGATCTCCAACCTTTGTCAATCAAGTTGTATGTGTTTTAATTGATTTGTTACCCTAGCGCTTTGCCTCGTCTTGTCTCTTTGTTATGATGTATGCTGTGTGATTTTATATGCTTTTATGCTCATCTCTGTATGTACACTCGATGTGACTGTACTGTAAATGAGATAAAGTTGCCTTTCAAGTTTAAAAAGGTTTGAAATGAAAATTGGCCAGAAACACACATTGCTGCTTTAAGTACTCCTCAAAAGCTTGTGTGATTATGATATATTTTTGTATCTACTTTTTCTCCCCCTTTTTTTTGTATTTTTCTCCCATCCTCAATTTAGTCGTTATGCCAATTCCCTTCCTGGTCGTTGCGCGCATTTGTCCCCCACTTGCCGGTCTAGGGAGGGTTGATAGATACTATCACATGTCTCCTCCGATACATGTGGAGTCAGCCAGCCACTTCTTTTCACCCGACAGCGAGTACTCTCATTGGGTGAGTGTAACGTGTGGGAGAATCACACTACCTCACCCAGATCCCTTCCTCGCTGAGCAGGCGCCCCGACCGACCTGTAGGAGTTGCTGTTTACAACGACCAGGATACACACCCCACCGGCTTCCCACCTAACACTACCAATCGTGTTAGTATGGACGACCGACCAAGCCGGAGGTACCGCTGACAGCTGGATTCGATACCAGTGTCTCTGCGGTGGTAGGCAGGCACTTAGTCCGCTGCGCTACCCAGCCGCGCCTGTGTGATTATGATATTTGAAATGTGTCGTTGCTTTGTGATATCCTTGCTTTGCTCTCTACATGAAAAGTGACACGTGCAACTATATATAAAGGGCCGCAATTTATATTTCATTTTTTCATACTCCTTCAAGTACATGCGCTTCTTGCTAAACCTCAGGGGGCATGATCACAAAGTGTCATAGAGGATTCAGGCTGTTTTCAGGGACATACCATCTGCTGCTGACAGCATATGTCTAGTCTAACAGGTCCTCGCTTTGACTGGCGGGCAGAATTAAATTACGTGCTTATTCCACGTGATTTATACATCAGAAATCTTACAAACGGCACCTTCAAACAATGCAATGATTGAAAAGTGGACCAGGCACCAAGTAGCCTGCTTTGGAGAAGGTAGGAGAACAACTTGATTGGGCTTTAAATACATTGATTAAGGCACTTTTATCACAGCAGTAATTAAACTGATGAAAACTTTGCACAGCAAAATATTAGCTTCATACTGCTTCATATTGCTTAAATAACAGTAAAAACATGGCCTTCACCAAAACCCAAATCCCACAGATATCGGCTGGTGATAGCATGCGTTGGACACACCTGGATTATGCCCAGAGTTCCAGTTCCATTTTCCCCTCACATAGCAGTGCAAGATTAATACAAATTAATTTTAAAAGGTGCTATAGATAACATTCAGCCACTAGATGTCGCACTAGAGCACCAGCATATAATTTATCCAATCAGGTGCATTCCACGTGGGGAAATGGGGAAATGGGAAGTAGGGGAGGGGATTGGGGATACATGTAAACAACAACATTAATTTTGGACCTGCAAACATTATTTTAAAGGATGAATTAATTAATCAATCACTTTTATTCCACAGCTTTCTAAGAGCTCTGTGGATTATAAAAGATATATAAATGGGTCTACATAAAAATGTTATCTATTGCACATTTAACTTATTTTTTTCTTCTTTCATTTCTAGTTATATTTCAATCATATTTCAATTTATTTCATTAACTGTTCATGAAGACGTAATGCTAAGCCAGAAACAGGGGGGGGGGGTTCATCAACGTCTTCCTATGGAGGTCCGGTCTCGACACAACACCGTAGCTCCCAACTCACTCAACTCTTGTAAATCCGTCTACAACCATCCGCAGACTCCATACGAGGTCGGAACAGCATTCTGGAACGAAATGCTCGCTTGCTTCGGTTCCGGTGAACTTGGCGGAAAACGTGATTACCTTGTGTAAGTGGGACAGGGAGAGAGAGAGAGACACGGAGGACGGTTAATACTCGTTGGCGGTGACAGCGATGGGGTTGACGTAGGCCGCTCCCTCCAGATCCTCCATCCGCTTCCTGCGCATCTCCGGGGGGGGTCTGGGGGGGGGGTTCTGAGGAGGGTTCTTGATACTCTCTCCGACCGGCTTCGGGGTCGCCTTCCGTGGGAGAATGGGCTCCCATTGTTCACCTCGGATAGCAGCCTGGAAATCATTCAAACAAAAGGTGAGATCAGGTGAGTGCTCTGCCCACAAACATAAACTAATTTAGTTCACACATGGATGCCCTCCTGAGAGTTGTAATTAAGCTCTACTCAGTGTTGGACTAAAGATGCTGAAACACTTTTACAAGGGTGTCTCGATGCCACAGACTGGTCTGTCTTTAAATGTGAGGACCTTGACCAATACTGTGACACTGTCATTGGATATATCAACTATTGAATTGACTTGTGCATTCCCCGCAAGGTGGTTAAGCAATACTCAAACCAAAAACCATGGCTTAACTCTGATGTTCGACTCAAACTTACTGAACAAGCTACTGCTTTTAAATCTGGGGATGCAACCAGTTATAAACTGGCTAGATACTCGCTGGAGCGGTCAATAAGAGCCGCCAAGCGCTCCTATGGAGAACGGATTGAAGGACATTTTACTGGCAGTGATCCCCGTCGGATGTGGCAGGGACTGAACACTATCACTTCCTACAAGCCCAGGGGCCTCGCCTCCGGTGGAGGTGATCACTCGCTCCCCGGTAGACTGAATAACTTTTACTCCAGATTTGATGAAAGTAACACAGAGCGTCCTGTTTTTATTCCTTCCAACTCCAGTGACTTGTCTGGGCTGACTGTCACAGAACATGAGGTGCACAAGGTCCTGTCCAGTACTAAGGCTAGGAAAGCCACTGGCCCGGACGGCATTCCTCCCAGGGCCGTCAGACTCTGCTCTGAGCAGCTTGCCCCTGTGCTCACAGACCTTTTTAATATGTCACTGGAGCGCTGCCTTGTTCCAAGGAGCTTCAAGGAATCTACGATCATTCCGGTTCCTAATAAATCACCTGTGACTTGTCTTAATGATTACAGACCTATTGCTCTAACCTCAGTTTTAATGAAATGTTTAGAGCGTCTAGTGCTGAATTATATAAAAGGTCAGATTCCTACCTGTCTTGATCCCTGGCAGTTTGTCTACAAGAAAAATAGATCAGTAGATGATGCCATTTCCTTAGCTCTTAATCCTGTGTATGAACACTTAGATAAGAAAATCTCCTATGTTAGAATGCTTTTTATCGATTATAGCTCTGCTTTTAATACGCTTATTCCATCTAATCTGATCCACAAACTTCAGTGTCTGGGTCTATGTGACGCTGTCTGTGAATGGATTCTTAGCTTTTTAATTTTGAGACCTCAAAGAGTCAGGATTGGAAACAACATGTCTGATGAAATTGTTTTAAGTACTGGTTCGCCACAAGGCTGCATTCTCAGCCCTTTATTGTTCTCTCTCTGCACTCATAACTGTACTGCTTCCTATGATAACAATCTGATAGTAAAGTATGCTGATGATACCACGGTCATTGGGCGTATAAACTCAAATGACGAGTCATTTTACAGATCAGAGGTGCAGAACCTAGTTAGGTGGAGTGAGACCAATAACCTCACCCTGAATGCTTCCAAAACGAAGGAGCTAGTCATCTATTTTAGACGTAGCAAGGTATCCCATCTCTCCATTACCATAAATGGCTCAGAGGTGGAGATGGTGAGCAGTTTTAAATTTCTTGGGGTCACTATTTCAAATGACCTGAGCTGGCACTCCAATACCAGAACCATTGTTAAAAAGTCCCAGCAACATCTTTTCTTTCTTAGGAAACTGAAAGAGTTCACTAATAACAGGGTGATTCTAAACAACTTCTATCGCTGTGTGATTGAGAGCGTTCTTACTTCCTCCTGTACTATATGGTTTGGTAACATTACAGACCAGGAGAAGAAATCTCTGAACAGAATTGTGCGTCTCGCACGCAAGACAATCAGGGTTAGCCTGCCAGCTCTAGAAGAGATCTATGGTGCCAGGCTGCTTTCCCGTGCCTCTGGCATTATCAACGACCCCTCTGGTCACCCAGCCGCGTGAATATTAAAGGCAACCAACTTGTGTTCAGCTTTTCGTTCAGCGTTTCCCTGATTGGCCGCACGGCCACGTGACCGCCCTAGCACACGCCCTGCGGCAGAGAGGACGCGGCAGCGAGACGCGGCATGAGGCTCCCCCAGGTGCTCTGACTGAAAGGTGCTCGTTGGTTCATGCCTCAATGCCTCGTTGTGCCTCGTTGTTGGTTAATGTTGTTGGTTAATTATACATTATGCTCCGCGAAATAAAGAGAGCTGCGTATTAATCAGTCAGCAGCCTCCAGAAACAAATCATGCTTTTGTGCTGCCAGTAAGAAGACCATTGTACAATAATCCACAATTATGTCTGTATTTGATTATGGTGAAATTATGTACATGCATGCGCCTCCCTCCACCTGAAAGCCCATCCACGCTGTGTATCATAGAGCACTGGGTTTTATCACTGGAGATATAAAGAGAGCTTATTATTAATCAGTCAGCATCAGACGTTACAAACGCGAAATAACATTATACATTATGCTCTGAAAGCCCATCCACGCTGTGTATCATAGAGCACTGGGTTTTATCACTGGAGATATAAAGAGAGCTTATTATTAATCAGTCAGCATCAGACGTTACAAACGCGAAATAACATTATACATTATGCTCTGAAAGCCCATCCACGCTGTGTATCATAGAGCACTGGGTTTTATCACTGGAGATATAAAGAGAGCTTATTATTAATCAGTCAGCATCAGACGTTACAAACGCGAAATAACATTATACATTATGCTCCGCGAAATAACATTATACACTCTGCGAAATAACATTATACACTCTGCTGCCGCGTTCGCTGCGCGCTTCATTCATTTAATTTGGGACCTTGCAGGGACCTCTGCTGCCGCGTTCGCGGCAAAAGGGGGCGGGGGGTCGTGGCCAATCAGAGAAAAGCTGAACACAAGTTGGTTGCCTTTAATATTCACGCCACCCAGCCGCAGGCCTCTTTGTCCCCCTCCCGTCGGGCAGACGCTACCGCTCTATCACATGCTCTACCTCTCGGTTTACTAAGCGTTTCTTCCCCAGTGCTGTGCGCAGCCTTGTATATTATCCTATTTTTATTTGGTGTGTTATTAGTCAGGTTGTGGAAGTGCTGTTTCTGTGTGTCTGTGCATCACGCACTTTGATTATATGTACTTTTACTGTAAATTGTGCCTCTATGCATTATGCACTTTTACTATGATATGCACTTTAGGAGATGTTGATATCAACTTTAGCATTTGTCCTTTTATACGGTCTGTGTTTAAAAAAAATTATGTACTGTTTTTACTCTGCTCCTGTATTGGATTAGTTGTAAACACACAGTGTTTGCTCTGTACCTGTATTCCAATGTGGATTCGTCCATACATGGCAAATAAAATCTCTGACTCTGATCACAAATACACACAGAATTCTTGCCCGTTACAAGAGGTGTATCGCAGGGTTCAATCCTAGGGCCAGTCTTATTTACTATTTATATTAATAATATGCGCAAATTATACTATTGTCTATTGTGTTGCTAACTCTGTACAACTAGCCATTTAAAAATTACAACTCTCATTTAATACTTTGCAGGATGGACTTGCTAATCTAATCTTAAACTGGTACAAACAAAACAAAGTTCATGCTGTTCTCTAGAGCAGTGGTTCTCAAACTACGGGTGGCAACATATTTTGGCTAAATATGCCTCGTTTTATAAATGTGTATTGATAACATAGTGCTGTAATTACATTTTCTAATAAATATGCATGATCAAGTTCAACAACGTGTGCTTTTATTTTGATTCCACGTTGAAATAACGCGATACATTAAGTGTAAGGGTCCCCAAAAAGAAATCCTAAATAAAATGGGGTCACGGTATGAAAAAGTTTGAGAACCCCTGCTCTAGAGCCAAAAGGTACTGTTTGTGATGTTTGACACTGTGAATGGGGCTATTATTGAGAGAGTTAAAGAATATAAATATCTTAGCATCTGGCTTGATGAGAAATTTACATTTAAATGCCATGCAGATAATCTTGCAAGTAAACTGGACCTTATCACATTCACTGAATTAGGAACATCTGCTTTTAGCTTCTGTGCCCCTGACACATGAACTGTTTTGTAAAGCATTTTAAAACTCAATACTTTAGGCGGCTGCGTGGCGCAGCGGACATTGCGCTCGTCACCAATGCAAGAGACACCGGGTTCGACTCCGGCTGTCTGCGTTGCCTCCGGCTTGGGCCAGCCGTCATACTAACTCAGTGTTTCTCAAAGTGGGGGGCGCGCCCCCCAGGGGGGGCGCAAAGGCATGACAGGGGGGGCCTTGAGATTTATAAAAAAAAATAAAAAATAAAATGTATTACAGAAAATTATCACTAAAGTGCTATCTGTTGCAGCTGCACAGTTCTCCATGAAAATACCATTTCTCAAAATGTCTCAAAATCATTATTTAATAAAACACAGAAAAGGATCACCAAGTTACTCTGGATAAAAAAAAACTTTACAGACAACATTGAGACAAATCTTCCTGACACATCTCCATCCAAACTCTTGGAAGAACTCTTTGAAATCTCTCTGATACCACCTAGAGAGCTAGTTTCAGAGTGTGGTGCTGAGTACCAAGTATCTCATCTCATGGCCCACCAAGTATCTCATGATGCAGCAGTTAAGGTGTTGATACCATTCAGCACCACATACAGTATCTGTGTGAAGCTGGCTTTTCATCCATGACAGCTCTGAAAACAAAATATAGGGCCAATTTGAAAGGTCACGATATAAATTTCAATAAATTTAAACATGGCCCATTTCATGACTATTTTGTTGGGGCGAGGGGGGGGCCCAAAATATTTTGGTCCGCCAAAGGGGGGCCTGACAGAAAAACTTTGAGAAGCACTGTACTAACTCAATTGGCAGAGTTAGCGGGTGGAAGTCGATGGGTGGTAATCTGGACGTTGTGGACAGCAACTCCTACAGGTCGGTTGGGGACGCCTGCACAGCAGAGACAGGAAATGGCGAGGGTAGTGTGAGCCTCCCACACGTTACACCTCGTCAATGAGAGTCCACGCTGGCAGGTGAAAAGATGTGACAGGCTGCCTCCTCGTGTATCGGAGGGGACACGTGATGCAAGGCTTCTATCCTCCCTACAACCGGCCAGTGGGGGGCGTATGCGAGCAACGTTCAAGACAGGGAAGGGGAGAATTGGCACAGTGGAATTGGGATGGGAGAAAATAGAAAAAAGGAGAAAAGTGGATAAAAATAACTCAATACTTTAGTATCGATTGGTCAGTTTAAATCTACAATAGCCAACCATTTCATCTCAGTCTGTAGTTGTTTAATTTAAATTAATTTAAATTGTTTAATTGATTGACTTTTCTGTTTCTATACTGTTTTTGTATTATGTATTGTACTTCTTGACGTCATTGTAAATGAGAGCCTGCTCTCAATGATCTTTCGAGATTAAATGAAGATTGATTGAATGAATGAATGAATGAACTTGGGTGTGATTCCAACTTATAGTCACTTATTTCAACTAAAGAAATGTTGATGAGAAAAACTGAGAAAGTTGACATTTTGCACTCCAGCCTCCATCTTGCATGTTTAGATCCTGTGATTACGCAAACTACGTACACCGGTTAGCCATGAGACTGGCTGGTGTATAATCCTGAACACCGGTATTGTAGGTAGAAAATACCTGAGTCACATTAATGATTTTATAACTACAGTCATATCTGAGCACAGATCCCGGTATGGAAACAAGGTGATGCTGCTTGTTATCATTTACTTGTTTCACTTACTGCTAAGTAGATGAGACTGGAAATACCCAGGCAGACACACCCAAGGACGGTCGCAAGCATGAAACCTCCAGGAACACATAGTCTATGGGAGGAAGAGAGAGAAAGAATGAATGAAAGAACAAAAGAATGAATGAAAGAACAAAAGAAAGAAAGAAAGAAAGAAAGAAAGAAAGAAAGAAAGAAAGAAAGAAAGAAAGAAAGAAAGAAAGAAAGAAAGAAAGAAAGAAAGAAAGAAAGAAAGAAAGAAAGAAAGAAGTACAGTACGACGAAAAGAAGTTTGCGTCCAACCAGAGTGCAAATGTAACAGTAAAGTGCAGAAGTAATATACAAGCTACAGGTGATTAAACTGGATATAAAATATATAAATAAGTACTACTGAGTAATAGAGCTATCAGATGTATGTACATACGGTATATATACAGTATATAAATAAAGCATTATTGTACATAGAGAAAGGAAGAAAGGGAGGAATGAGGAAGAAAGAAGCTTGATTACTGGCACATGTCACAATCAAACAAGGAAGTGCATTGATGCAGGAGAGCTCTAGTGTTAGATTAAAATAGACTGCTAGCCTGGTCTTCTGTTGGGAAGACAATGAGATGAATGTGAGAAGACAAAGTAATGCGGCAACTCACGCTGCATGTAGGAATGCTCGGACGTAGTAGCTCCTTGTCAGCGGCCCAAAGGATTTCACACAGATGGTGAAGCAGTACTGTCCCCTGGAAAACATAGAGAAAATATTTATAATGGACAGCAGATATACCTGCATATAATCATTATATATACTGTACCTACTGATACACCTGCATATAACTCTTATAACTCTGTATGATAGAATGTACCATAATGCTGTATATACCGTATTTATTCTTACCGTATTTTTATATATATATATATATATATATATATATATATACACACACATCTGTCTGTACATATACCTGCATATAATCCCTTTTACATATCTGTAAATACTATATATCTGTACATATCCCTTACCTACTCTTAATAGTTACGCTGCTGGTCAGTATGAATTACTACCACAGTGTCTTTATACCTGTATCACTGTACATATTAATACTAAAACTCTGTACATACATTAGCACTATTACTCAGTAGTACTAATCTCTATGTGTTATACCCAGTTCAATCACCTGTAGATTGTATATTGCTATTGCACTTTACTGTCACATTTGCACTCTGGTTGGATGCCAAACTTATTTTTGTTGTACTGTACTTGTGCTGCATGATGACGATATACATTTTAATCAAATCGAATCTAATCAGTGTTTGTACTATAGAGCCTTTAAGCAGACCGTTTGACTGAAAAACAAAAACCATCACATGTTGGTGGTGAGTGGTGACCAACGGAAACTGGTTTCTACTGTTGTAATGCTGAACATTGCAAAGATACGCAACTAGATGGTATCATCACTCACGTCCTCTCCACACTGGTGCCCTTGCTCCTCTTGCCTCTAGGGTACTCCAGTAGGCAGATGAACACCCCTGCGGCTCTGAGGAGTCTGTCAAGGCTGCTTCATTAAGTTTTAGTAATCAAATTTTAGTGTACAGGTTTCTCTACTACAGCGGTGCACAGACCTTTTTATGTGGAGGGCCAAGGAGAACTGATGCCAAACTTATATTTGTTGTACTATACTTGTGCTGTATCCTATATGATGACAACACATTTTGAATCTAAAATAGTATATTGCTTAATAGTATGTATTGGCTTATATAGTTCAATGCCATTCAATGGTATCCAAGCACCAGTCGCTGGTTTGATGAAAGGATACACTCCATAAGCAGCAAACTGCCAGCCTCTGAACTGACCAGCCACCCCGACTATACCACCAGTCAGGAGAACTGGAAAGGAGGAAGTAGATTTATCAGTTTCTGTCAATTATTCAGTTCAAACTTTTTTTTATTATTATTATTTTTTTTTAACAACTGAAAATGAGTTCAACGTATTCAATCGTTATTACATTTTACATAGGCTACAGGTTAGAAAAACGTTTCACATAACAATTTATTTTTCATTTCAAGTTTCACAATTTTTCCCTTGCATTTACGGAAACGACGATCATACAAATGCAAAACAGTGACACAATACCGGCAATATTCACGTAAAATCAAACACAAAATGTTATAGAAAATAAATAATAGAAAAAAAACGCTAAAACAGTAAATAATAGGAGCGACGCGGTGATTTGATTTCACAACTCTCTGAGTTTATAGATTGAGTGTAATCTTGCTACAAATAAGATCGCAACAATTATGTTGATATTTCCACATTTACATTTTTAGTAAAAAAGCTTGTTTTGAAGTTGTCTACTCACTCAGTCCTGCTGCCAGAGCTTGTTCATTCGCCCACATCGCCCATTCTATCTTCCCCATGGTGTCCGCGACTGCAGGCAAGACCTTCTCACTTATAATAATATAATATAAATATCCTCCGGTAGCGATTGATCGCATGTGATGATTATCACCGGTGTGACTTGTGAGAAGGGTGGAGGAGAGGTACTAATGTTTTGGTTATTGGGACACAAGGCGAGGAGGTGGCCTAATGTGTTTTGGCCAGCCCCACAGCTCGTATTTCCGAATGATGCGCGCCTATTGGGTGGAAAGTAATAGAGTACTTTTTGGGGAGTTTTATTTTCGGGAACTTTATACTTTTACTCGACTTCGTTTCTAAGGCTGTGTTCAGAGTGACTGCAACATAAAGTGGCCCAAATCTGATACAGGTCTGATTTGTTTGAATTAGCTGGCCTCCATCCACTACATTCAACTATTAAACCATACACTGTGACTTCAGTGTCCTCCATATAGGTCATGTTTACGTCCATCTTCGTTATTGTTCATTTGCTCATGCGGGTCAGTTCAGGAGCAGTGACCAGTTCACACTGGAATCTGATATTGGACACATTTAAAAAATAATGTGAACAGCCAACAAAAATAATCTGATCTGAGCAATACATCAGAATTGAGCACTAAAGACTGCAGTGTGAACGTAGCCCACAAGTAAACATCCTACATTGTGGTGCACATGTCTCTATAATAAAAGGCTTTCTCATAATAATCCTACAAAACATGTAG
Organism: Notolepis coatsorum; assembly: GCF_963971535.1. Lineage (NCBI taxonomy): Eukaryota > Metazoa > Chordata > Actinopteri > Aulopiformes > Paralepididae > Notolepis > Notolepis coatsorum. The sequence goes on from NC_140166.1 coordinate 100,638,866, forward strand.
TCAGTTCATAAAGGTGCTTTTTAACTCCAACCAGTTTAAAAAGATAAGATGACATTCAGCCACTAGATGTCGCACTAGAGCAGCAGCGTGTAATTTATCCAATCAGGTACATTCCATGTGGGGAAATGGGAAGTTTTGATTGATTGATTGAAAATTGTATTAACAGATTGCAGAATGGGTACAATACAGTACAGCTCAATACACACAATTGTTAAGGGGATGCAGACCAGAGAAAGATTTCCGTCTTATGTCATCTTGACTATTGCTCTGCGATGTGGTCATCTGCTGCCAGTGGTGACCTCAGGAAGCTCCAGGTGGTCCAGAACAGGGCAGCACGGTTGGTACTGGGCTGCTCACTAAGGTCTAATGTGAGCCGTATGCATGCCCGCCTCTCTTGGCTTAACGTTGAAAATAGATTGTCTTTTAATACACTTGTGCTGTTCAAGTTGGTCATGAGCAGTAAAACTCCTGTTTTTATACATAATCAGATTGTTTTTAGTAATACTGTGCACAAGCATTACATTAGAGGTTCCAGTAGTGGGCAGCTTGAATTGCCAGGTCCTAGAACCAGCGCTTTGGGGAGATCTTTTATTTTTAGAGCATTAACTCTGTGGAATGGCCTGCCTCGGAACCTCTGCTGCATTTACAGTAGATTCACTTTTTAAAAGAATCTTAAATTGTTTTTAAATTGTTTTTAACACTGTAAAGTAATTTTTTGTTTTTGTTTTACACTAATGTAATTTTAGCTATATTAATTGTTACAGTAGGTTCATTATGCATTGTGTGTACTGACTTTTAATAATTTTGTTTTTTGCAATAGTGATTGTTTTTGTGTGTTTTTTTGTGTGTGGACCCCAGGAAGACTAGCTGGTTGCTATCGCACCAGCTAATGGGGATCCCTAATAAAATAAAATAAAATCCCCCCATTTTCAATTAATCATAACATATATGACATACATACAGATAGACAGTACTGCTACATCTATACATTTATGACATACCAGATTTACAAATACAGTACCGTTTGTGATACAAAAAGAGTCTAAAAAAGAGAGTATATACATTTGACAAAAAAATTGTACATTGGAGGAGGTTAGGTAGGTGGGGTGGGGGGGACTGTACATTGGAGGTGTTTGGGTTGGTGGGTGGGTTGGGGCAAACTGTACATTGGAATATCGACGAAACCTTACTTGGTCCCAAGAAGAGGGTCTTGTGTATTATTGGGTTAGGACATTTACTGTACATTGGAGGTGGTTGGGTTAGGACATTTACAGGGGCCAGTTTCGAATTGCAGTCTGCCGTAGGTGTTCTTTGAGAGTGGTTTTGAAAGTGGGTAGTGATTCACATTCCTTTACAGCTTTGGGTAGGGCGTTCCACATTGATGTGGCATAATTGCTAAACGTGTTTAGTCCCTTGTTTGAGCCGAATCTGGGTTTAACATGATTTGTTGAGCTCCCTCTGGTGTTGTGGCCGTGGTATTCACTGACCTTTGGGAAGTATTTTGACATGTACATGGGTACCTTAGTTGTGTAGTGTATCTTGTAGACCAGGCCCATTGCAAGTTGCTGTACTGTTGTCTACTCTAAGCCATCCTAGGTAGTCAAAGTGGGCAGGGGTGAGGTGGGTTCTAGGAGTAAGGTCAAGCAGTAGTCTGACCAGTTTGTTTTGTGATGTTTGTAATCTTGTTTTCAGCGCCTTTGAGGTGCTTTGGTACCATGAGGTGCAAGCATAGTCGTAGTACCCTTGAATGAGTGCTCCTGCCAGAGTCTTCAGGGTATTCTTGTTTACCCAGAGAGGAGATCCGGTACAAGAATCTAGTTTGTTGGTTGACTGTTTTTTATTACATTGAATGCCATTTTGTCACAGGAAAGATTTGCCTCTAGGATGGAACCTAGGTATGTAATTTCATCTTTCCTTGTTGTGACATTATTGTCACCCACTGTAACTGAGAAGCCGTCGGTCTTGCTGAGTTTGTTATTTTATCAGAAGAGAATGGACTCCGTTTTACCCAGGTGTAATTATAGTTTGTAGGGAGGGGATACATGCACGTAACATGTAGACAACAATATTCATTTTGGACCCGCTAACATTATTTAAATGATAAATTAATGAATCAATATTTTTGGGGGGAGAAAAGAAATACTTTTATTCTGCACCTTTCTAAAAGCTCTGTGGATGTATTATTATTACTCTACATGAAAATATACGCGAGTGTTTTTGTTTTGAACAAGGCAAAGAATGTGCTTGATTATAATTCTATGCGAATATTATATTGTTCACTCATCCTACCATATTTGAGTTACTGTGTGGAAGTGTGGGGTAACACGTATGAAAGCAACATAAAGCCATTATTTATATTACAGAAGAGAGCAGTAAGAATAGTTCACAAAGTAGATTCAAGAGAACATACCAATGCATTATTTATTAAATCCAGACTATTGAAACTTAGTTAGCTGAAATACAGACTATTAGTTTTGTTTAGAGCAAAATGCAGAATATTACCAACAGCAAATATACAGAGGTTGTTCGTTCCCTGTCCAGATGACAGCAGAAGGTAATTCAATTTTAAGCATCAATTTGCACAAACCACCTTAAAACAAAGGTGCACCTCAGTTATAGGTATCAAACGATGGAACTCCTTGCAGAATGCTGAAAACAGTTCTACTAATATTATTTCACTTCAAGAGGTTGTACAAAGAAAATATAAATAGACAGTATAGCACAGTTTAGTATAATATTGCAGTTTAGCATGGCAGGATGAAGTGGCATAGCATTGCAGTATAGGCTATGAGTATAGTAATATAGTATATACTGTAGCAGCGTAACATAGAATAATAATATATTGAAATATTGTATAATACTGTATACCAATATGGTGTAGTATAAATTGTATGATTTAGTTATATTATAATAAAATAAAAATTATAAAATGATATGGTATATAGAAGTATAATATAGAATAATAGTACATTATATAAATGTATAGTGTGTGTGTGTGTATAAATGAATGAACCTAAATATGTAGTTTGACTCTTGCGTTGGTGACGAGCGCAATGTCCGCTGCGCCACCCAGCCGCCCCTATTGCTAGGTTTTTAATGAGTTTTTCCTTACCTTTGCTGGGGTATGTCTGGGAGTGTTGCATTTATTTATTTTACATTTATCTTGGATTTCATGGTGGGTTTTTTGTTCTTGATTTATTGTGATGTTTCTTCTTGACTTCTTGACTTCCAGCCCATGGGGACAGTAACTTCTTGTGATTACGGGCTTTACAAATACATTTGATTTGATATATACTGTCAGGGGTATTCAATGTAAAAGAAACATGAGGCTTAATACTTTATTATGATGATGGAAGATCTTTACATGACTCCCCACAAAGCAAGACTTGACATTCAGTATGTAGACTAAAATATAATTTATTAGAATATACAGAATCTGGTATGAAACATTCAGATACATTTCAAACAATTTTCTGCAATATATTTCCACATGTATAGGAGACTTTGTGATTTATTCTCACAACATAATAGGACTACTTAAAACGATAGGTTATGTAGTTATATGAGTACTGGCTGAGCGTCCCGCTCTATAAGCCTATCGAGATACCCCTCATCTCCTGTACCTATTGTACTCCATCACGAAAACAACTTGTACACCCACACCTGACCGGGTCCCGCCTCTATGGAGGCGTAGCCTATAAGACCATGACCATGGTCACCAACACACCCTTCCTCGCCAAAATCCCGTTCCAGTAAAAGATCCCTCAAAAGGGAACTCAGGGCCGCTTAAGAGCGGGACGCTCAGCCAGTACTCATATAACTAGGTTATATACATAACCTATCGTTATATATTCGTACTTGGCTTATCGCGTCCCGCTCTATAAGCCTATCGAGATATGGGTTAGAGCGGACGCGAGGCCCGACAGATGTACCCCCTGAGGACCCGTAAGCCCACATCAAGGGGTTCGGGGAGCCCTGTCACCCCATCCTTCCTAATGAAGGGGGGGCGCAGTCAACTCCACCTGAGTGCGAGCAAGAGGGAACTAGAACCCCTTGAACACACAGCACAGGCGGAACCAAGTGTGACCTAACACACTGTGGCCCATACCCACACACTCCTGCTACCCTACCAAGGACGGGAAGCAGGAAAGGCCACAGACCCCAGAACCGCCTGGGAGACAGAACCCCCGGTCATGTCCATGAGGTAAAACCTTACACAGGGGCCCGGGGAGGACCATGAAGCTGCAGCACAGATGGCCTCCACCGAGGCCCCACCCAGGAGAGCGGCAGAGGCACCACCCCACGAGTGGAGTGCGCCCTGACGCCCCCAGGGGGATCCTGCCCAGCCAACGTGTAGCAGAGGGCAATGCCCTCGCACAACCAATGGGACAGGCGCTGTTTCGACAGTGCCTTACCGGCACGAGAACCACCGTGACAGACAAAAGCTGAACGGTGACCCTGAGGTCCTGAGTAAGGCTGAGGTAAATTCCCAAAGCACGGACCGGACATGACAGGTGAAGGCCCGCATCTAACTCACTAGCATGAGGAGGAGGACGAAACGCCTGAACCACAATATCCCGGGAGCGGAAGGAACTCCGGATATTCTTAGGCATGAAAGCAGGATTAGGTCGCAGAGTGGCACCGCAATCGGCCCGAAAAGACAGGCACTCTGGACGTACCAAAAGAGCACAGAGCTCACTCACGCGTTTAGCGGAAGTGACAGCCAGCAGGAACGCGGTCTTGAAAGACAGCTGTTCCAACGGCGCCTGCTCGAGCGGCTCAAACGGGGCCAAGGACAACCGACCGAGGACCAATTGAAGATCCCAAGACGGAGCCAAGGAGCGTTGCACCGGCTTAACGCGTCGAGCGCCAAGCAGGAAACGCTTCACAAGAGGGTGGCTGAACAAGACATCCCCTCAAATCCCTCATGATAGGAGGATATAGCTGCTGCATATACCCTCACCGTCGAAGCCGACAGTCTATCAAGGAGAGACTGGAGGTAACTAAGGACAGCATCCAGGGGGCAGGAGACTGGGTCCCGGCCCCCCGCCTTACACCACACTTGGAACATACGTCATCTGCCCGCGTAAAGCGCGACAGTGGAGGTATCACCATCAGGATCAAGAACATGCGCCCCTCAACGTACCCGTCCTAACAACTGACCTAACAGATGTATGGGGAAGAATCCCAGGCGGCACGGCATTGGTCCCAGACCTGCCTGGCTATGTCCGGACGTAATCCCCACCCGTCAGGATGAGGACCGCCCTGCGACAGTACACCTGTACCCACAGTCACCGTGCCGGGGATGTGGAGAGCCCTCAGGCCGCGCAGATGGAGGACGCCCATAGCCAGCCGCCTGGTGCAGACAGGGGGAGCGTACTCCTCCCTGTCTGTCGATATACGACACTGACGTCGTATTGTCCGTCCTGATCAACACCGTGTGAGGACCAGAAGGACCGCTTTCAATACCAACACATTGAACGTAGCGCAGACCGGGCAGCATGGTTTGCCAGCTGCCCCCTACTGCGTTGGCCCGACGCGTCACCAGCGAGGGAGGCGTCGGTGAAAAACGTGACGTGAGACAGTCGTAACCCTCCTAGGACGGAACCTCCCGAGCGTGTTGACAACACGTTCCGAGAGGGATGCCCATAGCCCTCCAACCGTTGACTGGGAAGAGGAGTACTCTACTTCCAGTCTACAGCAAAACCCCAGGCTGGTAGGGACCTGCCTGGTACGAGACCTGACGATCCACCTTGACTGCGAAGGACCAGAACGTCATCAGGGCAGAATACACTCCGTAACCCCTGACGACGCAGAGGCCCCAGTGCGGCCTCCACGCACTTGGTGAAGATGCGGGGAGCCAGAGAAAACCGAACGGCAGCCTCTGGTACTCATACGCTAACCCTGCAAAGGAAGCGTAGGTAAGCCCTAGGATGGAAGATCGGAGATGCGCATACGCATCCTACAGGTCTATGGAGGAGAACCAGACCCCCACCTGAAAGTGTTCAACAGGCAGGAGACGATCCAAAAAATGCTGAACCTTCCCATGGGACAGGTCCAGCCTGGGTCTGACACCCCCCCTCCCGATTTCTCAGGCACCAGAGAACACCGGGAGAACGCCACGACGATGGCTTGCTTCGTCCACAGAGATTGGATCTCGTTGACCAGAGCTGTCACTGCTGGAGACCCTGACAATAGGGTCTGTACCAAACCCGAAAACGGGTGGGGTTGTGTAAACACAAGTCCCCGCCTCAGCGTTCTCTCCATCCACCTCGACATATGGTACTGCCGTAGTCATATGTGATGACACTCCCAACGCACCCGCCGCCATGTGGCGCAGGTCCGCCAGGAACTGTAGATAGTTGGCCCGGTCCCACCCGCTGTGCGTAGCCAACCCTGGAACCGTGCGAGCAGAGCGTTCCGTGTCGGGACATCTGACCCTGACACTACCCACGAGGCAATCGCACCCAAGGGGGGACCCCGACAGAAAGGGCCGGGGCCGGTTTGATACGGGGGGCTTTCTAGGTGAAAAAAGCCCCCCCACTGAACACCCCTCCAGAACATGCTGAGGAGTTGTTCTGCAGCCGGACATGCAAGGTGCGAGGACCCCATGGGTTCCTACACACCGTAGCCTTGCAGTGATATTACTACCACCCAAATCACGCGTGCCTGCGAGACCACTGCCAATCTTTCAGGAGTGGGAGGCACCAACATGATACCTGGCCTGGCGAAGGCGAGGCCGGGGAAGCCCGCACTGTGTGCCTCAAAAGGTTTCGAGCCCCCCTGCTGACAACACTTATAGTTGACAGGCGTAACACCAGGCTCAACCAACACAGCTTATAGTGTGGGAGCCGCTTGACAGCACAACATTCTCACGGACAGACCCAAGCTCAGCCATCAACCGGGTGTCAGCCCCTGTCCCCATGAGAAGCGAAAAGTGGGGACGCCCGCGCTTCAACGAAGGCACGCGTTCCGCAGCCAAAGGAAACAATCAGAGCCCACTTTTTCCGCTGGTGTTGGGGGAGGGAGTGATCGGAGAGCGGGCTGCTGGCGGCAGGACGGTGACGGCTTGTTGTTCAAGCCGAACCCATCAAACATGGCTGATCCCTCGGCCGCCAAGGCTGTCGGCCTTGTGGACACCTGTCGATTCAACGCCCAGGATACCTCTGGCGGGGGAAAAACATGGCCGCCTGTCGAGGGCCTCGTCATCGCCGCTGACGAGGCCGTGCTCTCTCTTCTTCTGGCTGCACGGTGTGAGGCGGTGTGGGGCCTAGGACAATACCGCCCGCGCTCCAGCAGAAGACCAAAATCCCCTGCGGAGAGGGGAACCCTGAGCGGTTATAGCTTGCGGCTAGGCCAAAGCTAATAACGTCAACAACCTCGCGCGATGTGTCGACGTCGGCTGGCCCTCAAGGCCCCGCCACCAGACAATTTTTTTTGATAGAAAAAAAACAGCAATTCGAACACAGTTCTAATCGCTGCCAATTCCATACCGTGGCGGTACAGGCTTTAGCAGCCCGCCAGGCCGACCCACCCATGGCGTCGGCCGGGCGGGGCACTGTTTCAATATGTCAAAAGCAAAGGACCGATGTTAACACGGAGCACCATTGGTGGTTGCAAACAGCAACCTCCACTGTGGTGTGCACCATGAAGGGGTTAAATGAATAAAAGAACTAAACCCCAAAATACTGTAGAATGAGCAAGCCCATATACACAACGTTAAGGGGAGGCGGACCAGAGCGAACTAGTCCCGCATTCATTCAAATATTCACAACAGCACACCAGCCCTAGCTTAGCCCATTTACCAAAAAGGGTAAACAAAGCCCCCCCCGCATTCTCCCACAATAGACACCGATTGACCGTCAGCATGAAATGGTTGAGAGGAGAGAAAGCTGTAGCATAGACAGACCTTCTCATAGCAGAGTGACGGAACAAAACAGTAGCCCACTACACTACTATAGCCTAGCGTGAGGCGATGTGGGACCCAGATCAACAACCGCCTGCGCACAAACACGCAACATGTTTACAATGTCGGCTGGACCCATAGCCCCACTACCCGACGCCAATGTGGATAGGAACTAGCCAGCTGAGCCATAACCCGCCGTTAAGTCCCATCCTGCAGTAGTATAGCTCTACTGCTACACCGCCGAGCTCACGCATCGGCTCCCAGATGGGGACACCGTTCAACAGACCCCGCCGGAACACAAAGGTAACGTACCTGGCTAGGCTACCTAGCCACGGCCTACCCTGTTGTCAACCCATTTACCCGTAAAAAGGTAAATAGGACTCAGCAAAACCCCCACTACCGACTGACCTTCATTGATGAACCGGGCAAGAGGAGGGAGAAGTGACAACATCTCACGGCGGAGACATTAGAACAGCGTAGCAGTAGTGTTTAGCATGTAGCATTAGTATTAGCATGTAGCTAGCATTAGTTGTTTAACAGCACGCCCAGGACCGTTTGGAACCCGTTCACTGCAGTGACCGTTCACCAAACCATCCCGCCCCTGGCGCCGACACACAACATGGTTGTGTAACAAACAACCCAGCATTACTAACACTAATACCCGTGCCTGATGACACAGGGCTCACCGTTGTACAAGCTGGCCTGATAGCCAAACCATGTACGCTGCCCCTCGATCTGCTGTCGTCAGATGAGGAAACATCAACATAGGCCCGTCGTGTCGCTGAAACATGCTTCGAAGATGCCAGGGGCACGCAACCTCCGGTAAGCTTTCAACATTACGCAATTCCTCCAATCTTTTTCATACTACTAGTTACATAAGGTGCACTGCATCCAATATGATGGAACGAAAATAGAGGAAGCGTGTGTTGGTGACCATGGTCATGGTCTTATAGGCTACGCCTCCATAGAGGCGGGACCCGGTCAGGTGTGGGTGTACAAGTTGTTTTCGTGATGGAGTACAATAGGTACAGGAGATAAGGGGTATCTCGATAGGCTTATAGAGCGGGACGCGATAAGCCAAGTACGAATATATAACTTTACGAGAGCAGGGGAGAGGAGCAACCAAAAACCAGTTGAGAGAGTTTATATGACCTAGTTACAATATGGCAACCGGTTGGATACAGAGAATATGTCTCGGTCGATCGTGGTCCCGTTTCACTAAGGAGCTGTTATCCCATCACTAAGGAGCTCTTATCCCATCAGGGCTACAGGGCATCAGACCTTCTCCTTAGGTAACCCGTCAGGTCTAAGAAGATGCTGACTGGGGTCCTTCACCACCAGAGGGCCTGGTCCTGCCTGAAGACAAACCACACATGATCAGATTAGTGTCACACTTTGAGATTAATACCAAATAATAAACTCATCCACTGGTGTGGTAGTTCCGGGCGAGACGCCCTTCCTCAGTGTGCATTCTGACAATTCAACAATCAAAAGACAACAGGAGGCGGCCAACAACTCCAAGCACAGAGTCTCATGATGTAGGTTACAACAATATAAATGATAAACAATAAATAAATATCCAACATGCCTCCCTTTGGAGAAGGATTCTGTCCCTGTTACCATCTATGTGGCATCTTGGCCTCAATGCTCATGTAATGTACTTCACGGTCTCAACTCTCATGTAATGTACTTCACTGTCTTGACTCTCATGTAATGTACTTCACTGTCTCAACTCTCATGTAATGTACTTCACCGTCTCAACTCTCATGTAATGTACTTCACCGTCTCAACTCTCATGTCTCATGTAATGTACTTCACTGTCTCGACTCTCATGTAATGTACTTCACTGTCTCGACTCTCATGTAATGTACTTCACTGTCTTGACTCTCATGTAATGTACTTCACTGATAAACAAGAATACCCTGAAGACTCTGGCAGGAGCACTCATTCAAGGGTACTACGACTATGCGTGCACCTCATGGTACCAAAGCACCTCAAAGGCGCTTAAAACAAAATTACAAACATCACAAAACAAACTGGTCAGACTACTACTTGACCTGAACCCCAGAACCCACCTCACCCCTGCCCACTTTGACAACCTAGGATGGCTTAGAGTAGACGACAGAGTACAGCAACTTGCAATGGGCCTGGGCCCTCATTCATCAACGTGACGTAGAAAATGTTCTATTTCCATACTTAAGCACAGATTTTAGAATGTGTGCACGCACAAAAAAAACGGGATTAATCACACGTGCGTACACAGGTCCTACTCACACCTGTCATGATAAATATGACACCAGAACCGCCCCGATTAACCATATACGGTAATGGACCACCCCCATGAAATGTGGAAAAGTGGACTAAGCCGAGGGTGTTGTACGCTGTCGGATATTATATCTATTAACTTCCTAAAAGACCATTGCTGCCTGGACACCGCAAACACTAATAAAGACCATTAACCACTGTTTTGCCGTTGCCCGTTAGTGTCATTAATGCATGCTGGAATAAGAATGCCTTTCTTAATTTATTTTTAATATTAATAATTATTATAATACAATAAAAGACAGCTCCGTCTTTTAATACACATATTGTACAGTAACGTCAAATAAATACTACAGTCCCCGCTGAAATAAAGGTTCTGCACGCACATACCAGCAGTGATCTACAGCATAAAAGATAGCCACTTTATAATACTATTCTGAGTAGATAATTCATCTGTAGCGCAACAGAGTCACGGATCTGGTCTGGGTAGCATTATGTCGGGAAAATCGTTATGAAATAAACAAAAGTGAATTAAAGAATTTAAAAACAAAGTTTAGCATATTAAATCGTTTTATAAGCTTTCTGAGTAGATAATTCATCTGTATCGCAACAGAGTCACGGATCTGGTCGGGGCAGGTAGCATTATGTCGGGAAAATCCTTATGAAATAAACAAAAGTGAATTAAAGAATTTAAAACGAAGTTTAGCATATTAAATCGTTTTATAAGCTTATAGCTTTTTTCGTGCTGATTTGAGAAGGGTCCAGCTGCAGAGCCGGAGAGCAACTCTCAGGGCCAAGATAGCACTTATACTATTTTGAGAGAGACAGCAGAGAGACAGACAGCAGAGAGACAGACAGACAGACAGACACTGTTCCACAGTGTGTGTGTGTGTGTGTGTGTGTGTGTGTGTGTGCGTGTGACTACTAGTCTAATAGTAGAGACTCAGCCCCCCCCCCCCCTCTGGACCACCTCCTAGTAGAGACTTCTCTAGGAAGAAGACGAAGATGAGGATTAAGGCGAGACACTGCAGGTGAATAGGCAAATATACTTTTTATGTTGATTTTGAGATTGTTATATTTTGCTTCCTAAACATGTCTTCTATGAAACTAGTGACAATAAAACGTCAATAACACACATTTAGTTGTTTATTTTACTTCATTTTGCCTTATTGCATCCATAAATGTCCACATATTTAATGGGGAAGTGCCTCATTTGCATATATAAACATAAATTTCAGAAAACGTGTCTCTACTAGGAGGTGGTCCAGAGGGGGGGGGTCTCTACTGGGAGGTGGTCCAGAGGGGGGGGGGGGGGGGTCTCTACTAGGAGACTAGTGGTCACACACACACACTGTGGAACAGTGTCTATCTGTCTGTCTGTCTCTCTGCTGTCTGTCTCTCCGGCTCTGCAGCTGGACCTTCTCAAATAAGCACGGAAAAGCTTTTAAGCTTATAGCTCCAATTTGGGTCCCAAATTGCGGTACAAATGAAGGAGGTGTCTCGGGTAGTGGACTCTAGTTAATATTATGTTCTCTCTGCAATTAGACTGCCCCTCATTCATTCATTCATCCCTATCTGATGCCATCTCTGAAAACAGTTCCTGCGAGCGCAGTCAGTGCACCCGATAACGCTATATATATAAACCTGCATTCATTCGGAGAGAAAGACCTATTCCACATGCTATTTAGGGTTTGACAATAATTACACTAATATCGCTATTTCACAATGAACTATAATGAATTACGGGGGTCATACAGAACACGTCAGTCAAGCTTATTTCCGCGTTGAAACTAATGCATGCAACTGATCTATGCCGTCCGTCTGCAGTCCCCATATTCTACCACAGGGCGTCAGCTAAGCATGGTCCGACCTGTGCTTAAATATATGCACAAAGTCAAGCACAAGTTCAAATAGATAAATCCCACACTTTGCTTAGAAATGATCGTACGCACGGCTTAAGCACATATCTGTGCGTACGTCAAGTTGATAAATGAGGGCCCTGGTCTACAAGATACACTATACGACCGGGGTACCCATGTACATGTCAAAATACTTACCAAAGGTCAGTGAATACCACAACCACTACACCAGAGGAAGCTCAACAAATCATGTAAAACCCAGATTCGGCTCAAACAAGGGACTAAACACGTTTCGCAATTATGCCACAACAATGTGGAACGCCCTACCCAAAGCTGTAAAGGAATGTGAATCACTACCCACATTCAAAACCGCTCTTAAAGAGCACCTACGGGAGGCTGCAATTCGAAACTGGCCACCGTAAATGCCCAAAACCCCCACCACCTCCTAATAGACAGTCTCCTCCCCACCGCATGTATATATTCCCTCCCCGCCGTATGTATATTTCTCTCCCACCCACCCACCCCCTCCTAATGTACAGTCCCCTCCCCATCATATATACTCTGTCAGGATCTAGGGGTAACAGTACTGTATATTTGAATACAGTTTATGTCACAAATGTATCAGTACTAAATACCTATGTCCCTATGCCATAAATGTCATGTATGTTGTGTATGTCATAAATGTCTATATGAATTGAAAATGGGGGACCCTGATGGAAACAAGACAAACGTCTTTCTCAGGTCTGCATCCCCTTAACAATTGTATGTATTGAGCCGTACTGTATTTATTGTACCCATTCTGCAATCTGTTAAATAAAGTTTTCATTCATTCATTCATTCACTGTCTCAACTCTCATGTAATGTACTTCACTGTCTCGTCTCTCATGTAATGTACTTCACTGTCTCGACTCTCGTGTAATGTACTTTTTGAGATTGTTATATTTTGCTTCCTAAACATGTCTTCTATGAAACTAGTGACAATAAAACGTCAATAACACACATTTAGTTGTTTATTTTACTTCATTTTGCCTTATTGCATCCATAAATGTCCACATATTTAATGGGGAAGTGCCTCATTTGCATATATAAACATAAATTTCAGAAAACGTGTCTCTACTAGGAGGTGGTCCAGAGGGGGGGGGTCTCTACTGGGAGGTGGTCCAGAGGGGGGGGGGGGGGGTCTCTACTAGGAGACTAGTGGTCACACACACACACTGTGGAACAGTGTCTATCTGTCTGTCTGTCTCTCTGCTGTCTGTCTCTCCGGCTCTGCAGCTGGACCTTCTCAAATAAGCACGGAAAAGCTTTTAAGCTTATAGCTCCAATTTGGGTCCCAAATTGCGGTACAAATGAAGGAGGTGTCTCGGGTAGTGGACTCTAGTTAATATTATGTTCTCTCTGCAATTAGACTGCCCCTCATTCATTCATTCATCCCTATCTGATGCCATCTCTGAAAACAGTTCCTGCGAGCGCAGTCAGTGCACCCGATAACGCTATATATATAAACCTGCATTCATTCGGAGAGAAAGACCTATTCCACATGCTATTTAGGGTTTGACAATAATTACACTAATATCGCTATTTCACAATGAACTATAATGAATTACGGGGGTCATACAGAACACGTCAGTCAAGCTTATTTCCGCGTTGAAACTAATGCATGCAACTGATCTATGCCGTCCGTCTGCAGTCCCCATATTCTACCACAGGGCGTCAGCTAAGCATGGTCCGACCTGTGCTTAAATATATGCACAAAGTCAAGCACAAGTTCAAATAGATAAATCCCACACTTTGCTTAGAAATGATCGTACGCACGGCTTAAGCACATATCTGTGCGTACGTCAAGTTGATAAATGAGGGCCCTGGTCTACAAGATACACTATACGACCGGGGTACCCATGTACATGTCAAAATACTTACCAAAGGTCAGTGAATACCACAACCACTACACCAGAGGAAGCTCAACAAATCATGTAAAACCCAGATTCGGCTCAAACAAGGGACTAAACACGTTTCGCAATTATGCCACAACAATGTGGAACGCCCTACCCAAAGCTGTAAAGGAATGTGAATCACTACCCACATTCAAAACCGCTCTTAAAGAGCACCTACGGGAGGCTGCAATTCGAAACTGGCCACCGTAAATGCCCAAAACCCCCACCACCTCCTAATAGACAGTCTCCTCCCCACCGCATGTATATATTCCCTCCCCGCCGTATGTATATTTCTCTCCCACCCACCCACCCCCTCCTAATGTACAGTCCCCTCCCCATCATATATACTCTGTCAGGATCTAGGGGTAACAGTACTGTATATTTGAATACAGTTTATGTCACAAATGTATCAGTACTAAATACCTATGTCCCTATGCCATAAATGTCATGTATGTTGTGTATGTCATAAATGTCTATATGAATTGAAAATGGGGGACCCTGATGGAAACAAGACAAACGTCTTTCTCAGGTCTGCATCCCCTTAACAATTGTATGTATTGAGCCGTACTGTATTTATTGTACCCATTCTGCAATCTGTTAAATAAAGTTTTCATTCATTCATTCATTCACTGTCTCAACTCTCATGTAATGTACTTCACTGTCTCGTCTCTCATGTAATGTACTTCACTGTCTCGACTCTCGTGTAATGTACTTCACCGTCTCGACTCTCATGAAATGTACTTCACTGTCTCAACTCTCATGTCATTGATTGATTGAAAAGTTTATTAACAGATTGCAGAATGGGTACAGTGAGTACAGTACAGCTCAATACATACAATTGTTAAGGGGATGCAGACCAGAGAAAGACTTTCGTCTTGTTTACATCAGGGTCCCCCATTTTCAATTCATCATACCATTTTCAATTCATGTACTTCACTGTCTCGACTCATGTCATGTACTTCACTGTCTCAACTCTCATGTAATGTACTTCACTGTCTCAACTCTCATGTAATGTACTTCACTGTCTCAACTCTCATGTACTTCACCGTCTCGACTCTCATGTCATGTACTTCACTGTCTCAACTCTCATGTAATGTACTTCACTGTCTCAACTCTCATGTAATGTACTTCACTGTCTCAACTCTCATGTAATGTACTTCACTGTCTCAACTCTCATGTACTTCACTGTCTCGACTCATGTAATGTACTTCACTGTCTCAACTCTCATGTAATGTACTTCACTGTCTCAACTCTCATGTACTTCACTGTCTCGACTCTCATGTCATGTACTTAACTGTCTCAATGCCCATTGTTCCTTTAACTTTAACTAAAAAGCAGGTGAATGTATACTGTAACAGACCGTTATATTATAGCTATAGGAAATAGATTTAACTACACACATTTGTTTAAGAATAATCATAAAAATAAATAATACATCCACAGAGCTTTTAGAAATATGTGGAATAAAAATATTGCTTTCCCCCACCAAAATAGTTTTTATTTATCATTAAAAAGAAATGTGCAGTTCCAAAATGAACGTTTTTGTTTACATGTTGCATGCTTATATCCCCTCCCTACTTCCCATTTCCCCACATGGAATGCACCCGATTGATGATAATTGACTGCTGATGATAATAGTGGTGCTCTCTAGTGCGACATCTAGTGGCTGAATGTTATCTATAGCAACTTTAAAACAACGTATTGCAAATTAATTGATATCGAAATTGCAATTAAATGAAAGAAAAAGTCTAAATAAACAACATGTGGTATTTTGTAAATATTGTGCAGCCGTATGAGAGGCAAGATGAGAAGATTAAAAAATCACAAAGTTAATAACAGCAAATAGCAGAACACTAGTTATGAAACAACAGAAATTACAAAAAGGAAGGAGTTTCTCAGCAGGCCATACGGGTTCACAAACCAAAGATTAGTGCCTCAAGGATTGTAGATGTAAAGAAAAAGGAAACAGGCTTTTGTCCCTATATGTCCTTAAACCATATTGAACTTTATTTATTTATCTATTTATTTATTTATTTGTCAGGGACAATGCAAAAGAAAATATTTCTCCGCGGACATAATGCACAGCAAATTAGCAGGTATCTCCACTCATGGAACGGTATGTCCATATCAATACTAGTCTTTGAATGCTACGCAAAGTGGGTGACATGTCGTTGGCAACATTTGGAAATGCACAAACACAAACCACTGTTTTTATCTTTTAGATAACAAACTTTTCGCATAACGTTAAAGTGTACTATCCATGCTCCACAGCTTCCAACTTCCTGCAACAACTCACGCCTCGCAGGATTTCAGAGCGAGATTTCATTCAAAGCCAATTTCTGTTTCATTGGCACAACCAGGCACTTTTGGTGGACATATTTGGTGGTAACCAAATAAATAAAAGTAAAATAAAAATAAATCAAGCACCCTCAAAACAAAAACAAAAAAGTAAAATGAGAACATAGTCGATAGTGACATTCTTTACATGATCATACAATAATTACATCACATTACAGTAATTTTACATCTGGAATATGTAATGTACTGGTGTGTGTGTGTGCATGCGTGTGTTCATAAGATACCTTAGTGCTGATAATGTAGTTGATTCCTTTCACCATGGGCTCCATACCAATAGCCTGTTTGAGCTCTTCAGACAGGACTGCATGGTCTACTGGAAGACCTGTTACAAACCTGTACAAGCAGGAAGGAGACTGTCTCACTGCCATGTCACATGTGTTCGTGTTCTGCAATTAAAGGAACTGGCTGCTCCTTTAATTACAGAGAACTCCAACAGATCCCTAAATATTGAGATTCTCCCCTCTGTTGCAGAGTTTAAAACCTTGATCTCCAACCTTTGTCAATCAAGTTGTACGTGTTATTATTGATTTGTTATCCTTGCTCTTTGCCTCGTCTTGTTATTGTCTTATTGTTAGTGTTAGTGTCTTATTGTTATGATTTTATATGCCATGTGATTTTATATGCTTTTCTTTGCTTATTTCTGTATGTACACTCGATGTGACTGTAAATAAAGGAAACCTTTCGAGTAAAAAAATTAAAAATAAATAAATACTATAGGAAACGTGTGTAGATTCAGACGTGTCTATTTTAAACATAGAAACAGTGTTCTATAAATGTTGTAGTAGGTTGTGGAAATGTCAACTCACTGTCCTCCGTTGGTTTCTGGGGGGAAGACGTGACACACCGCCTGGATGAACTCAGCGACATGTTGCTGCAGAGTGTAGACCACAGCGTTAGGCCCTGCGTCAAAGGTGTACGCCACCTGGGGGGGAAGCCGAGAAATAACACTTATCATCATACAGGAAGTCGTCTCTGAATTGATCGTCTTTTTCACAAAAGGTAAATTAATTCAAGTCTAAATCAAGTCAAGTCAAGTGTTCCTTTATTAAACCCCTTGGGGGAAATGCAGATGTCACAGCAGAGGGGGGGGGGGGGGGGGGTACAGGCAGGGAAAACATAATAGAAAATAATAATAATAATAATAATAATAGAGTAGAAATACTCAGGTTTTTTATTTGATTTGATTTTTATTTGTCTCGAACATAGAAAAAAACAAAAAGGTAAATAGTCAAAGACTATTTCCATACAATAAGTGTTCGAGAAGGAACAGGGGGAAGTAAAACAACTTATCAAGCCCTGCCCCTTCCTTACAATATTTGACATTATAATTTAATAAAAATAAAAATATAACAAATAAAAAAAAAAAAAAAAGTACAGTTTTTTATATATCCAAATATCCAAATGAGAAAGAATAATAGGCAGTCACATTACTGCTCAAGCTCCTCTCTCTTATATGTGTCCATACGTGCTTGTTTATAGCTACCTTTAAATTTATTGATATTTTTGCTTAATTTTATATTCGCATCCAGACCATTCCAGAGTGATACCCCACAAACTGCAATGCACATACTTTTAAGAGTTGTACGTACCGTAGGTTGCTTTAAAGCTAATGTCCCTCTAAAATTATAAACACTCTCTCTAGCCGTGAACATTTTTTGAATGTTGCTTGGTAATTTGTTTTTTATTGCCAGAAACATAATTTGTGCAGATTTGAATTTGATTAAGTCCATGAATTTTAATGTTTGACTCCTTACAAACAGACTATTTGTGTGATCTAAATATCTACCATGATGTACTATCCGTATGGCTCTTTTTTGCAGTGTGCATATCTTTTGTAAGTTGCTTTTATAAGTATTTCCCCAGATTTCAACACAGGTTAAACGTCTATAGAGAACAACTACCTCACACACTACTTTCACAACCATCCCACAGGTTTCACATCTTTATTACACCATCAGAAGAGGTGCTAGTCGACCCACAGCTGCTACACGCTGGAAGAACTCTAAAGAACTAAAAAGAATACATATAGAGAAGTACCCGAGCCACAGCCTGAAACCTATTGACTGTAAAAGAGGGCTACACCGCCTTGAGGAACAAATACCGGGAAATACTGCATAAACAAATAGGTCAAGGGAGCAGCTGAGTCCTGTAGCAAGACATAAAGGTCCTGTAGCAAGACATTTTAATAAAGGTCCTGTAGCAAGACATTTGAATAAAGGTCCTGTAGCAAGACATTTGAATAAAGGTCCTGTAGCAAGACATTTTAATAAAGGTCCTGTAGCAAGACATTTTAATAAAAGTCCTGTAGCAAGACATTTGAATAAAGGTCCTGTAGCAAGACATTTGAATAAAGGTCCTGTAGCAAGACATTTGAATAAAGGTCCTGTAGCAAGGCATTTGAATAAAGGTCCTGTAGCAAGACATTTGAATAAAGGTCCTGTAGCAAGGCATTTGAATAAAGGTCCTGTAGCAAGGCATTTGAATAAAGGTCCTGTAGCAAGGCATTTTAATAAAGGTCCTGTAGCAAGACATTTTAATAAAGGTCCTGTAGCAAGGCATTTGAATCAAAGTCCGTTAGTGAGGCATTTTAAGGAGGCCAAATGTAGGAGCCAAGCCAGTAGACTTCATGTAGTATTGTTGTTGTGTTTGATTTTTACATCTCTGTAAATAAGCTATTTCTATTTTCTTGTAGTACTGCCTTCATCCTGAAATGTGATCCGTTAGTCAAGTGCGCCTCCTAGTGTCAATGTGCAGTGCTGTGCAGTAATCATTCATCTCTTGTTGAACTTGCTGGAAGGAGGTCACTATTATCTGTTTGGTGTGATATAGGTTTTTGACCGTACGTCAGTAAGAAAATAAGAAATAACTCAGGTTGTGGACTAAGGTTGACGTTTGGACAATAAATGATGAATTGCTTTGTGTGGACCATCTTCAGTACACTTACAAAATTGCTATTCCTGCCTCCTCTGTATATGCGAGTAGTCTGGCCAACTCTCTCACTGATGCATAAACACATATTTGATGACAAGTTGGTTGACAAGTGGATACGAGTCGTTAAAAGCACTAAACTAAAGTAGCAACCTAAGGCTACATTCAGACAGTAGGCAGACTTTCATAACAGCATAAATTCAGAGCAGCATAAATCACATGGAATCTGATCTTTTCTATTCTGATTTGGGCCCCTTTCATAATGTGGTCCTAAATCAGATACAGGTCTGATTTGTTTTAATTAGCTGGCCTCCACTGCATTCAACTTATAAATTAAATCATAACCTGTGACTTCAGTGCGCATGCGGGTCAGTTCAGGAGTGTGACCAGTTCACACTGGAATCTGGTATTGGATACATCTAAAAAAATATATATAATAATAATAATAATAATCTGAACAGCCAAACAAAGAAAAAAATGTATCTGAATAAATCAGAATTGACCACTAAAGCTTGCAGTGTGAACACAGCCCATGTGAGGCGAGACCGTCTGTCTGGACCTACTCTGAGGTTGGGTCCACCCCTAAGGGCTTGCAGTGTGAACGTAGCCTAAGTGGCATATTGAAGAATCTACCACAACACCAACCACCCTGTCACTGCTTTCTTCTTTACTGGTAATGAGTATTACTCCTGGGGTACGAGGAGGTGATGTTAATGAGAGTATTACTCCTTGGGTACGAGGAGGTGATGTTAATGAGTATTACTCCTTGGGTACGAGGAGGTGATGTTAGAGTATTACTCCTTGGGTACGAGGAGGTGATGTTAATGAGTATTACTCCTTGGGTACGAGGAGGTGATGTTAGAGTATTACTCCTGGGGTACGAGGAGGTGATGTTAATGAGTATTACTCCTGGGGTACAAGGAGGTGATGTTAGAGTATTACTCCTGGGGTACGAGGAGGTGATGTTAATGAGTATTACTCCTTGGGTACGAGGAGGTTATGTTAATGAGAGTATTACTCCTTGGGTACGAGGAGGTGATGTTAATGAAAGTATTACTCCTGGGGTACGAGGAGGTGATGTTAATGAGTATTACTCCTTGGGTACGAGGAGGTGATGTTAATGAGAGTATTACTCCTGGGGTACGAGGAGGTGATGTTAATGAGAGTATTACTCCTGGGGTACAAGGAGGTGATGTTAATGAGAGTATTACTCCTGGGGTACAAGGAGGTGATGTTAATGAGAGTATTACTCCTGGGGTACAAGGGGGTGATGTTAATGAGAGTATTACTCCTGGGGTACAAGGAGGTTATGTTAATGAGTGTATTACTCCTGGGGTGTGATGTTAATGAAAGTATTACTCCTGGGGTGTGATGCTAATGAAAGTATTACTCCTGGGGTGTGATGTTAATGCCCTGAGGAAAAGATTTTTAAAAGTCTGCACCCTAAGGGCTTGTGTCCATAGCGGAAGTTTTTTTCAAGGTGGACCGCTTTGAAAAGCAAAAAGAAAATTGCTCAGAGCGTTTTCCTGAGTCTCGCGACTGCTGCGGCTCCCCCACTTGCTCGATGTTGATTGGTCGGTCGGAAAAAGTTACCTTGATGAGCGTGCTCCTTTCCAAAAGTTGAACTAGTGGCGCTGGGAGCGCTCCGCCCAAAAATGCTGCCGCCGAGAGCGCTAAAACGCGAGGCGCGGCGCTGGGAAAAGGAGCGCGCCTGTCGCGTCTGTAGCATAGAAATGAATGACAGAAAGGAGCTGACAACTCATAAAACGTCCGCTGTGGACACAAGCCCTAATGGGGTGAATGAGGAGTTCAATGTTAATCATTTTTTATAATCTCTATAGTTTGAGCTTTTATTGTTTTGTTTTTATGTTTTGTATAGATATTTTACTGGCTGATGCCTCTGTCGTGGATGTATAATGTGGACATTTCATTGGTGAGTCTAGGAATGTAAGCTGTTCTGATTGGTCTGTCGTCTTGATAAGGTGAGTATTTAAGCTAAGTATTTAGGTTGTCATGTAACCCTGATGAAGACATGTTGCTGAAACGCCTTGGTTTTAATTATATGAATAAAGAGCATTACTTTTAGAACATTGGCCGCCAAAGCATTGCTGAATTCTTCTCCCCCAACTGTGATACTTCGAAAGGGGTTCTTCTGACAAGTGGTCCATGCTAAAAAGAAGAGGTAAATACTACAGACGCGTGTCTTTAAACCCTCGCTCACCCTCGTCTCTCCGTAGTGCCGATTGTACCGGTGCACCAGGCCGATGACCTGACGAGACACGTTACTGAGGTAGAAGATGGGGGGGTAGGTGTCCAGGCAGGTAGCGTGGAACTGGTTACTGTCCTTCATGGTGAGTTCAGCGAAGGTAACAAAGTCCCTCCTGTGTACCGCATCAATCATCTCCTCCATCCTGCCCGGGACCACAGAGTCTGCTCGGTGCTAAAAGCAGAGAGAGAACAGGATGATAACAATGGATTTACTTAGAAGACTTTGCTGTTGATCATTGTGATGGCATCAAGACCAATGACCAGTTTAGTTGGATGCGCTCTCTCTCTCTCGTCACATCATGTTGGTAAATAAAGGAGGACTATCGGTGGTGACTTACCTTCAGTAGACGGCTTGTTTTCACGCTGGTCTGCATGCCGGAGGTGCTGCCCACTGATTTACGCTCAGCACTGGCCTGCAGCACATCAAGAAAACAACATTTCAGCCTAATTGAAACTCAGATAATTGTCTGTTCTGCTTCATGTTGTTTGTTTGGTGTGTGTTTTAATGATGTCCCTTACCTCTGTGATGTATGTATCGTCTGTGTCCAACAGTCTTATCTGGATTGTTCTTTTGGATTTTCTTTTTAATTTAATACAAATTTCAAATGTTTTTGTCCCCTTTCCCTGTTACCCTTCGAGAGGTCCTTTTGTCCTCTCACCAGGTCCTTTTGTCCTCTCACCAGGCCGTCATTGTAAATAAGAATGTGTTCTTCTTAATTGACCTGCCTGATTAAATAAAGGTTAAATTAAATTAAATAAACGCACAACCTACCACTAGCACCAGGACTCTGAGCTCAGGCCAGTGACTCTCTGGCTCCACCTGCTGGGCCAGACTGTCCTTGCCGTCCTCCCGCTGACCCATGTTCCACTGGACGAACCCTCCATACATGCTCCTGCAGGCGCTGCCTGATCCCTGCCTAGCCACGGCAGACAGCTCCCCCTCCACCCCGAAGGCCTGCGCCAGTGTGTACACTGAGACAGCATGAAGGGTGCGGAGAGACATTGTGGGATAAATCATTCAGTAGTAGAGAATTCCAGTTTCACAGCAGTTTATTATGACCAATAGGGTACAGAGCCTCATCTGCACCTTCGTGTCTACTGTTTACTTTATCCATAGTTTATATTCAGAATAATTTTTTTATTGCCCATATTTATTGTAACGTATTATGACCGATATTATTCAGACCCTTACATGCACCTTTGTGTATACTGTTAATTTTCTCATATTCTATTCAGATTCAACTTTATTGCCTATATTTATTGTCTTTCTATTACCCTGCCCATACCTGTACCTCCCCCTCTTATCTTATTTTATTTCATTTCATCAAATGACCACAGAGTCTTATCATATTTTATTTGTATATCTTATCATCAAGACACGGAGAGACCACATTTTAGAAGCCCTTGATTATCGGGGATTCTGGACCCATTGTGGGATGGGTCATTCAAATTTAAACTGGATTAATTGCCCAACCCTAACACACACTCACACTCACCTAGACAGGCGTAGCCAGCAGCGGAGGAGGCCAGGCCAGCAGCGGTGGGGAAGTTGTTGACGGAGCAGATGTGGACCTTGTGAGACAAACCGGCCACGCCTACGCCAGGTTGTACATCACTGTGTCTCTTCCTCGCCAGGCGACGGACTGAGGCGGCAACCAATCACAGACAACAAGGAAGCACAGCACCAGAGGATCAACAGGAATCAATGATACTATATAGTTCATTTGAAATGATGCACAGTTCCATAAAAGAAACAAAACAAGTATTTCATGATCAAAGCGCCTCTCAAAGCTGTTGTTTACATAATGCACTCTGGTTGGATGCTAAACTTATTTCCGTTGTACTGCACTTGTGCTGTATAATGACAATAATTTTTTTTAATGTAATCGAACCTAATCTAATTAGCACATTCCATGAGTGAAAAGGAGCAGGGAGAAGAAAATCTTATTTAGCCTGCTCCTTACTCAAAACAATAAATAAACAATAGAAATAGATAGTTTGTCAATTACAAGTATTTAACAACTAATACCGTACTTAGAAATAAAATTGTCAGAAACCTGTTGCCCCTCAATTTCATAAAGTCTAATTGTTTTTTCTTTATAGATTTTCTTGAACTGAAAGATATTTGTACAACTCTTTAAATCATTCAGTAGATAATTCCAGTTTCACGCCACAGACTATATTATGACCAATAGGGTACAGACCCTCATCTGTACCTTTGTCTACGGTTTACTTGATCCAGTTTATATTCAGATTCCATTTTTTATTGCCCATATTTATTGTAACGTATATTATGACCGATAGGATATTCAGCCCTCACACATGCACCTTTGTGTATACTGTTAATTTTCTCATATTCTATTCAGATTCAACTTTATTGCCTATATTTATTGTCTTTCTATTACCCTGCCCATACCCGTACCTTCCCTCACCCCTCTTAACTTATTTTATTTTATTTCATCATATCATATCATATCTATTTGATCTTATTTTGTCATATTTTTTTGTATATCTTATCACATCATATAATATCTTATCATATCTTAGTGGGAGTATGGAGTGTATTCTACTCTCAATCTTGTTTTGTTTTTTGCTACTGTGTATTTATCAGGATCACAAAGACTCACTCTCTCTCAGACAGGACTGCAGCCTGGGCTGGGTGATGTCCTCCTCTTTACCGTTGAGCCAAATACGATCCTCATGGAATAATCTGCTACATGCAACTGTTGTGGTCGTTTTCAGCTACAAGAGGGAAAGAAATGTGGCAAATCTGTGGCAAACCAGTAGCAACTAGCAGAAATATCACTTGTTCTTTAAAAGGTGCTATAGATAACATTGTATGTAGAGTAATAATTATTATATATTTTTTTATAATAATAGTACATCCACAGAGCTTTTAGAAAGATGCAGAATAAAAGTATTCCTTTTCCCTTTAAAAAAAATATTGATTAATGAATCTATCATTTAAAAAAATGTGCGGGTCCAAAATTAATGTTGTTGTTTACATGCATGTATCCCCTCCCTACTTTCCATTGCCCCACGTGGAATGCACCTGATTGGATAAATGACATGCTGGTGCTCCTGTGCGACATCTAGTGGCTGAATGTTATCTATAGCACCTTTAAGGAGTTTTAAGAATCAAGAGGTTTAATTGTCACATTATACCAGGGCATACAGTGAAATGCGGGTGGTCATGCCTGCATCGATTGTGCAATAATACAATAATAAAATTGTCATTGAAAAAAAAAACAGGTAAGACATAAGATGTGCATGGTAAAAATAGACATGCTACATTCCTGAGAGGGCACTGGTTCCTATGTTTGCCTTCTAAATAAAAGCACAGACATTATACTTTTTATGTGAAATGTTAAACTGTTTAGCTGTGTAGCACTGAAGGTACCAACATAAAAAGTTTGAACATTTAGCTATTGGTGAATAAGATGTTTATATACAATGGTTTACTTGATTTGTTTTAATGTGGTCTGCACTATAGGTGCTTAGCTGCAATTAAACCCCTGTTGAAGTTGTATTATTATGTAGCTCAGGTGCAATGGGCTTCACCACCAGTATGTACACGTTTTGCTAGATTTGATGACTGAATACTAAGTTCTACTACCAAAGTCTAGCCCTTGTACGGAATTGCATGATTGATTATCTTAATTCATCAGACACTCAAAATGATATGAAACCAATGCATGTTAACAGACTATGAAGCAAGTCTAATATCTACCTTGGCCATGGAGGACTTCCTATTACAACCATTTACTTGGGTTTTAATGACAATGGTCATTAGCAACAAGTATGTTGCTACTATTTTATTTCACAAGATGGGATGTAAACACATCTATCTTGATAGCTGCCATGTTAGTGGTGCAGTCGGTCCTCATACCTGGTCTTGATGCAGTGTGACACTCAGAGATGAATTGATGGGTAGAATCAACTCCTCATCTCGCTTCCCCCCTTAGAAATAATAAAACATGTAAAATAAACCAGATGTACATCTCAAAACAAACTGGTCAGACTACTGCTTGACCTTACTCCTAGAACCCACCTCACCACTGCCCACTTTGACAACCTAGGATGGCTTAGAGTAGACGACAGAGTACAGCAACTTGCAATGGGCCTGGTCTACAAGATACACTACACGACCAAGGTACCCATGTACATGTCAAAATACTTCCCAAAGGTCAGTGAATACCACGATCACAACACCAGAGGGAGCTCCACAAATCATGTTAAACCCAGATTCGGCTCAAACAAGGGACTTAACACGTTTCGCAATTATGCCACATCAATGTGGAACGCCCTACCCAAAGCTGTAAAGGAATGTGAATCACTACCCACTTTCAAAAACACTCAAAGAACACCTACGGGAGACTGCAATTCGAAACTGGCCCCTGTAAATGTCCTAAACCAACCCAATGTACAGTAAATGACCAAGTATGGTGTTGTCAATATTCCAATGTACAGTTTTGCTTGTACAGTTGTACAGTGTCCCCCCCACCCCCACCCAACCACCTCCAATGTACAGTTTCTACGTCAAATGTATATACTCTCTTTTCTGGACTCTTTTTGTATCACAAACAGTACTGTATTTGCAAATCTGATATGTCATAAATGTATAGATGTAGCAGTACTGTCTATCTGTATGTCGTGTATATGATGAATTGAAAATGGGGGACCCTGATGTAAACAAGACGAAAGTCTTTCTCTGGTCTGCATCCCCTTAACAATTGTATGTATTGAGCTGTACTGTACCCATTCTGCAATCTGTTAATAAAGTTTTCAATCAATCAATCAATGTAGATATAGAGGCCGCTATCTGTACATATCCCTTACTAGTTACACTGCTGGCCAGTATGACTTACTACCAGTGTATTTATACCTGTATCACTGTACATTGATACTACAACTTTGTACATACATCTGATTAGCACTATTACTCAGTAGAGCTCATTTATATATTGTATATCCAATCTAATCATCAGTGTTCACCTGGACATTGTATATTACTTTACTGTTACATTTGCACTGGTTGGATGCCAAATCTTTTTTCGTTGTAAAACGTGTGCTTTATAATGACAACACATTTTAATCTAATATAATCTATTGTAATATAATATAATATAATCGAAAAGTACTAAATTTTAGGTCAGTTTGCAAGAGATCATCAATCAATACATCAATACAACTTCCAACTTCAGTCCCTGCATAGGGTGCCTAACTAGAAGAACTATGGTTATTGCTCGGTGTTCAACAATGCGACAACTAGTAGTAAACATTAGTGATGAAGCTACAGTGTGGCTAACACGACTCACAGTATTTGATGACAGCTATGTTGACCGGAGCGGTACACGTCACAATGCTCGTCTTGTCCACATTGTCCTCAGGCATGTTGTTGTCCAAGTCTAATTCAAACTATATGTTGTCTTTGATGCAGAGGTTTATAGTCGCAGTATACGGAGTGTCTTCACTGTCTTGTGTTCTAAAGGTACTGGAGCTAAGTATACAGTAATGTCTGCACGCAAGGGCAGCGCTCTTCCCAAAGCCTCTCCCTGTTGGTGGGAATTGGAACACGTGGCTTTGGTTCACCACCAATCATAGCAGTGTCGTTCTAGTCAATGAATCGCCACGGCCAATGAACAGCCATCAGACCACAATCATACGAAAATGAGGCAAGCTTCCAACGTGGTTAGCGTGTGTGTGTGTGTTTGATTGATTGATTGATGGAAAACTTAACAGATTGCAGAATGGGTACAGTACAGTACGGCTCAATACATACAATTGTTAAGGGGATGCAGACCAGAGAACTTCATAAAAGTCAGACAAAGCTTTCCAAAAGCTCAAACAGTGAACTCCAAGCCCACGTGGTTGAACTAAAAATCCAAAGAAACAGACTAAGAAATGACGTAAACACCATGATCAGAACTGCAAAAAGAAATTTCATCAACGACAAAACTGAGGAAAACAAAAACAAACCCCGCAAACTTTGGAAATTACTCAATAATCAACTAGGCTGCAGTAAAAAACTTAAAACCAGATTCTCAAACATAAACATAAAGACGGACAACACGCTCATCACAGACAAGCTGGATGTAGCCAATTACTTAAACATCTTCTTCACAAACATAGCCACAACACTGGTAAACAAACTACCCTCCCACTCAGGGCATTATGGGGTAGAACACATAGTAGCATACTACAAAAACCTAGGGGTCCACAAAGACGACTTCAAACTTGAAATGGTAACAACCGATGAGGTACTCCAAAAATTGAGCGCCCTCCAACCTAACAAGGCCACTGGCCATGACAACATCCCCTCCAAATTCCTCAGAGACGCAGCAGCCGCCATCACCCCAGTCATCACACACATAATAAACCTCTCTATAAAACAGGGGCACGTCCCCAAGGACTTCAAAATTGCGAGAGTGACCCCTCTACACAAAAAGGGCAGCAAATTAGACCCAGGCAACTACCGCCCTGTTTCTATTCTTACCTCCATCTCGAAAGTCATGGAGAAAATAGTCTATGAACAGGTCGAAAAGTACTTGGCGGAAAAAAATCTAATCTACGAATTCCAATCTGGCTTCAGAACGTCCCACTCCACTGACACATGCCTCCTCTATTTGAACGACCACATCAAACAAGAGGTGGACGCGGGCAAATACTGCGGCATGGTCATGCTGGACCTACAAAAGGCCTTCGACACTGTCAATCACTCCATTCTAATGGACAAGCTAAAAGCAATTGGTTTTGATAGCTTATCAGTGAGCTGGATGCAATCCTACCTGGAGGGGAGAGAACAGATGGTAGAGGTAAACGGTACTCTATCACCCCCCTCACAGTGAGCTGTGGTGTTCCACAAGGAAGCATACTAGGACCGCTACTCTTCCTAATTTATGCAAATGACATGTCGTCAGCCTGTGACTGCAACTTGTTCCTGTTTGCGGACGACTCAGCCCTGCTGGTCTCTGACAAGAACAAATTGCAGGTTGAAAAAACCCTCAGCACGGAACTAGGCAAAATCTGCATATGGCTCGCTGATAACAAACTATCATTACACATGGGCAAAACAGAGTCCATTCTCTTCGGTTCAAATAACAAACTCAGCAAGACCGACGGATTCTCAGTTACAGTGGGTGACAATATTGTCACAAGGAAAGACGAAATTACCTACCTGGGTTCCATCCTAGAGGCAAATCTTTCCTGTGACAAAATGGCATCCAATGTAATAAAAAAAAGTCAACCAACGAACTAGATTCTTGTACCGGATCTCCTCTCTGGTAAACAAGAATACCCTGAAGACTCTGGCAGGAGCACTCATTCAAGGGTACTATGACTATGCGTGCACCTCATGGTACCAAAGCACCTCAAAGGCGCTTAAAACAAAATTACAAACATCACAAAACAAACTGGTCAGACTACTACTTGACCTGAACCCCAGAACCCACCTCACCCCTGCCCACTTTGCCAACCTAGGATGGCTTAGAGTAGACGACAGAGTACAGCAACTTGCAATGGGCCTGGTCTACAAGATACACTATACGACCGGGGTGCCCATGTACATGTCAAAATACTTCCCAAAGGTCAGTGAATACCACAACCACTACACCAGAGGAAGCTCAACAAATCATGTTAAACCCAGATTCGGCTCAAACAAGGGACTAAACACGTTTCGCAATTATGCCACAACAATGTGGAACGCCCTACCCAAAGCTGTAAAGGAATGTGAATCCCTGCCCACATTCAAAACCGCTCTTAAAGAGCACCTACGGGAGGCTGCAATTCGAAACTGGCCACCGAAAATGCCCAAAACCCCCACCACCTCCTAATAGACAGTCTCCTCACCACCGCATGTATATATTCCCTCCCCGCCGTATGTATATTTCCCTCCCACCCACCCACCCCCTCCTAATGTACAGTCCCCTCCCCATCATATGTATATACGCTGTCAGGATCTAGGGGTAACAGTACTGTATATTTGAATACCGTTATGTCACAAATGTATCAGTACTAAATACCTATATGTCCCTATGCCATAAATGTCATGTATGTTGTGTATGTCATAAATGTCTATATGAATTGAAAATGGGGGACCCTGATGGAAACAAGACAAACGTCTTTCTCAGGTCTGCATTCCCTTAACAATTGTATGTATTGAGCCGTACTGTATTGTACCCATTCTGCAATCTGTTAAATAAAGTTTTCATTCATTCATTCATTCAGAAAGGCTTTCGTCTTGTTTACATCAGGGTCCCCCATTTTCAATTCATCATAACATATATGACATACGCGACATACAGATAGACAGTACTGCTACATCTATACCTTTATGACATATCAGATGTGCAAATACAGTACTGTTTGCGATACAAAAAGAGTCCAGAAAAGAGAGTATATACATTTGACGTAGAAACTGTACATTGGAGGAGGTTGGGTAGGGTGGGTGGGGGGTTGGGTAGGAGGGGTGGGTGGGGGACACTGTACAAATGTACAAGCAAAACTGTACATTGGAATATTGACAAAACGATACTTGGTCATTTACTGTACGGATGGGGTTGAGTTAGGACATTTACAGGGGCCAGTTTCGAATTGCAGTCTCCCGTAGGTGTTCTTTGAGAGTGGTTTTGAAAGTGGGTAGTGACTCACATTCCTTTACAGCTTTGGGTAGGGCGTTCCACATTGATGTGGCATAATTGCGAAACGTGTTTAGTCCCTTGTTTGAGCCGAATTTGGGTTTAACATGATTTGTGGAGCTCCCTCTGGTGTTGTGATCGTGGTATTCACTGACCTTTGGGAAGTATTTTGAAATGTACATGGGTACCTTGGTCGTGTAGTGTATCTTGTAGACCAGGCCCATTGCAAGTTGCTGTACTCCGTCGTCTACTCTAAGCCATCCTAGGTTGTCAAAGTGGGCAGGGGTGAGGTGGGTTCTAGGAGTAAGGCCAAGCAGTAGTCTGACAAGTTTGTTTTGAGATGTTTGTAATTTTGTTTTTAGCGCCTTTGAGGTGCTTTGGTACCATGAGGTGCAAGCATAGTCGTAGTACCCTTGAATGAGTGCTCCTGCCAGAGTCTTCAGGGTATTCTGAGAGGAGATCCGGTACAAGAATAGTTTGTTGGTTGACTTTTTTTTATTACATTGGATGCCATTTTGTCACAGGAAAGATTTTCCTCTAGGATGGAACCCAGGTAGGTAATTTCTTCTTTCCTTGTGACAATATTGTCACCCACTGTAACTGAGAAGCCGTCGGTCTTGCCGAGTTTGTTATTTTAACCGAAGAGAATGGACTCTGTTTTGCCCATGTGTAGATAGTTTGTCATCAGCGAGCCATATGCAGATTGCCTAGTTCCGAGCTGAGGGTTTTTTCAACCTGTAACTTGTTCTTGTCAGAGACCAGCAGGGCTGAGTCGTCCGCAAACAGGAACAAGTTGCAGTCACAAGCTGACGACAGGTCATTTGCATAAATTAGGAACAGTAGCGGTCCTAGTATGCTTCCTTGTGGAACACCACAGCTCACTGGGAGGGGGGATAGGGTACCGTTTACCTCCACCATCTGTTCTCTCCCCTCCAGGTAGGATTGCATCCAGCTCACTGATAGATTATCAGTGTGCGCGGGCGCTGGAGTGCATGTGAATGTTCAAGTGTGTGTTTTTGATAGAAATCTACCCCCATAGTATAGATGTGTGCGAGTTTTTCTGTGTATGTGCGTGTGTAATAGTTTGTTCTGTGTGATAGTTATATAGTGTGTATAGACCCGTTCGCTGTTTTTTTATATATTTTTTTAAACAAACCATGTTCGAGCCAATCAGCAATACCAACTGAGTCACGTGACTAAGTTTCCCCCTACCTGCGCGAGCTGCTGCGCTAAAGAAAAACGAAGTGGCTCAATGGAGAAACCATGACACTTCTGATTAAAAGTTGTTTCAAACGAAAACGGCTGGATGACATTTAGCCAAATCAGCATGGCTGTGAGTGTGAGTCGTAGCCTACAGCGAAGCGGTCTATACAGTATGTGTGATGTGTTTTTGAGTATTATGTTGTTCTGTGTATGTGTCTTGGTTTTTACGTGTTAGTTTGTGTATGTAGTAAGCTACCTACTATATAAACCCAAAAACTGTACAGATCAGTTAGTAATATAAATCTAGCATCATACATTCCCAAAACCTTGTAAATATGATTAAAGATGCAGTTTGTCATTAAGATTTATTTAGTTTAGTGGATACAGCACATTGTTAATCAATGAATGTGATGATGAGCAAATGCTCCTTTGTATTCATACGTGGTTCATGTAAAACCGTAAGCAATAAGCAATCAACATTCATTCATATCCAGCAAGTCCATTGTTTATTAAGTAGGTGAGACAACATTTGATACTGTAGCAAACTAGAACCATTTGACCCCAAAACATCACACATGTTCCAAATGCAACATCCAGCTTGCTTTTCAGAGTCAACCTAAGCCAGTGTTAAAGATAATAACTGGGGTCAACCTAAGCCAGTGTTAAAGATAATAACTGGGCCCATACACAAAATCATCATAGCAGATTAAGTGTAAAATGAATTTTTATTTAAGGCTTTTTAAATTTTATTTTGTAAACTTCTCAAAATACATGCCACCAAAAAAAACAAAGTAAACAACATGTGAAAAAGTGCTCTATCTAAGTTGGAGGGTAAGCTGGCACTGACTAGGATAATGTACAGTATTCACAAAGCAGTCTAGAGAAAACCCATCTGCAGCAGTTGTCTGTCCAATTCTGTCCTGTTCCTTGTGTTGAGAAAATAAAATAAAAAGCCAACCAAAGTATACAGTAAATAAAGAGAAATATGTAACCAGAAGGAAGAACAAGGAGTCTGATCATATTCAGATTGGAGGCACAAGAAAAATCAGTGCAAATTTGTGACATCTTTGATGGCAAACGTGCTCTCAAATAGTCATCGTCCCATGTATCGTAGTCGTAGGTATGTATATACCCAGAATATCAACCGCCCCCATTGTTCTACCTTGAGACATGTAAGAGATTCCAGAACCACTAAAGCTGAGGTGGCAGAGCAGGATTCACCCCTCTGAGTTTTTACCAGGCAAAGTTGACTGACTGCCTTGTGAACATGACCGCCTATGAACAAGAGTCAACAGAATCCCACACTAAAGCATTAACGCGCGCTCTCTCTCTCTCCAATTCTTGGCTTTAAATTGATCTAGTTTGGTGTCGGGGCTCCTGTCAAGGGTGTCAGTCTTCATCCTCGTCGTCTGAATCCATCACCTTTCGTCTGTTGAACTAGAAAGGCAGAGAGAAATCACAGGAACACATCAACATTATGGGGAAATGCGCTGACGTCTTCTCCAGAGTCAGACAAGATGATCGATACCAATTTCCTCTCTGTGCAGTCAGTAGAAAGCTATCCGGTTGCAAACTAGCCTAGCTTAGCACAAATTAATGGAAGCGGATACGGACTAGCTATCATACCTTAAAACTCTAGGAGGTGTTTTTAGCCAACAGCTAGGCTAGCAGCTCGATATCGGCTTCCATTAATTTGTGCTAAGCTAGGCTAGCTTGCAGCAGGATAGCTTTCTACTGAAGGTGCAGAGAGTAAATTGGTATCCATCTTCTTGTCAGACTCTGGAGAAGACAGTAAGCAACTAAGCACATTTCCCATAATGTTGGTGTTCGTTTAAGAAAATCCTGATAGCAGGACTACTACATTATGAATAATACATTAACTACTTTTATTGTCTTTTATACCTATTCTTATGTCTTTATTATTTATTATGTCTATTATGTCTTTATTAGATCAACTATGCTAATGTTATGCCTATGTTCATTTTATGCTATTTGCTGTGGGGCACTTTGGGCTGTGGTCCATGTGTGAAAGGGGCTATATAGTTATTATTATTTATTATCATTAAGTCTCGACGACATTGAAAATGAGGGTGACCTCAATTGTCCTTTGAGAATAAATATAGGTTTGAATTTAATTGAACAGCTGAGGTTCTTACCGTGACAGTCGTCTTCTTCTCTGTTTGCTGACTGACTTTCTCTAGGATCTCGATCAAGCCTGACTCTGAAATCTGACAGGAGAGAGAATCCATACACTTGTTACTAAAAAGGTACAAGGTAGAACATTGACATGTTTCAAGAAGTGGTATAACACTCTCACCTTTCCTCCCAGCTTCCCGTAGCGAGCCATCTGTATCAGATAGTTCTCCACAGCTTTAGCCTTGTCTGGTTTCACCAAAGCCAGGTTGTTCACTGAAAAGAGATGCAGGAAACTGAGCACCATGTGTTCATATTGTCAAAGAATTATCCAACTCTATACACTCACTAGGCCTACAGAAGGATACACCAATTGCCCACAACTCTTTGATTAACGGGAAAGCCACCTATAATGAACAAATAATTAATAATAGACAAGTATGTGTTCCTTACGAGAGCCACCTATAATGAACAAATAATTAATAATAGACAAGTATGTGTTCCTTATGCTTTCAACTGATACACTGAAGGCCAAACATGATATTATATTATATTCTCCCTGCTGCACCGTACCGACCTGAAAACTGATATGAACCAAATATCACGTTTTGTGAACAGCTCCTCCCATGTTCATATTGATACGGATCAAAAAAATTAAATAAAAAATCTACTCCCCAACATAACATGTCATGGTTAACGAGGCTAAATAATACTTGAACAGGAAACACAATTTCAATCAAGTAAAGTTAATCCAATTTGAAGATACTCACATCTGGCACGGGCAGACTGGTCTAGAACTTGAGCCAATATAGAGTTCCTCATCTCCGTATCCCTGTGGAATTTCAGGATAAGAACATAACAAGTCAAGTCAAGTGTTCCTTTATTAATCCCCTTAGGGAAATTCAGGTCATAGCAGCATGGGGGGGGGGGGGGGGGGGGGGGGGGGGCATAGAACAAAGTGCAAAGTAATAATACTGATAGTGATAACAGTAGTAGTAGTGAACAGTAGTGAGAGGCAGGATTCAATCAAACAGTAGTAATAGTGATGATGGTATACAATACATGGTCCAAACTGTAGACTGCATGCCATCATCTCTACGGATCGGAGAGTAAACTGTAGGGCTGTCTTAAATACTTCGAAGCTTCGTTCGACGGGCATGGGATTCGAATATGAAAATTAAATTCGATTATTAAAAAAAAATATATATGATTTTTTTTTTTTGTGCAAAATCAACTCTGCCTCTCTTTGTTAACTACAACAAGCAATGCTGTTTGTTATTTAAGATGAGGTCGGACTCGGCACTGACAGATTTGTGTTCATTGTGCCCCAAATTACATTTTTTTTTTTTTTTTTTAAATCTCGAAGCTTCGAATTAAAACCGAATCTCGGCCCCGAAGCTCCGAATTCCAAAAATAAATTCGAAGGTCAGGCCTAGTAAACTGATTGGGTGAAACGGAGGCGGTATTAAAGGAATGGTAAATCTTACCTCTGTTTGGCCTCCTGCTGGCCTTGCTGGTCATTTGAAGAGTCCTGAAAGGAGGACATCGTCAGCATACACTTAGATTCTTACATTCACCCAGTTAGTTGGTTTATAAGTCAGATCTCATACCAGCAAGCAAACAGCAGCCATGCTGAGAACGAAGTTATCACAAAAGTGAAAATTTGTCGAGACTTTTTCATAGAACTATATAGTCACTGAAAAGGTCACCCTCACTTGAGTATTTTCCACATACTGGTGTCTAGGGACGGGCGTAAGTAATCCATTACTCGCCATTTCAAATGAATTAGAGGGGTTTTTGAGGGTGCTCGATACAAATAATTTTTTATCACCAAGTGCTTGTTTGTGCCACTGAAACAGAAATCTCACATTGAAATCCCACAGGGCGTGAGTTGCTGCAGGAAGACAACACTGTGGAGCATGAGAGCATACCGGTAGGAGGGGTGGGGGGGGGGGGGGGACACTGTACACCTGTACAAGCAAAACTGTACATTGGAATATTGGCAAAACCGTACTTGGTCATTTACTGTACATTGGAGGGGGTTGGGTTAGGACATTTACAGGGGCCAGTTTCGAATTGCAGTCTCCCGTAGGTGTTCTTTGAGAGTGGTTTTGAAAGTGGGTAGTGATTCACATTCCTTTACAGCTTTGGGTAGGGCGTTCCACATTGATGTGGCATAACGGGTTTAGTCCCTTGTTTGAGCCAAATCTGGGTTGAACATGATTTGTGGAGCTCCCTCTGGTTCAGGGCTCTACGCTAACCTTTTTCACTAGGGGCACAGGTGCTCCTAAATGAAAAAATTTAGGAGCACACAAAGAAATTTAGGAGCACCCAAAAATATTTAGGAGCACAGTGAAAATATGTCAAGTAACAGAGTTTATTTTTTTTTTCAAAAATAAATGTATATTTGTACTGTGCGTGCATGTGCAAACGGGACACATCTGTGCAATAGCACATACCACCAAAGTCACTGGCCCACTGTGTGCGTGTGTGTGTATCATCTGCGTGTGCAAACGGGAATGGGACAGACATTTGAACTATTAATTAAGTGATTAATGCCTACTATGGCAAAGTTGTAGCCAACAACTAGGCCTAATAAGAAAGGCAGTGATATTGAACAAAAAGGAGACACTGGCTTTACAACCAGGGCCATCAGTAGAGGGGGGAGCTAGTGTTGCTCTTTTAGAAAAATAATCCTTTCAGGGTTGCCTATTGAAATACTGTACACCTCCAGTACAGTAGTTTGCGTGTCAGGTAGACCATTGATTGACAGTCGATTCTGCCAATTACGACATCACACCGTTGCAGGCGTTGCACTCTGGCCGTCCGGCGCTGCAGCTGGACCCTATTGCCACACCGCTTGCACTCTGGCCGTCCGGCGCTACAGCTGGACCCATTGCCCACCTCTGCGGTTGATAACGCTAGCCAAGTTAGCTGTACACACATACACAGTGGGCCAGTTGTAGGGGTGTAACAATGCATCGCAATGCATCGATCCTACTTTGCAATATTTACAAAACATGACATTGTTTTTGAACTCTAGCCATGGGGAAATGTTTAGCCAATTCACGTTAAATTTGTATGTCTTCCCTCCGGCTCCAGTGGGTGTAGCTTCGCTAGCTACAGTCAGTGGCTACATTGGGTGCTACAGTGGGTGTAGCCTCGCTAGCTTGGCCAACTTCGCTAGCATGCTGACTAGCGTCAGTATCTTGGTTAACGTTAACCATCACCTCTGTAACATGAGCTGCCTCGCCTGACTTCTCATTCTCCGGTATCTTTCGCGCAAAATAAAAATGAATGGGCTTCGACATGGCTGTATTATTGTTTGACTCAGACAGTGACGCAGCCGCTGATCATTACTTTCGGTTTCCAGTCGCGTGACCACAGGAAACTACTGTGATTGGAACGTTTATGCGGCTGTGAACTGTGGGACTTGTAGTTTTTTAACGATTCTCGCAGCGGAGAAAAAAAAGGACGAATGAGAGGCTGTACTCTGCACTCGCTGGCCCCACTCGCACGCCGTGCGAGTACTTGATTTTGCATGTTCGCACGCACATATTTTTAGGGGCATATGCGAGCAATATGGTCGCACTGTAGAGCCCTGCCGTGGTGTTGTGATCGTGGTATTCACTGACCTTTGGGAAGTATTTTGACATGTACATGGGTACCTTGGTCGTGTAGTGTATCTTGTAGACCAGGCCCATTGCAAGTTGATGTACTGTCGTCTACTCTAAGCCATCCTAGGTTGTCAAAGTGGGCAGGGGTGAGGTGGGTTCTAGGAGTAAGGTCAAGCAGTAGTCTGACCAGTTTGTTTTGAGATGTTTGTAATTTTGTTTTTAGCGCCTTTGAGGTGCTTTGGTACCATGAGGTGCAAGCATAGTCGTAGTACCCTTGAATGAGTGCTCCTGCCAGAGTCTTCAGGGTATTCTTGTTTACCAGAGAGGAGATCCGGTACAAGAATCGAGTTCGTTGGTTGACTTTTTTTATTACATTGGATGCCATTTTGTCACAGGAAAGATTAGCCTCTAGGAGGTAATTTCTTCTTTCCTTGTGACAATATTGTCAGTGTCACCCACTGTAACTGAGAAGCCGTCGGTCTTGCTGAGTTTGTTATTTGAACCGAAGAGAATGGACTCTGTTTTGCCCATGTGTAATGATAGTTTGTTATCAGCGAGCCATATGCAGATTTTGCCTAGTTCCGAGCTGAGGGTTTTTTCAACCTGTAACTTGTTCTTGTCAGAGACCAGCAGGGCTGAGTCGTCCGCAAACAGGAACAAGTTGCAGTCACAAGCTGACGACATGTCATTTGCATAAATTAGGAACAGTAGCGGTCCTAGTATGCTTCCTTGTGGAACACCACAGCTCACTGGGAGGGGGGGGGGGGTAGGGTACCGTTTACCTCCACCATCTGTTCCCTCCCCTCAAGGTAGGATTGCATCCAGCTCACTGATAAGACTATCAAAACTAGGGCTGACCTTCGAATTTTTATTTGGCAATCGAAGCTTCGGGGCCGAGCTTCGATTTTAATTCGAAGCTTCGAATTAAAAAAATTATTAATTAATTTTATTTTTATTTTTATATATTTTTATTTATTTTTTATCTTATGTTGTGGGACTTGTACAGCACTTGGTAAACTTTGTTGTTTTTAAATGTGCTCTATAAATAAAGTGGATTGGATTCATTAATTAAGTAGCCCCTTTCGTGACTGTGACGCAGCCAACAGTGTGATTTAATTCAAGGTGGATCGCTGTTGTCGTTTGAACTTCAGATTTCATGGGAACTACCAATCCCCCAAAGCAAGAATGTTTAAGATGAATGAAGTAAGATTTTGATTATTTGAAATATGGCCTGTGTAGACTAACCTATGCACAGAATTATGTCAGTCTACAAGGTCCGGATTCTACATGGTCCGGCAATGTAGACCTTGTAGACTCCACTACAGACCAATTATCAGTGAATGTTCATGCATTTTTAAGAAGGGATACTTCCACAAAAAAACAAAGAACTCACCAAAACATCTCAGTAGCACCTTATCTAAATGTTCCATTTCATATATGGAGATTCATATTTATTTATGTATTGCATGCCATTCTACATTTTATTTCCTATTTTGTTTATTCATCCCAGTATCTTTCTTTCTTATGTGTGGAATTCTACAAGGCATTTACATTCACATTTACATTTAGTCATTTAGCTGACGCTTTTATCCAAAGCGACTTACAAGTTCTGTACGACAGGTCATCAGGAAGGATACAACTCTATCAGCTGAGTAACAATATTCATCAAAGTGTTGCGTGTTACAGTGTAGGTTAGTTTATTAGGACAAGTGCATGACAGTAAGGTTAGTTAGGGTTAGACTTTTTATTTTTAAATTTTTATTTCAGATAATGGTTGAAGAAGTGCGTCTTTAGTCGACGGCGAAAGATTGGATGGGATTCGGCTGTCCTAACTGGGGTGGGTAGTTCATTCCACCATTGTGGGGTAGGGATGGGTACCGAATTCGGTACTTTTGAGGTACCGAACCGAAACACGTCGGTACTACCGAGTATCGAATCAAGTGAGAAACCGAAAAAAAAAAAAAAAAAAAATAAAAAAAAAAAAATTTATTAATTTTTTTTTTTTACTTTTTTTTTTTTTTTT
Organism: Notolepis coatsorum; assembly: GCF_963971535.1. Lineage (NCBI taxonomy): Eukaryota > Metazoa > Chordata > Actinopteri > Aulopiformes > Paralepididae > Notolepis > Notolepis coatsorum. The sequence goes on from NC_140166.1 coordinate 100,677,993, forward strand.
TTACTTTTTTCTTTTCATGTCAACGTTCACACGCACAATATATGCTTACCTAGGATTTGACTTGATTCAACAACAAAGCAGTCGGAGCAATGACAAGCCGAAAACTGTCGAAATTGTAGTTATTTGAAGTTTGGATTTTTTTTTACGACTGAGGTAGGTAAATTAAATTTCGACAGTTTTCGGCTTGTCATTGCTCCGACTGCTTTGTTGTTGAATCAAGTCAAATCCTAGGTAAGCATATATTGTGCGTGTGAACGTTGACATGAAAAGAAAAAAGTAAAAAAAAAAAAAAGTAAAAAAAAAGTAATTTTTTTTTTTTTTTTTTTTTTAAGTACCGAAAAAAGGTACCGTTGGGTACCGGTATCGATTCACAGGTACCGGTACCGGTACCGGTATCGGTTCAAATGTGAAAGGTACCCATCCCTATTGTGGGGCAAGGACTGATAATAGGCGTGTAGGTGGTGTATATGTGTTTGAGGATGATATCCTTCAAACAGGCAATAGTGATGATATAATTTGGGCAGTGCTGAGCTGGGTTACTTTCCTCCAGTGTATTTGTCCCCCGGCCCCACCCAATGGCCCCATGCACACACACACACCGAAGTAAAAAAAAAATAAAAAATGTGAAAAAAAAATGAACAAACATTTTTTTTTTTTTTTAACTACGATTTTTTTTTAATGTTCGAAGCTTGTGCCATCGAACGAAGCTTCGAAGCTTCGAAGTATTTAAGACAGCCCTAATCAAAACCAATTGCTTTTAGCTTGTCAATCAGAATGGAGTGATTGACAGTGTCGAAGGCCTTTTGTAGGTCCAGCATGACCATGCCGCAGTATTTGCCCGCATCCACCTCTTGTTTGATGTGGTCGTTCAAATAGAGAAGGCATGTGTCAGTGGAGTGGGATGTTCTGAAGCCGGATTGGAATTCGTAGATTAGATTTTTTTCTGCTAGGTATCTTTCGACCTGTTCGTAGACTATTTTTTCCATGACTTTCGAGATGGAGGTAAGAATAGAAACAGGGCGGTAGACGGTAGTTGCCTGGGTCTAATTTGCTGCCCTTTTTGTGCAGAGGGGTCACCCTCACAATTTTGAAGTCCTTGGGGACGTGTCCCTGTTTTATGGAGAGGTTTATTATGCGTGTGATGACTGGGGTGATGGCGGCTGCTGAGTCTCGGAGGAATTTGGAGGGGATGTTGTCATGGCCAGTGGCCAGTGCCTATCCCTACTGGTGCACCATAACGTTACCAACTAAACACAAAATGCATGTATTACGACTAGACCAATATGAGATTGTTTTTCCTCTGATAAAGACAGGACTGTAGGGCTGGACGGTATGGTCTAAAATGTATATCACGGTATAATCATTTATCTTAAAATGTCTATATAAATGCTTCTCAAGTGGTAAAACACTGGTATGGCAGCTATCATTGTACTCTTGTATTACTAGGACATATTTCACATAGTACACAGAGGTATTTTAAGAACATTTATTGTGCAAAACTGCCATAGAAAAATGCTAACCCTTTTCTCAAGTTACTTCCATCTCTGAAAAACACTTTTTTCATGAAATACAATCAAATCAAGCGGCACAAAGTGAAAATACAAACTACAGCAGGACAGGAGGTTTCTTTCCATCAAACAACTCAAACACAATACAACTCCAACTAGGGCTGTATTAAATACTTCAACGCTTCGTTCGATGGGCATGGGATTTGAATATGAAAAAATAATTAGAATATAATTTTTTTTTAATTATTATTATACTTTTTTTTTTTTTGCTAAATCAACTCTGCCTCTCTTTGTTAATTTCAACAAGCAATGCTGTTTGTTATTTAAGATGAGGTCGGACTCGGCACTGACAGATTTGTGTTCATTGTGCCGCTTTTATAAAGCCTCAAATTACGGCTTACAATATTTCATGAAAGCAAAGTGTTTAGTTTGTCTAAGATTTAAAAAGGTTTAAACTTTACAGCACTGACAAAGTTGAACAAAGTGATGTCACACCAGCATTGTCAACACAGTTGAAAACGGGAGCAGCCCCAATGGATAAAGCGATATAAAGACACAAATAGCCAAATAAATGTGAAGTTAAATGTGAAGTTATCTTTGAACCTCCGTTGTCAAGCCTCGTCAATATAACCCCCCCCCCCCCCTTTCCTCACTAATGGAACTGATGCCACAGTCACGTTAGCACGTTAGCGGCTAACGTTAGCCCGTTGCTGTACTAAAGCAAGTCTCGTCTCAGCCTCCTTAGCCGAATTGAAATGCCAAAATTATATGGCAAGGTTCGTGAGCAAGTGGAGAAAAACTCAGTACAATTAAACACTATGCAACGACCACTGCAAACGTCGAGTGTCGCCTAGTAACGTTAACGTTATTGCTACTGCTGTGACTAGCTGCTCTAGTCCAGGGGTTCCCAAAGTTTTCAGGCCGCGACCCCCGAAATAACAGTGTCAGAGAGCCGCAACCCCCACTATTATAGGAGGTAAAAAAAAATATTTAAAATCTTTTTTAAAAATGATACTTTCTTTTTTATTTGTATTTTTTTTAATGGAAATGTATGGTTGAAACATGCAAACGTTCAAACGCACACACACTAATAAGCATTGGAGGCTTTTAACCAGGGCCGGACTGGGGAAATCATTCAGGCCAGGAAATATAGTGCGAAATATATCCCCAGTCAGGCCACTTTTTAAAAAGGGGGGGGGGGTCCCCCACCAGGATTTTTTTTGTTACAAAGACTTAATTTCCTGTATTCTGGTGCAGGGATTCTTTTTATTTGTACCCTTTAAATGCCAGTATTTGTGATGGCATCACAAATTATTGTTAAGAAAACAGGCTAGCATGTATGATTAGCAACAACACTGATTTTGATGGATTCAGTTTTTTTGTAATGTCAGATTGAAAATAATACAATATTTTATTCAACTTCAGCCCTGATCATAACACCACATATTCATTTTGTAATTCTAACCCTTTAAATGCCAGTGTGTGTGATGGCATATATTTGCAATATATCAAATGCAAAGTAGATTTTTCTGGAGGGATTATTACAGGCTAGCATGTGTCAATTAGGGCTGGGCGATATAACGATAACGATAAATATCGCGATATATTTTAATAATCGATATATAAAAAAAAAAAAAAAAAAAAAACGTTTTTTTTTTTTTTTTTTTTGTGACCTGCAACAGGGCAGTGGACAGACTTGTCTTTCTTGCCTGCAACTTAAAGTAATGGCTTTGCTTATCCAAATGACAATACTGACCAAATTCAGATTTCTTTTTCTCTTTATTTTGTTTGCTTTCTAATTTAAAATACATTTTGAAACCGTCTGTACACAGTAGGCTATGTGTGCTAGCAGAACTAGACTCCAGTCACGAGTCACAGTGCACATGTGCGGTGGTTTGTCCACCAAAAAAGCGCCAAAAGATCGAAAATAAACTAACAGAGCCAGAACCGTTCAACTCCTCTGGAGCCACAGCCAGCAGAGAAGCCGGTTTACTTTAGCTTTTAAACCAGCTGCAGCCTGAGAACTGGAGTGTGAGGGGATGTAACACTAAAGATGGCGGCAACGACAAAGAATTGCTGCAAAATAAACATACATCTGTTGTTAAAAAAAGAAGACATTTTTTTTTTTTTTTTAATACTTATAACAATTCGATAATTATCGATATCGAGAAATAAAATAAAATTATCATATCGTTATCGCGATATGATTTTTTTCCATATCGCCCAGCCCTAGTGTCAATGATTAGCAACAACACTGATTTTGATGGATTTTTATTTTTTTGTAAGGGTCCCGCCTCCACCAATCACATGCGGCTCCCTTTGTGTGTGTGTGTGAGCAAGAGAGAGAGAGAGCGATAGTTCTCCAACTTGTGTGAGTTGCAGTGATCTCCTGGTTGTTCCCCACCTAGGTTATCTAACTATTGCGCCGCTGCAACTAGAAACAATGGCCTGGCCTGCTTCTATGTTCAGTGGCCTGACTGCATAAAAAAAAACCTTTAAAAAAAAATAAAAAAAAATGTATTCACAAGTTACCAATGCATTGTCCCGTGGGATTATGCCCCCCGTGGCGAAATTAATTAGTCTCCCTCTGTCTGCCAGTGCAGACTGTGGGTGACTGTCACTCAAAGCGTTTTGCGAGTATGGGCGGAGCCCAGCCCAAAACAGCTTGAAATCTTGAAGTGGAAAAATGCTGCTTTAGGGCTCGCGTCCACCTGCCTCATATTTATGACCGCACGCGTCTTTTTTCAATGTATTCCAATGGGGAGGGGCCGTATGCGGCCGCCTATAGGAAGTGCGCTGCAGTCGGCTTCTTTTTTCAGTGCCTTTCAGCTTTATTGTGCGGCCGCACCAGCGTTTAAAGTTTAAACTTGCTGAACTTTTTTTCTCACCGCATGCGCCCGCCCCAGTACTACCGGGCGCACTGCCAGCGTTTTTCAGGTGAAAATGTGAGATAGGTGGACCCGGGCCCTTAGAGTACTTGATTAGAAATACAAAAAAACAATGAATTTAAAAAAACTTACAGATGTGTTCCAAAGACTCTCAGGAATTGTGCAAAATTGCCCAAATAGTGAAAGGAATAGCAAAACATGGGACCTTTAAGGCAGGTAGCGTTACATAACATGGGAAATGTGCTTAGCGTCTTCTCCAGAGTCAGACAAGAAGATAGATACCAATTTCCTCTCTGTGCATTCAGTAGAAAGCTACCTGGCTGCAAGCTAGCCTATCTTAGTAAATTAATGGAAGCAGGCCAGATACGGACCACTAGCCTAGCTTACAACTCCGGGAGAGGTGTTTTTGGCCAACAGCTAAGGCTATCTGGCCCGTATCCATTCATTTGTGCCAAGCTAGACTAGCTTGCAACCGGATACCTTTCTACCGAACGCACAGAGAGGAAATTGGTATCTATCTTCTTGTCTGACTCTGGAGAAGGTGAGCACATTTCCCATAATGTTGGCGTGTTTCTTTAACATACTTAAAGTTCAATGCCCACAATTAGGGCTGCAACAATTAGTCGACATAATCAACAACGTCGATCATAAAAACTAGTTGGCGCGGAATTTTTGTGTTGATGCGTCGTATAAAAACAGAGCCGGTAATGTTCATTTGTAACTGCGCAAATGTTCATTTGTAACTGCAATGCACTACAGGAAGTGGTGGGGGCAGTATAATTTCCATTGTCTGCCATGACTGCATTCTGTGTACTAACGACAAAGAAGAAGAAAGCAGCAGCGAGCACTACAGTGATGCACAAGCAAGCACCCTGGAACCGTGATGACAGCTACTCGGATCATGGGTAAGTTTTAGCTAGTTAGCCATAGTATTGTTGGAACATGTTACATGTTGGAAACCAGAATGTCTCATGGATAATGCTTGCTAAGCGAAGGCTATTTCAGTTCATATGTTGAGGCTGCGTGTCCACCAACGAGCTGTATGTAACATTAGCTAAACAGTGCCAAGCTTACAGCCTACTAGAGCACACTAGAGCTTCTAGCTAGGCTACCGGTGTTTACAGCTCCGTCAATTAGCACAGAGTATCGTATTTTTGCAGACTGGAGGATTTATTAGCTAAGTTAAGATAGCTAGTGCCAACGTCCACCATGCGCCATGGTCTCTAGGGTGCTTTTTTTTCCTCAGTTGAAAAAAGTTTAACTGTTTGGGCTAAAGCGCAGGCAAGACTGCAGAGACAGGGAACGTTAGTGCGAGCTATCTTATATCTGATGATTTATAAGTTTGCGCTATAGCAATGCAATCACGCGGGTTCCTTTATGGACGCTGTCATTGGTCAATTGTGTGTTCCCATGTAGGAGATCAGAGTAAGACACACACAGCTCCTCTCACTCACACACAGCAAAGAAAATACCTAGAAGTCTGTCTGATCCGACTCATCCTCCTCTCCTCTCCCCCTACAGCTGTTGGAGATGGTGGAGCCTAGTGAGTGGATCCACGTCACCCTCCTGCACCAGGTTAACAGCCCCATCAGAACCGCAATGCTGGGGCAGAGGCTGCTACTTTTAAAACATTATTTGCACATTATCTTTCCATTTAAAATTGCACTTAAATTTGTATTATTTAATGTTTTCATTATGATTGATTATTATATTTATGTTATTAAAATACATTTGATTAAGCAAGAAGCTTAAGATCCAAATTCAAATGTTTCATGAGTCATTATTTAAATTTCCTATGGGATCATGTTATGTTAAGGCAGAGGGACTGGACAACAGGGTGACATTCACAGGTGTGCAGACTTGAGCATGTGAGGTAAAACATGCACTGGAGCCCGGAAAAAGAGCCGCACCCACAGGAAGCAGAGATGGAGGGTGTGACAGAAATAAAATAATCCATTAGATTAGTCGACTAATCAAAAAAAGTATCAACAGATTAGTCGACTCGACTACCAAAATAATCATTAGTTGCAGCCCTACCCACAATTCTAGCCAGTTGAAGGCACTGCTGAAGTAATAACAAACCAAATAGCATAACAAACCAGAACCTACTGAACTGGGACAATCTTGTTAAATTTAAAGATGCCTGCCTTACCTATAAAATCCTACATGGCTTGGCCTTTTACATGAGAGCAGCCCACACCTGGAACAGTCTGCCAACACGGCTCAGGGAGTATCAAAGATACATTTAATTTAAATCGAACTTAAAATCATGGTTGAGAGATGGTCAAGTGTGCAACCATTTTAACTGAGGGGTTGTGATGTATTTTAATGTATTTCAATGTATTTATTTTAATGTATTTTAGTCAGTATTGTAACCTACTGATTCCTACTGTCTTTTAATTATTGTACTATGTCTTAATTATTGTAGTGCTCATGTCACCTGCCCCAGAGACTACAGTTGAAAATTTGCCAACCTGGCTAAACTGGCATATTTACAGTAAATGTTCCTTAACACATTGGTTGCCAACAACGAGATTTCTCGTTATTGGCCGCCATGCGTTGATTGCCAATAACGCGATTTCTCGTTATTTAATCGTTATTTCTTTTATTAGCGATATCCATTCATTTTTCATCCGTCCAGCCTGACGTTATCATTGGGAATGGCTCCGAGCTCGAAAAGGGCAAATACTGACCCATATCGTCTCCTGGATGGTAATGTATATCTTTGGATTGGATTGAGTGAAAAAGTGCATCAGAGAAAAACTCCGGTCCAGGGTTTTCCCATCTCTGGCAAGCAGTGTCTGTTACCAGATTCCCTGCCGAGCCTCGGAGCAGCTTTCGATTATGCGTTTCGGACTATAACTAGGGATGCCCCGATCGATCGGCCATCGATCGTTATCGGCCGATAATCAGTATAAATATGCGATCGGGGAATTCCGATAATGAGTCATATTCGCAGATCGCGGAAACTGATCAAGTGGATATCTCACTCGCTTGTCTCAGACGCACAGGACCGGCAAACTGCTCCTCCTCCCTAGCCCCGCCCGTACCCGTGTAGAGTTTGTAAACACGCTGAGTCTAGATAGTGCATTCGACCTGAGCTAACGTTAGCTACCTAGCTATCGTTACTGTTTTATTTTTGCCGATCGTCAAAACAGATCTCACTCGCTGAGTTCTGTCTCAGACACCGGGAGCTGCACACAGTGCTGCGCGTCTGCTCCTCCTCCAGCTCCTCCCGCACGCATGTAAACACGGGTCTAGTCTAGTCTAGTGGGACGGGACCTCCATGAGCTAACGTTAGCTACCGCTACAAAAAATACATGATGAGGCATTGTCTAACTGAACGGTATCTAGCCGGCTAGCTACTGATAGCTCCTGATATCAACAAATGCTCCAGCAATAGTCTAGTTATCTAGTACTAGTGTATGATACCTCTGTTAGCTCACGTTAGCTTAGCTCACTGTTCAAAACGAAATGTCCCATTCAACTAAATAGTTCACTGAGGCGTTGTCTTAACGTTATATTTCCGGCTAGCAGTAGCTACAGACAGCTCCTGATATCAATGTCTTATAACACTCATTCGATGCATATTCGAAGCCCGGCTTGCGTCGCAGTCATTAACGGGGATAGCTGAGGGAGTAGGGTATATCTGCAGAGCCTAGGGTAAATCTGCAGAGCCGAATGTGATTTGATCAAAGCAGAGTATGTACACACAGACAGTGGAGATAGCGAGCATTTTGACTTGTTGCGTGGTGGCGATGTCTCGCAGATAATACAAGTACAAGTCTAATTATATAATATATATATTTTATAAAAAAAAAAAAAAAAAAAATTATATAAAATAATTTTTAATTTCTTTTTAATCAAAAACGATCGGTATCGGATCGGTATCGGCCGATATGGCTCACGACGATCGGTGATCGGTATCGGTGGCAAAAAACGTGATCGGGGCATCCCTAACTATAACGTTGGATCAATAAACGCGATCAATATTTGGAATGGCGATCAGGAATTGGATTCATCTTTTTGCAGAACATCTGATCTGAGGTAAGGAATCTATGTTACCAGTTTTGGGTTAATCAGAGTTGTTTTTAGGCGCTGAGCGCGGCACGAATAAATGATTTTTCAGCCCGCTTTTGTATCGTGCATAAGAACAGAAATACTCTCGATAATCTAGCTTTTATTTGAAAACGAGTCATAAATCAGCCGGAAAATGACAACGTGTTTTGTGTATTCCAGTAAATGGCTATTTCTCTGAAATTACTAGAACTCTCCGAAACTATACTCGTATTCAAAACGGTATAAAACGGAAATGTACTGATGAAAAAACTATCCGTTTCATACTAGTTAACTGCAAGCAAGTCATTGATAAGCGACGGGTGTATTAGACACATAATTTAAGATATAGTTTAATCGCTCGCAAATGTGCTTGTCCTCCCATTAATTAACGTGGTGGCATCCAAGCGATAAATCGTCATATCCGGCTGGCAACCAATGTGTTAATATTAGGGCTGACCTTCGAATTTTTTTTTGGCAATCGAAGCTTCGGGGCCGAGTTTCGCTTTTAATTCGAAGCTTCGAATTTAAATTTTTCTTTTATTATTTTTTGTTTATATATATATATTTTTTTTTATCTTATGTTGTCGGACTTGTACAGCACTTTGGTAAACTTAGTTGTTTTTAAATGTGCTCTATAAATAAAGTGGATTGGATTAATGAATTAAGTAGCCCCTTTCGTGACTGTGACGCAGCCAACACGGCTGTGTGATTTAATTCAAGGTGGATCGCTGTTGTCGTTTGAACAACTTCAGATTTCATGGGAACTACCAATCCCCTAAATCAAGAATGTTTAAGATGAATGAAGTAAGATTTTGATTATTTGAAATATGGCCTGTGTAGACTAAACTATGCACAGAATTATGTCAGTCTACATGATCCGGATTCTACATGGTCCGGCAATGTAGACCTTGTAGACTCCACTACAGACCAATTATCAGTGAATGTTCATGCATTTTTAAGAAGGGCTACTTCCACAAAAAAACAAAGAACTCACCAAAACATCTCAGTAGCACCTTATCTAAATGTTCTATTTCATATATGGAGATTCATATTTATTTATGTATTGCATGCATTTCTACATTTTATTTCCTATTTTGTTTATTCATCCCAGTATCTTTCTTTCTTATGTGTGGAATTCTACAAGGCATTTACATTCACATTTACATTTAGTCATTTAGCTGACGCTTTTATCCAAAGCGACTTACAAGTTCTGTACGACAGGTAGGGATGGGTACCTTTCACATTTGAACCGATACCGGTACCGGTACCTGTGAATCGATACCGGTACCCAACGGTACCTTTTTTCGGTACTTTAGTCTCAAGAAATTTAATTTACCTACCTCAGTCGTAAAAAAAAATTTCAAACTACAATTTCGACAGTTTTCGGCTTGTCATTGCTCCGACTGCTTTGTTGTTGAATCAAGTCAAATCCTAGGTAAGCATATATTGTGTGTGTGAACGTTGACATGAAAAGAAAGTTACAAAAAAAAAAAAAAAAAAAATGTATTTTAAAAAAAAAGATAAAAAATTGTTTCTCACTTGATTCGATACTCTGTAGTACCGACGTGTTTCGGTTCGGTACCTCAAAAGTACCGAATTCGGTACCCATCCCTAACGACAGGTCATCAGGAAGGATACAACTCTATCAGCCGAGTAACAATATTCATCAAAGTGTTGCGTGTTACAGTGTAGGTTAGTTTATTAAGATTATTATTAAGATTTTTTTTATTTTATTTTATTTCAGATAATGGTTGAAGAAGTGCGTCTTTAGTCGACGGCGAAAGATTGGACGGGATTCGGCTGTCCTAACTGGGGTGGGTAGTTCATTCCACCATTGTGGGGCAAGGACTGAGAATAGGCGTGTAGGTGGTGTATATGTGTTTGAGTTTGAGGATGATATCCTTCAAACAGGCAATAGTGATGATATAATTTGGGCAGTGCTGAGCTGGGTTACTTTCCTCCAGTGTATTTGTCCCCCGGCCCCACCCAATGGCCCCATGCACACACACACACACCGAAGTAAAAAAAAAAAATTGAAAAAAAAATGTTTGAAAAGAAAATTCATATTTTTTATTTTTTTTTAACTTCGATTTCTTTTTTATGTTCGAAGCTTGTGCCATCGAACAAAGCTTTGAAGTATTTAAGACAGCCCTAGTTAATATTAGTGTTGTCAAAAATATCAAAGTATCGATACATATCGATACTGAATATTTAAAATGGTTTCGATACTAATTTCCCGAAATACCGATACTTTCTGCAGTATCGTACCAGCTGGCGAGTGTTCTACCGCAAGTTGTTGACGCGCTGTTCAGAGCACGCTTGTCCCTCCGCCTCCTCCGAGTCCAGCCCTCCCCCTCACAGAGCCGTCTTCAGTTTGTAAACAAACATTTTAGCTGAAGATGGCAAATGCAGAGCCTCCGCAACTTGTGCTTGTGGATAAAGAAAACAGCAGAAGTGCTGTTTGGAGGTACTTCGGGTTTGAAGTAAACAACGAAGGACAAGCTATAGATGCCACAATGCTATTTGCAAGCGGTGTTACAGAGCAGTGCCAACGCGGATCTCCATAAAGAAATGAAAGAGGTTCGTGACAGCTGCTCTTTCAACGTCACTGTGACTGAAGCATTAAACCATTAACTCTAGTTTAATACATGAGACATTGTCTACTGATGGCGCATAATATCAACAGCTGATTCGTTGTTAGTAACGTTACAGATATCAGCTAACGTTAGCTACTGCTAGCCGTTAGCTCCCTTAGCTTAGCTGGCCACTTTTATAATTACTGCATGGAAACGGAGTAACGTTAAAACGTTATGTCGAGGTCATACAATACTACAGTTGACATAAGGTTAACGTTACCCCGTTTCCATGAAGTGTTTTTTTTTTTTTTTTTAACTTCATTTTTTAGAGTTTATCGCTTTTCTGGTCAATCATGACCGACAGATGCAGGGTGAAACGGGAGGGAGAACAGGGGAAGACATTCGGCAAATGACGGCGGGTCCGGGAATCGAACTCGGAGTCAACCAGATCCGTGACGCAGCACGGTATTCCCTGACGCTTTCGCGTCGAGGTACATGGTGAGCTACTGGAGCTCCCCTTCCATGAAGTGTTTAAATAGCAGCAATCTTGTTGAAAATGTAACGTTACTAAATGCTTCTCTCTCAAAATGATTGAAGTGAGATGAACAGTTATTTTTAAATGTGTGATCTAAAGATAAACAAAGGGTTTTAAAATTGTTATATTTATCTTCTCTTATAGTACCGCTGAGGAGAATCAACCAGCAAAAAAAGCTAAATTTGTTTAAAAAAAATAAAAAAATAAATATATATATATATATATTATTTTTTTTTTTTTTTTTGGTATCGAAATGGTATCGAAGTATCGATACTTTTCAAGGTATCGTATCGAAGTCGAAATTCCAGTATCGTGACAACACTAGTTAATGTGCAGTCTCTGTATTTTAAACCAATAAATACAAAATACAAATAGGCTACTTTATTAGCAGGCTATGAGCTCATACAGCATTGCTGCAAACACCACATTAAGACAGAGATGGCTATAGCTACCCCAGAACCCAGGTAACCAGCAGGCAGCCCTTCTAGGCCATAAGGTGAACCCCGTTATCGTTTCATCCCGTCCCCACCTTGGGAGTAGGGGTGGACGGTATGGTCTAAAATTTATATCACGGTATAATTTGAAGCATAGACGGTAACGGTATATATCACGGTATCATCGTTTTTGATAATTTTTTTTTTTATTTTATATAATTTTATTTTTTTTATAAAATATATATATTATATAATTAGACTTGTACTGGTATTATCTGCGAGACATCGCCACCACGCAACAAGCTCCACTGTCTGTGTGTACTCTAGTAGCCTCCAGCTACGGCCAGAATTCTCCGGAGCTGCACCTGGACCTATACTCGAGTAGCCTCGAGCAGAGCTACGGCCAGGATTCTCCGGCGCTGCACCTGGACCCTATTGTATTGGTATTATAACGTTAGCAAGCCCTCAGCTCGAATACGCATCGAATCAGTGTTATAAGACATTGATATCATGAGCTATCTGTAGCTACTGCATATATAACGTTAATACAACGCCTCAGTGAATTATTTAGTTCAATGGGACATTTCGTTTTGAACGGTGAACTAACTTGTGTTAACGTGAGCTAACAGGTAGCATACACGTCTCTAGTACTAGACTTTGTGGAGCGTTTGTTGATGTCAGGAGCTATCGGTAGCTGGCCGACTAGATACCGTTCGGTTAGACAATGCCCCATCATGTATTAAACTAAAAGTGAATAGTTGACTGGGTCATTTTGTAACGGTAGCTAAGCTAACGTTAGCTCAGGGAGACGCCGACAGCTCCCGTGTCCCGTCCCACTAGACTACTAGACCCGTGTTTACATGCGTGCGGTAGGGGCTGGCACGCCCACTGCGCGAAGCCTCCTAAATAACTTTTTCCAGTTCGCACATATCTATTATCTATGACTAATTCTATCTATTTTTAGGGGCAAATGCCAGTGAAATAGTCGCGCTGTGGTTACATGACGTCATTGCTATTTTAGAGCTGCACTACCGGTTACACGGTATACTCAAAATCCATACCGTAGAGCAAATTCATACCGTTTATACCGTATACCGTTTATACCGTCCACCCCTACTTGGGAGACTACGAAATGTTCACTCTGGGTGAAAGATCCATTTGTGTAGCTTTAGGAATAAAAAGTTCTCCATCTACAATCCTGCCGGTTTTGCGCAATTATACTTTTAAAGTCGGGACTAGATCTTTCCTCGCAAACGGATACATTGTTCATCGGCGTTGATATATTTGATGTAAGTGGTGCGAGTTCTGTCACGTGTCTTGCGCTCGACCAATAGCAGCCGCTTTGTTGCCAGGTTACGGACGACAACAAATTTGTGTAAACAGTCTAGCAGTAGCATGGAATCCATATATCGACGAGTAGAGAAGTGGACGAAAATGGACAAAAAACACCTTCTAAGGTTTCTAAACAATGTTATATGCATCCCACGTCCGTTCAGAAAGAAAGTGTACAAGATTTTACACAGACACGGTGGGATAGATATAGAAACTGCATTGAACGGTGGCTTAACTTGCCAGGCGAGAATCATACAATTGCGGAGACATACAAACATTGTTTAGAGATCTAGTTTGCCAATGTTCCTGAAAATTCTGGTTTTCATGCTACTTGCTATAGGCGCTTTATCGACAAAAAGCGCTTGGATACAGCTGAGAAACGGGTCACAAGTTCCAACGTGTTCTGCGGCTCAAGATGTGGATACACTATTTGATGCTGTGCTGAGAGACAGTTTAGCTGTGTTTTTATAGTTTACATAACTAGGATTATAGTTTTATTCAGATACTGTATGCCATCTAGTTGTATTGTTTTACAGTGATGTTTATGTAGCTCTGCTAGTTCATAGTGATGTTTAAAGTATGTTAGCTTTCAGAACCAATGCTTGTGTTACCCTCACCTCTTCCTCCCCCCACACACACTAGGACAATAGAGCTAGCATGCACCCCTGGGGGAGGGGGGAGCTAACTAGATCTACAGTATCTGAAGAAAACTAGAATGCTAGTTTCATATTAGTGTAGCTGGCTTAGGTGTCATCAGCCCTTGGCACCAATGTGTGTTCAGCACGAATTGGGATCTATTGGGGTTGTGACTCTACAAATGCCTTTCATGGAAAGGGGGATACATTTTATGTTGCTTGTGAGAAAAAGGAGTACCTGACTGCATTTACAGAACTGGGTAGCAGTTTTACCCTATAATAAATGAGACATTAATTTAAAACTGTAATGTGTGCCCCTTCACCCGTTGGCAATGGGTGGCACGTCGAGGATGGGGAGTTAACAGTGACCTGGATGACTACAAATCCGGCCCCTGATAGTGTGTCCACTGCGGTTGCAAACAAGGCAAATGTGAGACAGGAAGATGTTCCTGTGTGTCTGCAGAACTGCCATGGACAGATATATAGGTCAATGCCAAAACTGTGCAAATATTTCTAAGGAAACTGAGGATAGGGATATGTGGGATGATGACTCGGATGATAGTGGTGAGGAATGATTAACATCAGTGTAATGATGATGATCATTCTCTACTCTGCATTGTATATTGAACATTTGTTTTGTTTACACTGTTTACATACTTGACTTTCTATTTTATACTTATTATACTTATCTATTTTATCTAGCACACTCTCAGGAGCAAAACAGAAAGAAGCATTTCATACAAAAGTATTCTGTATTTCTGTATGACAACTAATAAAGAAACTTGAACTTGAAACGGTGTTGCCTGGGACCTGTGGTGGTGGATGAGGGTGTGTGGAGTGGACTGGGGTTGGGATGTATATTGAGGGGATTATGGTTATACAGTAGGTATAGTGTGATTTGTTTGTATTTTGTTTTTAAATGGAAAATAAAAAAGTTTAATGAGTAACTTATTGATTTGTAAATGTTTTGACATTATGCCAAATTAAGGGGATTGTGTAGTGTTTTGATTGACCCATTCTTCGCCAGGCATTGTACCCTTCTTATACCATCCTCTGCCAGCTCTATTTGTCTATGGAGATGTTCACCTACTTTGCAGGGCTATAACTTTTTAAATTGTATTGCTAAATTGACATTACTATGGCCCATTAAACATCGATTAGCTATCGTTCAGGATGTAGGAATGTTTTACTTTTTCATTCACACATTCATACAAAAATACGGTCTAGAGTATAAATATGTTTTTATCGTTTTCTGCAGTATTTCATAGAACGTGAGTTATAGCCATAAATGCATATATTACATCATCAAATGCAATTTGATACCGATTGATGCCAGATTAAAAATTTCAACTGTACAAGGTCCCAGACGTTATGACTCATCATGCGCGATTGACCGGAGGGGGGGGCAGGGCTGTACACACTGCGATCATCTCGTCGCAAATTGCCCCCTAATCTGGCCGGTGCGAGTGGAAAATATCATCTGGGGGCAAGCTTGCGAGTAGTGATTGCAACCAGGGGAGGAAATTAGGCCACTTTACTCGCCAAATGCGAGTATTTTTTACGTTTGGCGAGTAATTCATGAAGAGCACTCGCCAGTCTGGCGAGTACTTGTAATTACAAAACAAACAAAAAAATCATTCTGCAATCTGCTGATTCGCTCACTGGCACAAGCCGAACTCTGACTCCCCCCTTGATTCCTCCCATTTGCGCCTCAATCCAACCATAACCAATGAACATCATCGTTGTACAGATGCGCTCTAAGCTCCTCCAATGAACACTCATTTTCTAGAAGATGCCGCCCATCTAGGGGAAGTGGACAGATCACTGCGCGCGGACCTACAGACTCCTGCCACCGGCTTGACAACGTAGACAAACTTAGACAAAAACACATCAGTGGATGAAAATAATTGCATGTAGTGTCGTCGCTTTCGGATATCAGTGCGGTCTGACATGGGGGCGAACAACAGCACACGACGTTCTCCTTCGAGTCGGATGAGAATGACAAGTCAACCAGGCACCAGCATTAGCCGGCTAGCTACCTAGCATGTAACAAGCTACCATAACGCGCGTTCAACATAGTGGACTATACTGAGCGGCTTTGCTTAAATGCAGCCGAGTGACATTTTATTATTACCGGGTTTCCCCCCATATCACCACTCGCCCATATGCCCTTCACAACGGTGATGTTGTCATACTTGGCATTCAGAATACACCTGCTGAACCCCTAGCGTTGTCGATTCGGTTCCAATGTATTGTCATCTTACAGCACAAGTACAGTACAACCAGAATACATTTGGCATACAACCAGAGTGCAAATGTAACAAGTCAAGTTGTTTTATTTAGCTATTACATTACAGTGAAATGCTTGGTTCTTTCACTGCCCAACTCAGTCCAACCTAGACCAGTCCAACCTAGTCCAGTCCAGCCCAGCATCTTTCACTGCCTAGTTCAGCCCAACCCAGTCCAGAATAGTTCCCTCTTTCATGTTAATATGTGATATCCTAATATTTTGAAGAGTAGAGACAGTGTGATTAATACATGTTGTATGCTAATATTGTGAAGAGTAGAGACTGTTATTAATGTTTTATGCTAATAAATATTTTAAAGAGTAGAGACACGGTGTGATTTTTACTATGATTGAAAATCAATTTAGACAAAGACATACAAAGAAGTAATTATCACAATTAGCGATTTTTTTGGGCTGGTAAAAAATCAGTTTGTCTGGTAAAAAAAATCAGATACTCGCCAGTTGGCTGGTAAGCCAAAAAGTTAGTTTCCTCCCCTGATTGCAACCCTTCATTCGCATTTCACTCCTAAATTAATCCATACAAATTGGATAAAACATTAGCCTACAACCAGGGCATAATGTTGCGGTTGTAATTTCATTAGACAGACCAGCGCGGACCTTTAATAACATGCAATTTGATTGACACGAGCAATGGGCTAACGTTAGCTGCTATCCACGGTATCCATTAGGATTATGCTAAGCTAACTAGCGTTAGCTGCTGCTAACCCTGGACACCAGTCAAAGCGGACTCCACAACACTAGTTCCATTCGGGAGGAAAGGGGGTGGGTTATATTGACAACGCTTGACAACAAAAGTTTAAACATAACTTCATATTTATTGGTTATTCGTTTCTGTTACTGTATATCATCCACTTTCCATCTCCGTCTGTTAAACGCTTCCCGTTTACATTCGAGTGTGACGTCATCACCTACGGCAGCTTAGACGATCAAAACGTGAACCTAGAACAAAACCCGGGGGGGGGGGGGGCTGGCTCTCTCATTCGTTCTCGCCCCCTCTCTCTCTCTCGCTCTGATTGATTGAAAACTTTATTAACAGATTGCAGAATGGGTACAATACAGTACAGCTCTCTACATTCAATGATTTAAAGTAGCCAAACGTTACAGACAGTATAAATACTAACTGGATAGTTGATGATATAAACATTTAATTTCATTATCTGAAATATTCTAAAATCATTAAGTCTGCTATAAGCCATTATCCCTTTGTGTGTGTGATTATTATTTTCTCACAGTAGTGTGTGTGTATATATATATATATATATATATATATATATATATATATATATATATATATATATATATATATATATATATATATATATATATGTGTGTGTGTGTTTGGCTAAAGTGGATAGAAAACACAGTACTGTGCAAAAAAAAGGCACCCAAAAGTTTTTATATAAATGGTCTTAGATGTAAATACATTTTTTATTAGTGTGTCAGTAGACTACTCTTAGTACATTTTCATAAAATTATTTTTTAAAGCATCTTCATGGTTTAATAATGCAAACATATGTTGCAGGGACTTATTATAATCATCATATTGGCGTGACTGTATGCATCAAAGGGTTAAATCAAGCATTTTTAAGTGCTTTAGAGGAAATGTCAAAATATTGCGATATATATCGTGTATCGTGATATGGCCAAAAAATATCGCGATATCATTTAGAGGCCATATCGCCCAGCCCTACTATAATGGTAAAATAGTTATTTAAAAATTTGCCCCTAAAAAATATTCTTTGCCCCTAAATTTCTCATTTAGGGGCAAGTGTGCCCCAAGTGAAAAAGCTTAGCGTACAGCCCTGGGGGGGAGGGGGTCGTTTATAATGCAATGACCGACGTTAAATGAATCATGTAGTATGGGTGATATATTGATCATAGCAGTTTGTATGAATAATAATAATCAAAATCGCTGAAACTCACCGCAGCTTCCTCGTAGCGATGGGGGATGATACTGGAGCAAAAAGATCGCTATTATGGGATGTTGATCTATGCGCTCCATTTCCAGGTTGTATAATACTATATACACGTCCAAATAATGTTGTTTATCGAGTTATGGCAACGGATCGATTATCCAGTGTGTCCAGATCGAGTCCCGCGAGCGATAGCGAGTGGCGGACGGAATAGGGGTGACACCAAGCACTTCCGGTCCCACTTCCGGTTTGGCAACTCGCCGATCGGCCACCAGGTGGCGGTATTGAAGCGCTGGAGAGTCGAGTGGAGATCTACAGCACCAGTCATGACTCTGTGGGTGAAATGTGAATACCATGACGAAAATTTGAAATACTGATCTCGATGACGGCGTAATCCGTCATTGGCAGATTAAGCATGGCGAGGAATGACGTCTTAATCCGTCAATGGCGGAGAATGGGTTAACCATCTTGATCAGGGGTCTCAAACTCGCGGCCCGCGGGCCAATTGCGGCCCGAGGGATGATATTTTGCGGCCCCCTACTTGACATCAAAGTGTAGTGTTAATGCGGCCCGCGCGCTACTGTTTGCAGAGACATTGCGTGAGAGTTGGACGTTTTATTTATTTGATCACTTGTAGGCTACCATAGCGCAGGCTCATGACAGCAACGTTATGTTAGTGACTTGGTTGAAACGTGATTCCGGAGTGATATCAAGTAAAGTGGAAGGCAAATGCATCCTCGCTATCTCCTCTGACTGCGAGCAGTGCTCTGCATAAGCGGCTGGCTGCACTGTCTGCCACACTGTCTGTGTCTGTGAACGGGCTGGTCCAATCACATTCAGCATCCCGTCAGCGTCCCCCCCCCCCCTCACCCACAGTCTGCGAATCAGATGCAGAGTAGGGGAGTAGGGCGGGTCTTCACGGAATGCAAGTCGTCTCTCTCTTTCAGTCAGAGTCAGTTGACAGCGCAGTAAACTCGCTCCCAGTTTTATCTCCGTGAGATAAATGTAGCTACTAGCCTAGTTTCTAGCTTTCAAAGATGGTCAGTAAAAGAAAAGTCGACTGCAATTCAAAGGTGAATGGACTGAAAAATATGCATTCATCCTGAGTCCCAGCACCAAACCAATGTGACTATATGCCAAGAAACGGTAGCTCTTGTGAAGGGTGGCAATTTGAAAATAATGTATGACTGAGTGATGGAGACCATGTTTGAAGGCAAACAAAAGCAAAGCCCCCTCAGATCGCACAGCAACCAGAATAACTGAAATACTGGCTGGTGATTTGATTAAACAGCTTTGTGATAGAATAAAAAGAAATGCACAGTGCATTTCCATAGCTGCCTATGTTCTGAAGAACCATTCATGTTCTGAAGAACTGTTCATGTTCTGAAGAACTGTTCATGTTCTGAAATGGTATTGCTAAAGATTGAGAAGATTGGATCAGTTGTACTTTTTTTTTTGAATGCTTGAAACCCTTTTTTTGTGGAATATTTGATGCGGCCCAGCCTCACCCAGACTCTACCTCCAGCGGCCCCCAGGTAAATTGAGTTTGAGACCCCTGATCTTGATCAAAAGTGTGTGAGTCTATTATTTTTCTCATTATACTATCCTGAACTGTTTTATGTGTACAAGTAACCTCAATCTTTACAAAATTGTACCAGCATCTTTAATATTGCAGGTTGGGAATCACAAGGTAACACGTTTTTTTTTAATAAAAATGTGCTGCATATCATGGTATAAATTCACATTCAAGTATACTAATGCACCAATATTTGACTCAGATGTTTAGGTACATGTGTAAATGTCAATTTCAGAGAGATTTTGTCTTCCAAACATTTTTTTTTGTAATTTCCATACATATATACATTTATGGCCCCTGACTAAATTCTGCAGAGAACTTTTAACCCAATGTCCATGATGGTATTGTCTAGCCACTTTTCAGGCTTCACCAAATGGCCTATTGAGGGAGAAATCCATCCACACACTGAATGAAAAAGTGAACATCAATGGTGAGGCCGGGTAATCATGAATCCATTCTAATAGTCTTCTAAATTATCTGTGTTCTTAACTTGCTTCTTAAAAGGATATTGTCGGTATAATTAAATGTCAACACAGTCTATGAAAAGACCAAAATTAATTACTAATTTATTCTGTTCATAAGCCCGGTCCGTTCAACCAACACCAGATTATAGCTCACATCCATAAATCATAGAACTCCATTGATTTCCAAAAGGCATTCAAACAAGTCACAGAGACATATTTGTTTGTTTTGATCAGTATAATTAATCACTGCAATGAACATCGTAGATTTTCTCTGAACTACAGCACGAAATGACAGCGATCACCTCAAGTCTGCATGCAATTATTTCTGAGGCGAAGTTAGCATTTTGGTAGCATCATGCTGCAAGGATAATACTGCTACTATGCATCTACGAAGTATACAGTACTATTGGCTAGTGGAAGTCAGGGGGGGAATGAAGTATTCACACGGGCGGCTACGTGGCGTAGTGGGCAAGGCACTCGCCACAAAATGCTGGAGACGCTGGGCTCGTCAGTTCGAGCCCAGCGCTCCACATTTGCTTTCAGTTTAGCTGGTCGTCCGTACTAATATACATTGGCCGTATTAGGGGGTGGGAAACTGATGGGTGGCAGGGCTCTACGCTAACCTTTTTCACTAGGGGCACAGGTGCTCCTAAATGAAAAAAATTAGGAGCACACAAAGAAATTTAGGAGCACCCAAAAATATTTAGGAGCACAGTGAAAATATGTCAAGTAACAGAGTTTTTTTTTTTTTTTCAAAAATAAATGTATATTTGTACTGTGCGTGCATGTGCAAACGGGAACGGGACACATCTGTGCAATAGCACATACCACCAAAGTCACTGGCCCACTGTGTGCGTGTATCATCTGCGTGTGCAAACGGGAATGGGACAGACATTTGAACTATTAATTAAGTGATTAATGCCTACTATGGCAAAGTTGTAGCCAACAACTAGGGGCCTAATAAGAAAGGCAGTGATATTGAACAAAAAGGAGACACTGGCTTTACAACCAGGGCCATCAGTAGAGGGGGGAGCTAGTGTTGCTCTTTTAGAAAAATAATCCTTTCAGGGTTGCCTATTGAAATACTGTACACCTCCAGTACAGTAGTTTGCGTGTCAGGTAGACCATTGATTGACAGTCGATTCTGCCAATTACGACGTCACACCGTTGCACTCTGGCCGTCCGGCGCTACAGCTGGACCCATTGCCCACCTCTGCGGTTGATAACGCTAGCCAAGTTAGCTGTACACACATACACAGTGGGCCAGTTGTAGGGGTGTAACAATGCATCGCAATGCATCGATCCTACTTTGCAATATTTACAAAACATGACATTGTTTTCGAACTCTAGCCATGGGGAAATGTTTAGCCAATTCACGTTAAATTTGTATGTCTTCCCTCCGGCTCCAGTGGGTGTAGCTTCGCTAGCTACAGTGGCTACATTGGTTGCTACAGTGGGTGTAGCCTCGCTAGCTTGGCCAACTTTGCTAGCATGCTGGCTAGCGTCAGTATCTTGGTTAACGTTAACGTTAACCATCACCTCTGTAACATGAGCTGCCTCGCCTGACTTCTCATTCTCCGGTATCTTTCGCGCAAAATAAAAATGAATGGGCTTCGACATGGCTGTATTATTGTTTGACTCAGACAGTGACGCAGCCGCTGATCATTACTTTCGGTTTCC
Organism: Notolepis coatsorum; assembly: GCF_963971535.1. Taxonomy (NCBI): domain Eukaryota; kingdom Metazoa; phylum Chordata; class Actinopteri; order Aulopiformes; family Paralepididae; genus Notolepis; species Notolepis coatsorum. The sequence continues at coordinate 100,699,901 of NC_140166.1, forward strand.
AGTCGCGTGACCACAGGAAACTACTGTGATTGGAACGTTTATGCGGCTGTGAACTGTGGGACTTGTAGTTTTTTAACGATTCTCGCAGCGGAGAAAAAAAGGACGAATGAGACTGAGAGGCTGTACTCTGCACTCGCTGGCCCCACTTGCATGCCGTGCGAGTACTTGATTTTGCATGTTCGCACGCTCATATTTTTAGGGGCATATGCGAGCAATATGGTCGCACTGTAGAGCCCTGCGTGGGGATCGGGCGTTGTGGACAGCGACTCCTACAGGTCGGTTGGTGCGCCTGCGCAGTAGAATCAGGAAGTGTCGGGGGCAGCGTGAGCCTCCCACGCGTTACTCCTCGCCACTGAGAGATCGAGCTGCGCAGGTGAAAAGATGCGACTGCTGTTACCTCAAGTACCGGAGGGGACTTGTGCTATGTATGACTTAGTCCACATTGCAGCCGGCTTGTGGGAGGCAAGAAACAGCGTCCGTGACAGGGGAGGGTTGAATTGGATGATACGAAATTGGGATGGGAGAAAATATAGAAAAAATGGGAGAAAAAGTGGATAAAAAAAAAATCTCTATCATTCACACTATTAACTTCCAACAACATGCTTAGCATGACACATGCAAAGTTTGGGAGTAGGTGCGGAAAAGTGACTATAGCTCGGCCGAGAAAGTGCCGATCGACTTGGGATAGGTCTCTCCATGTTCAGGAGTCTCAGGCGTATAAAAGTCTATTGGATCATGTCTTCCACACCCCCACAGCCATAGCTACAACCACTTAATGCCAAGGCTCTCATCCACATTCATTCATTTTCTCCCCCATGATTTCAGAATAGTGAAGTGTTGCGGTGGTCTATCTTTCAAAGAGACTGTGGAAAAAATACCATTGTTGTTTATCAACTTGATCTCACATTCAACATGACAGAAATCCAACCGTTATTTTAATAGTTTGAATAATTATTGTTCTCAGTGTGAGATATGTAGAACTATTTTGTCCAGTCCCTATTTTGTCAAAGATCAATACAAACTAAATAAATGAAAGCACAAATAGATGCAATGTCATAGTAAAACTGGACACTTTCTCTGTCAGATTTCTCCATGCCAGACATAATTTACTTAACATAATGAGAGGTGAATCTTTACATTGTATTCATACTTTTGTTTCATTGCTTGAAAATAGATTGTAATGGGGGTTAAATGGTACATTTACCCTACTGACTGATATTAATTCATAATAATAAACTGTATTTGTATAGCAACTTACACACTACAGCCCAACGTGCTTCACAGCAGTAAAATGGGCATAAAACTTGCATAGATTTGGCAGAATAAGATCAATGCACGAAGTGCAGACATAAAACATAGAAGTTGCATAGAATTTACATAATATTTGTATAATTGTGTTCTTCTTGAGGAAGACGTCTGATGAAAAAATTCATTCATTTTCTATAGCTATACTCTTATGTTGGACAACTATTCAGCTAAACGGGGGTCTGGCTAGCTGGGTTTAGGCTGTCAAGCTAAGCTAGGGGGTACGCTATCTTTGCCACTGGTTAGCTTCACTTTGCAACTCATTTATGACGACGGAATAACATTTTAATGTAATGTTCAGTCAGAAAACACTTAAATGTGTCTCAAGTACATATCGTGTCAAACATAACACAACTATATTAGCCTGAATGATGTCTGCAGCTCCTTATAAGGAGGCTAATGAAACGCCCTCTCTTGACTCGTGTTTAATATTTCTTACCCCATGTTTCGCCTGCAGTTCAGACATCCGCTGCCGTCTGATCGCTTCCAATTCGTCGTCTGCCATAATGTATATAATCTAGTATTAACTCAAATAAGAAACGTGGGTCTTCTATTGTGTGGGAGAACGTTATTGTTGTGCCGCAACTATGGTGGAAACGGGGCAAGGCCTCTTAGCGCCAGGAGAGAGCAATCGAACTAAAGAAAACTCAGAAATATCAGCAGACAGCAGACAGCCGACAGTGCGAAGCAGCGTACTCTTTTTTCGTAGCCGCAGTTTGCGGAGACGCTCTCTGATTGGCCACTGACGTTTCTGGTCATGTGATATGTGCGCCCAATCGCGTGGCGAGCTGTGTCTTTGCCCATTTCCGCCTCGAACAGCATGCAAACTAGCAGATGAGCACCGAGTACGCGTTCTCCGTTCTGCTCCATGATGAGCATTACCGCCATCTACTGATAAGGAGTGTGGATCTGGATGTTTGATGAATGAATGAATGAAATGAATGAATGAATGAAAACTTTATTTAACAGATTGCAGAATGGGTACAATACAGTACGGACAAAACCGAGGAAAACAAAAATAAACCACGTGAACTTTGGAAATTACTCAACAATCAACTAGGCTGCAGTAAAAAACTCAAAACCAGGTTCTCAAACATAAACATAAAGACGGACAACACGCTCATCACAGACAAGCTGGATGTAGCCAATTACTTAAACACTTTCTTCACAAACATAGCCACAACACTGGTAAACAAACTACCCTCCCACTCAGGGCAGTATGGGGTAGAACACATAGTAGCATACTACATGAACCTAGGCGTCCACAAAGACGACTTCAAACTGGAAATAGTAACTACAGATGAGGTACTCAAAAAACTGAGCGCCCTCCAACCAAACAAGGCCACTGGCCATGACAACATCCCCTCCAAATTCCTCAGAGACTCAGCAGCAGCCATCACCCCAGTCATCACACACATAATAAACCTCTCCATAAAACAGGGACACGTCCCCAAGGACTTCAAAATTGCGAGAGTAACACCCCTGCACAAAAAGGGCAGCAAATTAGACCCGGGTAACTACCGCCCTGTTTCTATCCTTACATCCATCTCGAAAGTCATGGAAAAAATAGTATACGAACAGATCGAAAAATACCTCGCGGAAAAAAATCTAATCTACGAATTCCAATCTGGCTTCAGAACATCCCACTCCACTGACACATGCCTTCTCTACTTGAACGACCACATCAAACAAGAGGTGGACGCGGGCAAATACTGCGGCATGGTCATGCTGGACCTACAAAAGGCCTTCGACACTGTCAATCACACCATTCTGATTGACAAGCTAAAAGCAATTGGTTTTGATAGTTTATCAGTGAGCTGGATACAATCCTACCTGGAGGGGAGGGAACAGATGGTGGAAGTAAACGGTACCCTATCCCCCCCCCTCACAGTGAGCTGTGGTGTTCCACAAGGAAGCATACTAGGACCGCTACTATTCCTAATTTATGCAAATGACATGTCGTCAGCTTGTGACTGCAACTTGTTCCTGTTTGCGGACGACTCAGCCCTGCTGGTCTCTGACAAGAACAAGTTACAGGTTGAAAAAGCCCTCAGCTCGGAACTAGGCAAAATCTGCATATGGCTCGCCGACAACAAACTATCATTACACATGGGCAAAACAGAGTCCATTCTCTTCGGTTCAAATAACAAACTCAGCAAGACTGACGACTTCTCGGTTACAGTGGGTGACAATATTGTCACAAGGAAAGATGAAATTACCTACCTGGGTTCCATCCTAGAGGCTAATCTTTCCTGTGACAAAATGGCATCCAATGTAATAAAAAAAGTCAACCAACGAACGCGATTCTTGTACCGGATCTCCTCTCTGGTAAACAAGAATACCCTGAAGACTCTAGCAGGAGCACTCATTCAAGGGTACTACGACTATGCTTGCACCTCATGGTACCAAAGCACCTCAAAGGCACTAAAAAACAAATTACAAACATCTCAAAACAAGCTAGTCAGACTACTACTTGACCTGACTCCTAGAACCCACCTCACCCCTGCCCACTTTGACAACCTAGGATGGCTTAGAGTAGACGACAGAGTACAGCAACTTGCAATGGGCCTGGTCTACAAGATACACTACGCGACCAAGGTACCCATGTACATGTCAAAATACTTCCCAAAGGTCAGTGAATACCACGATCACAACACCAGAGGGAGCTCCACAAATCATGTAAAACCCAGATTCGGCTCAAACAAGGGACTAAACACGTTTCGCAATTATGCCACATCAATGTGGAACGCCCTGCCTAAAGCTGTAAAGGAATGTGAATCACTACCCACCTTCAAAAACACTCTCAAAAAACACCTACGTGAGACTGCAATTCGAAACTGGCCCCTACAAATGTCCTAACCTAGTTGTACAGTAAATGACCAAGTAAGGCTTTGTCAACATTCCAATGTACAGTGTAAATTGTGTGTGTGTCCCCTACCCAACCCCCCCCCCCCCCCCCCCCCCACCTCCAATGTACAGCCCTCACCCAACCCACCCAACCCCACCCCACCAACCTCCTCCAATGTACAGTTTCTACGCCAAATGTATATACACTCCTTTTCTGGACACTTTTGTATCACAAACAGTACTGTATTTGCAAATCTGATATGTCATAAATGTATAGATGTAGCAGTACTGTCTATCTGTATGTCATGTATGTCATATATGTTATGATGAATTGAAAATGGGGGACCCTGGTGGAAACAAGACGAAAGTCTTTCTCTGGTCTGCATCCCCTTAACAATTGTATGTATTGAGATGTACTGTACTGTACCCATTCTGCAATCTGTTAATAAACTTTTCATACATACAATTGTTAAGGGGATGCAGACCAGAGAAAGACGTTTGTCTTGTTTCCATCAGGGTCCCCCATTTTCAATTCATATAGACATATATGACATACATGACATACAGATAGTCAGTACTGCTACATCTATACATTTATGACATACCAGATTTGCAAATACAGTACTGTTTGTGATACAGAAGGAGTCAAGAAAAGGGAGTATATACATTTGACGTAGAAACTGTACATTGGAGGAGGTTGGGTGGGGGGGGTTGGGTACATTGGGATATTGACAACCATACTGGGTAATTTACATTGGAGGTGGTTGGGGGCGGGGGGCACACTGTATAAACAAGTAACACTGTACATTGAGGGGGGGGGGGGGAGACACTGTACAAACAAACACAATTGTACATTGAACTATTGACAAAACCATACTAGGTAAATGACTGTACATTGGAGGGGGTTGGGTTAGGATATTTACAGGGGCCAGTGTTGAATTGCAGTCTCCCGTAGGTGTCCCTTGAGAGAGGTTTTGAAAGTGGGTAGTGATCCACATTCCTTTACAGCTGTGGGTAGGGCGTTCCACATTGATGTGGCATAATTGCGAAACGTGTTTAGTCCCTTATTTGAGCCGAATCTGGGTTTAACATGATTTGTGGAGCTCCCTCTGGTGTTGTGATCGTGGTATTCACTGACCTTTGGGAAGTATTTTGACATGTACATGGGTACCTTGGTCGTGTAGTGTATCTTGTAGACCAGGCCCATTGCAAGTTGCTGTACTCTGTCGTCTACTCTAAGCCATCCTAGGTTGTCAAAGTGGGCAGGGGTGAGGTGGGTTCTAGGAGTAAGGTCAAGCAGTAGTCTGACCAGTTTGTTTTGAGATGTTTGTAATTTTGTTTTTAGCGCCTTTGAGGTGCTTTGGTACCATGAGGTGCAAGCATAGTCGTAGTACCCCTTGAATGAGTGCTCCTGCCAGAGTCTTCAGGGTGTTCTTGTTTACCAGAGAGGAGATCCGGTACAAGAATCGAGTGGTTGATTGATTGATTGAAAACTTTATTAACAGATTGCAGAATGGGTACAGTACAGTACAGCTCAATACATACAATTGTTAAGGGGATGCAGACCAGAGAAATACTTTCGTATTGTTTGTATATTTTATTTTTTTATTATTTTTTAAACATAACATAAAATTAGACATACAAGCATTAACAGTAAACATCCAATGAAATCACCATTTAAATAAATGTAGTATACGAGATATACACCTAATACTTGCTATCTAATACCCTACATTATGCTCTCGCTCGCCCCCCCCCCCCCCCCCCCGGACCCCCACTTGGATAATCCATCCATTATCATTCGTTCCTAACCAGGCACTACAATTCATATGCTAGCTTTTATTCTCTCCACCACTTCTAACCAGATTGCAATTTTGGCTTCACTGACACCTAAAATTCTTGCTGTAGATATTTCTAGATAGATCACATCGAGATATGTAAGAACCCATACCTTCCGACACATTTTTTCCAGGCCAGGCTGGTTATAGCTAAGGGGGGGGGCCAAGTCTTTTGGGCCGTGATTGGCTAAGGAAAATTAAGCTAAACTGGCATAATGTTAAATATGTGCACACGACAGACACGACAGAGGACATCCTGCATCGGTACAGTGATGTTTTCAGGGACGAGCTGGGCACACTGAAGGGGGTAACTGTGAAACTCCATGTTGACCCTGAGGCCGCCCCAAGGTTTTTCAAGCCTAGGTCGGTGCCGTATGCCATGAAGGTCAAGGTGGAGGAGGAGCTGGAACGTTTGCAGAAGCAAGGCATGCAGGCAGAAGAAGTCATGCACTTCCAAGAAACATTCAAGAACTGTTCTTTGATAGGGAGGGGGGTTATAATCTGAGGGGAGAACACAATTTAAAGGTGCTAAACGTACGCACTACCATGAGAAAACACTGCATCTGCAATGCATGTGGAGTGAAACTGTGGAACAGTCTAAATGTGGTGCTAAAGCAATGTCCAAACATGAGACAATTCAAACTGATGTATAAGGAAATTATGTTCACAAGGTACAGGGATGAGGAAGGGACTTGATATTCACGGGTGTTTACATTTTTATTTTGTTTTCTATTTTATTTTATTTTATACATATATAGTTTTTGTTTTTTGTTTTGCATATATATATATTTTTTTTTCTTTTTTATGTTTAAAATAGTACACTCATTTGAGTAGTGGAAAAGGGGTAGGATTAAATAAGTGTATACTTCTTCCTACTCCTTTTCGAACATGCAGATTGAGTTGTTTTTCTTTTTTTGTTATTGTTTGTTGTATTCATTGCATGTTCGAAATAAAGACTTCAAATCAAATCAAAAAAAATCATTGAACCCGTCCAATTTTCAAGGTGGGCGGCTCCCATTGTGCCAATCCTGAAAGAGGATAATACAGCACGCATATGTGGAGACTACAAGGTGACGGTAAATCAGGTCTCTAAACTGGAGGAGTATCCACTACCAAGAGTGGATGACCTGTTTGCAACCTTGTCGGGGGAAGCTTTTCACAAAGCTAGACATGAGCCATGCTTACCAGCAACTGCAACTTGACGAAGAGTCAAAAGAGTATGTCACCATCAACACTCACAAGGGCTTATTTAAATACAATCGCCTTGTGTTTGGAGTGGCATCCAGCCCCGCCATTTTTCAAAGAACAATGGACACGCTGTTACAGGGTATCCCGCACGTAGTGGTATATCTAGATGATATCCTCATCACGGGGGCCACGGAGGCGGAGCATCTGGCTAACCTAGCACAGGTGTTGAAACGACTCTCAGACGCAGGACTGCGTTTGAAGCGTGCCAAGTGTGTGTTCCTGGCACCGAGTGTGACCTACTTGGGACACAGGATCACAGCACAGGGGCTCAGCCCTTTGGAAGACAAGGTGAGAGCCATAAAGGAGGCTCTGAGGCCAAAGAGTGTCCATGAACTGAGATCGTTTTTGGGCATGGTGAATTATTATGGCAAATTTCTGCCGGATTTATCAAATGTTTTGGCCCCGCTGTACAAGCTACTGCACCTTGACACTAAGTGGGAGTGGAGTGGAGAGCAGCAGAGAGCTTTTAAGGAAGTGAAAGAGCTGCTCCAGTCTGCAAAGCTGCTCGTTCACTACGACCCAGATAAAGAGATCATCGTCTCGAGTGATGCCTCGCCTTATGGAGTCGGAGCAGTGCTCTCACACATCATGGAGGATGGAGATGAGAAGCCTGTTGTTTTTGCTTCACGTACCCTAACAGCAGCGGAGAAGGGGTACTCTCAGTTGGATAAAGAGGGTCTAGCTGTTGTTTTTGCTGTGAAGCGTTTCCATCAATACCTATACGGACGGGCATTCACTATCACAACAGACCATAAACCTCTGATGAGTCTGTTCAGTGAGACAAAATGCATCCCACCGCTGGCCTCAGCCAGGATACAGCATTGGGCTCTCACACTCTCAGCCTACCAGTACACTATATTGTTCAAAGCGGGCAAGGATAACGCAAATGCTGACGCACTGAGTCGACTGCCGTTACCAGAGACACCCGCCACTACATATGTGCCTCCAGAGACTGTGTTTTCATTGGAGAGGCTAGCAGAGACACCTATCAAAGCGACACAGATTAAGCAGTGGACAGAGAGGGACCCGGTCCTGTCTCGGGTCAAGACCTTCCTTTTGCAAGGTTGGCCCAGTGTCGTGGAGGGAGAGGAACTGAGGCCGTATGCTAAACGCAAAACAGAACTGAGCCTACAGGACGGCTGCATCTTCTGGGGGTCGAGGGTCATCGTACCGCCCCCAGGACGGTCACAAGTTGTGGAGGAGATACATGAGACTCATCCAGGAGTCTCCCGGATGAAAAGCCTAGCGAGATCATACGTCTGGTGGCCAAGAATGGACGATGATCTGGAGAGCAAGGTAAAATCATGCACACAGTGTCAGACTAATCAGAACAATCCACCGCCTGCTCCGTTGCACCCATGGGAGTGGCCAGACCGCCCCTGGTCTAGGCTGCATGTAGACTTTGCAGGACCCTTTATGGGACAGATGTTTCTGATCATGGTAGACGCACACTCAAAATGGATAGAAGCCCATATCATGAACAATATCACAGCCCCCACAACCATAGACCAACTCAGACAAGTCTTCGCAGTCCATGGGTTGCCAGACACCCTGGTCTCGGATAATGGCCCAACATTCACCAGTGAGCTGTTCAGTGAATTTATGCACCAGAACGGCATTAATCACATTAGGACGGCGCCGTTCCACCCAGCCTCAAATGGTTTGGCTGATCGGGCTGTTCAGACAGTGAAAGAGGGGTTAAAGAGGATGACAGGAGACTCTCTAAACACTAGACTTTCACGTTTCCTGTTTACCTATCGCCTCACGCCTCAAACGACAACGGGGCGCACGCCAGCAGAGATGCTGATGGGGCGTAGGCCCAAGGCGAGATTGGACTTGCTGCGTCCAGACATGAAGGCGAAAGTACAGAGGAAGCAGTAGAAGCAGAAGGAGCGTCATGATCAGCACGCAAAAGAGAGACTGTAACTGAGGGGTTACAAAACCCTGACTGTATTAAAGATTGTGATAGATTAAACCACTGCTAATTATTATTATTATTACTTGCCAGAAAGTACAGTTATAATATGGCAGACACTCAGAATAAGACGGCACGGTGACAAAGAAATATCATTTATAGTATTTATTATTATGCAGTAATTGTACAGAATGGGAATTAAGGGTCGCGCTTGTATGGCGAAGAATATGAATAAAGTCAGTCAGTAGCAAAGTCAGTTGGAATGAATAATTCCTAAGCTGGGAAACTAGACTAAACGCCGCCTGGCGTAGGATGGCACTATAGGGGGCAAACGATGGTACCGCTGGAGACAGGGGGTATCCTCCCAGAGATGTAAGCTCTGGAGGAAAGAAGAATGTTCGGATACTCAGTCTGTTCACTTGAAGAAAGGGGGTTCTCGTACAGAATCCAGTCCTTGTAATCCAAATGCTCAGCAACAAAGCAATAGCTGTAATCCAATTGCTCGATAGCAATGACGATAGCCAGCTAGCTTCGGTCCTCGAAGCTAGCCCGAGGTAAGATCTTCAAGGTGGTTAAATCCAAACGACAGTGGGTATTAACGAGGCTCTTCTCCACGGTAGTACGTTCCACAATCACTATAATCCAACCAATACTGGTTCTGCAATTGCCGCAGTAGGTTCCAATATGCACATGTCCAGTAGTTCCACGACTAGGCCCTCCTCGTGTACTGGCACTAATTACTAAGTCCACGCACACTTGCTAAGGTTTCACTAGTTACTAAACGAACGAACTGCTTGTAATGCTACATACCGAACGAACTGCTGTAACACGATTCACACTAAATGACGACTCTTTACTTCACATTAAGCTAAGTCGAACTTGACGTTACTGCATTAACTCTGACACTTTTACTATTCACTTCGCACGTTAGGTTCACAACACTCTGTTTAGACGAACTGCTTCACACTACATTAGAATCACACTACTGCTGCTGCGCCTTCCACGATATATATACTTAAGTGGCTTTCTAGTGCCAAGCCTCAGCTCTCGTCTCGAATCAATGCGCCGGCACCAGGCATGTTCCAACATGCCCAGACTCGCCTTTGAACCTGACTTCAGGGGCGCGTTGCCTGGCGCAGAGAACGTCAAGGGCATTATCCAATGAGGAAAGTGAATATTACTAGGATTCAAACGCAGGCTTAAAGGGATATAGCTTATATATATAAATAATATACAAGTTATATAAAACAATAAAACGTAGATTCTCAGCTTTAATCTGGCCCTTCACAACAGCCGCCTCCTAATTAGTCCGCACCTAATTAGTTAAGGGAGACAGATTAATATTAGGGTCCAGTCAACTTCTCCATACTTGTTGTGAGGAGTAGGGCAATCTACAAAGTCAGTGGGTCATGGTCGTCATCAGGGGAGTCAGGGAGCTCCGGCAACTCTATCAGCTTCGCCACAGGTCGGGTGTAAGTCCGCCCTTGGACTATGACTTCTGCCGCTCTGACCTTCCCATCGGCACCAGTAATCACTCTGCTCACGCGGCCGGCCGGCCACGTAGCTCGGGGTAGTGACTGGTCTATTATCATGACGACTGTGTCCACTTTCAAGTTGTCCCTGTCCTTTACCCACTTCTGACGGGCTGGGAGGGATGGTAGGTAGCTTAGGAGGAAGCGGGCCCAAGACTGGTCGATCTGTGCTTGGTTGTGTCTCCACATCCTCCGTCCGTTCCTCTCGTTCTGTCTGTACACCGTCTGAGGAGGGGCCGGGTCCGGCCGCCCCATCAAGAGGTAGTTTGGGGTGCTGGGTTCGAGGTCAGCTACGTCGCTTGGAGCGTAGCTGAGGGGGGTGGAGTTCGGAACTCCCTCTTCTTGAGCCCACGGTTCTCTCACAGGCATCGCGTCTAATGTCCATAGCCTCTCAACGGGCTGTACGAGAGAGTGGCCTGTGTCGCTCACCTTTGTGTAAAGGCAGCGTGTGGACGTTGGTTGGCTGGCAGGTCCGTAGAGGGGGCCCTGGAGCGTCCACCCCAGTCGGGTCTTAACCGCGGCTGGGCATCCTTTGGGTCCGATGTGGGCCGCCTCGATTGGGACAATGAGGTCCGCGTGGTCGGAGCCTATGAGCAGGGTCGGTGTGGCGCCATCGATGAGCGGTATAGGCAGTCTGCGTAGGTGCACGTACTTCTCCATCAGCTGTGGGATGGGGTAGTCGTAGCTTGACAGACCTATGTCATGGCTTGTAAATGCATTAGTGATGCTGTACCGCTTCTCGGGCTGCTCGACCGCTGCTATTGTGAATGACACGTTTTCGCCCTTTATGGTCTTTAGGTCTCGCCGAATAGTACGGATTGTCATTGTTTCTTCGGTACCCCGCAGGCCCAACTGGGCTGCGGCCGAAGCGAGGAGGAGAGTCTTTTCTGACCCGTCGTCGAGGACGGCGTAAGTGTCCAGGACCTTGTCCTCGTAGCTCAGGAGCACTCTGACCACCTTGATGAGTACTCGGGGGCTCCCATTATACGTGGGGTCGATGTGGAGCACTCCTGTTGGTGAGTTGCCTTGTAGGGCTAGTCTTCTCTTGTGGGCCTCGCGCAGTGTATCGCAGTAAGCGGAGTCATGCGTGTTAGCCTTAAGCCGCTGATCCATTTCAGCGGGGGTCAGTGTCTTGTGGTCGTCGCACTGTGACAGCCAGTGTCCGCCGTGGCAGTAAAAACAGGTGATCTCCCATTCCTCTTTGGCGGGGGGGTTGAGGCTGGCCTGTGGTGACACCGACTCGGCCTGGTACATCACCGTGATGGGCCTACTTTGGTTTCCTGGTGGGCGTTTGTTGCTCTCATGCAGGACTTCTAGGTGGGCGCCGTCACACTTGCCGCACCTTTTCTTGAGGCGGCACTCGGCTGCCATGTGGCCGCGCGCGCAGCGGAAGCAGCGGCGTTTATCCTTAAGCCACTGACCTATTTCGGCTGTAGTTAGGTCTTTGAAGGCGTCGCACTGTGACAGCTGGTGTTCACTGTCACAGTACTGACAGACAGCCTTCCACTTCTCCTTGGCGTGGGGGTTGTGGCTCGTCTGCCGTGACACAGCCTCGGCCTGGTGCATCACGGTGACGGGCCGGCGGTTGTCGTTGAACCTTCTCGGTCCATCTTTAGGGTTAGAGCCACCCCACGCGAATGTGTCTATTCGTAGACTGCTGACCTCCCTGGCTAGGAAGTCAGCAAGGTCTAGGAGGGATGGTTCTGGGCCGTGGGGGTCACGGTGGTCTCTCTGCCGCCGAAAACGCTCTTGAGTGCATTGTTATTGAATAGGGGAGTATGACTATGCCATTTATGTTGGTTAGAATATTTATTTTGTGTTTCACGCCATATTCAGATCACATGAGTAATAAGGGGGCCAAATTAAAATTCGCATTGCTTAATTGATAATATGGTGTATACTATGTCCTTTCGTATTGTTTACAGTACATCAGGGTCCCCCATTTTCAATTCATCATAACATACACGACATACAGATAAGACAGTACTACTACATCTATACATTTATGACATACCAGATTTGCAAATACAGTACTGTTTGTGATACAACAAGTGTCCAGAAAAGAGAGTATATACATTTGACGTAGAAACTGTACATTGGAGGAGGTTGGGTAGGTGTGGTGGGGTTGGGGGGGGCTGTATATTGGAGGTGGTTGGGTGGGTGGGGTGGGGGGGTTGGGTAGGAGGGGTGGGTTGGTGGGGACACTGTACAACTGTACAAGCAAAACTGTACATTGGAATATTGACAAAACCATACATGGTAATTTACTGTACATTGGAGGGGGTTGGGTTAGGACATTTACAGGGGCCAGTTTCGAATTGCAGTCTCCCGTAGGTGTTCTTTGAGAGGTTTTGAAAGTGGGTAATGACTCACATTCCTTTACAGCTTTGGGTAGGGCATTCCACATTGATGTGGCATAATTGCGAAACGTGTTTAGTCCCTTGTTTGAGCCGAATCTGGGTTTAACATGATTTGTGGAGCTCCCTCTGGTGTTGTGATCGTGGTATTCACTGACCTTTGGGAAGTATTTTGACATGTACATGGGTACGTACCTTGGTCGTGTAGTGTATCCTGTTCTAATCTAAATCCCATAAAATAAACCTGTTGTTCTCAGAAAATTAAATAAACTTGTAGGAGCCAAAGGTATATATTTAGGTTATTGTATTGTATGAATGTTTATATGTTTATTTTTATAACCTTGAATGAATGAATGAATGAATGAATGAATGAATGAATGAATGAATGAATGAATGAATGAAAACTTTATTTAACAGATTGCAGAATGGGTACAATACAGTACGGGCTGGCTCAATACACACAAACAATTGTTAAGGGGATGCAGACCAGAGAAAGACGTTTGTCTTGTTTACATCAGGGTGGCCAGTTTCGAATTGCAGCCTCCCGTAGGTGCTCTTTAAGAGCGGTTTTGAATGTGGGTAGGGATTCACATTCCTTTACAGCTTTGGGTAGGGCGTTCCACATTGATGTGGCATAATTGCGAAACGTGTTTAGTCCCTTGTTTGAGCCGAATCTGGGTTTAACAGCTATTAAATGGCATACATTGAAACGGCATTAGGAATATTGATTGGATTTAGATAAAGTCATTGAACCGTCTTATTTGTCATAATAGAACATTCTAGAACATTTGTGATGTCACAGTATGATGTCATGACCGAACATTCTAGAAAATTTGTGATGTCACAGTATGATGTCATGATCGAACGTTCTGGAACATTCGTGATGTCACTGTATGATGTCATAACGGAACATTCTAGAACATTTGTGTCTCTATATAGTCCACAATTCTCTTGTGGTGGGGAGCATAGTGTAGCGTTTCGGGGGTGCGAGGTGATGATGAAGGAGGTCGCGGATCGGAGAGAGAGAAGGGAGGGTAAGTTGACGTATGCTGGGGCGGTTAGCAGGGCAGGACAGGGTAGCCAAGAAAGGGTGCAGGGGGTTGAAGGAGGGCATTTGGCAGTGAGGGTAGAGCAGGTGGAAAGAGAGAGGGGAAGGGAGGAGAAATTAGGTATTGTGGCCTTCGTGGCAGGGGTAGTTACTGGTATGGCAGAGGCTAAGGGTAGAACAGAGATGGTGAAGATGATTGTTAGGATAGCGGTTCAACATCTGGGATTGGAAGGTCTGGACTGGAAGGAGGTGTGTAATGAATTGGCTGAGGGGGCTGCGAGGGACAAGGCTGCGAGGGACAAAGCACCCCAGGATAAGATAGCAGGGGGCAAGGAGGGTCCCGCGGAGGGGGGCTCAGGCAGGAAGTAGCAGCAGTAGCTGCACTCCAATGGACAATGTAGTTGATGACGGGGTCCAGTAGAAGAAGAAAAAGAAGGTGAAGAAGGAGAAGAAGGAGAAGAAGAAGAGCCCATAAAAAGAATTGCGGAGGGCAGTAATACGCCACGATGCGTCTACTCTGCCGGAAATTCAAATAAGAAGAAGAAGAAGAAGAACAGTGTGTAGCTTGAAACAGGACTGAACAGGACTGAACGGATAGACTACAAGATACTTTAATGCCACACAACGATGGTTGGTGGTAATTGTTTTCGGTACAGATGTTGAGCACTGGTTATATCAAACATGAAACAGACATCAAACATCAAAAACGTCAAAACATATATACATAAATACATATAGGACAGTCACGGTAACTAGGGTGACCAGGTGTCCCCCTTTTGGTTGTACTGTCCCACCATTTGACCAAATGTCCCGCGTCCCTCATATTGAGAGGATGTCCCTCTTTTCGAAGCCAAAAAAAAACATGCGTCTAAAAACCCCTCCCTACAGACAGTAAACGTAGCAACCCGCCTCTTGTCCACACACATTGCACTGATTGGTTATAGTACTTTAGCGCGTTGCTTGCCTGCTTGTGACGTGACTGAGACTGAGTCGTGACGCTACCTCATATCGCAAATCTGATTGGTTATAGTAATTTAGCGCACTGCTCTGCTCGTGAGAGTTGAACTTGTGACGCTACCTCATATCGCAAATCTGATTGGTAAAAAAAAAAAAAACATTACAAGCGAACTAGTTCAAGATGGAAAGCAGTAAAAAGAAACGGACCTGCAGTTACAACCAAGACTGGCAAACGACACATGACTGGGTGAGGCAGATGGCAGGCAATCCGCAGCAGGCTTTCTGTGTTTTGTGTCATAGTTCGTTGAGGAGAATACGACTTGAAGCGCCACAGTGGACGTGAGTCTCACTTGAAAGTGGCTCACCAAAAAGAAACATCCAGATCTATGGATACGTTTCTTTTTAAACCAAACAATGATAGCCAGACGGACAAGGTCACTGCAGCTGAGATAACAAGTGTCTATCACACAGTTAGGGTGACCAGATACAAACACAAGACATTCCTGTCAAGTGATGACGTTTGAATATTTAAAACAGATGTTAGGTGGTATTTAATTTGTATTTATTTTGATTTAACCTTTGATTTAAATCTATTCAGTGAAGACCATGGCAGTTATTCTAATAAAACAATTTACATTATCTATCTGTCCCACTTTGTCCCACCAAAATCTTACTGTTGTCCCACTTTGTCCCACCAAAATCTTACTGTTGTCCCACTTTTGGACTTTTTGCATCTGGTCACCCTAACGGTAACAGTGTCGGTCGGTGACAGATGCTTGCCCGTTTGTGCAAAGGGGGGCGGGCCAGGGTGTTCAGTGTTCGGACTGCTGTGGGGAAAAAACTGTTTGTGAAACGTGCGTGTCTGGTTAGGATGGACCTGTAGCGACCTGGGCCCCGTTCCCCGTACCTGGCTAACTGAGTTAGCCGGATAATTTCCAGGATAGCCTGACTTAAGCCGGACCTTTCTGTTCCCCGACGCTCGATTGTCTAAATCACCATGACAACAGATCAAAAAGTTTGAGCCTGGTCGAGAGCAGGGTTAACTTCAGTTAGCCGGATGAACCATGGCCACGCCCCCGCAAATAAATGACAGCTCGCTTCCTGAAATGATTCTCACAGTCTAGAGATCCCATTTATACCATTCTGAATTATGTTTCTGTGCTTCGTTTTCCTAGAGGGGGCTTTTGAAATGTATAATAATAGAACTAAATGCTGATAATAAATCATATTCAGCCTATAGATTTACTTTGTCCTAAATAAAATAATGCACGTCATATACGGCGCTCGGAGTGCGATACACGCTGCAGACGCATTGCAAATGTGAATCCCGCGGGGATATTTTTAATGAATGAAACCTATCGGCCGTTTGGCTCTGATTAGTTTCATATATTCTCCGCTGTAGATTTGCGAAATTGAATGAGCCGTTGACGTCACATTAATGCATTTGAGAATAAAGAGATAAAACTTCATTCAAAAGAAAAATATTCGAAACACGGTTCTTTGTCCATTGATGGATACACAATCAATATATTCCGTCTAGCACAGTGGTCCAACGGCTAGTGCTCAAACCTGTGAACCCGACGGCCGGAGTTCGAAACCCCGCGTTTCCAATATAATTTTTTTGGAATATAATATTAATGATTATACGCAAAAGTAGCCTAGTTTTAAGTTAAAATATTATAAATCTACATGCATTGAGGATGTCATTCTTTATATAGCTCTCAACGTGCACCAAATTGAATTATTCCTACATTGCAAAAAGAAGAAAAAGACTAGGAGAAGTGGGATTCGAACCCGGGCCGTCTGCGTGAAAGTCAAAACCACAAACAGTCACACCACAGTGCAGATAAGTAAAACATCCACCATACATCAATCAATGGGTAAGAGAGCCGTATCCTTATTCTGTATAACAGTTGAACTAATTATTTTCGCTAGCAAGATCTCATTTGATTATTCAATCCATAAACCTACTGCCAGCAGGCAAGTTTAAAGAAATATAATCTGATTGATTGGGGTAATGAGGGACTTAAAATTAGCCTATAGATTATGCATTTAACTTGTCGGCGAGGCTATTGAGCCGTACTGCAATCTGTTAATAAAGTTTTAAATCAATTAATCAATCAATGCCGTTAGAAAATCAGGATTTCTGCTATTGATACATGCTGGCTTTTCAACTGAAGCGGCCGCGCGCACTTATCCTGGGTCTCAAGTCTGGTTCGAGTTAACGAGACTGAATCCACCTTCGAGGAACAGGAAAATCCCG
This sequence comes from Notolepis coatsorum, assembly GCF_963971535.1. Lineage (NCBI taxonomy): Eukaryota > Metazoa > Chordata > Actinopteri > Aulopiformes > Paralepididae > Notolepis > Notolepis coatsorum. Next base: position 100,717,211 of record NC_140166.1, read on the forward strand.
GCTTCAAACATCGGGTTAATTGAATCTGGATAATGGGACTCTTGATCAACTTAGTTGAACCAGGTACGGGGAATAGGGCCCTGAGGGCATGTGCTGGAATAAGTGGTGTGCTGGGTGAGAGGGGTCGTTGACTATTTTGAGGTGTAGATGGAGTCCAGAGAGGGGAGGGGACAGCCAATTATTTTGGAGGCTGTCTTGGTGATGCGTTGGAGTTTGTGTTTGGTGTGTTTGTCCGTGGAACCGTACCAGACTGTGATGGATGAGGTGAGGATACTTTGAATTATGGCAGTGTAAAATTGGACCAGCAGCCGGTGTTGTTGGACTCTGTACTTCCTCAGTTGTCTGAGGAAGTACAGGCGCTGCTGGGCCTTTTTGATGATGGCAGTGGTGTTAATGTCCCATTTGAGTTTATTGCTGATGTGGGTGCCGAGGAACTTGAATGAATCAGTTAGGGTTATGGGTTGGTCTGCGATGGTTATTGGGAGTATGGTTTTTTTTTTTTGAAGTCCTGAAGTCTATGGCAATTTCCATGGTTTTGGAGGTGTTGAGCAGGAGGTTGTTGGATGCACACCACCTCACTGCTCTGTCCACCTCCTGCCGGTAAATGGACTCGTCGTTGTTGGAGATGAGGCCCAGGATGGTGGTGTCGTCGGCGTACTTGAAGGCCTTGACTGAGCTGTCCAGGGGGGTGAACTGGTTGGTGTAGAGGGAGAAGAGCCAAGGGGAAAGGACGCAGCCCTGGGGGGCCCCAGTGCTGAGGGTCAGAGGGCGGGATGATTTGTTGTTTACTTTGACTGTTTGGGTTCTATTGGTGAGGAAATTGAGGATCCAGTGGTTGATGGTGGGGTTGATGTCAATGTCCTGTAGCTTATGGAACAGACTCAACAACAAAGACTGAACCAAGCCTACCGTTTTGCTGTGGAAAGAGCCGGCAAGTTGATTTACGGCTTTCCAGTGTGGAGGAATCTTTTCATGTGTCGAGTCTGCAGTGATTTTGGAGACTGGGAAAATACAGTTTTCTTACCTTGTAGTAGTAACGTGAATATTTAGGAAAATAGCTTTAGGACCACTTCTGTAAAGAAAGACTTCGCTGTGGAAGAGAAATAAACCATTTGGATATCTTTGTTTTACACTGGAGCGGCTGTGGACAGTATTTTTCTTTATCAACGAACGTACTACTCACGAGTAAGCAACTTTAACCAGTAGAGTGGAACGTCGGCCCTCATAAAACTCTTCAGACAAACTTCTCCAGAATTTCTTTGCAATATGTCAGTTATTTTAGTGCAATCTTTTCACTCTGCAATTTCCTGATAAGAACTGTTCTTTGTCGTTGATATAATAGACACTGTTCTACCGTTTCTTGACTAACACCGCACTCATCATCATCATTAGGTGGCTTCTTCGTTCCGAAGGTTGCCTATCACTCTCCAACCCATTCTGTCCCCACTTCTTCTCTCCAACTCCGTGACTCCGCCTCTCACTCCACTCCAATCACAGACATCGTCTACCCAGCCTCTTCTTGGTCTTCCACTTCCTCTCTTTCCATCCACCTTCCCCATCACCACCTTCTTGAACATCTCCCCGCTGGATCCTCTCAGAACATGCCCGCACAACTCCATCTTTCTCTTTTTCAACCTCTCCAGCAGCTGTCCCCCTTGCATATCCGCTCTTCTCAGTACCTCCTCATTCTTGATCTTATCCTTCCATGTTATCTTCAGCATCTTCCTCAGTGTCCACATTTCAAAAGAGTCTATCATCCTCTTTGCCTCTTCATTCAGCGTCCATGCTTCTGCTCCGTATGAAAAGACTGACATAACATACGTTTCCAAAATCCTGGTCTTCGTTTTCCAACTTATGTTTCTTCTCAATAATTCTTTATGGTTCCAGAATGCGCCCTTTGCAATTCCGGTTCTTCTCTTAATGTCCATGTTAGCTCTTCCACCTTCACTGATCCAGCTTCCAAGGTACATGTACTCCTTCACTTGTTCAAGTTTTTCTCCATCCACCTGTATTTTACAAACAGTTCCTGGTGTTTTTTCAATGATCATTACTTTAGTTTTCTTTGTGTTTAGTGACATTCCATAGTTTTTGCATTCGACATTCAGCTTATTCATTATGTCCTGTAGATCTTCTTGACAGTTACAGACTATAGCAGTGTCATCCGCGTATCTTATATTGGTGATGTTCTCTTCGCCAAGTTTTACTCCTTTCCCTCCTCTCAGACCTTTTTTCATCAGTGATTCACTGTACATATTAAAGAGTACAGGGGACAAGATGCATCCTTGTCTTACACCCTTCTCCACCGGGAAGTCTCTTGATTTCTCCTTTCCTATTCTAACATTAGCCTTCTGCCTCCAGTATAAGTTGGCAATTATTCTTCGGTCAGAAACTGGTATTTTGAATTCTTCCATTGTTCTCATCAATGTTGTATGTTCAACTCTGTCGAAGGCCTTCGTGAAATCGATGAAGCAAATATACAGCTTCTTCTGTTGGTCTATCGATTTTTCACCAATGATTCTGAGTTGGCAGATTGCATCTCTTGTTCCTTTTCCTTTGCGAAAACCCACTCACATAGCCCATTAGTATGCTTTTTTAACTTTACTAAAGTACTGTTCAACCCTGTATGTCCCAACCTCATTCTTGTAAACATGTCCTCTTCTTTCTTGTTTCTACTAGTAGCCCTACTCCAACCCACCCTTTTTTGAACCCCATAAAACCATCTCCCTGTCCTCTCATTATCCCACATGACTTTCCATTTTTACTTAGCCTTTAGTTTGACTATACTTTGGATTTCAGCTTTACTACTACTCTGTATATTTATTGTGACTCGAGGAAGTTCACAAGCCTTTTTGGCCAACTTATCTGCCAACTCATTCCCTCAAACTCCTATATGGGCCGGAACCCACAAAAAGACAACATTGATACTTGAGTGCCGAAGTCTTTCTACCATCTGCACTATTTCCAGCACAATGTCCAGCCTTGACTGGGACAAAACATCTCGAATACTTATCAATGAAGACATTGAGTCTGACACAATTAAGACCTCACTCTTAGCTTTATCCTGGATAGAGGAGAATAGACCTATCATTACAGCTAATAGTCTGTTACTTAATCTCTCTTTTTTTTTGAAATTCTAAGACTGGGGATTGTAAATGCAGCACCCACTCTGTTTGATTCTATCTTAGATGCATCAGTATAAGCCTGATATGGCTCTCCACCATATAGATCTATTAGAGTTAGAGGGGAGAAAGGAGATTCCAGAAGGCCCATCTCTCTGGCTTTTTGTTCTATAATCCATCCAGAACTTTCTAATTGAGCTTTCTCTTTTTCCTGGAGATTTTTGCTAATTATGTTCATCCATATGACCTCTAAGGTTGGCCCAATACACTAGTGCCAACTGATCTCTTCTAATATGCAGGAGCATTTCACCCATCCACTTGGAGCCCCACAACACAATCTCAGCGCTTTGCGTTCTCCATTCTAAGCAGAGTTTGGGACGTCGTTCCGGTGCGTCATAGCAGGTCTGTGACGTAAATAAATAGTTATTTATTGGTAATAAAATTACCAATTGTAGAGACAGCTCTGCGTTGGAGTGTGCACTGAGTGGATCACAGATGAGGAACAAAGAAAAACATTTCCATTTATCATCATTACACATCTAGACATAAATGAGCAGCATTATATACATTTTAAAAACACATATATAAGAGCAATTCCTATATATAAAGGTGCTACAGATAATGTTTATGTAGACTAATCATTAAAAAAATTATTATAATAATTCTTGATTAATAAAGGACATGCTGGTGCTGTAGTGCGACATCTAGTGGCTGAAGGTAATTTTAGTTTAATAAAATACACAATAACCACACAATGAACACACAATGAACACACCGCAATCACCTCAAATACACGTTTATTATTCCCTGTCAGTTGGTTTGCTTTCTAAGGGTTCGGCTGGTGTTGAGATGAGTGTGTTTGGTGTAGTTGCCTCTGATGTACCGTGAGTGAGTGATGGGCAGTTGGCGGAGGTAGCGTACGATAGTCACGTGAAGCTCGCTAGCTCCCTCTATATGTACTGTAAGAGAAGCGACTGAGGAGCAGAGGTATGTGGTACTTCTGGCTGGGGTCGGTTATGGTGAAAGGAATCTGTAACAGAACAAAGCAAACGAAGGAGCGATCAACAATTAGCCATGATAACCTTTCAGAAAACAATAGAATGACACAGTGAAGTCTGGTTGGACAACATGATAACCTTTAAAAACCAATAGAATAACACAGTGAAGCCTGGTTGGACAACATGATAACCTTTAAAAACCAATAGAATAACACAGTGAAGCCTGGTTGGACAACATGATAACCTTTAAAAACCAATAGAATAACACAGTGAAGCCTGGTTGGACATCATGATAACCTCAAAAAAAAAAAAAAAAAAAAAAAAAAAAAAAATATATATATATATATATATATATATATATATATATATATATATATATATATATATATATATATATATATATATATATATATATATATATAATAATTTATAATATAAAGGTTATCATGTTGTCCAACCAGGCTTCACTGTGTTATTCTATTGTTTGTATATATATATATATACACAAACAATAGAACAATAGAATAACACAGTGAAGCCTGGTTGGACAACATGATAACCTTTCAGAAAAACAATAGAATAACACAGTGAAGCCTGGTTGGACAACATGATAACCTTTCAGAAAAACAATAGAATAACAGTGAAGCCTGGTTGGACAACATGATAACCTTTCAGAAAAAACAATAGAATAACACAGTGAAGCCTGGTTGGACAACATGATAACCTTTCAGAAAAACAATAGGGATGACAACTGAGCTACTGTCTTTAGTCAGAACATCTGGAAATATGAAACTGGACCAGCCATGAAAGTGCATTTTGTCCAAAAAGTGTCATTTTAGGAGGCCAAATAAAGGGGAGGGATTATTAGGTAGCCTTGATGTCAGAGACCTGATAGGGAATTTGGCCAGGAACGGTGGGGAAGCCCCTACTCTTTACAATAGGATACCTGGGTTTTTTAATGACCAAATTCAGTTTAACGTCTCATCCGAAGGGCGGCACTCGCAGCTGTATGATGTCCCTATCACCGTAACAGGGGCATTGTTACTGACAAGTCCATAGGACAGAGTGCTCCCTGCTGGACAACAACACCACCAGGTCCAGAGGACAGAGTGCTCCCTGCTGGACAACAACACCACCAGGTCCAGAGGACAGAGTGCTCCCTGCTGGACAACAACACCACCAGGTCCAGAGGACAGAGTGCTCCCTGCTGGACAACAACACCACCAGGTCCAGAGGACAGAGTGCCCTACCCACAGCCGTAAAATAATGTGAATCCCTACCCTCCTTCAAAACCGCTCTCAAAGAGCACCTACTGGTGGCTGCAATTATAAACTGGCCCCAGTAAATGTCCAAACCCCCCATCCCCACCCACCCACCCAACCCCCTCCAATGTACAGTTTCTTCCCCTTCGGATGTATATATTTTTTTATGATCTCTTTTTCTCACACAGTACTGTATATTTGTATGTATTGTATGTCATAAATGTCTTGATGAATTGAAAATGGAGGACCCTGATGTAAACAAGACAAAAGTATTTTTCTGGTCTGCATCCTCTTAGCAGTTGTTTGTATTGAGCCGTACTGTATTGTACCCATTCTGCAATCTGTTAATAAAGTTTTCAATCAATCAATCCAGAGGACAGAGTGCTCCCTGCTGGACAACAACACAACTTTCCGACAACGGCCTTGACCAGGGCTCGAACTGGTGATCTTCCGATCATGAGTCCGGAGCTCTACCCATGTAGCCATGCTACTAGACGAGGTGTTTATTCTTTTTGTGTGCATATTTTAATTTACCATCATCTCCATTTAGAATAGAGCAGAATATCCATCAGAGCAGAGATACCCTATTTTACAAAACTGGCGTCCCATCCCTACTCTGAAGATTTTAGGTGAGGGGGTGCCCTTTTGTTGCTTGAGCCCCAACTACAGATGGGCACGAGTAATGTTCTCCCAGATCGAGTACTCACATGAATTACTTGAGTAGTGCTCAAGTAGGAGTAATTGTTTAGGGAAATCAATTTTTAGAACACATCTTAAGCACATGGCAGCAGCAATAACAAGATATTGCACAGAGTCGCACACGCACACACACACACACAACCGATTTTATTATGTCTCGTTCCAAGGGACATAACAATGCACAGCAATATACCCAATGCTTAATGCGTATTGTCAGCCAAAACCTTTTAAATTATTACAAAAAAAAAATGTGATCCACTTTTTCTTTTCTATTTTTCTCCCATGCCAATTACCCGCTGTGCCAATTCTCCCCTCCCCTGTCTTGAACGTTGCTTGCATATGCCCCCCACTGGCCGGTTGTAGGGAGGATAGAAGCCTTGCATCACGTGTCCCCTCCGATACACGAGGAGGCAGCCTGTCACATCTTTTCACCTGCCAGCGCGGACTCTCATTGGCGAGGTGTAACGTGTGGGAGGCTCACACTACCCCTCGCCATTTCCTGTCTCTGCTGTGCAGGCGTCCCCCAACCGACCTGTAGGAGTCGCTGTCCACAACGTCCAGATTACCACCCATCGACTTCCACCCGCTAACTATGCTAATTGAGTTAGTATGACGACTGGCCCAAGCCGGAGGCAACGCCAGTCGTCTCAACGCCGGTGTCTCTTGCGTTGGTGACGAGCGCAATGTCCGCTGCGCCACCCAGCCGCCTCTAATTATTACAAACATTTGTAATAATTACATTACCTCCACTCTGTCTGCAACGGGTCTCAACCCCCAAAAATGCAGCGTGTGCGGTCCCGATCAGGAGGGACACTCACCTCTATATAGGGGTAGAAACAGGACTCCCCCAGACTCTCCCAGTACTGGCCGGTCTCAAAGCGCATCTTGTACACACCAGCTGTGAAGCTTTCTCTGCTGATGAGACCTGGACAACGTCCATCACCATTAGTGGTCCTGTGAAGAGAAATTATGAATAAACATTTTGAAGTTAAAAACCGTGTTGAAGTGTAATTGTCCTGTAACTGTACTGTTTGTATGTGTAAGACGTTCTCTAAAAGACTGTGAATTGGATTCATTAAAATGTAATGTCATCATACAGCACAAGTATAGCACAATACAATTAAGTTTGGTATCCAACCAGAGTGCAAATGTAATATACAATGTACAGGTGATTAAACTGGACATAAAATATATAAAGAGTACTACTGAGTAATAGTGCTAATCAGATGTATGTACACAGAGTTGTAGTATTATTATGTACAGTGATACAGGTATAAAGACACTATGCTTCTTCCCACAGGCTTCTTGCTTACAACTGTCTCAGTGTCACCTACTTGGGTCCCGTATCCCGTATATCTGGTCCCGTATATATACGGTATACAGCATTATTGTACATGCTATCATACAGTTATATGGCGTTAGCCTCATAGGATAACTGCCTAAGTACTTTTTTTGCCAAATTGATATTTTTGCCTAACTCTACTCTCCTCACACTGCTGCACCACCCTGGCTTAGTGGCTGTGTCCTCAGCTCAGCCAATCAGAACCTTGTTATTTTAAACATTTCTTTCTGCCTAACTCACTCGTGTGACTTGTGTGAAAATTATTTTTTTCTTCTTTCCCGAAAGTCTTGAAAAATGACTTAGGCAGTTATCCTATGAGGCTAACGATGGGTTATATGCAGGTGTATAAATAGGTATATATTCAGACATATAGAAATAAACATATATATATGTTTCTGCATGCTCTCAGGTTTTACCCTGTGGAAATCTGATTCCAAACGGTCGAGGTGGGGTCCAGTCGATGGAGGCTGAGGTCCATACAGGACCCAGGGACGCCTGTTCCAGTGTTCAAGACATGGGTGGTCAGGGGGCTGCCAGCAACCGCCATTTCTGATATTGTCTACGGTACACAAGATGGAATTGCCAGAACAAAAAAAGTGAAAGCCATGTATGAGAAATTGGCGGAAGAAGGGGGGGTCTGGGCTTAAAGGGGTTGTAAGAATTCTCATATATTCTTCCTGTATCCAAGGACAGTTGTCAGTATTAGTGACACGCACCACTCTCTCCTAAAGCTAGAAATCAGAGAGAACCCTCCGATCGGTGATGTCACTGGGATGTAAAATATGTGGGTTTCATAGACAACAAACGGTGCTCTGACTTTATGAGGCCAGAAAATGTTTTTTCACACCCTAATTAAGTTTAGATTCTAGCATTGTGAGAAGGTCTGAACCAGAATTAAAACCTCATTCATTGTCATTCATTTTCTATGGAGCAGTCCCAGGTTTCACATCCCAGTTCTGTATCCGATTTCTAGCTTTATTCACAAACACTGACTCAACTGATGGCTGGCAATTTTTTTACTGAATTGGAAATGCTTTTGCTTTGATAAAATATAAAAAATTGTATTTTTTGACACATTATTTTATTTCACTTGCATTATGTGATCAGTCATACGCCTTTCCAGCTGCGTGTTATGCATGCAGTAAATTACACTCATGTAGTGAACTGCACCCGCTTGGTGTAGTCTACACACCGTGTAGACCCCCTGTGACTGTCTTTTCAGACGGGGAGCGATTGACCACCTATGAATGAATGAATGAATGAATGAATGAATGAATGAATGAATGAATGAATGAATGAAAACTTTATTTAACAGATTGCAGAATGGGTACAATACAGTACGGCTCAATGCACACAATTGTTAAGGGGATGCAGAGACCAGATAAAGACGTTTGTCCTATTTACATCAGGGTCCCCCATTTTCAATTCATAGTGACATTAAATGACATACACAACATACATGACATTTATGGCATAGGGACATACATGACATACAGGTATGTAGTACTGTTACATTTGTGACATATACGATATGCAAATATACAGTACTGTTACCCATAGATCCTGACAGAGTATATACATATGATGGGGAGGGGACTGTACATTAGGGGGGGTGGGTGGGTGGGAGAGAAATATACATACGGTGGGGAGAGAATATATACATACGGTGGGGAGGAGACTGTACATTAGGAGGGGGTGGGTGGGTGGGAGAGAAATATACATACGGTGGGGAGAGAATATATACATGCAGTGGGGAGACCGTCTATTAGTAGGGGGTGGGGGGGTTTGGACATTTACGGTGGCCAGTTTCGAATGGCAGCCTCCCGTAGGTGCTCTTTAAGAGCGGTTTTGAATGTGGGTAGGGATTCACATTCCTTTACAGCTTTGGGTAGGGAGTTCCACATTGATGTGGCATAATTGCGAAAAGTGTTTAGTCCCTTGTTTGAGCCGAATCTGGGTTTAACATGATTTGTTGAGCTTCCTCTGGTGTTGTGGTCGTGGTATTCACTGACCTTTGGGAAGTATTTTGACATGTACATGGGTACCTTAGTCGTATAGTGTATCTTGTAGACCAGGCCCATTGCAAGTTGCTGTACTCTGTCGTCTACTCTAAGCCATCCTAGGTTGTCAAAGTGGGCAGGGGTGAGGTGGGTTCTAGGGGTAAGGTCAAGTAGAAGTCTGACCAGTTTGTTTTGTGATGTTTGTAATCTTGTTTTTACACATTAAAGGAGCTGTAAGTTATTTTGTTAAAATAAGTGTTAAATAGCTCTACATTCTGACAAGCCATCACTGATATGGAGTGTTTGGTCAGTAACATGGGTCTCCCAATCCCTCCGCTCTGCAGTAAACACAAAATAAATTTCCTGGTATCCCGTTCTCACTTTATACAATCAGAAGATGTTAAAACTGTTGTAGTGAAAATAATTAAAATATCCAATCTGCCTCGTTGTAGATATTGCATAATGTTCTCGGGTTACTCTGATTGGCCCATCATCTGTCACATCTAGCTGGGTGGTGTAAGGACAAGGTGAGTGTCCTTAACTCTTTGGACGCCACTGACTTGAGCATCGTTTGTTCCTACCACGCCGACGCTCTAAAAGATAGGAATAAGTGGCGGTGTTTGCAGGGCTATATATATATTCTATATTATAGCTATGGATACAATACTATGGCCCATTCGACATCAACTATCTATCGTTCAATATGTGAAAAATAATATTTCTTTTCATCAATACGTTCGCGTGTTATACCGTGGTGAATATTTAAGTATAGTTTTAGAGTGATCCTGTCTAATCTCAGAAAACGACGATATGCAGCAAAACGTGGGATTTCACTAAAAGTGTTGCCGTTTCTCGCCTGGACACGCTATTTCCAAATCAAATGTATATAATAGCTATTATGTTTCATCATGAATGCATGAAAGGGGGGGGGGGGGGGGTCGTTTTTTGATGCTTTGATCGTCACCAACGGCATACGTTGTGGAGTAACGTTACACACACACGTTGCGATCGAGGTGAAATCATTGTTGGAGGACAGGAGGGGGCGAACCATACACACATATTCTGGGGATGTCAGAAGATAAGGCACTACTGGGAAGAGATAGGAGGGATAATAAATGAAATAATAGGATACGAAATACCCCAGGGAGGCCAAGTGTTGTATTTGGGGAATCTGTCACAAGAAGGAATCCAAGGGGAAGACAAATATTTGATTAAGATATTGATAGTGGCAGCCAAGAAAGCTTTAACTAAACTGTGGTACAAGGTAGAAGGGCCGACAAAGGACCAATGGATAGAGTTGGTAGAGGGGATACAGGAAATGGAGAGAATCACACATCTGCTGAGGCTGCAAAAAGAAAAGTTTGAATGGAAATGGGGAAAATGGGAAGAATACAGGAGGGGAAGTAACGACATCACAGAGGTTTGAAAAGGATACAAGGAAATGAATAAAAATGTAAATAAATAATGCAAATGTAGAATGGACCGAAGGACCCATGCCACACTTTTTCTTTACTAATTTTTTGTCTATTTGTTTTATATTTATGTACTGTGTATTGTCTATGAATGTTGTCTATGTATGTTGTTGAAAAAATGAAAATAAAAACTTAAGTTTAAAAAAAAAGAAATCATTGTTGGATGAAGGCAGATCATAATTTAGTCTAGGCTTGGGCGGTATGGCGGTATACGGTATACCAGGGTATTTAGAAATCCCGACGGTATTGAAAATCAATACCGTCAAAACCGTCAAAATCACAGATGCGCTTCAGTTTCTATTACAGTGAAACAGAGTTTTGAGTGTAGTGCACACACGCGCCAGCAGAGGGCGAGACCAGTCCTCACTAGTGGAGCGAGTGGGTCACAACGGTGTTCACGTTTTACGGTAATGTTGCGACAGTGCTGTGAAAATACCGTAAAGCGTTGTGACGAGAGTTGGTGTGTGTTGTTGTGGTGCACTGGTGGAGCGAGCAAATAATCCGTCTCTTATTATATGTGAACTAAAGAGTACAAGGTTTACACAACAGCCCCCACCCGCTTTTTTATTGTATTTGTACCGTCCTGTACTATCCGCTGTCAGCTGTTTATCTCTCTCTGTGAGCTTGATTAACTAGCGTTAGCTCACGTTAACTAGCGTTAGCTCTGCGGCTAATCTTAGATTACCCTGAACTAAATCAATGACTAGGTTATAAAGCATTCGAGTAGTTTTCACTGCACATAGAAGTAGCCAAACAGCGGGAGCATATGACTAAAACCCAGGCAATTTCGAGCCCTTAAGGAATCAAGGAATGGGGGGGGGGGGGTGGGTAGGAGTGGGGGGGGAGGTTGGGTAGGAGGGGTGGGTGGGGGACACTGTACAACTGTACAAACAAAACTGTACATTGGAATATTGACAAGACCATACTTGGTAATTTACTGTACATTGGAGGGGGTTGTGTTAGGACATTTACAGGGGCCAGTTTTCGAATTGCAGTCTCCCGTAGGTGTTTTTTGAGAGTGTTTTTGAAAGTGGGTAGTGATTCACATTCCTTTACAGCTTTGGGTAGGGCGTTCCACATTGATGTGGCATAATTTGCTAAACGTGTTTAGTCCCTTGTTTGAGCCGAATCTGGGTTTAACATGATTTGTGGAGCTCCCTCTGGTGTTGTGATCGTGGTATTCACTGACCTTTGGGAAGTATTTTGACATGTACATGGGTACCTTGGTCGTGTAGTGTATCTTGTAGACCAGGCCCATTGCAAGTTGCTGTACTCTGTCGTCTACTCTAAGCCATACTAGGTTGTCAAAGTGGGCAGGGGTGAGGTGGGTTCTAGGAGTAAGGTCAAGCAGTAGTCTGACCAGTTTGTTTTGAGATGTTTGTAATTTTGTTTTTAGCGCCTTTGAGGTGCTTTGGTACCATGAGGTGCACGCATAGTCGTAGTACCCTTGAATGAGTGCTCCTGCCAGAGTCTTCAGGGTATTCTTGTTTACCAGAACTTGTTCTTGTCAGAGACCAGCAGGGCTGAGTCGTCCGCAAACAGGAACAAGTTGCAGTCACAAGCTGACGACATGTCATTTTCATAAATTAGGAACAGTAGCGGACCTAGTATGCTTCCTTGTGGAACTGGCGCTGATTGAGTTAACAGTGAACAGAAGGCCACGCCCCCTCAGCCTACTGAGAGTTGGCTGTGCTCAAACACTTCATCTGACAAACAACAAATTAACTAATTATACATCTGAAACTGAAAAGAATTACACTCCCCACATTAACATTCCACAATAAGCAATTTATGACTGAATAAAAAATTATTGTAGGCTACTGAATCTTTACTAGATGATACTTAGCATGGAGATTGATTGATTGATTGATTGAAAACGTTATTAACATATTGCAGAATGGGCACAATACAGTATGGCTCAATACAAACAATTGTTAAAGGGGAACTCCAACATTTTGGGAAATTAGCTTATTTAACATCTTCCCTGGAGTTAGACAAGAAGATACATACCTTTTTTGTCTCAGTGCGTGCATTTTAGCTTTGGGAATAGACGCTCCGTTAGCATAGCTTAGCTTCATCACTGGAAGTGAGGCAGGACAGTAGCCTTACAGTGCCTTACAGTGTATTGCAAGGTCTGACATTGACCAAATTTGATATGCATGACCTTGGTGGGCTCTAGGTCAACTCCTGAAAAGGGGGTCAATGTCAGACCTTGCAATCAAAAGTTATGGGGCGCACTGAAATTATGGCAAGGGTTATTAGCCCCCTAACTTTTGATTGCAAAGTCTGACATTGACCCCCTTTTCAGGAGTTGACCTAGAGCCCACCAAGGTCATGCATATCAAGTTTGGTCAATGTCAGACCTTGCAATACACTGTAAGGCACTGTAAGGCTACTGTCCTGCCTCACTTCCAGTGATGAAGCTAAGCTATGCTAACGGAGCGTCTATTCCCAAAGCTAAAATGCACGCACAAAGACAAAAAAGGTATGTATCTTCTTGTCTAACTCCAGGGAAGATGTTAAATAAGCTAATTTCCCAAAATGTTGGAGTTCCCCTTTAAGGGGATGCAGACCAGAAAAAGACTTTCGTCTTGTTTACATCAGGGTAGGCTGGTAAAGCTATCTATGACTCCTAAAGTGTGAAAACGGAAGTACAGGAACTGGAAGTACCGGTGTTTCTACTCCCTCCTCAAAAACTGCTGCCGTAGCGCGAATCGCCTATATCTTTTGACAGCTGGGTGACGTCACCCTATAGTTCACTCCGAACTCCAACAGGTGTACCGACATGTTATCATCTACAAATACATTCAGCTGCAAAGCCAATTACATGCAAATATTTACATGCTTATACAGTTCAAAAGGTGCAATGAAAAACATATGTTTAAGATATTGTTTAAGATATATCAACAAGACTCAACATGATGTTCGTTAGCAAGGTGGCAGAATATTGTAGTGAACGATTGTGGGTCATGCGCATGCGTGCGCAAGCGCAGGAGCGCTCGGCAGTAGAATTCCGCGCGACAGCTCCCAGCAGAGGGGCTGCAGAAATGGAGCTCAACCAATCAGAGAGGGGTCTGCAGAACTAGAGCGACGCCTCCCAGCAGAGAGGCTGCAGAAATGGAGCTCAACCAATCAGAGAGGGGTCTGCAGAACTAGAGCTACTATTTGTATAGACGCAGAATTCTGCAGGGAGTAGGATTTTGCAGAACACCGGCTACAGGCTTTCCGGTTTCGACAAAACAATTATAGAAACGTGTGAAGTGCACAATATTTCCTCGTTTAAGCCACTGCAACGGCGTTGCCTGAATAATTTACTACATGACCTGGACGTTCTAGCTTGTTTGCCGACAGGATTCGGGAAAAATTTGGTCCGTTCGGAGGCAGCTTCCAGGGGAAGTACTAGCCCCTTTCGTGACTATTTTGCAAACCGAAAGTCACGAAAGGGGCTAGGCGGGAAGTACATACACCGGAAATTCTACCCCATACACACTTTCGGCAGTAGTGCTTTAATCAATCAATCAATCAAAACCAGTCTTTATCTCACGGAGGAGATAAAACTGGGAACGAGGTTAACATCAGGGTCTCCCATTTTCAGTGTGTTGGAGTGTTGTTAGAGCCTAGCCTACTGTAGTTTTAATTATGGATACAGAGGCTCCATAAAATAGATATGGCATCCAATGTGCTGCCTTGCATCACCAGCTGGGAGCTTTATTAAGCCATTCAAATACTGTTTTCAATGCATTTCTACAGCGTTGTCGCACGTAATGGGGAGTAAACAGAGGGACGCCCTGGCGGTCAAAGCGCTAGGGCGCGCGGCTCCAGTGACTGGTGTAGGTGTAGCTGCTTTCATCTTTTGTAATTAAAGTATCCTCTTACCGCGTTCCGGTAAGTAGGTACGCCGCGTACACACTCCACGGATACGGTTGACTGCTGATTGCCAGGCGCGCCGCGCAAAGCAAGGGACAGTTGCTAAGGTGGCGTGAAGTTGATCATGATTTACGATTACTGAGAGCCAAGTCTAGTAACTTAGTAAAGTGCTAGAACGTATCCCGGTGTCATTTAACTACGTTTGTTTAACAACATATGAAATTCACCCTCTGCCGCGGCTTGGGACGCGATGCCCCGCGGCTGCAGCTCTCCAGTTCCTTCCCACGTTCGCGTCACGCCGCGTATACTCGCTTCGTGTATAATTAATAATAATAATAATAATAATAATAATAATAATAATAATAATAATAATAATAATAATAATAATAATAATAATAATAATAATAATAATTGATTTTGCGAGCGGCAGTCTGGCAAGGCGGAGCGACAAGCGGGGCGCAATCCCGTGAAACGCCTATGTAATAGGCTATGTTTTTATATTATGGACGGTTTCATCTCGACAAGACACATATTCTAAACAGACCCAAGTTGTACCCCCTGTTAATTTAAGATAAGGACAACTTTATTATCCCAAGTAGGGAATTCGAGTGGTTGCAAAAAGTTGCAAAAGTATAGACAAACAGTCACAGGAATAAATACATGCATACACAATATGCAGTCCCCTATATGCAGTTCCTAACATACTGTAGTATAAAAACAACACCATACCGATTATTGCACAAGGATTACCATTGCACCTAGCCCTAACCAATTAAACGACCGTTAGACCCTATGGTGATGTTATGTCCTTCTTATTTAACAGTCTGATTGCTGAGGGAACAAAAGTTGATATATATAGTAGGACTAGGCTATAGTAGTTCTAGTTCGTGTCTCGTCTCAACCGCCATAAATGTCTTAAACTTTTAAGCACGGTGTCACCAGTCACCACCACACACACCATGATAGAGGGACATTCTATGAGTTCCCTGATAATAATAATAATAATAATAATAATAATAATAATAATAATAATAATAATAATAATAATAATAATAATAACTGCGTTGGATATAAACAAGAGAGCAATTACATGGCATATTACGATCTATACAACACCCCTCGTCTTGTTTATGTTTAGGCACGTTTCCGCTTATTAGCTACTATATTGATAATTTATGCATGAGATCATTTTAGCCAGTATAGCATATGATACGCTCTCACAATATCTGTTGTTCAGAAGTAGTGGCTCCTCTTCTGACACACACACACACACACACACACACACACACACACACACACACACACACACACACACACACACACACACACACACACACACATTATCATAATAGCCACATTAACAATTTTTAGGCTAATGTTATTGTATGGACACAGCAGGTGCACAGACGCGTTGTCTATAGTTACCGTGCGCAGAGCGCGCTGCTCGTGGAGCGCCTGTCTATATTCACACGGAGGCGCAGAATGATACAAGCGGGTGTGCAGGCGAGGAATGTTGCTTACCGTCTGAAAAGACTTTAAAACAAAGTGGAAAGCCATTCTTTTGCTTAGGGCGCGCTGGAAAGTCGGACTACCCCCCACCCTCCCCTGACCTGCCAAGGCTGATAAATATATGTCACCTGTCACTGCTGTCAGCCATCCAATGGGAGATGGCGGTATGGTGTATGCTCATTATTGCGCTGGTGGAGTATAGGTGACAACATTACTGTTAAATAGTTATGGAAATGCGGCCAAATTGTAACCGCGCACTGTGTCATACTCCAATGTTTAGAAGAATACGAAGATGACCTTATTGTCAATGTACACAAGGCAATTGAAATTTAAACATAGTCCTCATATCTCTCCTATAGTTACACATAACACACAGTCCTCATCAGGGTAGCCAGGGTTTAGAAATTAGGGAGGTCCATTAATTTTTTTTAATACAAACATTCTTACGCAACTGGCTAGCCATTATCTAGAGATCAACTTAAGGTCACACAGGACCCTGATGTAAACAAGACGAAAGTCTTTCTCTGGTCTGCATCCCCTTAACAATTGTGTGTATTGAGCTGTACTGTATTGTACCCATTCTGCAATCTGTTAATAAAGTTTTCAATCAATCAATCAATCAATCAATCAGTCAGTCACTCACAAAAGTAATTTACAGGACGTGGGGCACTTACAGATGAGTGGCTTAAAGAGTGCACCAAAAATGTACTGGTACATTCAGGTCCAGAATTGTTGGAATTCCCTGACAAAGATGTGCAAAAAGATGTACAATTTAAACAATACCATACTGGTAATCAGCAAATAGTTGTTTATTCAATTAATGCATGGAGCTGTTCCATCTTATTTCATTTGATACCAGTGGCGGCTGGCCACCGGGGGCGCTAGGGCACCGACCCACCTGTTAAATGAGAGAAGAAAAAAAAATTTTTTTGTTTTTTGTTTTATAGCCCTATAAATAATATAAACATGTTTAAAATGAATAATATTTACTCATTTTAAGTATGTTTGTGTTTCCAATGCACAATATAACGTTAATATATAAAATAAAAAATACTTGTTTTCCTGAACAGGAAGTGACTCACTCCTGCCGCATTTCTCCTGCC
This sequence comes from Notolepis coatsorum, assembly GCF_963971535.1. NCBI lineage: Eukaryota > Metazoa > Chordata > Actinopteri > Aulopiformes > Paralepididae > Notolepis > Notolepis coatsorum. The sequence goes on from NC_140166.1 coordinate 100,734,582, forward strand.
GCATTTTTCCTAGCCGTATTTCTCGGCCCGGGCTAGACGCAATAGCGCTCGGAGTGTGCGTCACTGTTTGATCGCTGTATCCGTCGCAGCCAATCAGTGCGTAACGCGCTGTGCGTTGAAATATGATGTATTATGTTGGAAACCGGGCGCGATTTGAAGCGGTCTAGGCAAGCATCCATAGCAGCGTCAAGAATTTCCGTAGCCGCATTTCGCGGAGACGCTCTCTGATTGGCCGACTCCAGTTTTTTTTTCCGTAGCCGCATTTCGCGGAGACGCTCTCTGATTGGCCGACGCCACTTTCTATGTTCCAATTCTAGGTTTCTATGTTCCAATTCTAGGTTTTCTAGGTTGGTAGAGATAGTTGTGTTGTTGTGAGATGCAGCTATTTGTCTTAGAGCGTGACTGCAAGTTCTTTCCACGGTTAAGCTTAGGCACTCTTTCAAAGTTGGTTAAGGTTAGAGTTTGTCTTAGAGCATGGCGATAGAACGCCAGGTAGTTTGCAGTCTGTTCGACGCGGAAATGGACAAAGAAATCAAGTACTTGTGTTGTGTGGTGCTAACAGCTAACACTTGGCTAACAAGCTATATGGCGGATGCAGTCTGGACAGTGGACAGTGGTCTGGATATACATCATCAACAGCGGATTATACACTTTATCAAGCCCTCCGGCTGGACCACGTTTCAATTAAACAAAGTGAGTTTATGCTGTTGTGTTGTGATGCAGCTATTTGTTGTTAGCTCACACAGTACTTGTTGGCTAACAACAAGCTATATATGGATGCAGTGTGGAGGGACATGCATGGACAATGGACATCAACACAGTCTGGACAATGGAGTGGATACTTTATCAAGCCCTTCTGCCTGCTGTCAACTTAACAACAAGGTAGATTTGCGATATCGCTCTCTCTCTCTCGCTCTCTCTCTCGCTCTCTCTCTCTCTCTCTCTCTCTCCTCTCTCTCTCTCTCTCTCTCTCTCTCTCCCTAATAGTGTTGTCACGATACTGGAATTTCGACTTCGATACGATACCTTGAAAAGTATCGATACTTTCGATACTTTCAATACCAAAAAAAAAAAATTATAATATTTTTCTTTTATTATAATATTTTTTTTTTTTTTTTTTTACGAATTTTGCTTTTGTTGCTGGTTGATTCTCCTCAGCTTCTCTCTGGTACTATACGAGAAGATAAATACACTTTTAAAACCCTTTGTTTATCTTTAGATCAGAGAGAGAAAGAGAGAGTGGCTGCTGGAGATTTTAGGTCTACTGAGCGCACCTTTCTAGTTATGACCCGAAAACAAGGGTACTAGAGAGAGAGAGAGAGAGAGAGAGAGAGAGAGAGAGAGAGAGAGAGAGAGAGAGAGAGAGAGAGAGGAGAGAGAGGAGAGAGAGAGAGAGAGATTTCTCCGGAGCTATGCTCGGAGCATTTATTAACGTTACATTTTCAACAACATTGCTGCTAATTGGACACTTCATGGAGGCGGGGTAATGTTGTGTCGAGTTCATGCGTGTACTGGTGTAGGATGGGCTCCGGCTCCGCTCGACCGAACGTTGGAAACGGGGTAGTTGTGTTGAGTTCATGCGTGTACTAGTGTAGGATGGGCTCCGGCTCCGCTCGACCGAACGTTGGAAACGGGGTAGTTGTGTCGAGTTCATGCATGTACTGGTGTAGTGGGCTCGGCTTGACGTTACTCCGTTTCCATGAAGTAATAGGTGGCCAGCTAGCTAGCATTAAGCTAACGGAGGAATGACAGCTAACGTTAGCTAATAATAGCGTTGTTTAAAACTGAAGACAGAGCTGCGCTGCCCGGCTGTGAGGGGGAGGAGGCTGCAGCAGCTTGTGTCTGTTGCTCTGAGCTAGGAGGAGGAGGAGGCGGAAGGGCAAGGCTCTGGCAGCGCGTCTGTCTGTCAACAACTTGCGGGAGCAAGCCAGCTGGTACCGATACTGCAGAAAGTATCGGTACTTCGGGAAATGAGTATTGAAGCCGTTTTAAATATTCAGTATCGATATGTATCGATACTTCGATATTTTTGACAACACTACTCCCTAACTAACTAACGTGATTCTCTCTCTCTCGCTCTCTTTCTCTCTCTCTCTCTCTCTCTCTCTCTCTCTCTCTCTCTCTCTCTCTCTCTCTCACTAACTAACGTGATTCTCTCTCTCTCTCACTAACTAACGTGATTCTCTCTCTCTCTCTCTCTCTCTCTCTCTCTCTCTCTCTCCCTAACTAACTAACGTGATTCTCTCTCTCTCTCTCTCTCTCTCTCTCTCTCTCTCTCTCTAACTAATGTGATTCTCTCTCTCTCTCTCTCTCTCTCTCTCTCTCTCTGCGTGTGTTTGGAGACGGAGCGAGTTTGTTTCTAACTTTTCTATTTATATATTGTGTTTCAAGTTGTGAATTAGACTGTACTTTATTTGACTGGTTGTGTGTTGCTTGGTCAGCTGTCCGCTGCCAGTGACATGCCAATGCGTGGTACATGCGTGGTACATGTTTGCAAAATGTTTGGTATAGCGCCCCCCCATGGAAAGAATGTAGCAGCCGCCACTGTTTGATACTAACTACTTAGTTCATACATATTATCCAAATATCAATGATGAATATTGCATAAGGTTTACACAGTTAATGGATCACATTTTTGTTTTATATTCATGTTCAGAGAGGAGTAATAGTTAGATCTTTGTATGTGTGATTTATATGGCAATTAAATCAATGGTGTGTGCTTGTTTGTTTGGAGACTTTGACCCAAACAAATTACCGCCGGCCACTAGGGGGCAGCGTCTCGTTAGTAGTGCTGATCAGCTTGATTATGGACCTAGGTGACGGTCACTCACAGTAAACGCGATGCTGACCAAATAACGTTATCATTCATATTATTATCGACATCACCATGGCAGTGATGGCATGGCACACACAAACTACCTCAGGTTCCTCCTGCTCACTGTCCCTCCTCGTCCTCGGCCCTTCTGCCTGTGTCTCTGCCTGGCTGGCTACCGGCTGTTGTTGCTGCACAGCCTGCACTATCATTGTGGGTGACGACGTTGAAGCTGCAGCTGCAGCAAACATGTCTGTGATTTTATTATATTTTTCAGCATCCACCTCTAGATTTCTGAATTTTTTCGCCCGCAATTTCTCTGCACCCCCTTTACGCTTCTTCTGTTTCTCCATTTTCTTTGTGTTTGCCACATCTGTTCTTTTTACACCACGAGAAACAGGTGAGAGAGGAGGGGGGGGGGGGGGGGGGGGGGGGGCTTATTAAGAGATGTGATTGGGCGGCGTGATTACCAAAGGTAGACGCATTTCTGGCAGACGCTCTCTGATTGGCCGACGTCAGTTTCTACACTGGTTAAGCTTAGGCACTCTTCGAAGTTGGTTAATGTTAGAGTTTGTCTTAGACCGTGACGGCAAGTTCTTTCGACGGTTAAGCTTAGGCTTTAGAGCATGGCGATAGAACGCCAGGTAGTTTGCAGGCTGTTTGACGTGGAAATGGGCAAAGACACAGCTCGTCACGCTATTGGGCGCACATGTCACATGACCAGAAACGTCTGCCAGAAATGCGGCTACCTTTGGTAATCACGCGATTGGGCGGCGTGTATGCTTTTACCAACGCAGTTGTGTTTCCGGGTTCCCGTTTTGCGCTCTGATTGGCCACTGACCTACACGCGTACGCCCCCCTCGCTATCGCCTTTGGGGCGTGAGATATGAAGACAGATTTAACTGGGTATAGGAAGGCAGTACCATACGAGCCGCAAATTGAACATGCAGTGAGTCTGCGACAACAACCCAATAATAAACAGTCGAAACAGCTATTACCAGACAATTACAACAGCAGTGGTGCCTGCTTCAAATGTCACGTATTATAGGCTATAAGCCTGTGTAGATCTATTCGGAATAATAAACATATACACCCTCTAGCAAAACATGACACAATGTGATCCTAGCGCCGATAGAGCGGCTGGTCGCAGAGACGCGAGTTGAACGAACACATCGGGAGGAGAATGAATGAATGAATGAACCTGATGTAAACAAGACAAAAGTATTTCTCTGGTCTGCATCTCCTTAACAATTGTGTGTATTGAGCCGTACTGTATTGTACCCATTCTGCAATCTGTTAAATGAAGTTTTCATTCATTCATTCATTCTCCTCCCGATGTGTTCGTTCAACTCGCGTCTCTGCGACCAGCCGCTTTATCGGAGATAGGATCACATTGTGTCATGTTTTGCTAGAGGGTGTATATGTTTATTATTCCGAATAGATCTACACGGGCTTATAGCCTATAATACGTGACATTTGAAGCAGGCACCACTGCTGTTGTAATTGTCTGGTAATAGCTGTTTCGACTGTTTATTATTGGGTTGTTGTCGCAGACTCACTGCATGTTCAATTTGCGGCTCGTATGGTACTGCCTTCCTATACCCAGTTAAATCTGTCTTCATATCGCACGCCCCAGAAGCAGGCACCACTGCTGTTGTAATTGTCTGGTAATAGCTGTTTCGAGTGTTTATTATTGGGTTGTTGTCGCAGACTCACTGCATGTTCAATTTGCGGCTTGTATGGTACTGCAGTGCCTTCCTATACCCAGTTAAATCTGTCTTCATATCTCACGCCCCAAAGGCGATAGCGAGGGGGGCGTACGCGTGTAGGTCAGTGGCCAATCAGAGCGCAAAACGGGAACCCGGAAACACAACTGCGTTGGTAAAAGCATACACGTGATTGGGCGGCGGGCCGCGTGTATATTTTCCCTAACGGAGTTGCACTTCCGCGTTCGGTTTGCGCGATCTGATTGGCCACTGACGTTTTTTTCAGCGCCAATCGCGTTACTCCTAACAAACTGGTTAAGCTTGGCGACTCTTTCGAAGTCGCTCTCTTTCGAAGTTGGTTAAGGTTAGGGTTAAGGTTAGGGTTAGGGTTAGTTGGTTAAGGACGGTTAGGGTTAGGGTTAGTTGGTTAAGGTTAGGGTTAGGGTTAGGGTAACAGCCTGCTGGCGCGATTGTTAGGAGTAACGCGATTGGCGCTGAAAAAAACGTCAGTGGCCAATCAGATCGCGCAAACCGAACGCGGAAGTGCAACTCCGTTAGGGAAAATATACACGCCGGCGGGCCAGCATAATGGACCGCTGTTCCCAGCCTAGTGGGGGAGGGGCTTAGTAAGAGATGTGATTATTGGGCCGGCCCAGTGTCAGTCAGTACCAAATGAGCCGCTGGGCCAGGCTAGTGGGCCGGTCATTGACCAAACAGCCCACGGCGCAGGCTTGTCAGTCACTGCTGTTCTGCTCGCGCATGCTTTGAACAAGTAACGTTAGTTCAAAGCAAAGCCACCTACCTGCATGTCCCCTGCCTGGGCAGAAGCGACCATGTATAGTGCTGTAGCGATGCAGGGGGGAGTACCTTTGCCAAACATCAGACATTACCGTTACCGGACATTTTCAACTCCCGAGTGTACATTTATATTGTGATATTTCTATAATTTTTTTTTATTTTAATATTTTTAATATTTTAATAGTTACAAATAGTTACAGAGGTCCGGACCTCTGTGACCTCATAGCTGGCTACGGCCATGGTCCTCATATCCCTCCTAGTTACACATACACACAGTCCTCATACCCCTCCTAGTATACACATTAAGTAACAATTTATGTTCATATGGCCAATAGATTTGATATTATAGTGTATTTTTGATTGATTAGTAATAGTTATTTCAACGGTATTATAGCATTATTCAGAATGGCTAGTTGACCACAGTTTGGCTTGACCTTTGTAAACCTGATTAAGTTGACACACACACACACACACACACACACACACACACACACACACACACACACACACACACACACACACACACACACACACACACACACACACACACACACACACACACACACACACTATCTCACCCCCACCCAGGAACCAGTTTTGTTGTAAACCTGATGAACGAGAGAGACACACACTAGATGCATGTGACACACACACACACACACACACACACACACACACACACACACACACACACACACACACACACACACACACACACACACACGCACACACATGAAACTAAAACATTGAGGACCCACATACCGGTGGAACAAGATTACCCTCCACACAGGAGCCAGAATGAGTGAATTACCATGTTAATGTCTAGAACGAAAGTCAGCCTTTGTGATCAAATAAATGTATTGTCATTATGCTATGTGGACCAGTCGACTCCAGTACCAGGTACGGGGGTCGAGAAAGTGTTTAAATACTGAGCAGTCTCGACATTAGAACACACTGGACAGAACCAAGTTGTCTGTGTCACTCTGAGAGATTATTTGTATCCTGTGAATTTGCTCTATTCTACCGCTGATGCCCTGCTGAATAAATCAACTGGAGAAATCTGAAAACCATTGAATTTCAACCTGTATCCAGCATCCACTTTCTTGCCCTGAAATTGGTCATTGTATCATTGTTGTTTACGAAGTCACAGCTGATTTGTAACATCACACACAGTCCTCATATCCCCGCTAGTTACACATACATTACACATAGGGTGACCAGATGCAAAAAGTCCAAAAGTGGGACAACAGTAAGATTTTGGTGGGACAAAGTGGGACAACAGTACGATTTTGGTGGGACAAAGTGGGACAAAGTGGGACAGATAGATAATGTAATTTTTTTTATTAGAATAACTGCCATGGTCTTCACTGAATAGATTTAAATCAAAGGTTAAAGGTTAAATCAAAATAAATACAAATTAAATACCACCTAACATATGTTTTAAATATTCAAACGTCATCACTTGACAGGAATGTCTTGTGTTTGATATTCCCTGATAACACAGAACTAGGGAAAACAGTGTAGTATAATACAAAAATAATAATACAAATAAATTGTGTTTCTATATTAGAATAACTGCCATGGTCTTCACCGAATAGATTTAAATCAAAGGTTAAAGGTTACCACAGTCGGCTGACCTGTATGAATGGGAGTGTTGTACTGTGTGATAGACACTTGTTATCTCAGCTGCAGTGACCTTGTCCGTCTGGCTATCATTGTTTGGTTTAAAAAGAAACGTATCCATAGATCTGGATGTTTCTTTTTGGTGAGCCACTTTCAAGTGAGACTCACGTCCACTGTGGCGCTTCAAGTTGTATTCTCCTCCATGCGCAATTGAAAACGAACTATGACACAAAACACAGAAAGCCTGCTGCGGATTGCCTGCCATCTGCCTCACCCAGTCATGTGTCGTTTGCCAGTCTTGGTTGTAACTGCAGGTCCGTTTCTTTTTACTGCTTTCCATCTTGAACTAGTTCGCTTGTAATGTTGTTGTGTTTTTTTTGACCAATCAGATTTGCGATATGAGGTAGCGTCACGACTCAGTCTCAGTCACGTCACAAGCAGGCAAGCAGCACGCTAAAGTACTATAACCAATCAGAGCAATGTGTGTGGACAAGAGGCGGGTTGCTACATTTACTGTCTGTAGGGAGGGGCTTTTAGACGCATGTTTTTTTTGGCTTCGAAAAGAGGGACATCCTCTCAATATGAGGGACGCGGGACATTTGGTCAAATGGTGGGACAGTACAACCAAAAGGGGGACACCTGGTCACACTAATTACACACAGCCCTCATATCCCTGCTAGTTACACATTCTTGTTTACCAGAGAGGAGATCCGGTACAAGAATCTAGTTTGTTGGTTGACTTTTTTTTATTACCTTGGATGCCATTTTGTCACAGGAAAGATTTGCCTCTAGGATGGAACCTAGGTATGTAATTTCATCTTTCCTTGTGACAATATTGTCACCCACTGTAACTGAGAAGCTGTCGGTCTTGCTGAGTTTGTTATTTGATCCGAAGAGAATGGACTCTGTTTTACCCAGGTGTAATGATAGTTTGTTATCAGCGAGCCAGGTGCAGATTCTGCCGAGTTCTGAGCTGAGTGTTTTTTCAACCTGTAACCTGTAACTTGAGCCGACCACATAACCTGTCTGACCAGGATCTTTTGTGTGTTACCAGGTACTAAACATTGTCATTGGATTGTACATTGTTTATTTCATGTTATTATATTGACCATTACACAAGGAATGAGTCCATGTGAGCGGTGTTCGAGGTGTGTGATGAGCCGACCACATAACCTGTCTGACCAGGATCTTTTGTGTGTTGCTACCAGAATAAACCACCCAAGACCGTGAAGCAAGTGTCTGTCTTTTAATTAAAATTACACAATGCAGGAAAAGTTAGTTATATACAGACAGATGTGGATAAATATATATGGTAAATATAAATATATGTATATACGGTATATACAGCATTATTGTACATGCTATCATAGAGAGGTATATGGGTTATCTGCAGGTGTATAAATAGTTATATAGAAGCACCAGTCTAATGGGACATTATTGGCCAAAATGCAGTGTTAATTGAACAACACAAAGGGCTACCCATTTAGTCTCACCTGCTTTTAACAGTTTTTTTTTGTTTAGTTTGAGTCTCCATAACATATCCTACTATAAGTAGTTTATGTAAGTTATAAACCTACCTTATTTCCAGACAGAATATGTCTTTGTATGTGTTGCAGCCTGTGAGCACTCATCCGGACGAACGAGCAGCAGCCACGAGAGAGGAAACCACAGCAGGCCAGCAGTCTCAACCTGAGAACCTGATGGTGAACTTCACTGCATCAGATCACAAGGTTCTGTGTGAGTGTGCAGCACCAGAGTGAACTCACTCCTCTCAAAGCGCTTGTGTAAACATTAGGTTCACTCTTCACTGTCACTTTTTATTTGATAATGTTTTATTTTATACGGTGGGCTAATAGATGACGAGGTGGATTGTTTTGAAATAAAAGTGAATGCAGTCCATCTTGATGTAATAAAATACTGTAGATCTGTTTTACGTTCCAGTCGTTTTGTAGAACGGGTGTTTTGACTTCTGGGTCAATGGCCTCATATTCTCTGACCACAGGCCTACACCCCCTCTTCGAGACCCACGTTCAAACATTAACAAACATTTAGCGAATTAGGAAATCTATAATGGCAACCATTTCACCTCAGTCTGTAGTTGTTTTGATTGATTCAAATTGTTTCATTGATTGACTAAATAAATAAATGAGAGCCTGCTCTCAATGATCTTTTGAGATTAAATAAAGATTGAATGTATTTGAACTGTGTGTGTGTGTGGTTAGATAATCACAAAACACAGTTCTGAATCCTTTAGTGAGACTCTCACATTCTTAAAGCCCCAACCTGTGTTTTCTTTTCACCATATAAATGTGGTGTGTAATCATTATGATGAATTGAAAATGGGGGACCCTGATGTAAACAAGACGTTCTATTTTTGATACAATTTGACTCATCTGAATTTCTACAATTTTAGAAGCTTATAAATAAATACATATTTTTATTGTGTATTCTGAATTGTGAACTATGTAATCCTAACAGCATTATTCTGCATTAATCATTAGACATACTGATGAGTGTGTGCGTGTGTATGTGTGTGTGTGTGTTGAGGGTGACAATAATGGGTTGGTGATAATTTCCCATTTTTGCCAAAACAGAGCAATTATTTGATACCTGGAGGTTTACTCCTTTCAGTGGTAAAATAAATAAATCACAAATATTATTGTTCTACACTGAAGCATGCATACAGTACGTACTACATACTACATACAGTACATACTGTATGGCTGAAACGCTGTTTGACTTACAGTTACAGTACTGTAACCCCCCACCTCTACCCCCTTGACCTCCTTATGTCTTGATAGGATGTCCTCTCCACTGTCCTCTCTCTCTAGCTCCCTCTTTCTCTCCCTCTCTCTTTTTCTCTCTCTCTCACCCCCCCCCTCTCTGTCTCTCTCTATATAGGCTATATATCAACAGCACGATGAAAGGAATAATAAACATCACTCCCAGTCATGTTTAGTCAATATGAAAATACTTTACTACAGTTACATCGATGTTTCCACTCAGGGTTTTCATATGAATGCAAACAAAACAAAACAGAAAAACATCAAACACCATTGATTCACAATAACATCATTCTTTGCTTCTGTTGAAAAAAAAAAAAAAAAAAATAAAACCCCTAAAGAAAATGCAGGATTTAAAATCAGACAGCTGAGTGATTACAGGGAAGTTTACAGAAATACACAATATTACACACTGACCGTGGACACTCTGGCAGCTTTGTACATAGTGGAAGGAGACGAGGACACAGCCGTTCTTTAGCTTTAAAGGGGAATGTCACTCAAATGTCAGTTTAAGACGTCACATGTTATTCACGCATCCCAGGACAGTTCAGTATAGACACCACTCTCTCCTCACTCTCCAGATCTCGCTTAAAATATGTACATAAAGTACTTATGGACCACAGGATAAAGGTACATATTGTACGTTATGTTATAGCCATAAGTAATATATTGGCGTATTTTACGAAAATGTACAATGTGTACGTATTACAAATAAGTACATATATTACACATTACATTTTTCTTTTACTTTTAACATTTGAGGTCCCCTGTGGGGGAAAAAAACAAAGAACACTTGCATGGGAGTCAAGTACCTTTACCTCAAGACTACCAAGACACACTTTTCTGATACTCACCCAAACCCTAACCTTAACCACACTGTTACTGTACCTTAAACTAACTAAACTAACTTTAACCCTAACCTTAACCTTAACTTTAACCCTAACTTTCTATCTTAATCATAACCATTAAACATTCAAACAAACCATCATTATATTATTGCTGTGTTTGTATCAGGGACCAGGGTGGGTTGGTGTTTTAGTCTAGTGGTGAGAGCTGTGTTTGTATCAGGGTGGGTGTTTTAGTCTAGTGGTGAGAGCTGTGTTTGTACCAGGGTGGGTGGGTGTCTTAGTCTAGTGGTGAGAGCTGTGTTTGTACCAGGGTGGGTGGGTGTCTTAGTCTAGTGGTGAGAGCTGTGTTTGTATCAGAGTGGATGTCTTAGTCTAGTGGTGAGAGCTGTGTTTGTATCAGGGTGGTTGTCTTAGTCTAGTGGTGAGAGCTGTGTTTGTATCAGAGTGGATGTCTTAGTCTAGTGGTGAGAGCTGTGTTTGTATCAGGGTGGGTGGGTGTCTTAGTCTAGTGGTGAGAGCTGTGTTTGTATCAGGGTGGATGTCTTAGTCTAGTGGTGAGAGCTGTGTTTGTATCAGGGTGGGTGTCTTAGTCTAGTGGTGAGAGCTGTGTTTGTATCAGGGTGGGTGTCTTAGTCTAGTGGTGAGAGCTGTGTTTGTATCAGGATGGGTGTCATAGTCTAGTGGTGAGAGCTGTGTTTGTATCAGGGTGGGTGTCTTAGTCTAGTGGTGAGAGCTGTGTTTGTATCAGGATGCGTCTATGCTTTTACCAACGCGTTCGTGTTTCCGGGTTCCCGTTTTGCACTCTGATTGGCCAGGTCATGTGCGCCAATCGTGGGACGGCAAGTTCTGCGCCTATTTCCGGGTCGAACAGCCTGCAAACTACCTAACGCCTAGTTTATCACTGGTTAAGCTTAGGCGACTCTTTCGCAGTTGGTTAAGGTTAGAGTTTGAAATCAGGGCAGGCGTTCTATCGCCATGTTCTAAGACAAACTCTAACATTAACCAACTTCGAAAGAGCGCCTAAGCTTAACCAGTGTAGAAACTTGCGGTCCCGCGATTGGGCGTACATGTCACATGACCTGGCCAATCAGAGACGCGGAAACACGAACGCGTTGGTAAAAGCAATCAGGCTATCAGGATGGGTGTCTTAGTCTAATCTTACTTGCCTGCGACAGCAATCATTGTTGGTTTGACTCCTGGTCACAGTGATTTGTTTCGGACTTTTGCCGATACGAAATGTAAATATATTACTTACACAATAAGTAAATATATTACTTATGGCTATAACATAATGTACTTTTTTTCCTGTGGTCGATTAGTACTTATTTAAAATGTTCTGATGAGACCGTGTTGCAGCCTTGCGCCATCCTGAAGGTAGAAACCAAGAGAAGAACCCTCACACGTCACATGTAAAATCTGCTACATATACAATGAATGGAGCTCTGCCTTTGTCACGCAATAAAATGTTTGTGTGAGCTCTTACGTCTCTGGTTCAGACCCTATTACAGTACTATAATAATAAGATAAACCTCATTTGGGTGTGTACATTCAAACAAACATTATGACCTCACAAAATCAGAGCCCCATTCATTGGATTATCTATGGAGCAGCTTCAGATTTTACATCCAGATAACTACGAAATTTAAATAATCTGTCGTTCCAATAGGGGGCAGGAGCTAAACAACGACATCCAATCAAACAAACGACCAAGTAAAATGATTGGAACGAGCGAGCTGTCTATCAAACCCTCTAGTGACAGGCGTGCTTGTTATGTGCATAACAGTTGTGCGTGTACACAAAGGCCTTGTTGAATTCGGTTTAAGGATCTGAAAATATTTCTAAGTTCTGTCCAAAATCAATGGCCGCCTATTGCTCCTTTAAGAGAGAGTGGAGCGTGTTCACAAATACTCACTGAAGTGTCCTGCAGCACAGCAAGAGCTATGGGAATTAAAATGGGTGGTATTCCCCTTTAAAGTAGAAAGACTTGTGTTTACAGAAGATGACAAAGGTTGTGTCCTGGAACACTGGAACAACTATCTCAAACTACATTGATCCTACAATCACAGCTTTTTGTCCGAGGAGAGAGTGATTGGAGGATCAAGAAGAGAGGGCAGGCCCCAGGGTTTGAGATAGGTCAATGAGTGATGAGGACACCTAGTAAATCCCCTCCCTATATCTCTGAAGAGGTCATGTGATTCTAAAAGACCCATTCGACATGTTGACAGAAAATAACACTCTAGTAAAACTGTAATAACACTGTCAGTCAGAGAGTTCAGAGGTCATTCAAACACTCTCTTTGAACAAAAATGCATTTGAGTGCTTAGGGGGAGTAGTTTTCCCATTTCACAAGCAACACTGCTTTGTGAACTTAATATGAAGTATTGCAATATAAACCTTTATCCACTGTACACACAATATCCCAGCTATTTCCCTCATTCTGAAAATGTAAATACTCAGTTGTGTATGTGGTTAACAAAAGCACATCACCCATTTAATATTCCTGTTTAGTTTAATAGTCCAATTAAGTGTTCGTTTGTATAAGAGTTTATATAGCCTGCGCATGCTCTAAATTTTAACTACAGAGAAACAATAGATAAACTGCCATCATGTTACTCTACTGTCGTGTTACTGTAGTGTGTACATGTTACTGTGGTGTTACTGTGTACATGTTACTGTGGTGTTACTGTGTACATGTTACTGTGTGGTGTTACTGTGTACATGTTACTGTGGTGTTACTGTGTACATGTTACTGTGGTGTTACTGTGTACATGTTACTGTGGTGTTACTGTGTACATGTTACTGTGGTGTTACTGTGTACATGTTACTGTGTGGTGTTACTGTGTACATGTTACTGTGGTGTTACTGTGTACATGTTACTGTGGTGTTACTGTGTACATGTTACTGTGTGGTGTTACTGTGTACATGTTACTGTGTGGTGTTACTGTGTACATGTTACTGTGTGGTGTTACTGTGTACATGTTACTGTGTGGTGTTACTGTGTACATGTTACTGTGTGGTGTTACTGTGTACATGTTACTGTGGTGTTACTGTGTACATGTTACTGTGGTGTTACTGTGTACATGTTACTGTGTGGTGTTACTGTGTACATGTTACTGTGGTGTTACTGTGTACATGTTACTGTGGTGTTACTGTGTACATGTTACTGTGGTGTTACTGTGTACATGTTACTGTGTGGTGTTACTGTGTACATGTTACTGTGGTGTTACTGTGTACATGTTACTGTGGTGTTACTGTGTACATGTTACTGTGTGGTGTTACTGTGTACATGTTACTGTGGTGTTACTGTGTACATGTTACTGTGTGGTGTTACTGTGTACATGTTACTGTGGTGTTACTGTGTACATGTTACTGTGTGGTGTTACTGTGTACATGTTACTGTGGTGTTACTGTGTACATGTTACTGTGGTGTTACTGTGTACCTGTTACTGTGGTGTTACTGTGTACATGTTACTGTGGTGTTACTGTGTACCTGTTACTGTGGTGTTACTGTGTACCTGTTACTGTGGTGTTACGGTGTACCTGTTACTGTGGTGTTACTGTGTACATGTTACTGTGTGGTGTTACTGTGTACCTGTTACTGTGGTGTTACTGTGTACATGTTACTGTGGTGTTACTGTGTACCTGTTACTGTTGTGTTACTGTGTACATGTTACTGTGGTGTTATTGTGTACCTGTTACTGTGGTGTTACTGTGTACATGTTACTGTGGTGTTACTGTGTACCTGTTACTGTGGTGTTACTGTGTACATGTTACTGTGGTGTTACTGTGGTGTTACGGTGTACATGTTACTGTGGTGTTACTGTGTACATGTTACTGTGGTGTTACTGTGTACATGTTACTGTGGTGTTACTGTGTACATGTTACTGTGGTGTTACTGTGTACATGTTACTGTGGTGTTACTGTGTACATGTTACTGTGGTGTTACTGTGTACATGTTACTGTGTGGTGTTACTGTGTACCTGTTACTGTGGTGTTACTGTGTACATGTTACTGTGGTGTTACTGTGTACATGTTACTGTGGTGTTACTGTGTACATGTTACTGTGGTGTTACTGTGTACATGTTACTGTGGTGTTACTGTGTACCTGTTACTGTGGTGTTACTGTGTACCTGTTACTGTGGTGTTACTGTGTACATGTTACTGTGGTGTTACTGTGTACATGTTACTGTGGTGTTACTGTGTACATGTTACTGTGGTGTTACTGTGTACCTGTTACTGTTGTGTTACTGTGTACATGTTACTGTGGTGTTACTGTGTACCTGTTACTGTGGTGTTACTGTGTACATGTTACTGTGGTGTTACTGTGTACATGTTACAGTGGTGTACCATTTCCGTATACTAGCTGTATTATTGTATTGTTACTAGCTGTACTGTTTTGGATACACTCAAGTGTATCAAAGTGGTGCAAACTACAGTAGTAGTGGTGCAAACTAGTGGTGCAAACTACAGTAGTAGTGTTGCGAACTAGTGGTGCAAACTACAGTAGTAGTGGTGCAAACTAGTGGTGCAAACTACAGTAGTAGTGGTGCGAACTAGTGGTGCAAACTACAGTAGTAGTGGTGCAAACTAGTGGTGCAAACTACAATAGTAGTAGTTGGAATAGTTGCTATAAGGTAATTCATATCCAGTTTTAACCAGCACATGCTTACTGAGAATAAAACCTCAATCGGATAACCACAATAGGCTGGTTTACAAATTATTATTCTGAATACTGTCCAATGTTTGGCAATACTGGTCTATTGGTGTGCGAGTATGCAAATCAAATAGTGTGAGCTGCTTGAATAGGATTGGGGAAGATTAGTATGTAGATTACTGTGGTGTGTAAGAGGGTGTAATGATCTGTTAGCATGTATATGTTCCCTGACACATCTCTTACTGTATAGAGGGAGGACAAGAGAACGGTTAGGGAGGAAGATTACCTTTGATTTATAAAGAACCTAATGTGTAAAAGAAAAAATGGTTCCTTTACTCTTGATTTATAAATAACCTAATATGTAAAAGCAAATATTATATGAAATATAATATATATGAAAATGGAGATGCTGTGGTACAGCTGTATGCCGTGGCCAGGGTTGGGAAGATTACTTAAAAAAATTACAGATTGCCTGCTTAAAATTGTAATAATCAGTAGTATAATCTATTAGATTACACCAACTCACCAACTCATAAGAAATTACTAGCAATTATTATTTTGATTACTTTTCAAAATCTGCAGAAGCCCAAAAGTAAATTTATTCCACTCTACTTTATTACCTACAACCACAAGTATCCATAATAAAAAATTACATCAATAATAGCATACATAACCTTGAAAAGAAAATACATTTACCTTAAACACAATGTTTCTTAGTAATCCAACTAGTATAGCCAGTTTCTGTTCGTTTTCTAGCTCCTAAACGTATCTGTAATCTGATGAATATAATCCCACTACATGTAATCTGTTACTTCCCAACCCTGGCAGTATAGTGGAGGGTATACAGTCTGACTGTACTGTATATATAGGCTACACCCATCTCTTTCTCTGGGAATATAATACCAGCCTATATCAACCATTGACGTGACAAATATAATGACGTTGAAAATATAGCTGCCTCCTAAACTACCACTATGCCACTCGGCTGTGTGCATTCTGCCCTACAAAGGCAAAAAACAGAAGAATTACTTCAGAGTTTATCTCCCTTTGTGCCAAAGGTATTACTACAGTACAAGATATAGTACGAGACATGTGCTATCTACTTTTGTACCAGTCCTTTAGTTGAGATGGGAGATTACGGTTGAAGTCATTTTTCTCAATTGCACTCCTCTTGCCTGTTATAATGTTATATTGTAGGGAATGGAGCCTCTGGAAAAATGCCCACTGGGTTGGTTTGATGGATGTCCCTCTCTTCCTCTATGTACAGTACAGCACTCATTCTGTCTCTGCTGTTTCCTCAGCAGTCCAGAGCTCCCCTCACATCTCCTCCTCAAGGTCAGAGCTGTGGTTGCTCATCTGTGACGGACAAACAGACAGACAGACGGATAGACCGATGGACAGACAGACGGACAGACAAACAAACAGACAGACAGACAGACAGACAGACAGACTTACAGACATTCAGACAGACACACAGACAAACAGACAGACAGACAGACAGACAGACAGACAGACAGACAGACAGACAGACAGACAGACAGACAGACAGACAGACAGACAGACAGACAGACAGACAGACAGACAGACAGACAGACAGACAGACAGACAGACAGGCAGGTGGATGGACAGACGAACAGACAGATGGACAGACAGACAGAAGACAAACGGACAGACAATTTGACAGAACGATAAGAGAGAAAACAGAGAGACAATTCGTCAAAAAGCAGTCCTGAAATGACCAAGTGAATGTTCATCTTCCAAACAAAGATTGCTTCACAGAAGCCAAGTCCCAGAGTTGCCTGGTGATGTGTAGACATCATCTTTCAGTCAGTATGATCTTTTCACCTCTTTCGTCTTTTCTTTGTTGCATGTCAGATGAAAGAGAACATCAACTCAACATCAAATATAAATATGTATGTATTAGGGCTGTCAAAGATACATTTCTGAGTAAATTCTAAACTGGACTATTGGACATTGTGTTCTACCACTGCAAAGAAATTAGGCATTTTCTTTAAAAAGTGGTTACCAATGGTTACAGGCAGCCATGTTGGAAGAAAGAGAACTACACAGACATTCCATGCAAGGTCTCTATTACATCATATCCTCTGTATTGGTCAGTTTCACCATTATTCATGTTGCACTCATTTCAATGTGTAATAAAGCATCGTAACATCCTGTAACATCACACACACAAGCACCTTAGTGACTTACACACCACACAAGCACACGTATTTCATGCACACACTGCTGCTAACATACCTTGTATTGTATACATTTGTATAGATAGAATATATATTGTGTATTATGTTTAGTCTATAATCTAGTTTATATATCTAGTTTATAGTCTATAGTTTATAGCTATTTATACAGTTAGCATAGCATAGTTTGTATAGATAGAATATAAGTTGTGTATTATATTTCGTTTTATAGTTTCGTTTATAGTTTTAGTTCATAGTTTATTTATAGCTTATCTAGTTTATAGTTATAGTTTATAAATGTGGGCATCATAGCAGCATGGGGGAGGGGTGAGGGGAGGTACAGGTATGGGCAGGGTAATAGAATAAAGACAAATATAAGCTTAAATCTGAATACAAAAATATGATAAAAATAATCAGTGTAAACAATATAATTAATTCTGAATATAAGAATATTGAGAAAAATACATACAACATACAACAGTGTAAACAAAGGTGCAGATGAGGGTCTGTATGCCCTATTGGTAATATACGTTACAATAAATATAGATTTATTTAATTTGAATATACTATGAGTAAGTAACAGTATACACAAGGTGCAGGTTTCAGGTAAACCTGGTTCATGAGGTTGTGCTTACCGTGTGGTGGTCATCGTCGTCAGTGGCCTCCCCCAGGCCGGGGCTCTCTCTCTGGATGCAAAGGCGAGGACTGGGGGGAGAGAGCGGGGAGGGGGAGCACTCTGGGCTGCTGAAGGTGTACGGTGAGCCGCCGAGACTGTCCTCCCGCAGTGGAGACCCTGCAGTGGAGTGTAGAAATACACACAACACATGGGTCTCTCGCCTGGAAGCAGAGCAACCACGTTGAGAAACCACTTTAGTCACAATGAGCCTTTAACGGCCAAAACGGATTTAATGTGCAGTGGATTTATGTGACCAGGGGGTGGCGCTTCTTTTATTTAAGTGTCAGGTACACCTGTATGAGGAGGAGTTTTGACCCGGAAAGGGCAATGGTTTTTGACCGCATGCACGACGCAGGTCACAGGTCGAAATGTTTGTATCTAATTAGTTATTGTATTCATTATTATTTTATCAGTTTAAGAAGACATTCTGTTTGACGGTGAGGGAAAATAAATACCATTTTCCCAGTAAAGCTGCCTGCATGTATCATTGGGACAAAGGACTGTTTTGGTATCAGACCAGACAAGTAGAACGGCGCGTCAGCCAGTCTAGCTACGGGATCAAACTGCTCAGTAGCAGTATTAGTCAAAAACCACGCACCAGTTGGACTCTCGTTTTGAGACTGGGGAAGATTCGCTGCGTTTGGGACGTCGGAGAATCGCCACCGGAGAAAGACGAGGAGCTGCTGTTGTCATTGTGGAGGAAGAGGATTCCACTGTGTTTGCTGCTGCATCGGGGAGCTGCCTGCAGCCGTTCGTGGACGAGGAACACACCGGTGCTGACCCGAAGTTTGGCTGAGGATCAGTACTGGACTGCGAGTACTGGTCCGCGAGCGACAGCATGGTACCCAACGCAAGGAGGTATGTTTATAGCGCTATATAAATGCATGGCCATGTAAATTGTGTGCGCACATAACTTGGGGTTGAGCATAAATCCATGGTTGCTGAAGTGGAATGACACTTGACTTTTACTTTTACACGCGGACCTTTTTGTATTGACTTTGTTGCGCGACTCGCCAGCCATCTCGTTTAACTCACTGACTATCTAATATCACGGAGACGCGCAAACCGGCGTCAAACGTTTCCATGGAGACCGCAGTGCGCTCCGCTGCTAGCGGTGACGTCACTGGGAAACGTGTCGTTAAAATGACTGCAAAGGCTGTTGCAGAACATTGTGGCAAATTGGAAGCCAGCAGAAAACGTAAATTTAACATGGCAGCCAAGATAAGAGATGCAATTCTTGGTTTCATGTTAAATAATGAGAAGGCAAAAGTAGAGAATGCTCTTACAGATTTGAGTCAGGTGTGTTATGAGGCGAAATGCATACATGACAATCTGTTGGGTTATACGTTACATGATGAAAAAGAAAAACAAAACATCTGGTTTAAAGCAAACATTTTGTCAAACAATGAGTGTATTTCAAATGCAAAACTGTGGGTTTCAAATATTGAAGGTATAACGAATGTACATGATGAAATTGATGGTAAAACAACTGAAGGTGATTTGCATTTAAGTGATGATGGTATTGCTCCAAATGACAGTGTGTCAAACATTGTGAGCAAATATTAAAAAACAAGTAGCAGGTCATCTGCCAGGATTTTAGCTGAAGCCGATAGAGCTGCACTTCTCGCTCGTGCTGAATCTCTAAAGGAAAAACATGCTTTGGAGGAGCAGGAACAACAGTTGAAGGAGCAGGAACTAAGGCTGAAGAGAAAAAAGGAACAACTGGAGGTGGACACTGAATTGGCTGCAACCACTGCAAGGTTGGCTGTGTTGCACTCCTCTGAAAGTAAACATTCATCTCGTGCACCTTCAAATGGAATGAATTCCTATGTTGAAAAGGAACACCACAAGGTCTTAAACCCTATTACAAGAGAATATCAACCTGGGACATTAACACAACGAAGTAAATTGACACAATTGTCAATACCACCAAACAAGCCTGTGGATGTGAGACCAAAGGAACGTGGCCAATGGCATAGCACTGCTACTAACCGCCAATATAACCACAACCACAAGGAACAGGAAAGCAGAATGGGAACAACTAATCATGTTCAAATAAATTCAAACCAACCTGCAAACATGCTTACCATCATGGAGAGGCAAAATTAAATAACTGCTGCTCTGGTACATCATCAGCATTCCAGGTCTCTGCCACCACGAAATATCCCAACCTTTGAAGGTGACCCTCTCCAATATAGAACATTTATCAAAGCATTTGAACAAGGAGTGGAGGAAAAGGCAACAGAAGCTGATGCTTTGTATTATCTGGAGCAGTTCACAAGAGGACAGCCACAAGAATTGGTGCGTAGCTGCGAGCATATGGCTCCTGAGCGTGGTTACGCAGTGGCAAAGGGTCTTCTTAAGGAACATTTTGGAAATCAGTACAAAATAGGAAATTCCTACATGCAAAAGGCCTTGGCATGGCAAACAATAAAATCGGAGGATGTCAAGGCACTTCAAGCCTACTCCTTATTCTTGTGTGGCTGCTGCAATGCAATGGAGGAGCTTCAGTACATGCAGGAGTTGGACATGCCTGTCAACATGAGGGCCATAATATCAAAATTGCCATTCAAGATGAGGGAGCAATGGAGGAGTACGGCTCATGGCATCATGGAAAATACCCAGGAAAGAGCTCACTTCGAGGATATGATCAAGTTTGTGGAGCGACGCGTCAGTATTCTTTCTGACCCTCTGTTTGGTGACATACAGGATCCAAATTCTGGTGTGGTTGGCACAAAATCTCTCACCAGGTTTAAATCATATCCACCCAACAGAGTAAAAGGAAATATTGTCGCCACCACAGTAACAACCATGGACATATCTGAGAGTGCCAAGGAGCTGACATCACCAACATCAGGTACAATGAATGCTAGGAGAGCTGGATGCCTTTTCTGTGCTCGCAGTCACTCATTGGAGGAGTGCAAACAACTTCAGGAAAAGAAGCACAAGGAGAAAATACACTTTCTTAGGGAAAAGGGAGTTTGCTTTGCATGCTTATGTGTTGGTCACATGAGCAGAGATTGCGAAAGGTGCTTGATATGCAAAGTCTGTGGTCAAACTCACCCCACCCTGCTTCACATCAAAAGGCAACCATCTTCTCCAGAACAGTTAAAGGAACCATCCAATAAGCAACCAACTTCACTGCAAACATGTGGACATACAGGGGCCGGTAAGGACCGGTGTGTGTTATCCATTCTCCCTGTACGTGTGAAAGCAGCAAAAGGAAATACCATCATACAAACCTACGCCTTCTTAGACCCTAGTAGCTCAGCCACATTCTGCTCCGAACACCTAATGCAGAGGCTGAATATCACAGGCAGAAGAACCAACTTCCTGTTGAGCACCATGGGGCAAGAGACAGTTGTTCCAGCTTACTCCTTGACTGGGTTGGAGATAGCTGATTTGGACAGCGATGACTTTTATGTTCTTCCGGAAGTTCTCACACAGAAGAAAATGCAGTCACGGCTGAGAACATGGTGACACCTGAAGAACTGTCGGAATGGCCATATTTGTCCAACGTACACATCCCACGCCTAAAAGCAAATGTCGACCTGTTGATTGGAACCAACGCTCCCAAGATATTGGAACCTTGGGAGGTCATCAACAGTCACGGGAATGGCCCGTATGCTATAAGGACGGTGCTGGGATGGGTCGTTAATGGTCCACTGAATGGAAACAGTGGTGTTGTGGAGACAGAGTTTCCCTCTGCTATGGTCAACCGGATCTCAGTGTGCAGACTGGCCAATCAGTACAATCACGACTTCAATGAAGTAGCTGTGAAGGAGAAGGAAATGTCCAGAGAAGACTTAAGGTTTCTGGAAATTGTGGAAAGTTCAGCAGTGCTTCAGGAGGGAAGGTACTGTTTGAAATTGCCTTTTAAGAACAAGGAGGTCTGTCTGCCCAACAATGTGGGAGTCGCTAGGCAAAGGATCCAGGGTTTGAGGAAACGGTTCCTAAATAACAAAAGCTTGCACCAGGAGTATGCAGCATACATGAACAAGCTTATTGGGAAGAACTATGCAGAGAAAGTACCGCAGCAACAACTGCATGGTGAGAAAGGAAAAGTGTGGTACATCCCACACCATGGTATCTCCCATCCGAGGAAAGGAAACCTCTGTGTGGTGTTTGACTGTGCAACCACATTCCAAGGAGCATCTCTGAACAGTGAACTTCTGCAGGGTCTTAACCTTACCAGTTTACTGCTTGGAGTGCTAACTCGCTTCAGAGAGAAACCGGTGGCATTCATGGGTGACATTCAAGCCATGTTCCACCAGGTGAAGGTCGCTGAGGAAGACAGGGATTTTCTGCGCTTCCTCTGGTGGCCAGAGGGAGATGTCACTAGGGACCTTGAGGAGTACAGGATGACTGTGCACCTGTTTGGAGCTGCATCATCCCCTAGTTGCGCAAGCTATGCCCTGAGGAAAACTGCTGATGATAATCAGGCTGAGTTTTCAGCTGAAGTCACTCAATCTGTCAAGCAGAATTTCTATGTGGATGACTGTTTGAAGAGCTCAGCGACTGAAGAAGAAGCTATCCAGATGATAACGGATCTTATTGTTCTGTGTCGCAAGGGGGGCTTCATCTTGGAGAAGTGGATCAGCAACAGTCGTGGTGTTTTACAGTCCATTGTAGCAGAGCAAAGGGCCAAGGATCTAAAGGAGTTGGATCTGGACAGAGACAAACTTCCAATGGAAAGGGCTCTTGGACTACTATGGTGTGTGGAGACGGACTCTTTCAGGTTCAAGATCGAGTTGAAACAACAGTCTCTCACCAGATGTGGTATGCTGTCCATTGCCAGCTCAGTATACGATCCTCTAGGTTTCCTGGCACCAGTCACTTTGCGTACAAAAATAATGCAGCAGGAACTCTGCAGAAGAGGTTGTGGGTGGGATGATGACTTGCCACGGGACATCATACACCAATGGAAAAGGTGGTTGGAGGAATTGGAGCAGCTGGCTGCATTCCATGCGAATAGGTGCATTAAGCCAGTGGCTTTTGGGAAGGTCAGACATGCCCAACTACACCACTTTGCCGATGCCAGTGAAGGTGGATATGGAACTGTATCGTATGTCCGGATGTTGAACCACATCCAGGTTACCTTTCTGCTTGGCAAAGCCAGAGTAACACCACTGAAAGCTGTGACTATTCCTCGGCTGGAGTTGATGGCTGCTGTCCTTGCTGTCAGAGTGGACTCACTGTTGAAGGCAGAGCTGAAGTTCCAGTTGGAGGAGTCAGTATTTTGGACTGACAGCACTTCAGTGTTGAAGTATATTAACAATGAGGACAGGCATTTCCACACATTTGTAGCCAATAGGATCTCGACCATCAGAGAAACATCTGAATCCTCACAGTGGAGACATGTCGGTTCCAAAGACAATCCAGCTGACGATGCGTCAAGAGGAATGAGGGTCTTGGACTTCCTGAATGGCAGCAGGTGGCTTGAAGGTCCTGCATTTCTTTGGAAGCCAGAAGAGGATTGGCCCAAAACTGTGTTGGACGTCTCAGTGGATTCAAATGACCAGGAGGTCAAAAAGGAGGCAACAGTAAACGCTATCAGTGTTACCAGCTCATTTCCTACTTCTCAGACTGGAAGAGGCTGAAGACTGCAGTTGCCTGGTTCCTCAGGTTGAGGGTCATGTTGTTGGAACAGAGCCATCTGAGAAAGCAGGCTACAAGTCAAAAGCTCACAGCAACATCTATGAGCAGCACTTTGACGCTGGAGGATCTGCAGAGAGCAGAGGTTGCCATCGTTGGCTACTGTCAGCGATTGAGATTCAGTGAAGAGATTGCTGCTTTAACATCTGGGAAGGCAGCAGTGAGTCGACAGAGTCCCATATATAAGCTGGATCCAGTGTTTGAAGATGGACTCTTGAGGGTTGGAGGAAGATTGAGCAGAGGATCAATGCCAGAGGAAGCTAAACATCCGCTCATTCTCTCCAAGGACCAGCATGTTTCAATGCTCATTCTCAAGCATGTACACCAGAATCTGGGACATGGTGGAAGGACTCACACACTGTCCAAAGTGAGGAAGAGATTTTGGATCACCAACGCCCATGCAGCTGTTAGGAAGATCATCACTGAATGCAGATTTTGCAAATGCTACAATGGCAGAGCAGTGGAGCAAAAGATGGCAGATCTTCCAGCAGACAGAATCCTTCCTGACCTACCACCTTTTACCAACACAGGGGTAGATTACTTTGGACCAGTCGAAGTAAAGAAAGGAAGATCAACCTGTAAGAGGTACAGAGTCATATTTACCTGTATGGCAAGCAGGGCCATCCATCTGGAGGTAGCGGTGTCATTGGACACAGACGCATGCATCAATGCTCTGAGGCGTTTTATCAGCAGGAGAGGACAAGTGGCACACTTACGGTCCGATAATGGTACCAATTTCATTGGGTCAGAACGAGAACTGAAGGAGGCTCTGGCCGTTTTGAATCAAGACAAGATTCATGGAGTTCTGGCACAAGTTGGAATCCGTTGGAGCTTTAATCCACTAGCAGGTTCACATCACGGTGGCGTCTGGGAACGAATGATCCGCCTGGTGAGAAGGGTTCTCAGTTCTGTCCTACGTCAGCAGAGGTTGGATGATGATGGGCTTCATACAGTGTTCTGTGAAGTGGAGGCCATTTTGAATGACCGTCCAATAACCAAACTCTCGGATGATCCCAACGACCTGGAGCCACTTACACCGAACCATCTTCTTCTCTTGAAGGGTAAACCAGCTTTGCCACCTGGAGTGTTCGATCCACATGACCAGTATGTAAGAAGACGATGGCAGCAAGTCCAGTATCTTTCAGATCTTTTCTGGAAAAGATGGGTACATGAGTACTTGCCCTTGCTTCAAGAGAGGCAAAAGTGGAACCAGAGGAAAAGGAGTTTGGCGGCTGGTGATGTTGTGGTCATCATGGACTCTTCAGCTCCTCGTGGGTCCTGGCCACTTGGCAGGGTTCTGGAGGTATTTCCAGACAAACAAGGTCTGGTGCGTTCTGTGAAATTGCAGACTAAAAGTAGCACCATTGTAAGGCCGGTGACAAAACTGTGTTTGGTTCATGGGATGTAGATGCACTTAATCCATGACATGTTTTGGCTCTTATTTGTTTTGTTTATTTATTTTTGAATTGTTATGTCTGCCTGCCTTAACAATTAGGGGCCGGAGTGTAACGGCCAAAACGGATTTAATGAGCAGTGGATTTATGTGACCAGGGGGTGGAGCTTCTTTTATTTAAGTGTCAGGTACACCTGTATGAGGAGGAGTTTTGACCCGGAAAGGGCAATGGTTTTTGACCGCACGCACGATGCAGGTCACAGGTCGAAATGTTTGTATCTAATTAGTTATTGTATTCATTATTATTTTATCAGTTTAAGAAGACATTCTGTTTGACGGTGAGGGAACATAAATACCATTTTCACAGTAAAGCTGCCTACATGTATCATTGGGACAAAGGACTGTTTTGGTATCAGACCAGACAAGTAGAACGGCGCGTCAGCCAGTCTAGCTACGGGATCAAACTGCTCAGTAGCTCCGTATAGACGGGAGATCCTTTAATAGAGCCAGAGATGTGGTATAGTTCTGTAGTTCCGATGGGCCGCGACCTTGGTGTAAATCTTAAGATCAACACACAGAAGGTTCATGGTTCTGTAGCTGCTACAATTTGTTGGATTTGTATCTTTATTTTAAAAGGAAGGAGATAAGAGCCGTATTGATGTCCCTGGAAAATCTGCTGCTCCTGCCCTATAGAATATTTAATTAGATTTGATTTGATCATTTACATTTTTTTATTTGTTCCATTCATGGTAATGCACGGTTAAAAAAAAATTCATAATCAAAGCACCTCTCAATTCGCACATTCCATGAGCGAAAAGGAGCAGGGAGAAGAAAATATCTCATTACAATTATTTAACAATCAATACTTACAATAACATGAGAAAAAAAAAGTCTAACGGAAACCTGTTACCTCTCAACTTCATAAAGTTGAATTGTTCTTTCTTTATACATTTTCTTGAACTGAAAGATATTTGTACAACTCTTTAAATCATTCTGTAGAGAATTCCATAATTTTACGCCACATACTGAAATACACATCTGTTTTAAAGTAGTCCTACATACTGGTGCTTTAAAGTAGCACTACATACTGGTGCTTTAAAGTAGTACTACATACTGGTGCTTAAAATGACCTTTCCTTCTTAAAGGGGCACTTCACCAAAAGAAAACTGTACATTAGGAGGGGGTGAGTGGGTGGGAGGGGGGGTTTGGACATTTACGGTGGCCAGTTTCCAATTGCAGCCTCCCGTAGGTGCTCTTTGAGAGTGGTTTTGAAGGTGGGTAGGGATTTAAAAATGTTTTTACGGCTGTGGGTAGGGCGTTCCACATTGTTGTGGCATAATTGCTAAACGTGTTTAGTCCCTTGTTTGTGCCGAATCTGGGTTGAACATGATTTGTGGAACTCCCTCTGGTGTTGTGGTCGTGGTATTCACTGACCTTTGGGAAGTATTTTGACATGTACATGGGTATCTTAGTGGTGTAGTGTATCTTGTAGTCGTAGACCAGGCCCATTGCCAGTTGCTGTACTCTGTCATCTACTCTAAGCCATCCTAGGTTGTCAAATTGGCAGGGGTGAGGTGGGTTTTAGGTCAAGCAGTAGTCTGACCAGTTTGTTTTGTGATGTTTGTAATCTTGTTTTTAGTGCATCTGAGGTGTTTTGGTACCATGAGGTGCAAGCATAGTCGTAGTACCCTTGAATGAGTGCTCCTGCCAGAGTCTTCAGGGTATTCTTGTTTACCAGAGAGAAGATCCGGTACAAGAATCGAATTTGTTGGTTGACTTTTTTGATTACATTGGTTGCCATTTTGTCACAGGAAAGATTTGCCTCTAGGACAGTGGCGGCTCTGCCACTAGGGGCGCAAGGGCGCCGACCCACCTGCTGACTGCTGTTAAATCAGAGAAGAAGAATAAAATAAAACGTTTTAGTTTTTAGTTTTATAGCCATATAAATAATATAAACATGTTTAAAATTAATAATATTTACTCATTTTAAGTATGTTTGTGTTTCCAATGCACAATATAACGTTATTATATAAAATAAAAAAATACTCGTTTTCTTGAACAGGAAGTGACATCACTTTTTTTTTTTTTTTTTTCTCGGCCCGGGCTAGACGCAATATCGCTCTGAGTGCGCGTCACGGTTTGATCGCTGTATCCGTCGAAGCCAATCAGTGCGTAACGCGTTGTGCGTTGAAATATGACTATTATGTTGGAATCCGGGCGCGATTTGAAGCGGTCTAGCCAGTAGCGTCAAGAATAGGCTTGTTCAAGATGGGATAGGCGGACGCAGATCTGCGCAGGTTTGACTACCGCCTCGCCAAGCGCGTTGCATGACGGTTAGAATGTTGTCCGATTTGCTCTGAAAATCTGGCGAGGCGAGGCGCGGAACTCCCGCGGGAGCGAGCCACAAGCAGCCTTCAGAGCGAGGCTCCACAGTACCTCTCAGCCGGCTGCTCCCGGCTGGGAAGCGACTTGCTACGGTCGCGCAAAGCGCCTATTGGCTCAGAAAAGTTGTCAGTCACCAGCCATGTGACAGCCAGGGAGCTATGAGACGTTTGATTGATTGAAAACTTTATTATGTTATGCGTTATCAACTTATCATCATATCATCATGATAAACTTCAAGCTGTCAGACACACACGCACACACACATACAGCAGTGTGTTGTGTGTGCGTGCGGCCAGGAGCGCGCAACAAGATGGTATACATTATGGTATATGAATAGTATATTCCACTGTAGCAGTATATGGTGTGCTGTACATTTGAATCTGATCTAATTTTGCACACGGCCATTGCATTATAATGAGCTGGACAGGTGTGTAATGTGTGTGTGGTGACGTGAAAGCGTATCTGCCGCGCGAGACTAGGCGAGAGGCTCTCGTGAAATCGGCAGTGTCCGCCCTCTTAACTCCTCCCCCGGCTTCACTCGGCTACTCTCGTCTACTAGTCGAGGCAAACCGAAATCCATCTTGAACAAGCCTATTGTCTGTAGCCGCATTTCGCGGTGACGCTCTCTGATTGGCCGACGCCAGTATTTTTTTCCGTAGCAGAATTTCACAGAGACGATCTCTGATTGGCCGAATCCAATTTCTAATGTTCCAATTCTAGCTTATTCCGGTCCGTTGGTGAGAGATAGTTGTGTTGTTGTGTTGTTGTGAAATGCAGGCAGCAGAGCGTGCCGTGACTGCAAGTTCTTTAGATGGTTAAGCTTAGGCACTCTTTCAAAGTTGGTTAAGGTTAGAGTTTGTCTTAGAGCATGGCGATAGAACGCCAGGTAGTTTGCAGTCTGTTCGACGCGGAAAAATGGACAAAGAAATGTACTTGTGTTGTGCTAACAAGCTAACTGGCGGATGCAGTCTGGAGACAGTGGACAGTGGTCTGGAATACATCATTCAACAGTGGATTATACACGTTTATCAAGCTCTCCTGCCCTGGACGTTTCAACTAAACAGTGAGTCTCTCTCTCTCTCTCTCTCTCTCTCTCTCTCTCTCTCTCTCTCTCTCGCTCTCTCTCTCTCGCTATACACAGCTGTCTCCGCGAAATGCGGCTACGGAAAAAAGTATTGACTGTGCTTGCTGAGACGATAATTAATAGGCTAGCGATTCAAAACGCGCTGCTGTGTTGTGAACTATAACATTAATTTAGCTGCTGCTGATGCATAATGAATGAATGGTGAGTTGCTTAAAATGACAACATACATGTGTTAATTATTTGATTTGATTGATCCGAGAGACAGAGAGAGATTGCTCCAGAGCATCTCAGAGCATTACATTTTCAACTCGACCTGAACTGCGACCTACAAGGCACCAGCGCCAGCGGCCGCCACTGCTCTAGGATGGAACCCAGGGCCCTCATTCATCAACGTGACTTACGCACAGATATGTGCTTAACCTGTGCGTACGACCATTTCTAAGCAAAGTGTGGGATTCATCAATTTCAACTTGAACTTGACTTCGTGCTTATATTTACGCACAGCTCGGAGCATGCGTAGCTGACACCCAGTGGTAGAACATCGTTACTACGGCATAAGCGCTCCTCAGTTCTGCATTAGTTTCAACGTGGAAATAAGCTTCCGTGCATTAGTGTTCAACTTCTGTATGCCCCGTAATTCATTATAGTTCATTGTAAAATAGCGACAGTAGTGTAATTATAACGGGCTCACACGCGAACAAGAGGTTGGCCTGCTTGTTTGGCACGGGGGGGCAGACGCAAAACACCAACCTCCAAACGCGATTAAATATTGTTTCAAATAAAAAGCGAATTATTTTGTGTGTCATGTTTCCAAATAAGATTGGTCACGAAATGCTTTCTACTTCAATTTGTTGGTTAGAATAGATGACCTCCGTTGAAACTTCACTGAGACTAACAGTCTATTTGTGAGCTCCCGCACAGATGTGATAATAATAATAATAGCTTCATTTTATATAGCGCCTTTCAAGAGACCCAAGGTCGCTTTACATAGATAGGGGGGGGGGGGAATAACAAAGTAACAAACATAGTGGACAGACACAACATATAAATATGATGATGGAATTCATTCAAGTCCTCTCCACCCTCGGGTCTTTGCCACCGGCATGGTCCATCGTGATATTGGAGATGGATCGAGCAATAGACTGTTACTGTAGCTGTCAAAGCTCCATCACAAATGCAGTTATGTGAATAGAAAGGGATTCCACTCAGTCAATGTTGCGATGCGCATTTGCCTGATACATGTTGTTGCTGCATGCCGGGAGGAAGGCGATGCTGAATGTTTTCAATTCATTAAATAAAACGGATACTTTTTGCAAGGGTTTGATTATACAGATAATCAACCAACTACATACTGTAACTTTTCAGTGCACGTTCTTATTTACATTGTGACAACAGCCTTGTGAGTTCTCGCAGTGACCCGCACACAGACATGATGGAATTCAAGTTCAAGTTTGTATTGATCACATATAGGCAGGCTACACATGGCGTATAGGCTACATCATACATGGCAGTGAGATTCATTGTTCTTGTATATGCTCTCGTATTATTGTTTATATAGGCTACCCAATACTGACATCAAAATAGATTGTATGCCTCTAGAAATCATATGCAGCAGGTAGAAAATCTACGGAAAATCCGTCGCGATTTGGAATAAAATTGAGGAGAACTTTAATCCCTGGGTATTAATCAAACAAAACGGGAAAAGGCAGTCATATTCCAGCACGGTCTTTATTAGTGTTTGCGCTGCCCAGGCAGCAATGGTTAATAGATATCATATCCGACATCACCGTACGTGTACACGTCTGTCAGCCTGTCACATAACACGCTTCCCTCGGCTTAGTCCATTTTTCCACATTTCATGGGGGTATTCCATTACCGTATATGGTTAATCGGGGCGGTTCTGGTATGCAAATACTTAAAACAGTGCACGAGCTCAAACGTAGGATCAAAGTCATATTTATCAAGACAGGTGTGCGTAGGAACTGTGTACGCACGTGTGATAAATCCCGTTTTTTTTGTGCGTGCACATATTCTAAATTCTGTGCTTAAGTATGGAAATAGAACATTTTCTACGTCACGTTGATGAATGAGGGCCCAGGTATGTAATTTTTTCATCTTTCCTTGTGACAATATTGTCACCCACTGTAACCAAGAAGCCGTTGGTCTTGCTGAGTTTGATCCGAAGAGAATGGACTCTGTTTTACCCAGGTGTAATGATAGTTTGTTATCAGCGAGCCAGGTGCAGATTCTGCCGAGTTCCGAGCTGAGGGTTTTTTCAACCTGTAATTTGTTCTTGCCAGAGACCAGAAGGGCTGAGTCGTCCGCGAACAGTCGCACGCCTTCAGTCGTAAAGAAGGCGAAGCAGCGCCTCTACCACCTGAGACAGTTAAGGAAGTTCAGAGTATTGGGGAAGATACTCCAGTCCTTCTACTCCGGAGCTGTAGACAGCATCTTGACTGGAAACATCACTGCCTGGTATGGAAACAGCACGGCACAGGACAAGAATGCCCTACAGAGAGTGGTACGCTCAGCTGAGCGTACTACGGGTATTGCACTACCACCCCTGCTGCAGGTCTTATATAACAAGAGGTGCAAATCCAGAGCCTGCAGAATAATGAAAGACCCTCACCACCCCAACAACAGCCTGTTCAAGCTGCTGCGGTCAGGCAAACGCCTGCAAACACCAGCAACTAGGACAGAGAGACTTCGGCTCAGCTTCTTCCCCCAGGCCATCAGAGTCTCGAACACTGAACTCTCCACACACAAGCACACATGAGCACACACACAACACACACACTGTATACGCCCACACACTAGCAGTCACTTTAACATGAACACACACACACACATGCTGCACACGCTCACACTTATGGTCACTTTACACATTGAAAGGTCAACTAAAAAAAAAAAAAAAAAAAAGAACGGGAGTGTTTCTTGTATAGTAAACAGAAGGATAGCAAGCTAGCATAAGGACACATAGTATAACTGTAGATTGTATAGTATAGCATTGTATAGTAGTGTACATAAGACCCAGTGCCTCATCCGTAGCTAACAGTGTATTGCACTATCACAGGACCTAGCATGTCTTACCATGCTTTTGTAAAACTCATGTACATATACCTGATATGTCATTACTCTTATTACTTGTATTATTGCACAAATGTCGCATTCTCATCCTATTGGATTCTTATTATTGTATTATTGTATTATGCACAATCGTTGCGGGCAAGACCCCCCGCATTTCACTGTATACTTGTATGCCGTGACAAATAAAACTCTTGACTTGACTTGAACAGGAACAAGTTGCAGTCACAAGCTGACGACATACATTTGCATAAATTAGGAACAGTAATGGTCCTAGAATGCTTCAAGTTCAAGTTCAAGTTCACCACAGCTCACTGGGAGGAGGGGGGATAGAGTACTGTTTACCTCCACCATCTGTTCTCTGCCCTCCAGGTAGGATTGCATTGCAATGCTAACGGCTGGTAAACTTGAGAACTGTTAGGACTGTCTGACTCTTAATAATAAACACTGCATGGACTCTGGTGTAGTGTGTTACTATGGTTTGGACCATGTATACCATCATCACTATTACTACTGTCTTGACTGAATCCTGCCACTCACTACTGTTCACTACTGTTATCACTATTATCACTATCATCACTATTATTACTGTTCTATGCTCTATTACTACCTATCCGACCTGTACCCCCCCCCCCCCCCCACACGACTATGACACGTGAATTTCCCCAAGGGGATTAGTAAAGTTGACCTGACTACTACTCCTCCATGACAGACACAGTAGTAGTGGTGTGTCTAAATGACCACTAGAGGGCGGCAGCAGGTCTTACATCAATTATGGGGCGACAGTGGCTCGGGAGCTAGAGCAGTCATCTGGTACCTCAGGTTCTACCAAGAGATGTCTGGAGAAAGTCCCAGTCTAATAAGTTAATACTCCAACCCACACGTCAGACAAAAAAAACATTTAAACAAAGCGCAGCACCAAGCAGGGCTCTTTTGACTTGAGGTCTCTGTTTGACAGCATTACAGATTATACCTTTAAAGGATAATGCTGGCATACCTTTCTTTACTATATCCGCACAGTGCAAAGCGCTGGAGGAGGTTCTGTCTGTCTGTCTGTCTGTCTGTCTGTCTGTCTGTCTGTCTGTCTGTCTGTCTGTCTGTCTGTCTGTCTGTCTGTCTGTCTGTCTGTCTGTCTGTCCGTCCGTCCGTCCGTCCGTCCGTCCATCCGTCTATCCGTCTATCCGTCTGTCCGTCTGTCCGTCTGTCCGTCTGTCCGTCTGTCCGTCCGTCCGTCCGTCCATCCGTCTATCCGTCTATCCGTCTGTCCGTCTGTCCGTCTGTCCGTCTGTCCGTCTGTCTGTCTGTCTGTCTGTCTGTCTGTCTGTCTGTCTGTCTGTCTGTCTGTCTGTCTGTCCGTCCGTCCGTCCGTCCGTCTGTCCGTCCGTCCGTCCGTCCGTCTGTCTGTCTGTCTGTCTGTCTGTCTGTCTGTCTGCACCAGCCTTCTCAGATCTTATCTGATGTGATATGTGTGAAACATTGGACATAGGCTGACAGCAGGCCAAGGACCCAAATAGAATACTTTTTTAATCATTCCATCATTGTACAGTATACAGTTATACCTTTTGAACACCAGAGGGCGCTACTACACAGGTTGCTGCTCAGAGCCGTTACACATAGTGAGTACATGTGAGTGACTGAGTGTATCGTATCGAATAGGGTCCAGCTGCAAACCCGGAGCGAGCCTCTCAAGTGGCAAGCCTCTGGCACCAACAGGCCGCGTGTATACCTTCCGCAACGGAATTCGGTTTCCGGGTTCCTCTGATTGGCCGCGACCGCCACGTGACCCGCCCCCCTATCCACCGCTCTGCCTCTGCCGCTGTCTGTGTGTTGACGCGCGCGCGGCATGGACTTGTCGCTTTTCACATAGTCATCTTGAGTCAAGAATCACTTTTCCCACTTCAATGACAGAGCTCTCTTGTTTAATAATATTGTCGCGTCATCTTCTGAGTGCAGAAACGCTGCTGTTTAATGCTATTGTCGCTTTTCACATAGTCATCTTGAGTCAAGAATCACTTTTCCCACTTCAATGACAGAGCTGCTGTTTAATAATATTCCACGCTCTAAGTCAAGTCCATGCTCTGCCGCGCGCGCGTCAACACACAGGCAAGCGTCAACGCAGGGGGCAGCGGCAGAGCGGTGGATAGGGGGGCGGGTCACGTGGCGGTCGCGGCCAATCAGAGGAACCCGGAAACCGAATTCCGTTGCGGAAGGTATACACGCCAACAGGCCGCGCTGGGGTAACATACGTACGGAAGTTTCTCTACTCCCGGTCTCCCGCACGTCTGCCGTAAAGTACGGAAGTTTATCTACCTTAGCGAACGTTATTAATAATAATAATAATAATAATAATAACTTTATTTATTGCCAACAGAAAGCAGAATGCAGTTAGTTTCTCTACCTTAGCAAACAACTTTTATCAAAGATGGAGAAATGCAATTACAAGGTAAGCCTTATTATATTACCTTATTAATTTAATTTATAAGATAAGATAAGATATTCCTTTATTGATCCCCTTGGGGAAATTCAGGTATCATAGCAGCATGGTGGAGGGACCCTGGGACTGGTTCTGGCAATGAATAATGTTTTTTTTTTTTTTTCGACTGGTGTCGACTGATCACTCAGGATAAGATGTAACACCATTAACCTCTTATCTATAGGGACATCTATGGATCTCAGGGAATGTATTCCCAGTGTCAGAAATATCGTGTCTGTTACTAGGCTTGATAAATTGTAATGAACCAAAGGAAAATAAAAAATAATTCATCTTTAGCTATCACGGTGACCAATTGCAGCCACTCTTATTGTCTGGGACCAAAAACGGCCACGCCCCACTCTGGTGCCAGAGGCTTGCCGCTTGAGAGGCTCGCTCCGGGTTTGCAGCTGGACCCTATTGATCGTATCGGCCACTGAACAACTAGGGACCGGACATTTAGTGCACTGGCCGAAAGAGAGACCGGATCCCAGCGAATCTCTTAGTTACATCAATATTGTGCTGTCAGAACAGTCTCAACTAACTTGTCCAACTAACACCTCTCCCAAAGGCTAACCGGCCATGTCCGCTTCCATTCATTGTGCTAAGCTAGGCTAACCTGCAGCCAGATAGCTTTCTACTGAACACACAGAGAGGAAACTGGTATCTATCTACTTGTCTCTCTCTGGCGAAGACGGTAAACAAATTTCCCAAAATGTTCCTTTAAAGTAGTAGATTAAAAGATGCCTCTCAAAACAAGCACAGCAGGGGGAGTCGTTTGTTTCTCAATCATCAGCCTGCAGCAGAGATGAACATCGTTTCCATTCTGATTGGGATTGTGAGCGGGGGGAGTTGATTAGACGTCCCCTGTGTGAACACCTCTCAGAGGAGCCGAGTGGGTGAAATTTTGGTTCTCACACCTCTCTGCCTCTACTGTCTCCGTGGCTGGCTGTCGTCTCACCTGTGTGGTCCTTCCTCTGCGTATCCATCCTGTCCAGACTGTCGAGCAGCCCGTCGATCTGTGTCTTTATCAGGGTCAGCTCCCTCTTGATCACCTGCAGCTCCTCCATACGCACTGCGGGGGGGAGGGAGGTGACAGAGAAGATGCATTGGATGAAGCGTTGGAAAACGAACAGGGGGATATGTACAGGGATATCTTTAAACCACAGCTGTATGGTGAAGTAAGATAATGTGGAATACATACAGGATCTCAAATGACCGTATTCACACGGCTGACGATATTCTGTTGACGATGGTTAAAACGTTTCTTTTCATGTCGTGGTGTGGCTTCAGATATATTTGTTAACATTAAAGGAACATGCCAACATTTTGGGAAATTAGCTTATTGTCTTCTCCAGAGAGAGAGAGACAAGACGGTAGATACCAGTTTCCTCTCTGTGTGTTCAGTAGAAAGCTATCTGGCTGCACGTTAGCCTAGCTTAGCACAATGAATGGAAGCGGACAGTGCCGGGAGAGGTGTTTGGGAGAGGTGTTAGTTGGACAATGCCTAGGCTAACCGGCACTGTCCGCTTCCATTCATTGTGCTAAGCTAGGCTAACGTGCAGCCAGATAGCTTTCTACTGAACACACAGAGAGGAAACTGGTATCTATCGTCTTGTCCTCTCTGGAGAAGACGGTAAGCTAATTTCCCAAAATGTTGGCGTGTTCCTTTAAAGGTGCTGTAAATTATATTTCATTGTTAAAATAAGTGTTAAACAGCTCTACATTCTGACAGCCACCACTGATATACTATAGAGTGTTTGGTCAGTAACATGGGTCTCCCAGTCCCTCCACTCTGCAGTAAACACTCCTGTTCCCGTCCCAGAGAACTCCACACTGCAAAAATGGTCCAACAAAAATAAGAAATAATAGTTTTAAGCAATTATGTGCTTAAAATAAGTAAAATAATCTGCCAGTGCAGTAAACAAATTAGGCTTGGCAAGATGTCTTGAAACAAGTAAAATTGGATAAAGTGGGAACGGGATACCAGGAAATATATTTTGTGTTTACTGCAGAGTGGAGGGACTGGGAGACCCATGTTACTGACCAAACACTCTATATCAGTGATGGCTGATGGAATGTAGAGCTATTTAACACTTATTTTAACATAAAATACCACCTACATTTACATTTATATTTAGTCATTTAGCTGACGCTTTTATCCAAAGCGACTTACAAGTTATGTATGACAAGTCAGCAGGAAGGGTACAACTCTTTCAGCTGAGTAACAATGATCAAACAGTGCTGAAACGTGGATGCTGCAATACTGAGTGCATAGACATAACACATAGTATAGTAGGATGAGTGCATGGTAGTATAGGACAGTAAGAAGGTTAGTGTTTTTTATTATTATTTCAGAACACTTACAGCACCTTCAATATGTGTTTGTGCTGCTTGTCTGAAGTTCTCCGGCTGGCCCGGCACACCGGCAGAACTCTGACCATGCAGCTGCAACAACCTTGAGCTCAATGCTCTAAAGACAGTGGAGATGGTAGTGGACTTCCGGAGGAAAGCAGCCCCGCCCCCTCACAGCATGCCGCTTTCTAGGCATGAAAATCTCCTGGGATTTGAAGTGGGAGCTAAACATCATGGCCCTGCTTAAAAAGGCCAAAAAAAGAGGATGTTCTTCCTCCGGCAGTTGAAGAAATTTAAACTACCGAAGACCATGATGGCCCAATTTTACACGGCCATCATTGAATCCATCCTCACCCACTCCATCATCTCCTGGTTCCCCGCTGCAGCGGCAAAAGATCTTGCCAAGCTGCAGCGGGTGATTCGCTCCGCGGAGAGGGTGATCGGCTGTCCCCTGCCCTCCCTCAGGTCCCTGCATGACTCCAGGGCGCTGAAGAGGGCAAGAAAGATCATGGCCGACCCCTCCCACCCCGGCCACTGCCTCTTCACCCTGCTCCCCTCTGGGAGAAGCCCCCCCCCCTCCGCCCCCAAGTGACACTGGCACAATAACAATGACACTGGCAAGAATACTGCACTGGGACTGACCTGGAACTCTGCACTGCACTTTACACTTTATACATTTTAGAATAGATATATATATATACTTATTCAAATGATTAATCCTGCACTGCACTGTCTTTGTCCTGTGTCTGTTGTTGCTGTTGTTATGTGAAAAGAAAATGTATGGAAAAATGCATACTCTGTAACGCTGAGACAATTACCAATGTGGTTACACATTGGCTTAATAAAGGAATATGAATCTGAATATGAATCTGAATGTGACTCGGTATGTCAGCTGCAACGTTTACTCCACTTGCATATTTCATACCTCTGTGTCAAACAATCCGCGTTCTCCCTCTAAGTCGGGCCAACTCGGAATCAAAGCATGTGTGTATCACTCACACTTGGCCCTGGTGGAGGAGTGGGCTCTGGAGCTCTTGGAGGGGGGCCTATCTCTGCTGCGTCTGTGCCCAGAGGAGTAAGAGGAGGAACGGGGCCGCTTGGCCAGACCGGGCCCTTGGGACAGAGGAGGCAAGGACACTGGCACACGTTGGTAGTCATAGACCCTGTTGAAGGCAGGACACACAAACACATGATACACGATAAAACACATGGCTGCATGATAAAACACATTACTGAATTTTTTTCGATTGCATAAACACTCAAATCTAAATGGAAGGAGTCAGAAGAAGAGTGAGGGTGAGAAGGAATCTAGGGAGGAGGAGAAGGAGGTAGAGGAAGAGGTGGATGCCGTGCCAGAGGTAGAGGCTGAGGTGGAGGTAGAGGAAGAGGAAGACCTGAAGCAGTTTTCTTTCAAAATTTCTTTTTTTATTTGTACATATTAATATTTTATGTTTGTCTGATATTTGCTGAGCTTACAGTGTTATGCACACTACTGTAGTAGCATGAGAACTGGGACATGTTTTGATTCTCCATGTTGACATGTTGACTGATTTGGGTATATGGAGAGAAATAAATTGTATTTTCATCAGTCTGCAGCACTGGTCTTGCAGTGTTTATTGTATATTTACACATTATCTGTGTACTTCACTTTACTGTGTACAGTAATCACTGAGAAGTAGAATTGTGTTTTAGGTTAAGCTCAGCAGTGTGTAACTGGTTCAAACAGAATTAAGTCATATAAAATGAGTGTGTTTCATATTGTAACAAAATATGTTTTTCTTTTTTATAGATGAGTGTATAGTTTGTACAATACTGTTTCATTTAGCAAAGGAGCATGAGGTGTTCTGCTAATTGTGTGTAGTGTTTTGAAAAAACGCTGTTTTAAAAATTGTGCTTAACCTACATGATGTACTACATGATAGGGCTGGGCGATATGGCCTCTAAATCTAAATGATATCACGTTATTCTTTGGCTCTATCACGATACACGATATATATTGCAATATTTTGACATTTCCTCTAAAGCACTTAAAAATGCTTGATTTAACCTATTGATGGATACGGTCACACAAATATGATGATTATAATAGTCCCTGCAACATATGTCTGCATTAAACCATGAAGATGCTTTCAAAAATAATTAAATTAAAAGTTTCAAACATTTTAAAAGAGTAGTCTACTGACACACTAATACAGAAAGAAAATTATTAACATCTAACATTATATAAACACTCTTGGGTGCCTAAGACTTTTGCACAGTACTGTGTTTTCTATCCACTTTAGCCAAAAATACACACACATATATACTGTATGGATGAGGGTTTGTGCAAAACATCACGATGTCCACGATACGTTTAAAAAGTGTATCGTTAATGAACTGTACCCGATATTTATTTAATATCGTCATATTGCCCACCCCTACTACACGATAAAACACATTCTACATAATAAAACACATTACTCCATGATAAAACACATTACTACATGATAAAACATATTCTACATATTAAAACACATTACTCCATGATAAAACACATTACTCCATGATAAAACACACTACTACATGATAAAACACATTCTACATAATACAACACATTACTCCATGATAAAACACATTACTCCATGATAAAACACATTACTACATGATAAAGCACATTATACATAATACAACACATTACTCCATGATAAAACACATTACTACATGATAAAACACATTACTACATGATAAAGCACATTCTACATAATAAAACACATTACTCCATGATAAAACACATTACTACATGATAAAACACATTACTCCATAATACAACACATTACTCCATGATAAAACACATTACTCCATGATAAAACACATTACTCCATGATAAAACACATTCTACATAATAAAACACATTATACATAATACAACACATTACTCCATGATAAAACACATTACTCCGTGATAAAACACATTACTCCATGATAAAACACATTACTACATGATAAAACACATTCTACATAATAAAACACATTACTCCATGATAAAACACATTACTACATGATAAAACACATTATACATAATACAACACATTACTCCATGATAAAACACATTACTACATGATAAAACACATGATACATAATACAACACATTACTCCACGATAAAACACATTACTACATGATAAAACACATTACTACATGATAAAACACATTATACATAATACAACACATTACTCCATGATAAAACACATTACTCCATAATGCAACACATTACTCCATGATAAAACACATTCTACATAATAAAACACATTACTCCATGATAAAACACATTACTACATGATAAAACACATTATACATAATACAACACATTACTCCATGATAAAACACATTACTCCATGATAAAACACATTACTCCATGATAAAACACATTCTACATAATAAAACACATTCTACATAATACAACACATTACTCCATGATAAAACACATTACTCCATGATAAAACACATTACTCCATGATAAAACACATTACTCCATGATAAAACACATTCTACATAATAAAACACATTATACATAATACAACACATTACTCCATGATAAAACACATTACTCCATGATAAAACACATTACTACATGATAAAACACATTCTACATAATAAAACACATTACTCCATGATAAAACACATTACTACATGATAAAACACATTATACATAATACAACACATTACTCCATGATAAAACACATTACTCCATGATAAAACACATTCTACATAATAAAACACATTCTACATAATCAATCAATCAATCACATTTATTTGTATAGCATGTTTAAACATGACGCTTGTCAACCAAAGTGCTTCACATAGCTAAGCTAAGTACAAAGAAAAGTATAAAATAAACAGAAAAATAATATAAAATCAACGGATAGACAAAGGAAAAACAGAACAACACGTCAACAAGTACGGCAAGAGTCAAAGTGAGTCAGAGAAGGCCAGGCGATATAGGTGGTGTTTGAGTTTTGATTTAAAAGACTCGATGGAGGGGGCAGATTTGATGGACATGGGGATGCTGTAATAAATGCTGTAATAAATGCTGTAATAAATGCTGTAATAAAACACATGACTCCATGATAAAACACATTACTACACGATAAAACACATTACTACATGATAAAACACATTATACACAATACAACACATTACTCCATGATAAAACACATTACTCCATGATAAAACACATTACTACACGATAAAACACATTTGTAACTGAGGGGTACAATTCCCTGACTATTAATCAAGTATTGGTATCATTAAACCACTACCGTCTTATGTACATTATTCTGGCCATACCGTACACAAGTATATGATG
Source organism: Notolepis coatsorum (assembly GCF_963971535.1). Taxonomy (NCBI): domain Eukaryota; kingdom Metazoa; phylum Chordata; class Actinopteri; order Aulopiformes; family Paralepididae; genus Notolepis; species Notolepis coatsorum. Next base: position 100,775,448 of record NC_140166.1, read on the forward strand.
AGAACTCCTCCACAATGATACGGTTTCCACACAAATACTCGTTTAGAATATTTATTACAGCAAAGGTATTATATTACATTACTTAGATGCGCTTATAAGGCAAAGAATGTGCGTAGGCAAGTCAATATGGATATTAGGAATTATATCTCTGGTACTCTGGGGAGATAGCTGGAAAGGGGTTACTACCGGTTGTAAGCCAGCAGGGGGAGGCAATGCTCTATGCAAAGTCAATGGTTCCACAGGCGATCTTACTCCCTGTGTCAGCGGGGAAAGGCAGCTGTAATCCCAGTGTGCGCGCCGCACAGGTGAAGCCGTAGAGCCTCTGGTCCAACCGAGACGGGCTCGAGTGATGTCCTCACGGTAGATCCCACACAGCAGCGGGGTAGACGGTTCTCTGCTCCAGCCGCCACAGTCAAAGCAATGAAGAATAATAATAATCCTGCCGGAAAAGGCTCTGCTGGGGAGAGCCTCCGGTGCGCGGTGGTTCACAGTTGAACTTGACGTTACTATCCTATTAGCACGCGGCAATAAGTGCTCTATGTAGACGCACAATTACTCACTTCACGTGGTCTTTGACTCGTAATGAAGGCTTACTAGTAAGGAGCGAACGATACGTTGAACAAACGTATTAGGATAACACAACTCTATTTTGGGGCAATACGAGCCCTACTGCACCGCACGTTGCATAGTGGGTGAGACGTCACTTGGGTAACTGAACAAGACTGAACTTCAACTCGAACTGAAAGGGAAGTTCTGGTATTCGCCTGCGCCATATTTATATGTACGGAGAACAAATAGTGCCTATCTCATTTCTGTCGCCGTATCCCTGGGCAGAGCTGGGCATGTTGAGACAAGTCATGTCGGTAGCTTTCAAGTCGGCTCTAGGGGCACGGCACTGGCGCTGGTGGCACGCCATCCAATAGGAGAATGAAATATTATGGTCTGTACTACTAGATTAAAGGGACATTCCGTGTATATGTACAAAGAATATACAAGGGATATCAAACGATATATAAATATTATGCAATATATATCAATCAATAAATACATATATTCGGTTTAATCTGACCCTTTGTAACAGCCGCCCCCTAATTAGTCCCACCTAATTAGCTAAGCAGAGACAGATTAACCGCACTGTCCACTACTCAATGTCTGTTGTGAGGGTAGGCAGGTCACAAAGTCAGGGGTCATGGTCGTCATTAAGCGAGTCGGGGAGCCTTGGCGACTCTATCAGCCTCGCCACGGGTCGGTTGTAGGTCCGCCCTTGGCCGAGCACTTCTGCCACTCTGACCTTCCCGTCGGCACCAGTGGTCACTTTGCTTACGCGGCCGGCCGGCCACGCAGCTCGGGGTAGTGACTGGTCCATGGTCATGACGACTGGACGGGATGAAGGGGGGCTTAGGAGGAAGCGGGCCTGAGACTGCTTTGATCTGTGCTTGGCTGTGCTTTCTCCTCCTCCGTCTGTTTCTCTTGTTTGCTCTGTACCCCATCTGAGGAGGGGCCGGTCCCGGCCGCCCCGTCAAGGAGTCGCTTGGGGTGCTGGGTTCGAGGTCAGCTACGTCTGAAGCGCAGCTGAGGGGGGTGGAGTTCCGAACTCCCTCTGGTGCCCACGGTTCTCTCACGGGCCTCTCGCTTAATGTCAATAGCCTCTGCTGTACGGGGGAGAGGCCGGTGTCGCTCGCCTCTGTGTGTAGGCAGCGTGTAGACGTGGGTTGACTGTCAAGTCCGTAGAGGGGGCCCTGGAGCGTCCATCCCAGTCGGGTCTGAACCGCGACTGGGCATCCTTTGGGTCCGACGTGGGCCGCCTCAATTGGGAGAATGAGGTCCGCGTGGTCGGAGCCGATGAGCAGGGTCGGTGTGGCGCCGTCGATAAGCGGTATAGGTAGTTGACGTAGGTGCACATACTTAGCCATCAGCTGTGGGATGGGGTAGGTGTACTGAGACAGGCCTATGTCGTGGCTGGTGAAGACGTTAGTTATACTATACTGCTTCTCGGGCTGGTCCACCGCTGCTATCTTGAAGGAGACCCTTTCACCCTTTATGGTCTTCTGGTCCCTTCTGATGGTGCGTATGGTCATGGTATCTTTGACACCCCGCAGGCCCAACTGGGCTGCTGCGGAAGCGAGGAGGAGAGTCTTTTCAGACCCATCGTCCAGGACGGCGTAAGTGTCCAGGACCTTGTCCTCGTAGCTCAGGAGCACTCTGACCACTTTGAGGAGCACACGGGGGGTCCCGCTATGCTGGTCAATGTGGAGCACTCCTGTTGGTTGGTTGCCTTGGACCTTCTGGTGGGCTCCGCACCGTGCTGCGCGGTAAGCGGCGCCCGCCTGGGCCGCCCCTGCGTGCTAAGCGGCGCCCGCCTGGGCCGCCTCACGCCACTGGTCCACTTGGACGGGGTTCAGTGTCTTATATTCGGCGCACTGTGCCAGCCAGTGTCCGCCATCGCAGTAGGTACAGTAGGGAGCGGTCTGGTGGCTCTTCGGTACTGGTGCCACCGCCTCGGCATGGTACATCACCGCGACGGGCCCACTCTGTTGTCCTGGCTGACGCCTGTTGATGTCATGCAGGACCTCCAAGTGGGTGCCACCGCACCTGCTGCACTTCTTCTTCAAGCGGCACTCAGCTGCTAGGTGGCTGCGCGCGCAGCGGAAGCAGCGGCGGTGGTCCTTGGTCCACTGACTCACCTCGTCCGTGGTCAGCTTACCGAAAGTGTCGCATTGGTACAGCCGATGTTCTCCCTCACAGTACTGGCACTCAATCTTCCACTGGTCCTCTTTCGTCGAGGGGGTGTGGTGGTTCTTGTGCTGCGGTACTGATTCGGCTTGGTGCATAACGGTCACCAACCGGCGGTTATCCGTTTGTCCCCGAGGTCCGAGTCTTGGGCTTGGTCCACTCCATACGAACGTGTCGAGTCGTAGGCTACTGACCTCCCTGGCGAGGAACTCAGATAGGTCTAGGAGGGATGCCTCTGGACCGTTGGGGTCGCGGTAGTCTCTCTGCCGCCTGAAGCGCTCTTGTCGGGCGGGAGGGAACTTCTCTAATATCCTCTCTACATTAGAGTTAGCGTACAGTTCATAGATACCCTTTTCCTTTTGGGACCCCAGCATCCCTACCAGGGACTGTACCTTGATAGACAGGTCATCTAATGCTCGGTTGTCTCTGGCTGGGGGGAGACGGTCAATGTCTCTTATCTCCTGTATCACATAGTCCCATACGCGTCCATAATGTTGGTCGAGTGCTGCTAGAGCCGCTGTGTATGGGGTAGTAGAGTTGGCATAGGCCAGCGCTATATTGTGCGCTCGGGGCACCTTGAGGTGCTTCAGTAGGATAGCATACTTGTACGGTTCGTCAGCTACATCTGACAACATTGTCTCTAAGCACATTCGTAGCTCCGTGTACTGTGCTCTGTTCTCATGGGTGAAGTCCGGGATGGTCGGTGTGCCAAGGTACGATGCCATGGATGACTGGCACATCAGTGAGCGTTGGGGAAGAGGCCTCCTAGGCGAGTCTCCCCGTGCGTGTCGTCTTGGGCTGGTACTTGGTGGGTACCGAAGGTCGGGTACCCAGGTGCTGTTCCTCGGGGCTGACGGTGCGTCAAACTCACCCGTGAGTGGAGTCGGGGGTTTGTAGCGCAGGGCCTCAGGGCTAACTTCTGGGCTGTACTGGACCTCCTGGTCCAGAGTACGTTGCTGCTGGTCGGGGCTGTACTGGGCCTCCTGGGCCAGAGTACGTTGCTGCTGGTCGGCTTGACATTCCTCCTCTTCCTCCTCCTCTCCCTCTGCTAGGACCTGGAGTCTTCTGTTCAGTCTCTCGGCGTGGTCCGGTTCTTCCCGGTTGCTGGGTCTCGTATGGACCGGCCGGGGAGGGGGTTCGGAGACGTGGACAGGATCCTCCTGTTGGCGGGGTCCCGGGTCGCTTCGTCGGGTAGGGGAATGTGTCCTAGACCCATGTCTTGACGATCTCTGAGAGCTCCGTGCGGAGTGAGGGGGTGTCGCCATGGCAACCAGTTTGTCCATCAGCTCCGCCTGCAGCCGGTCGCGCTCTGCCTCGCGCTGGGCATGGGCTGCGTCGCGCGCTGCTTCGCGCTGGGCATTGGCGGCGTCGCGCTGCGCATTGGCGCTGGCCTGGGCGGCGTCGCGCTGTGCGTTGGCGGCGGCGCGCTGGGCATTGGCGCTGGCATGGGCGGCGTGGAGCTGTGCATTTGCGACGTCGCGCTGTGCATCGGCGCGGCTTCTCTCAATGTTCTCTTCTGTCTGGAGGCGTCTGGTCTCCAGTCTTATGCGGTCGTCTTCACTCCTTTGTTGCGCCTGGAAGCGCTCTCGCTCGCCTGCAAAATGTTCGCGCTCGCGCGTCTGTTGCGCTTGAAGTCGATCGCGTTCGGTGGAGGCTGCCAGGGTGGCGATGAGTGCTTGCGCCAGCATCTTGTCCGCCTCGCTGGGGGAAGACGCCGTTCGGGGCGATCGGCTCCCGGCAGTACTTGTTGGAGATCCGTTCTCCTGTTGCGTACCGAGGAGATCCATCTCCTGGGTGCGCGTCTCTTCTTGTGGTGGGTCGGGTTCCATCCCGGGAGGGCTTTCTTTATCCTGGAGCTCTCCGGGGACTACCTCGTCGACGTTGTCTGGGGATAAAGTCGTGTCAGTTCCCTCCTGGTCCCCACCGTGAGCTTGGTCAGTTACATTAGAACCCATTAGGGCCTCTGTTGGCGGGGTAGCCTGGTTGATAGGGTCGGACATAATTTTACTATCCGCTTTAGTTATTTTATCCGTATTTAACTTCCCTTTAAAGCTAGGTATTGGACTGACAGCGTATGCCTCTAGATAGGGAGGTGGCTGCCGTCTGCGCTGCGGGCGATCTAGCTTAGGAGAACCGTTTGTGGAGTGTTCGTCATCGGCCATGTCAATATTAATATTATATTAATATTACGCTAATTATTATCCGGCTCGAAGGACCAATTGTAACTGAGGGGTACAATTCCCTGACTGTATTAATCAAGTATTGGTATCATTAAACCACTACCGTCTTATGTACATTATTCTGGCCATACCGTACACAAGTATATGATGAGAACTCCTCCACAATGATACGGTTTCCACACAAATACTCGTTTAGAATATTTATTACAGCAAAGGTATTATATTACATTACTTAGATGCGCTTATAAGGCAAAGAATGTGTGTAGGCAAGTCAATATGGATATTAGGAATTATATCTCTGGTACTCTGGGGAGATAGCTGGAAAGGGGTTACTACCGGTTGTAAGCCAGCAGGGGGAGGCAATGCTCTATGCAAAGTCAATGGTTCCACAGGCGATCTTACTCCCTGTGTCAGCGGGGAAAGGCAGCTGTAATCCCAGTGTGCGCGCCGCACAGGTGAAGCCGTAGAGCCTCTGGTCCAACCGAGACGGGCTCGAGTGATGTCCTCACGGTAGATCCCACACAGCAGCGGGGTAGACGGTTCTCTGCTCCAGCCGCCACAGTCAAAGCAATGAAGAATAATAATAATCCTGCCGGAAAAGGCTCTGCTGGCGCCGGGGAGAGCCTCCGGTGCGCGGTGGTTCACAGTTGAACTTGACGTTACTATCCTATTAGCACGCGGCAATAAGTGCTCTATGTAGACGCACAATTACTCACTTCACGTGGTCTTTGACTCGTAATGAAGGCTTACTAGTAAGGAGCGAACGATACGTTGAACAAACGTATTAGGATAACACGACTCTATTTTGGGGCAATACGAGCCCTACTGCACCGCACGTTGCATAGTGGGTGAGACGTCACTTGGGTAACTGAACAAGACTGAACTTCAACTCGAACTGAAAGGGAAGTTCTGGTATTCGCCTGCGCCATATTTATATGTACGGGGAACAAATAGTGCCTATCTCATTTCTGTCGCCGTATCCCTGGGCAGAGCTGGGCATGTTGAGACAAGTCATGTCGGTAGCTTTCAAGTCGGCTCTAGGGGCACCCTGGCGCTGGTGGCACGCCATCCAATAGGAGAATGAAATATTATGGTCTGTACTACTAGATTAAAGGGACATTCCGTGTATATGTACAAAGAATATACAAGGGATATCAAACGATATATAAATATTATGCAATATATATCAATCAATAAATACATATATTCGGTTTAATCTGACCCTTTGTAACAACATTACTACATGATAAAACACATTATACATAATACAACACATTACTCCATGATAAAACACATTACTCCATGATAAAACACATTCTACATAATAAAACACATTCTACATAATAAAACACATGACTCCATGATAAAACACATTACTACACGATAAAACACATTACTACATGATAAAACACATTATACATAATACAACACATTACTCCATGATAAAACACATTACTACATGAATGAAAAAAACACATTACCACCTGATAAAACATTACTACATGATCAAACACATTGTTGCATGATAAAACACATCACTACATGATCAAAACACATGACTACATAATAAAACACATTGCTGCATGATCAAAACAGTTAATGTAACATTGGAACTGAGCATGTGTGAAGGTTTGTGTGTGTTGTCAGATGACTGCTATCACAATGGTAAATAAAGAGGCATGACAACACTAAGTGCATGTGACATGGAGAGGAAACATTTCACACACACACACACACACACACACACACACACACACACACACACACACACACACACACACACACACACACACACACACACACACACACACACACACACACCTTTATGTATAATTATATAATTACATATAATTACATATAATTATTCCCTTTTTCTCTCTCTCACTGTGTCTCTGTTCTCACAATATCCCTCTATCTGCCTGTCCATCTGCCTCTGCCTGTCTGTCTGTCTGTCTGTCTGCCTGCGTGTCTGTCTGTCTGTCTGTCTGCGTGTCTGTCTGCATGTCTGTCTGTCTGTCTGTCTGTCTGTCTGTCTGTCTGTCTGTCTGTCTGTCTGTCTGTCTGTCTGTCTGTCTGTCTGCGTGTCTGTCTGTCTGTCTGTCTGTCTGTCTGTCTGTCTGTCTGTCTGTCTGTCTGTCTGTCTGTCTGTCTGTCTGTCTGTCTGCCTGCCTGCCTGCCTGCCTGCCTGCCTGCCTGCCTGCCTGCCTGCCTGTTTGCCTGCCTGCCTGCCTGCCTGTCTGTCTGTCTCCATTTATCTTTTCTCATCTACTGTACCTCGTCTCCCTGAGGACAGCCCCATGTCCATATCTTTCTCTGAATCTAATTGGTTCTGTCAGGACCAATCACAAGCTACCTACTGCCAGGCTAGTAGTGTATCACAGTCACACTCTTGTGTGTTTATTTGTGTGTGTGTGCGTGTGTGTGTGTGTGTGTGAGTTTGTATCAAGGAAGAGCGAGACTGATGTGACATCTGTTCCAGGAGAGCAGTCAGGCCTGGATGCGTGAATACTTTCGACAACAAATGTTTGTTTCCGCGTTCGAGTTTTGCGCTCTGATTGGCCAGGTCATGTGACATGTGCGTCAATCGTGGGCCAGCAAGTTCTGCGCCTATTTCCGGGTCTAACAGCCTGCAAACTACCTGGCGTTCTATCGCCCTGCTCTAAGACAAACTCTAACCTTAACCAACTTCGAAAGAGCGCCTAAGCTTAACCAGTGTAGAAACTTGCGGTCCCACGATTGGCGCACATGTCACATGACCAGAAACGCGTGGGCCAATCAGAGACGCGGAAACAAACATTTGTTGTCGAAAGTATTCAGGCGGCCTGGATCCTTTAGTGACATTGACACACACGACTAGCATACGCCATTGACTGGCATCATGTTGTTAGTGGAGCTAGCTGTTACCTAACAGTCGTTAGTGGCACTGGCACTTTGAGACTGGCATTATGTCATTAGTGGCACTAGCTGGTACCTGGCAGTCATCACTGGCACTTTGAGACTGGCATCATGTTGTTAGTGGCACTAGCTGGTACCTGGCAGTCATCACTGGCACTTTGAGACTGGCATCATGTCGTTAGTGGCACTAGCTGGCACCTGGCAGTCATCACTGGCACTTTGAGACTGGCATCATGTCGTTAGTGGCACTAGCTGGTACCTGGCAGTCATCACTGGCACTTTGAGACTGGCATCATGTCGTTAGTGGCACTAGCTGGCACCTGGCAGTCATCACTGGCACTTTGAGACTGGCATCATGTCGTTAGTGGCACTAGCTGGTACCTGGCAGTCATCACTGGCACTTTGAGACTGGCATCATGTCGTTAGTGGCACTAGCTGGTTCCTGGCAGTCATCACTGGCACTTTGAGACTGGCATCATGTCGTTAGTGGCACTGGCTGGTATCCTGGCAGTCATTAGTAACACTGGCACTTTGAGACTGGCATCATGTCATTAATGGCACTAGCTGGTACAGTGGCGGCGGGGCGGAGGGGCTAGCGGGGTCTTAAGCTCCCTGTGAAAAAGGCTGAGCCCCCCCTCCCCCAGTAATGACATCACATCCTGTCATTCTTTGTCGATGGTCAAATTTCATATATATATAACGGAATGTAAGCCATTATCGTCCACTCAGAACCAACCTATCCAAATTCTGCCACGCCCCCTTTTGCGTGGCATTCTGGGGCTTTACTCAAAGCCCAGTCGGATTTTGACATCGAAAGCTAGGTGATGTGAAATTGTTGACAATAATGAGTGTGCTCTCCCATCATCCAATCAAAGTGATTGACTGATTGACACCAGCTGAGTGATGGACTCATTAATATCAGCTGAGTGTGTGTATATAAGAGTGACCTCCACAAATAAAAATGTTGCTTCCTTGATACACAAATCCTGTCTCACAGCGTTTTATTCCTTCTCTCTATATACTGTATAGTCCAGGTTATGATGTCTAGCCAATACGCAATATCCGACATTCAACAGGTTATGGGCCCAGAGCGCTAGAATCATGACGACCAGACAATCGGAAGGGAATTCGCTTTGGTCTCGTCTAGCGTTTGACGGAGATGAACAAAAGTATGAACTGTGGGAGACTAAGTTCATGGGCCATCTCCGGCTACAGAGACTAAAGGACACTCTCGAAACGGATCTCCCTGACGAGGCGTCTGCTGTCGAGTTGAGAGAAGATGGTGAGAAAAACGCATTGATATACGCAGAGCTCATCCAGTTTCTGGACGATAAGAGTTTATCGCTGGTAATGTGAGAAGCGTCTGATGATGGACGGAAAGCCATCGGAATATTGCGCAATTATTATGCGGGTTCAGGGAAGCCAAGGATTATCAGTCTCTATATAGAGCTGACTACACTGCACAAGTCTAGCAGTGAAACGGTGACTGACTATGTAATTCGGGCAGAAAGGGCAATAACTGCACTGAGAAACGCAAATGAGACTTTGAGTGATAGTCTACTCGTGGCTATGGTATTAAAAGGACTGCCCGAGGCATTTAAACCCTTTGCGATACATGTCACACAGAGTGATGAGACTATAGTGTTTTCTGAGTTTAAGACTAAGCTCAGGAGTTTTGAGGACACTGAGAAAATGCGCGTTACCACATCGGATGACAATGTTATGCGAGCCCAAGCCCTGTCTGACCGGGGTGCACAGAATGCCCAGAGCGCGCGCATTCAGAGCGCACAGCGTACAGACATGATATGCTACAGATGTGGCCAAAGTGGGCATATGAGAAGGACCTGTCGACGCAAGCTGTGGTGTCACCACTGTAAAAGCTCCACACATCAAGGGGCGACCTGCAGACGGAGACCGGAGCAGAACGATGCGCGAGGCGTGTCTGTGCAAGTGAGTTGTCATGACAACAACACATATGCGTTTCTGACGAGGGAAGGCGATCCAGGACGTGGTGTTAAGAAGAAGGGCCTGATGGTGGACACCGGTGCGACTGCGCATATAATCACCGACCTGGCCAAGTTCAAGGTATTCGATGACGGATTCCAGGCCGAGTCTCACTGCGTGGAGTTGGCTGACGGCACGAGGAGCAACGGGGTCGCAGAGCGCAGAGGGGACGCGGAGGTGTGCTTGATTGACAGCAGAGGCAGGCGACTGACTACAACACTGAGAGGGGCGCTGTACATCCCCTCATTCCCGCAGGACATCTTCTCTGTGAGAGCAGCCACCACTGGTACTGGAGCCACTGTGATCTTCAGACAAGGAGAAGACGTCCTACAGCACAGAGACGGTACTGAATTTCACATCCATGAGCATAATAGGCTGTATTATTTGCCCATGGTGGATGACCAATGTGATCAGAGCAAGGGCTGTTTTGATATACAGACATGGCATGAAATTCTAGGACACTGCAATTATGCTGATGTTGAGAAACTCCAGCCTATTGTTGATGGTATGACTATTAAAGGGAAAATTGACAAGTCTAAATTGAACTGTGAAGTGTGCACTCAGGGAAAGTTTGTACAAAGCTTCAACAGGAAGCCTGATGTGAGAGCCAAAAAGGTTCTAGAGTTGGTACACACAGACCTAGCAGGTCCTATTGACCCAGTGTCCATAGATGGGCATAGATTTACACTTTCGTTTACTGACGACTACTCAAGTACTGTGTTTATCTATCATCTGAAGCATAAGAGTGATACTGTGCAAGCAACAGAGCAGTTCATAGCTGACACCGCCTCATATGGGAGGATCAGACGCATCCGGTCTGATAATGGCACAGAATACACTGGTAAAGAGTACCAAGGGCTACTGAGGAAAAATGGTATAAAGCATGAGACGTCATCACCATATTCGCCACATCAGAATGGTACTGCAGAACGCCAGTTTAGGACTCTTTTCGACATGGCTAGATGCATGCTATTAGAGAGCAAGCTCCCAAAAGCATTATGGCCTTATGCAGTACAGACTGCAGCTCAAGTAAGGAATAGATGTTTTAACAATCGCACTAAACAGACACCTCACATGCTGCTGACAGGGAAACGTCCTAATATGTCTAGGATGCAGAAGTTTGGAACTCTGTGTTATGCCTACAGACAGCACAAGAAAAAGTTAGACCCTAGGAGTGAGAAGGGCTTCTTTGTCGGGCATGACAAGAAGAGCCCAGCTTACCTGGTTTTCTACCCCGACAGTGGAAAGGTGAGGAAGCACAGGCTGGTCAAATTTATGCCAAAAACAGTAGGTGAGCAGCAGACACAGACTGAGAGATCCATAGATGATGAGGATTTTGGTGGGCCACTTAGGGCTAGCACAAGCAAACAAATGGATGCTAGTCCAGAGACTGCTAAACAGCAGATTCCTGTGACCAGGCCAGAGAACAGCCAGGATCAGGCTAGAGAGGAACAGGAGGTCAAACAGGAGTCTCCACGCTATCCTTCTAGGGACCGGAAGAAGCCAGATTATTTTGGTGATAGTGTATATGAAGTAAGTCAACCCCAGACACAGGTTAATGTTGATTATTGTTACAAAATGTTGTGTAACATACCTTTAACTTACAGTGATGCAGTGAAGTCACCCGAATCAAAGGAATGGGTCAGTGCCATGGAGGATGAAATGCAATCACTGAGAGAGAACGGTACATTTACTTTGACCAACTTGCCACAGGGCAAAGTTGCAGTGGGGGGTCGATGGGTGTATGCTATCAAGAAAAATGCAGATGGTACAGATAAATACAAGGCACGATATGTTGCTAAAGGCTACAGTCAGAAAAGGGGTGTTGACTATGGAGAGACTTTTTCTTCCACAGCCGACCTGACAAGTGTCAGAGTATTGATGCAGAAAGCTGCACAAGAAAATTTGATTTAAAATCAGATGGACGTTAAAACTGCCTACCTACATGCACCGATAGATTATGAGATATACATGGAACAGCCAGAGGGTTATGAACAGACATCTGGAGAGGCAGTTAAATCATTTTGTGTCCTGTACTGTGCAGGACAGTGATGCAACAGTAGCAGGACAGTGGATCACAGTGATGTAGCAGGACAGTGATGTAGCAGGACAGTGATGTAGCATCACAGTGATGTAGCAGGACAGTGATGTAGCAGGACAGTACATCACAGTGATGTAGCAGGACAGTGATGTAGCAGGACAGTACATCACAGTGATGTAGCAGGACAGTGATGTAGCAGGACAGTACATCACAGTGATGTAGCAGGACAGTGATGTAGCAGGACAGTACATCACAGTGATGTAGCAGGACAGTACATCACAGTGATGTAGCAGGACAGTACATCACAGTGATGTAGCAGGACAGTGATGTAGCAGGACAGTGATGTAGCATCACAGTGATGTAGCAGGACAGTACATCACAGTGATGTAGCAGGACAGTGATGTAGCAGGACAGTGATGTAGCATCACAGTGATGTAGCAGGACAGTACATCACAGTGATGTAGCAGGATAGTGATGTAGCAGGACAGTACATCACAGTGATGTAGCAGGACAGTGATGTAGCAGGACAGTGATGTAGCATCACAGTGATGTAGCAGGACAGTACATCACAGTGATGTAGCAGGACAGTGATGTAGCAGGACAGTACATCACAGTGATGTAGCAGGACAGTGATGTAGCAGGACAGTACATCACAGTGATGTAGCAGGACAGTACATCACAGTGATGTAGCAGGACAGTACATCACAGTGATGTAGCAGGACAGTACATCACAGTGATGTAGCAGGACAGTGATGTAGCAGGACAGTGATGTAGCATCACAGTGATGTAGCAGGACAGTGATGTAGCAGGACAGTGATGTAGCAGGACAGTACATCACAGTGATGTAGCAGGACAGTGATGTAGCAGGACAGTACATCACAGTGATGTAGCAGGACAGTGATGTAGCAGGACAGTGATGTAGCAGGACAGTACATCACAGTGATGTAGCAGGACAGTGATGTAGCAGGACAGTACATCACAGTGATGTAGCAGGACAGTGATGTAGCAGGACAGTACATTACAGTGATGTAGCAGGACAGTACATCACAGTGATGTAGCAGGACAGTTAAAGGTGTATTCCACCCAAATGGTTAGCAGGACAGTGATGTAGCAGGACTGTACAGTACAGTACAGTGGACAGTGGTAAAATGGCTGCAGGACAGTTAAAGGTGTATTCCACCCAAATAGTGTTAAAGGTTATAACCCAAATCGAATGATTTAAAGGTGTATTCCACCCAAATTGTTTTAAAGGTTATAATACAGTAGCAGTACAGTGGATCACAGTGATGCAACAGTAGCAGGACAGTTAAAGGTGTATTCCACCCAAATGGTTAGCAGGACAGTGATGTAGCAGGACTGTACAGTACAGTGGACAGTGGTAAAATGGCTGCAGGACAGTTAAAGGTGTATTCCACCCAAATAGTGTTAAAGGTTATAACCCAAATCGAATGATTTAAAGGTGTATTCCACCCAAATTGTTTTAAAGGTTATAATACAATAGCAGTACAGTGGATCACAGTGATGCAACAGTAGCAGGACAGTTAAAGGTGTATTCCACCCAAATGGTTAGCAGGACAGTGATGTAGCAGGACTGTACAGTACAGTACAGTGGACAGTGGTAAAATGGCTGCAGGACAGTTAAAGGTGTATTCCACCCAAATAGTGTTAAAGGTTATAACCCAAATCGAATGATTTAAAGGTGTATTCCACCCAAATTGTTTTAAAGGTTATAATACAATAGCAGTACAGTGGATCACAGTGATGCAACAGTAGCAGGACAGTTAAAGGTGTATTCCACCCAAATGGTTAGCAGGACCGTGATGTAGCAGGACTGTACAGTACAGTGGACAGTGGTAAAATGGCTGCAGGACAGTTAAAGGTGTATTCCACCCAAATAGTGTTAAAGGTTATAACCCAAATCGAATGATTTTAAAGGTGTATTCCACCCAAATTGTTTTAAAGGTTTTAATACAGTAGCAGTACAGTGGATCACAGTGATGCAACAGTAGCAGGACAGTTAAAAAGGTGTATTCCACCCAAATTCTATATGAATTGAAAATGGGGGACCCTGATGGAAACAAGACAAACGTCTTTCTCAGGTCTGCATCCCCTTAACAATTGTATGTATTGAGCCGTACTGTATTGTACCCATTCTGCAATCTGTTAAATAAAGTTTTCATTCATTCATTCATTCATTCATGGTTAGCAGGACAGCCCCATCACAATGTGCAGGAGGTGTGTACAGTAGCAGTACAGTAGCAGTACAGTAGGTGTACAGTAGCAGTACAGTAGGTGTACAGTAGCAGTACAGTATGTGTACAGTAGCAGTACAGTAGGTGTACAGTAGCAGTACAGTAGGTGTACAGTCGCAGGACAGTTAAAGGTGTAGTCCACCCAAATGGTTAGCAGGACAGCCCCATCACAATGTGCAGGAGGTGTGTACAGTAGCAGTACAGTAGCAGTACAGTAGGTGTACAGTATGTGTACAGTATCAGTACAGTAGCAGTGCAGTAGGTGTACAGTAGCAGTACAGTCGCAGGAGGGTTAAAGGTGTATTCCACCCAAATGGTTAGCAGGACAGCCCCATCACAATGTGCAGGAGGTGTGTACAGTAGCAGTACAGTAGGTGTACAGTAGCAGTACAGTATGTGTACAGTATCAGTACAGTATCAGTAGGTGTACAGTAGCAGTACAGTAGCAGTGCAGTAGGTGTACAGTAGCAGTACAGTAGGTGTACAGTCGCAGGACAGTTAAAGGTGTATTCCACCCAAATGGTTAGCAGGACAGCCCCATCACAATGTGCAGGAGGTGTGTACAGTAGCAGTACAGTATGTGTACAGTATCAGTACAGTGTGTACAGTATCAGTACAGTAGGTGTACAGTCGCAGGACAGTTAAAGGTGTATTCCACCCAAATGGTTAGCAGGACAGTACATCACAGTGATGCAACAGTAGCAGGACAGTTAAAGGTGTATTCCACCCAAATGGTTTTAAAGGTTCTAATACCCAATTGTGTTATGGTGTCTTCCCCAAATCCTTTTAAAGCTTATAACCCCAAATAGTTTGAATGAATAAATGAATGAAATGGGACTATGAAGTCTTTATTTGTAACACATGTGAGATGGGCAGCACACACGCATTCCTTTGGGGGGGTTGCCATTGAAATGTCATCTGCGCTTGACCCATCCTGTCATCCTTCATCCTGTCGTGGGTCCGCTCCAATACAATACCTTGCCAATCCAAGTGCTCCTGTTCATCTTCATCAGGGACGTGACAGCATTAGCGATCAGTTCTGCATGTTTTTCCATTCTTTCGTTTTTATTTTTGTATGTGTATTCCCACAAATAGCTTTAAAGGTGTATTCATCCCAAATGTTTCTAAAACTTTATTCCACCCAAAGTTAAAATACTACTTCATGTTCAACTCCTAAAGGTATATATGCTTGAATTACATTCAAGTAATCTCATGACTTCCAGCTGGCTATAATGGAGGCGGTGAGCCCTCTAGTGTTCAAACATAAATAAGACACTATTCTAGACAAAATGAATTCTAATATTCTACACACCGGCGCCTAATTGTGCCTTAAACTAAACACAATTACAATATATATATATATATATCGGAGAAGCTACCGACATAATCAAAACACTCATATGGCCCTTACACTGTGTCTACGTACGTGACTTCTATTTTTACTTCTATTTTTTTTACATGCTATACTATTTTATTTCACTTATCTTTTGTCTAGCAGTCTCTGGAGCGTAACAGAAAGAAGCATTTTGTATAAAAGTATTCTGTACTTCTGTATGACAACTATTAAAGAAACTTGAACTTGAAACTTGATACATGACATACAGATAGACAGTACTGCTACATCTATACATTTATGACATACCAGATTTGCAAATACAGTACTGTTTGTGATACATGGCAGGCATGTTAGACATCGTTTTGCCTCCTGAGCACAGTGATGTACAGGTGCAGCTCAATAAATTAGAATATCGTGGAAAAGTATATATTTAGCTGTATTGATGCAGTAATTTGTGCAAAAGGAGCCCCAACCGCGTGAATACTTTCGGTAAGCAACAAGCCCTTCCGCGTTGCTCTGATTGGCCGAGCGTGCGCATGCACATGAGCCGCAACAAGCCCCTCAGCCAGGCAGCAATACTAAGGTCCGCTTAATGCAATTTATACAAATGGAAGTATTGATTTCGCCGTAACGAATCATTAAAAAAATATACCGTTAACTGGAATATGTTGTTTCTTTACACATATGTTGGATTATGTAATTGGTTTGTCATGACAAACCAATAAAAAAGACAAACCAATTACATAGTCCAACATATGTGTAAAGAAACAACATATTCCAGTAACTTTTTCTGATCAGTTAGGAGTTGTTTAGAAACAGTGTAAATAATAACAATCAAATAGCACACAAGCTAACACTACTACTACAAGCACAACACATAAACAAGCACATCATTTGTGATCAACTGTAATCCTCATTGTGCAGGTGTTCTCAGTGAGCATGGTGAGGTTATGTGCACACATTCAGATTGTCTTGTCCTTTCATGGTGCTGGTCCTCAAAAAAATTGCAGTTACTTTGTTGGGCAAAAAGAGCAATAGACTTAAGCTAAATTCAGGCAGCCAACCACGTCCAATGGCTGCCGATATCCTCCACCCTAAAAAGGTGCAGGATCACAGAGCCTGAAGAAGAGTGGAGCAGGAGACCAAACACACCCAGGACAGGATGACCACAGTCAGCAGATGAGGGATGGAGCAGGAGAGATGAGGAATGAGATAGGACTAAACAGACCAGTAAGTAGTGATTCCGGGCCCCCTGGGAGACATGCCAAGGAAAGAGAAAAAGTAAAGCATTGTTAGTTAGTATTGTGGCTATATGATGCTAATTATGTGAGTTAGTCAACTGGCCTACTAGAAGGCCTTTTATATGAGATCAAGTCAAGTCAAGTCAAGAGTTTTATTTGTCACGGCATACGGATATACAATGAAATGCGGGTGGTCTTGCCCGCAACGATGTGCAATTGGTACAACATATAATAGAATCCAATACAAAAAAATGTGTGCAATAAAATTGTGCAATAACAGGTAGCAGGTAACAATACATTTGTGCAATAACGGGTAACAGTTAACAGTTAACAGTAGTAGTAATAGTAGTGCAATACACTGTTACTGTTGCTAATACTAATTTAAATTGGCCTTTCCTTTTGGCAATATATTTGGTATTTGGTATGGTCAAATATTCAGTATACTCAAGTCCCATTATGGAATATGGGTTTATTTCTGTGGCCACTACTGATGACCATTTTGTATAATGCGTCATTGACAGCAACATCATGTGAAAATGTGCCCCATTGCATTGGAGCCTGGTGAGAGGATACAACATAGTGCTATATAATAATAATAATAATGCAGGACCTGTTGCAGAGGTCTTTATTCGGCATGCAACGACACTCAATGTTTTAGTGGTACACACAGCGGTTAGTTTTTTTTTAGCACACACACTGGAACACACACACATGCATTGTCTCTTTAGAATCGCCGATGCGATTCGTCTCTGCGATTAACCCATCCCGTCGTCCTTCCCCCCCAAGGGCAGCCGGGAGCAGACAGGCGTCAACGTGAGCCGCGCCAGGGGACCAATCCAAGTGCTCCTGTCCGTCTTCGTCAAGGACGCCACAGCGTTAGCGATCTGTTGTTGTGCATGTTTTTCCATTGGGTTTATCTTATCGGGGGGGAAACCCTTGCGAGCACGGGGAGAACATGCAAACTCCACACAGAAAGGCCTGGGAGATACCCCACCTGGGTACCTGGCATCATGGAAACCTGGTCCCCAAGCGGGAATCGAACCCTGGACCTTCTTGCTGTGAGGCGACAGTGTTAACCACTACACCACCGTGCCGCCTGTGTCTTGTGTCTAAGTACTAAAGCGATCAGTGAAATCTTGGCCTGTACAGCAATATCAGAACCTGAACCAATCCCAGCTACTCACATAACCTAGTTTTAGGTAGAAGCATAAATGTCATAACCTGGCAGATCTCAAAACAAACTGGTCAGACTACTGCTTGACCTTACTCCTAGAACCCACCTCACCCCTGCCCACTTTGACAACCTAGGATGGCTTAGAGTAGACGACAGAGTACAGCAACTTGCAATGGGCCTGGTCAACAAGATACACTATACGACTAAGGTACCCATGTACATGTCAAAATACTTCCCAAAGGTCAGTGAATACCACGATCACAACACCAGAGGGAGCTCCACAAATCATGTTAAACCCAGATTCGGCTCAAACAAGGGACTAAACACGGTTCGCAATTATGCCACATCGATGTGGAACGCCCTACCCAAAGCTGTAAAGCAGGGGTCAGCAACCTTAGGCACGAGTGCCACCATTGGTACACATTATCTAAACCAACATGGCACACTAGCAAATGTGTAAGAGGAACCTTTTTGGAAATGTTGAGTTACCTCCCCATGCAGTTACCTCTTTCACAGCCATTGGCAGTTGCACAGCCTGTTATTTATGGTACTGTAGGTTGACTGATATACCAGGGATATTTCATGGTCAGAGCCAATGAGAAGGGTCAGTCTGTTGTTGTTTGCCGAACATTGAGTGTTAAACGCCATTTTGAGACCAAACATGAGAACTTTAAAGGATGAGGCAGACAAGGCTGAATGTGTCCAGGTATGGCAAGCAAGCATCTCATAAAGACGGCAGCATTCTCTTATATATTTATGAGAGGAAAATGGTTATTAAAACTATTGCTATGCACGTTGCCTATATGGATGGAATAGAATTACAGATCTGTTGGAGATTTACATTGTGATGTGGTGTCATAATTAACCTTAACATTGATATGGCACACTGGTTAACAAGAACATTTTAAAATGGCACTTTGTATCAAAAAGGTTGCTGATCCCTGCTGTAAAGGAATGTGAATCACTACCCACTTTCAAAACCACTCTCAAAGAGCAACTACGGGAGACTGCAATTCGAAACTGGACCCTGTAAATGTCCTAACCCAACCCCCTCCAATGTACAGTAAATGACC
This sequence comes from Notolepis coatsorum, assembly GCF_963971535.1. Lineage (NCBI taxonomy): Eukaryota > Metazoa > Chordata > Actinopteri > Aulopiformes > Paralepididae > Notolepis > Notolepis coatsorum. The sequence continues at coordinate 100,794,377 of NC_140166.1, forward strand.
AAGTATGGTTTCGTCAATATTCCAATGTACAGTTTTGCTTGTACAGTTGTACAGTGTACTTAGTATAATAGTAGTAGTAAAGTATAATTTCTGGGTACTTTTTACACCCCTGTTTATGATGAATTGAAAATGGGGGACCCTGATGTAAACAAGACAAACGTCTTTCTCTGGTCTGCATCCCCTTAACAATTGTATGTATTGAGCTGTTTTGATTGATTGATTGAAAACTTTATTAACAGATTGCAGAATGGGTACAATATAGTACAGCTCAATACACACAATTGTTAAGGGGATGCAGACCAGAGAAAGACTTTCGTCTTGTTTACATCAGGGTCCCCCATTTTCAATTCATCAGGACAGACATACATGACATACAGATAGACAGTACTGCTACATCTATGTACTGTACTGTACCCATTCTGCAATCTGTTAATAAAGTTTTCAATCAATCAAACACAACTACTGTACATAACGTTAAATAGACCGTGGACGACGTACCCCCCCCCTCCCCCCCGCACACAACCTACAGCATAACTTCCCACAGTAACGTTAACCAAATACTGTGGGCGACGCAGCCCCCCGCCCCCCTCCCACATACAACCTACAGCATAACTTTTATATCAGTATAATACAACTCTCAAAGCCAACGTAGAGTTTGTGCACTACTGTACATTTTAACTAGCACTTACCAGCCTCGGGACTCGGCAGTTCTGTTGTACAATGTGGTAGAAAAGATCGCTCCTGTGAATTGAAAAGCAAGCCCCGCCCCCAGCCTAGGAATGAGAAAAGCCTGCCCCTAGTGGAGCAGGACAGTCCCTACACAGTACACTACACAAAATGATCACATCACTGTGATCCAATGTCCTGACTCCTGCTACATCACTGTCCTGCTACAGTACATCACTGTGATCCAATGTCCTGACTCCTGCTACATCACTGTCCTGCTACAGTACATCACTGTGATCCAATGTCCTGACTCCTGCTACATCACTGTCCTGCTACAGTACATCACTGTGATCCACTGTCCTGCTACTGTTGCATCACTGTCCTGCACAGTATGATGAATTGAAAATGGGGGACCCTGATGTAAACAAGACAAACGTCTTTCTCTGGTCTGCATCCCCTTAACAATTGTATGTATTGAGCTGTTTTGATTGATTGATTGAAAACTTTATTAACAGATTGCAGAATGGGTACAATACAGTACAGCTCAATACACACAATTGTTAAGGGGATGCAGACCAGAGAAAGACTTTCGTCTTGTTTACATCAGGGTCCCCATACATGACATACAGATAGACAGTAGGCCTACTGCTACATCCATGTACTGTACTGTACCCATTCTGCAATCTGTTAATAAAGTTTTCAATCAATTCAATCAATCAAACATGTATATATTCCCTCCCCGCCGTATGTATATTTCTCTCCCACCCACCCACCCCCTCCTAATGTACAGTCCCCTCCCCATCATATGTATATACTCTGTCAGGATCTAGGGGTAACAGTACTGTATATTTGAATACCGGTTATGTCACAATTTACAAATGTATCAGTACTAAATACCTATATGTCCCTAATACCCTATGCCATAAATGTCATGTATGTTGTGTATGTCATAAATGTCTATATGAATTGAAAATGGGGGACCCTGATGTAAACAAGACGAAACTCTTTCTCAGGTCTGCATCCCCTTAACAATTGTATGTATTGAGCCGTACTGTATTGTACCCATTCTGCAATCTGTTAAATAAAGTTTTCATTCATTCATTCATTCACAACTCTCAAAGCCAACGTAGAGTAGAAAAGATCGCTCCTGTGAATTAGAAAAGCCAGCCCCGCCCCCAGCCTAGTGAATGAGAAAAGCCTGCCCCTAGTGGAGCAGGACAGTCCCTACACAGTACAGTACACAAAATGATCTAACTCCTACTGGACATCTGGCACAGAGACATTGGTGTGTAAACTAGAGAAGTCACTGTATGGTCTAAAACAGTCTGGCCGGAATTGGAACAACATGTTACATGACTATCTAATTGTGAATGAATTTGTGCAAAACCCTGCTGATCACTGTGTATATACAAGAGAAACTGAGCATGAGAAGGTAATCATGATTCTATTGGTTGATGATTTGGTTCTTGCAGCCAGTAATGAGAATGCAATGAAGGCTGTAAAAGAGATGCTCACAAAGAAATTTCAGATGAAGGATATGGGCAGATTGACACACTTCCTAGGAATCGACTTTGAACAGTGCGATGGATGTGTGACAATGTCACAGAAACAATGTGTAAAGAACATGCTAGAGAGGTTTGACATGCAGGACTGTAAACCCAGATCAACACCATGTGAGCGGGCACTCGATTACACTGAAGGGGCAGGAATAATGAACAATGTCACCCGGTACAGCGAGGTGGTCGGTAGCCTAATCTATCTTACTATGTGTACTAGGCCAGATCTGTGTTTCATAGTGAGTAAACTGTCTCAGTATTTTAACAAACCAACTGAGGAACATTGGGCTACTGTCAAACATGTATTGAGGTTCTTAAAGGGCACCAGTGATAAAATGTTGTGTTACAAGAAGTGTAATTCTGATTTGAGGTTACAGGCTTACAGTGATGCGGACTGGGCAGCAGATGTCACAGACCGACGCAGCACAACAGGGTACTGTGTTAGTCTACATGAGACTGGTCCATTGGTCTCATGGAAGACCAAAAAGCAACAGACGGTGGCATTGTCCACATGTGAAGCAGAGTACATGGCACTAGCTGCAACCACCCAAGAGTGTTTACACCTGGTACAACTGCTGACACATATGGATGCATGTAAGTATGCACCACCCATTGTCCATGAGGACAATCAGGGAACCATAGCATTAGCTAAGAACCCAGTCCGCAGACAAAGATGCAAACACATAGACATAAAGTACCATTTTATCAGATCTACAGTACTAAATGGACAGATCTGTTTGCGATACTGTCCCACAGATCAAATGGTGGCTGATGTATTTACCAAACCAGCAACTAAGGACAAACTAAATAGGTTCACAAAGGTTATGTTTGGGAGAGAAACCACATCAGTGTGAGTAGTGACCAAGTGGTCACATTTTTTGTTTTTCTTGTTTATTTCAAAAGTTATAAAAGAGTGCCAGTGAAAAAAGCGGACTGTGTAAATAATGAAATCTAATGATTTATGTTCTTGTTTCACTCAGGAGAGGAACCATATCAATGACGGCCTTCGTTTGTTTAATGGAATGTAAAAGTGTTACAATAACTGATTGTTATTAAATTGTTTTTGTTATTATTTTTCCTTCTCCAGTTTAGATAGGTCAGTAGGATAGCAAGTGGGGGTGTTGACAATAATGAGTGTGCTCTCCCGTCATCCATTCAAAGTGATTGACTGATTGACACCAGCTGAGTGATGGACTCATTAATATCAGCTGAGTGTGTGTATATAAGAGTGACCTCCACAAATAAAAATGTTGCTTCCTTGATACACGAATCCTGTCTCACAGCGTTTTATTCCTTCTCTCTATATACTGTATAGTCCAGGTTATGATGTCTAGCCAATACGCAATATCCGACATTCAACAGAAATAATACTTATTTTAGAGTATATATATCAAATTCCACGAGTATTCATCTATATTTAATCATCGAAAGACTATTAGATATGAACGTATGTTACCAGTAAGAAGTGGGAATCTCTAGAATGTGTTTGGGGCGACAGGGGTCTAACATTATGTACACTATCTTTCTGTTGTCAGTAAGATAAGATAAGATATTCCTTTATTAATCCCCTTGGGGAAATTCCAGTGACACACACATACAGCTCATCGTCTCATTAATAACAACATATCACAATCATTACATTTTTACAGTAACAACGGCACAACATAAATTCACACAGACATGTACATTTGTTGACACATGTCATCTACAGAATGCCTGAGATGCCATATGCGATAGTCGGCTGCAACAACAACAAAGTGTCTGAAACAAAGTGTCGTCGCGCCAGGTGGCGGGAGGGAGGGCGGAAAAAATTGTCCAGAGGGAGGGGGCATGGACTGGGGGATAGGACTTTGGTGATGAAACAGTCTTAGGACCCCCCTCCAGCACGCGTACTAGTTGGCTGCCGTCATAGGCGCCAGGCGTACACGTGAGAGGGGGGATTGGGTAGGGATTGGGAGTGGGCCGTGGGGGGAAGCCACTTGCCACTCTTATCTCCCAGAGGGCCTTCGACTCCAGCAGCTCTCTGGTTCGACCTTGGTCCAGGAATTTGTTTTGGCTGAGTGACTGGCACATTTATCCCAGCCACGTCACTTTAATAGATGGCAGCATTGGTTTAGAAGGTGAAAATGGTATGTCAAAACAAAATGACTACAAGTCCCAAGACCTTTGGCACCTTAGTTCACAGGTCAGCACCGGATTAAAGGTGAGGAAAACGCGATCTGAACACGGGAGCGTTAAACTATTAATGCAACCTCAGTACAGTGACCGAGAATGGTCACCTAATTATCTTAACAAAAGTGCATCATTAGCATTATGTTTGTTGTCTAAAGGGAAACATAATGGTACAATTTAAGATTTTAAATGTTATCCGCATATACAGGACAAATAAAACATCGTTCATTTGTAAGAAACCTCAATGAAAACGGCGCAGGGTAAGTTATATTCGCTATTGTTATGAAAATGTGATAGAATCCTATAAAATTGTGGACGCATTTGGTCACTGTGACGTTATATATATGCAGCAATCAAATGTTGAAATGTATAAAAACAAAACTGCTAACAGCTGTTGTCGTCGTCGGAAAATTTATAATAATCACAAGATACATTCATTACTGTGTGGTGCTGAGAGACGGGAGTTGGAGGCGGTGTTGCAAAGCTGAATGTAACTCCTTTAATATTCATCAGCACAACTACAAACTACAGTACGTTACTGGAAAGCTAGAATGAATGCCGGTGGCAGGAAGTGCCACACCCTAAATCGTTCGGGGGGAACCAATATTCCCAACAACAGTTCTGTGTGAATTATGTACAATCACTACAACTGGATCTAACTAAATGGATTTATTGAGACACATTTAGGGAACGTTTAAGACCGGACCACAAAGCTTCTGAAAGGGTTAGAATGACACATGGTCTACCGGCAGCAAAACAAAGTGAGTCTCTCAGCCTCTGTGTTATGATATAGGGAGGTGTAGTCTGACGGCACTGGTTGTTCCACCCGTATAGGGATTTATCATTGGGAAAATGGATTATCGGCTATTGTAACAATTCTGCCGCATGGAAATTGAAAAGCTTTCCATTTTTGCACAAAATGAGTTCCCTTCTATCACTAACATTATTGTCTAAGCATTTTTGGTTGAAGTAAAATTTGGCGATTTTTTTTATGATTAATATATAATAATATTTTCATGTTGAGCTATAGATTGTGGATGAATAAGCACAGACAGGTACACCATGCAAATGTTAATGCTTTATTTGTTTTAAACGAGACTATTTAGAAATGGGCAATGGGGAAATACATTGCGTTGGACAGAGGGTGGAACACAAAAAACGGACCTCAGAGGGTTAAGACTTTGACATTGTTATGTCCACAATGCAGCCTGTTGCCAACTCTGTCAGCTAAACAGGAAATATCTTCTGAAACATTAGCTACGATTTGTTTTGTGGGTGAATGTTTTCTTTCTGAAGTCTGAACGAGCTGCATTAATATTGTAAGTTAGCGTCGCAAGCTGAAAATAGGCTACTTCTGTCATGTGCTGTGCGCCTCGGGCTAGCTACAGCTGGCAGGCAGCTGCTTGCTAGCAGGAGTTGTGTATTCCTGTTTCCACAGTAACGTAAGATTGCTCTGCATTACCATATTCAACTCTAGCTAGTGCTACAGTAGTTTCTTTCCATGGGTAACAATATTATAACTTGTTTGGCTTGTTAATGGTATGCTGCATTCTTTATGGGTGTTCTAGCAGCAGTGTCTCACACCCACGGTGGTGTTAGATTGTGCATTTGGTCTACGATTCTACGTGTGTGTGTGTGTGTGTGTGTGTGTGCGCGTGTGTGTCGGTTGCTGTTCATTTCCTATAGTGCTGAAATGTGTGTGTTTTACTCCATCCAAATCCGTATAGCAACACGTCATGTAGGCTATGGCTATTGCACACGGTTTATCTTGGGCGTGGGGCATTCAACTGTTTTGAGCACCCACCGGCAGAAACATAAATTGACACCTATGCTCACAGCTACAGTATTTTGTAAATCCACAGTGGTGACTATGATTTGGATTGTGATTGTTTGTTCGTGCTTGTTGTCGTAAACTTTTTGTATGCATTTGATTTGTTTATTATAAATTCACGGTATGAATTGTGCTTGCATTGGTGTATAACGCTAAACATTTAGTAACGTGCATTTTCAATTATGTAGCCTATTAGCTCAGAATGATTGAATCTTGTTTTTCTGTTATTTGTTATTATTTGTTGCATTCATTAGCACCTGCTATAAACAATCCAGCCGCCCCCCCCCCCCATAGCTACCCCAATCACAATTATCTGGCGCTGCTGTAGAGCTGGTACTGTACCTGGCAGTCGTCACTGGCACTTTGAGACTGGCATCATGTCATTAATGGCACTAGCTGGTACCTGGCAGTCATTAGTAACATTGGCACTTTGAGACTGGCATCATGTCATTAGTGGTGCTAGCTGGCACCTAACAGTCATTAGTAACACTGGCACTTTGAGACTGGCCTCATGTCGTTAGTGGCGCTAGCTGCCACCTGACAGTCGTCACTGGCACAGGCGATACATAAGTTAGCAATGATATGAATTCAGCAGAAATGGCTGCAATATTCAAACCACACAGCTTTACTGACGGCTGTCAAATTTCATTCCGAAAAGTCTGAGGAAATAACAGCTATGGTGTCGCCATTTAGGCTTCTCAGTTTGACTAATTCATGAAACTCTTTGACATATAAACCTCACAGTGTTCTTGAAAAAAATTCTTCTTCTGGACTAAGCACTCGCCTACCACCGCAGAGACTCTGGGATCGAATCCAGCTGTCAGCGGTACCTCCGGCTTGGTCAGTCGGCCCTACTAACACAATTGACAGTGTTAGCAGGTGGGAAGCCGGTGGGGTATGTGTCCTGGTCGTTGTAAACTGCGACTCCTACTGGTCGGTCGGGGCGCCTGTTCAGCAGGGAGGGGATCTGGGGGAGATAGAACCTCTGCACTCTCGCATGAACCTCTGCACACGTTACGTTCCCCCAGTGAAACTCCTCACTGTCAGGTGAAAAGAAGCGGCTGTCGACTCCACATGTATCGGAGGAGGCAGGTGGTAGTTCTACACCCTCCCCAGGCCGACAGTGGGGCAATGCACGCAACGACCAGGAAGGGAATTGGCATAACGACTAAAATTGGGATGGGTGAAAAATACAGAACCCCCCCCCCCCCCCCCCCCCCCCCCAAAGATTTTATAAAAAAAAGGAAAAAGAAAATTATTCCCAAAGCTTGACAAAAAGGAGGAAGTGATGATTCAAGAATCAAGAGGTTTATTTGTCACATACACCAGGGCATACAGTGAAATGCGGGTGGCCATGCCCGCTTTGATTGTGCAATAATACAATAGTAAATAAAATAAGTAGAAGATAATAAAATAGACATGATAAAATAGACACGCAAAAAAAAGTTACATGCAGACGAAGACAAAAAATGCCACCGGTTCGAGACAGCGTTTCCAAAGTCATTTATTCGCGTTCGCACCAAACAATGACATACATGAATCATACTGACATTCACTGGCATATTTTGCAGTCGCCTATAAACACTCAACTGGCTTGGACTGTCTAACAGCGGTAAGCACTTGAGCCATTAACCTCTGGGACGTCTCCGTTTAGAAACCATAATGGCTCACCGGATAATTCTCCACATCCAATTTTACTACTCAGCAAACGGTCTCTTAAACTGTCATGAGTATTTGTATTTCACTTTTAGAGATAAAAAAAACCTCCGGTTAGGATTCTCTGCTTCCCCAGAGACAGACAGAGGGAGTGTAGAATAGAGTAGTGAGAAAGTGATGTTATTTCTACCCTGACCAGTCGTCAAATAGCCAACACTGTAAATACTTCATCTATAAACTATAACTATAAACACCTAGTTGACACGCTCAAAAGACTGGCTTACAGTAGAGGTTCCCTGCATACAGACTGGACTTGAAAAGTCAGCCTTTTGTTACAATGTCCCTGCTGATTGGAGTGACCTTACATTTACATTTACATTTTATTTAGCTGACGCTTTCATCCAAAGTGACTTACAAGTTTTGTACGACAAGTCAGCAAGAAGGGTACAACTCTGAATCAGCTGAGTAACAATGTTCATTAAAGTGTTGAGTGCTACAGTGTAGGTTAGTATATTAGGACAAGTGCACAGTAAGGTTAGTTATTTATTATTATAATTTTTTATAATAATAAAACATTTTCATTTCAGATAATGGTTGAAGAAGTACGTCTTTAGTCGACGGCAAAAGATTGGACGGGTTTCAGCTGTCCTAACTGTGGTGGGAAGTTCGTTCCACCATTGTGGGGCAAGGACTGAGAATAGGCGGCTTCTCTTTGATGACCCCCCCGGAGCTTGGATAGGAGTGGGTCTGAGGTGGCCAGAAGATGCAGAGCATAGGGGTCTTGAGGGTGTGTAGTTAGAGGCCATTGACCGGAGGTAGGCGGGAGCCGTTCCCTTCGTCGCACGATATGGTCGAGGGCCTTGAAGCGGATTCGTGCTTATACTGCCTGCAACAGTTTGCTATTGTTTTTAGTAATTTTTCAGTCGTCCCTAAGAGCACAATTGTCAGTATTCGTGGGTGGGGTATGAGTCCTGCTTGTTGCAATAGCGACTCCTACTGGTTGGTCTGTTCAGCAGGGAGGGGAGGGGATCTGGGAGAGATGTGTGTTACGCTCTCCCAGTGAAACTCCTCGCTGTCAGGTGAAAAGAAGCAGCTGGCATGTGATAGTCTACTCTACACCCTCCTCAGACCGACAATAGGGCACCATGTGGTAGTCTACACCCTCCTCAGACCAACAATAGGGTACCATGTGGTAGTCTACACCCTCCTCAGACCGACAATAGGGCAGCATGTGGTAGTCTACACCCTCCTCAGACCGACAATAGGGCAGCGTGTGGTAGTCTACACCCTCCTCAGACCGACAATAGGGCAGCGTGTGGTAGTCTACACCCTCCTCAGACCGACAGTAGGGCAGCATGTGGTAGTCTACACCCTCCTCAGACAGACAATAGGGCAGCGTGTGGTAGTCTACACCCTCCTCAGACCGACAGTAGGGCAGCATGTGGTAGTCTACACCCTCCTCAGACCGACAATAGGGCAGCGTGTGGTAGTCTACACCCTCCTCAGACCGACAGTAGGGCAGCATGTGGTAGTCTACACCCTCCTCAGACAGACAATAGGGCAGCGTGTGGTAGTCTACACCCTCCCCAGACAGACAATAGGGCAGCGTGTGGTAGTCTACACCCTCCCCAGACTGACAGTAGGGCAGTGCATGATTTTATATGCTGTGTGATTTTATATGCTTTTATGCTTATTTCTGTATGTACAGTCGACGTGACTGTAAATGAGGCAAACCTCAGTTGCCTTTCGAGTTTAAAGGTTTGAAATGAAATTTGACAAGAACACATAAAGGGTTGTTGTTTCAATAATGAGATCGCTAGAACACGTCTCAAGAAAATACAATACATTTATTTAGGGATGTCCGATATTATCGGCCTACCGCTATTATGGGCCGATATTGGCATTCAAATGTGATATCGGAAAATATCGGTATCAGTTTTTAAAAAAAAAATTGTTATTTTTTTTTTTACATTTCTATAACCTTTATTTACCCAGGCAAGCAAGTAAGAACAAATTCAGATTTAATTTATTGTCAAAAGTATGCATAATGTTGTGTTAATTCCACAACAAGAGATATGTAATGTTAATTACCTGAAATTATTCCGTTTTTTTGGGTGGGAAACCCTGCATATATCGGTATCGGTTGATATCGGTTGATATCGGTATCGCAAATTGAGTTGGACAATATCGGTATATCGGTATCGGTAAAAAAGCCAATATCGAGCATCCCTACATTTATTAAAAAAGAATAAATGTAATAATTGTAATAAATGTAATAATCCCATTTCCTCTCTTGGTCTTCACACCACGGGGACAACATGTCCTAAATAAGCAGGGGAGTCCTCTGTCCAAAGCCAGTGCAGTGAGGGTCAGTGCCGTGCTCTGAGCTGCAAACCTCTGTACAAACTGCTGAGAAGAGTCCAAATCATCAGTAAACCACGGATGGCTGCTCCCTGGTCTGAGAGCTGCACGGTGGCGAGGATTTACTGATTGAGCTATTAAGGCAGAGACACATTTCTCTGGGCACATGTCGCGGGGTGATTTGTCACGGTGGCGTGAGCGTTTATAGTTCTGCGCGTGTGTGTAGCGAATTTGGACAGTCGAGAGTGTCGGGACAACATTGGGCAAATGACAGGAGTGATGGCAGTTACAATCACCTTGTCGCCATCGTGGTCGTTATCATCCACGTCCTGGTGTTTAAAATGAGGACACAGCCAGGAGACACAATAGAGGGAGGTATTCTCTCTCTGTTACATCACCTCCTCTCCTCTCCTGGAGTTCATTTCATATGAAACTTTTCCAATTTTTGCTCGTATGCCGAGGTGTCTAAACCAATGTTCCAGGCTGTTTCTCATGATGAATTTTGTAGCTTATTGCAATATTTACAAATACTATATAGGATGACTTTATCTGCTAATCTCTACCCCACACTGACTGGAGCCATGCTGTCCTCACATATCAAGCAGTGGCGGCCGGTGAGTCCTTCGCCACTAGGGGCGCTATACCAAACATTTTGCAAAATGCAAACATGTACAGTACAGTACCACGCAACACTCATGGCAAGACGTGAGCGATTCGACTCACGCTCACGGCAATGAATCGGCTCTTATGAACGAGTCGCTCAGCTGTTACTACAACAACACACAACCAGTCAAATAAAGTATAGTCTAGACTCTAATTCACAACTTGAAACACAATATATAAATAGAAAAGTTAGAAACAAAACTCGCCCGTCTACAAACACAGGCAGATCTCTCCCTCTCTCCTTCTCTCTCTCACACACAGCGCGACGTGGAATCGATTCGTTACACAATCAGACCTATTATATACCAAGAATAACTTCAGTATGAGTACAGGGCTGTACACATATTTTGCATATTGTTAAACGAGCCAAGGCTAGCTATTAAACTATCGATATGAATCGAAAATCTGGGACCCTGATGTAAACAAGACAAACGTCTTTCTCTGGTCTGCATCCCCTTAACAATTGTGTGTATTGAGCCGTACTGTATTGTACCCATTCTGCAATCTGTTAATAAAGTTCTCATTCATTCATTCATTCAAACATAGACGATATTGAACAAGCCATAATCCACGTATTTTCAATCCGAGAGAGCTGCAGTAGTTAAATCAATGAGCCATCGACATAGTCAGTGTGGTAAGTAACGTTATTATTGCATCCAAGATTGATACACGGCTGGCTAGGCAGTTGGTAGTCATAGTCTTGTGTTATAAAATAAATAAACAATCAGCAATGTCTCGCTTCATGAATGGCCAGCAGTAGTACTGCTCCTAAAAAAAACTATTTACAAACGTTAACGTTAAGAAGCAGAGAGAGAGAGAGAGAGAGAGAGAGAGAGAGAGAGAGAGAGAGAGAGAGAGAGAGAGAGAGAGAGAGAGAGAGAGAGAGAGAGAGAGAGAGAGAGAGAGAGAGAGAGAGAGACTCTCACTGTTTAGTTGAAACGTCCAGGGCAGGAGAGCTTGATAAACGTGTATAATCCGCCATATAGCTTGTTAGCCAAGTGTTAGCTGAGCTCGCGACGTTAGCACAACACTCAACAAGTACATTCCTTTGTCCATTTCCGCTCGAACAGACTGCAAACTACCTGGCGTTCTATCGCCATGCTCTAAGACAAACTCTAACCTTAACCAACTTTGAAAGAGTGCCTAAGCTTAACAGTCTAAAGAACTTGCAGTCACGGCACGCTCGTCTAAGACAAACAGCTGCATGCATCTCACAACAACACAACTATCTCCACCGACCAACCTAGGAACCAAGCTAGAATTGGAACATTAGAAATTGGATTCGGCCAATCAGAGATCGTCTCTGTGAAATTCTGCCATGGAAAAAAATACTGGCGTCGGCCAATCAGAGAGCGTCTCCGCGAAATGCGGCTATGGAAATTCTTCACGGAAGTTCACGCTGCTGGCTAGACCGCTTCAAATCGCGCTCGGATTCCAACATAATAGTCATATTTCAACGCACAACCGCCGTATGCACTGATTGGCTGTGACGGAGACAGCGATCAAACTGTGACGCGCACTCAGAGCGCTATCGCTTCTAGCCCGGGCGAGAAATACGAAAAAATAAAAAAAAACATCACTTCCTGTTCAAGAAAACGAGTATTTCTTTTTTAATATAATAACGTTATATTGTGCATTGGAAACACAAACATACTTAAAATGAGTAAATATTATTAATTTTAAACATGTTTATATTATTTATAGGGCTTTAAAACAAAAAACTAAAAACTTATTTTTCTTGTTCTCTCATATAACCAGGGTAGGAGCTGAGGGGGGGCGGCGCCCGAGCGCCCCTAGTGGTAGAGGCTGATATCAAGGTAAATGTGAAAAGGCGAAACTCATGTTCAGTAGCATTTTCACATTTGAGTATAAATCCTGCTTTAGCTGCTTTACTCTACGTTCAGATTGCAGGTGAAAGTGGCCCAAATCTGGTAATTTTTTTGTTCATATGTGACTCAGATCAGATTTTTTCACAACAGTGTGAACAGCACAAATCACATAGAATCTGATCTTTTCCGGTCTGTGTTTGAAAAGCATAATGAAAGAAGAAATGTCTCTCTTTCACCTCCTCCTCACCCCCATTATCATCTGCTCACAAATTAGCTGGCTTCAACTGCACATCAACTGATACATCTAAACTGTGACTTCAGTGTCCTCCATGTTTACATCGATCTTCTTTATTGTTCATGTGCGCATGCAGGTCAGTTCAGGAATGTGACCAGTTCACACTGGAATCTGATCTTGGCCACATTTTCCTCTTAACACTTTGGGTGCCAAAAACGTCTTAATATGTTTCTGGGCCCCGACCGTAGAGTCGGATTGAGAAGAATCAAATGCTCCCGATGCATGATGTGTGGTGGATTATGTTGGCGACGCGATGGACATCAATACTTGGAATCGCGATCAGATAATCGGAATATTCAGTGTGTGTGTGAGAGATAGAGAGAGAGGGGGGCAGGGGGTGTGAGTCCTCAGCCCTTGTGTGGGTGAATATAACAAGTTCCTAACGTTTTCTTTCCCCTATTATTTCATGCACACTTTATTCATTGTTTTAAATTATTATTTTCTTTTAAGTTATTTTGTGCATCACTCTGTTTTCAATTTGATGCAAATTTGCAATCATGCGATTAATCAGATTAAATATAATCGATTGACAGCCTTAATATATATATAGAATATAGAATATCAGGCCTATAAATGACCTTATTATGGCCAATTCACACATCTATGGATCGGGCCAAATCTCTTTCCAATGGCAGAGTACAATCTGGATTTAGTACCACCAGGCGCCCCTGCCAGGGCAGCAAAAACCGTGAATGAAAGTACAGTTATTTTTTTATGTAAATAGTGTTGAAGGCAGAGGTTCTGTGTAGGATTGTTAGTAACTGTCTAACTGCATATATAACTGTTTACACTAGTGACTGTCTACCTGCATATATAACTGTTTCCACTAGAGGGCGCCCTAGGCGGGGACACTCAGGAGTACTACCAGGTGGCGAGTATAAGTAGCTATGTCTCCTCCCACTTCTTTCTCTTCCCCCTAGTCTCTCAGTGAGAGAAGACCTGTATAGTAACTGCTCTGCCATGTGAATAATAAACCACGCCGATTAAAGGCTCAAGATAGAAACCATGCCTCTTGACCACATTATTGTCGCCCTATAGCCGAATTCTGTTAACAGGTTATGGGCCCAGATAACGCCGGGGCAAAATAATAAGGGTACTGTAGCAAGCTTAGCTGAAGTATAGGCTAGGTTAGCGCCGGGAGCACCGTGTGGCTAGACGCTAGGCCAACAAGAGCAAAAGCTAAGCATACCACTAACGAAGAGGATGGAAAACAAGAGAAGGGGCAAATGGCCGATATTCAATGGAAAAGCAGAGGACTATGAGCTCTGGGAAGAGCGCATGCTGTGCTGCATGCACGGTGCAGGGCTGAAGGAGACGATCCTGGCGGCCCCCACGGGAGAACTGACGGCGGAAGAGCAAGCCCTGGACGACCAGCATAACGCAAACGCGTACTGTGAGTTAGCGCCGCTGCTCGACGACACCAGCTTGGGGCTGATATTCCGCGACACTAAAGACCGAGGCCGAGAAAGCCTGGAGGTATTGAGAGAGCATTACATAGAGCGAGGAAGACCCAGATTCGTGGCTCTCTACATAGCACTGACGACACTCAGGAAGGGACCAACCGAGACTGTGACCGAATACGTCAACAGAGCGGAGCAGATCACGACGCCATTGAGGAGTGCCGGAGAAGCACCAAGCGATGGGCTAATGATGGCGATGATGATGAGAGGACTACCGGAGCTGTACAAACCGTTCACACTCCTGGTAACACACGGCTCAACGGACATGACGTTGGGACAGTTCAAGGCTAAGTTAAGGAACTTCGAGGCCTCAGAAGATGCCCACCCAGCCGCCGCGGAGGCGGGAGAGAGGGTGCTAAAGGCCCGAGCGACGCCAAGGGAGAGAACCAGGACCACGACGGAACTGGCGTGTTGGCGAAAGGCCATCGGAGAAGCGACTGCACAAAGACTGTCTGGTGTAGCTTCTGCAGATCCACGGGGCACACAGACAGAGCGTGCATGAAGAAACACGACCAGAGTGCGCGATACGCGCATGGGCAAGATGACGGCCATGGACGAGACGACGGCCATGGACGAGACGGAGGCCACGGACAAAATGGCGGCTACAGACAAAATGGCAGCTACGGACGAGACAGTGTCCATGGACTAGACGGAGGCCACGGACAAAATGGCGGCTACGGACGAGACGGCGGCCATGAACGAGACGGAGGCCATGGACAAAATGGCAGCTACGGACAAGAAGACGGCTGTGGACAGGATGACGACAGCGGACATGATGGCGGTGATGGTCGGCGTGAGACGGATCGAGACGACGCCCGGAGAATAATTGGACAAGAAGACTGCGCTTTCGGGGCGCGAACGGCGGGCACCGCCGGACCGGCCCAGCTGCAGCCCCCAATGTTTTCTAACCCGATGTACATTTGCCGCATGTTTCCCCCCCCCCCCCCCATATCTTCTCCCGACCTTCCTCTCTCTGCTCTCCGTCGGTCATGTCTGACCTGAAAAAGCTGTAAAAATTCAAAAGAATTAATCTTTAAAAAAAGAAAGGTAAAGAAACTAACTACGTTCTATTTCATGGCAATAACGTTCAGGTTTGTTCGACCCGTGAGATATGATCCCGAAAATAACGTAAAAAAAATCGTTCACTCAAACTTTGACAGTGGCTGGCGTGAGCTGGGTAGTGTAGTTTTTCGAAATTCGAAATACCATCAAAAGCCCTGGGTCTCTTCAGTCAATATGCGCCTGTTTCAGACTCAAAGATTTCTATAAACTCATATTTCACCAATAACACTTAAAATCATTGGTAAACAAACGTGCTGAAAATATACACTTTGACTGCTGTTTTGACAGGGTTAGGGTCTTTACTCTTGGCTACATTTGAAAAAGAAGCAAATCTGATCTGTATTGATTGATTTATGGTGTGATATGAATCTTGGCCCTGTACCGGGCCTGTCGGGCTTAACCCTTTCAGTGCCACGGACGACATATCTCGTTTTATCAGCCCCCCCATTGAGTGCCCACGACGACAAATATCGTTTAATTTTTTTATTAGCGATCTGAATTCATATTTCATCAACCGAGTCTCCCGTTGGTACACCAGCCCCTACAGGAGCTCAGATTGGAAAAAAGCGCCCCCTATCGTCTATCCCTGTGTAACTGCAGGTCAGTCGCTTAGACTGACCTGGGATCTGTAGATCTGTAGAGGTGGAGCCAACTGGCTCCTTGTGCTGGCGAGCAGTCTGCTCAAGAGGGATCTGATCGCGGGACGGAAATCAGCCTGGAATATATATTTACAGCAGCCAATAATCAATCAATAAGCGTGATCGATATTTGGAATGGCGATCAGGAATTGGAATAATCTTTTTGGAGAACATCTGATCTAAGGTAAGGAGTCTATGTTACCAGTCTTGGGGTAATCAGAGCTGTATTCGCTGAGATAACAGCGTGTCCCCTATGTGTGATGTGGCTGTTTGGCTGTGATCGCTGATGAGGAAATAAGATAATCGATTTTTCAGCTCGCGTCTATAGCGTGCATACGTACACATATACTATCGATAATCTAGCGTTTATTTGAAAACGATTCATAAATAGGCTGAAAAATGACAAAGTTTTTGTGTATTCTAGAATATTCCAGTAAATGTCTTTTATCACGGAATCTTTATATTTTCCTTGAAAACGAGGGCTTTTCATTAATAAGCGACGGGCAGATTAGACACATAGCCATAATTTAAAACATAGATTAGGCGTTTTTAACGCTAACATTGAAGTGGGTGGCGGCATTCAAGGAGGTTCCGGGGCACCGAGCTCCGGCACGGAAAGTGTTGGGGTACCGCCTAACCACTTATGCATCCGGCACATTTAGCATAAAACGCCTGACGATTGCATACCCAAAGTAATTAGCGATTTATTCTTGAACCACTTTTAGCAAGTGGTTGAGTGGTTGGCAAGAGTCTGGTCTCTTTTTAAAGGAAACATTCTGACCTTTCTTCCAGAACAGTATGAATCACTCTAAGTGCTATTGTTTTATTTTTTTTATTTTAAATTTTTTTCCCCAGGTTAATTTCATCATGTGTCGTGTCCCACGCATAGCTAAGGCAACACTTTGGATCTTGTGTTTACAATTGGTTTGAACATCAGCGATGTTAGTATTATTTATTTGTTTCTGATCATGAATAAGAAACTGTTTAACGTGTCCTTAGACAACGCTTATGTTCCAGGGAAGCAAGTAAAAACCTTGCACATTTTAAATGGTTCAGCGGTCGAACATTTCGTAGCTGTCTTTGACAGCAATGTTTTGGTGTCCCATAATGATGACGTAAATTGTTTAATCGACGCTTTTAACGCATACTGCTCCGCCATTTTAGATGACGTCGCTGCCCTGGTGACGTTTCATCTGTAAACACCTCCCCCTAGCTAACTGAAGACATCCGTAAGCTGAGATGGCAATGTCGCAAAAAAGCCACCAATCTCCAGTTCCACCGTCGCTTTTTAAAATAACTCTTATTAAATTAATTAATTATCAAATTGAATTAATTAAACTGGACTTTGAAGAAGTCTTTATTCATTGCACACATATAGCACACATACATTGCACACATTGTCGTCATACAGTGACGCACACATGCGATGGGTGGCACCCACAGATACACACACATGCAATTTTATCTTTCGGGTCGCAGATACAATGTTCCTCTCTGCGTTTGACCCATCCCATCGTCCTTCCCCCCAAGGGCAGCCGGGAGCAGACACGGGCTGCGGCGTGGGGCAGCGCCCGGAGACCAATCCAAGTGCTCCTGTCCATCTTCACACAGCGACAGCATTAGCGATCTGTTCTGCATGTTTTTCCATTGGGTTTATCTCTTTTTCTGGAGGGGAAACCCTTGCGAGCACGGGGAGAACATGCTCCACACAGAAAGGCCCGGGAGATACTCCACCTATGTAACTGGCAATGCGGAAACCTGGTCCCCAAGCGGGAATTGAACCCTGGACCTTCTAGCTGTGAGGCGACAGTTAACCACTACACCACCGTGCCGCTATCTGAGTTTAATGAAAGGATAAAGGCTGCTTATTTTTCAAACCTCATCTCCTCTAGCCAGCATAACCCAAGAGTGCTTTTTAAAACCATTAATCACATTGTCAGCCCTCCTCTCCCCTTTGTTTCTGCCTTTTCAAATGATGACTGTAACCGTTTTCTTTTATTTCTTGTAAATAAGGTTGCCGTTGTGAGGGCAAGTATCACCCCCTCTTACTCCCCCCTCCCTATTTATCCAGTTAGGCAGGCAACCTTGAGTAACTTCTCCTGTATCTCCTTAGCTGACCTAACTGGCCTAGTGAGCGCTATGCAAGCTTCCCCAAGCCCTTTGGATATGCAGTCTACCCTTCCCTGGTCCTCATTATAAACAGCTCCATTAATTCTGGCTCTGTACCATCTTATTTTAAACAGGCCCCCTTAAAAAAGGAGTTCAGCCCCTCCTTAAAAAAACAAACCTGGACCCCTCCCTCCCAAATCACTACAGGCCCATCTCTAAGCTGCCATTCGTGTCCAAAGTCCTAGAAAAAGCTATTGCAAACCAGCTAAGCAGTTTCCTAAAAGACCATAACATATTTCAGAGTTTCAGAAAGAATCACTCTACAGAATCTGCTCTCTAATATCTCTAATGATATTATGATGACATCTGACTCAGGCAAATGCGCAGTTCTGGTTCTGTTAGACCTTAGTCTTTGATACGGTAGACCACCACATCATGTTAGATGGGCTCAGGGAGTGGGTGGCACTGGGTGGGCATCTCAGGGACCACCCTATAGTTGTTCGCCTCATACCTCAGTGGGAGAGGTTTCTCTCAAAGGGCCGTGGGCCCCTTTAGGTCTGATAGTGCTCCCTACACTGCGGCTTCAGGGGTCTGTTTTGGCCCCAATTTTATTTTCCCTTTATATGCTCCCCTTTGGACTCATAATAAGCAAATGTAAGGGTGTTTCGTATCATTGTTATGCAGACGATATCCAGCTGTATTTCTCTTCCTGTTCCACCCCAGGTGAAAATCTGCATAAAATGTATACCTAGGTAAATGGAATATTGCTCCACTTCTACAAGGGCTATTTGCATATTCTTGGTATCTAGGTACATCTATGGACCTCAGTGAATGTATTCACAGTGTCAGAAATATTGTGTCTATTACTAGGCTTGCTTAAATTGTGATGAAACAAAGGAAAATATGAATTATGATTTTTCTTTTCATCTTTGACAGTGAATAACACCATGATAATAATGACCAGACAAACTGACCTTGTTCAGTACCCTCTTGAGATCATGTGTACAAAAAAATCGAAGGAAATTAATAAAGGGAAGATGATAAAACCGAAGGTTCTGTATATACAGTACTGAATTCTCCCATCCGGACCAATGCAATTTGAAATATTATTATAGAATATAGAATATATGCTTATTGTAACTGAGGGGTACAATTCCCTGACTGTATTGATAAGTATGGTATCATTAAACCACTACCGTCTTATGTACTTTAATTACTGGCCATACAGTACATGATATATAAATATGATGAACACTTCCCACAATGAATCGGTTCCACACAAAGTTGTAATTAAGTATTTATTGCAGCAAAAGGTACATAATATACTTCTCTATTTTACTTTGGATGCGCTTATAAGGCAAAGGAATGTGCGTAGGCAAATCAATAATGAATGTCCATTCTCTGGTTACGCAGGAGGTAATTATACAACCTGAATCTTAGGGAATTATATCTATGGTACACTAGTAATATATAGCGGGAGATACTGGAAGGGTCCCCCCGGTTGTAAGCCAGCAGGGGTAGAGGATCTGTCGGTAGTAGAGCCTGGGTCAACGATGATAAGGAGACTCCGAGTACGGGAGACGGTGCAATAAGATCTTGATCCACAGACGAATACAGCTGTTCTCCGTAGCCTGTAGATCCACAGGGAAGAAAGCTAGCCTGCCTCAGGCTCTCTGAGGCGCAGACTCGACGTGGCTCCTCACAGGGTAAATCCCACACACGTGTAGGCGTCGGCGATTCTCCGCTCCATTAATCACAGGACCAAAAGCAAATATAATCCAGCCGCAAAGGGCTATGTATTCGTCGGGTAGATTAATCCAGTGTACATGTCCACACGGTTCTCGTCTAGGGCTCCTCGGGTGAAAGCGCCATGAAAGCAGCCCAGCCTGGATAAGCTCTCTAGCTGATACGAGGAAGCGTTGGTGATGCTGGTCACTGTAGAACTTTAGCCGCACGATACACTATACACAAATAGACTATTACTGACTTAATAGAAATATGTCGCACTCGACGGTATAGCGCCAAACTCTGACAATTCAGTTATTAATTCGCATGCGGTCTCAATGCTCTTATGACGACTGTCCCTTCTGTCAAATTGTCTCTTTCTTTCACCCATTTCTGGCGGGTCTGTAGAGACGGTAGATAGTGGAGTAGGAAGCTGTTCCAAAACTTGTCAGCCAATACTTGACTGTACCTCCACATTCTTCGGCCGTTCGCTTCTTCAGGCCTGTACATTGTCTGTGGTAGCGCGGGGTCCAGCCGCACCATCAAGAGTGTGTTGGGGGTGACTGGGTCGACATCTGCTACATCACTTGAGACGTAACCGAGGGGCTTTGAGTTCAATACTCCCTCGATCTCCGTGAGGACTGTCATTAGGACTTCTTCCGCCACGGTCTGGGCCCCAAGCACGGCGTACAGGGCTGTCTTTATTGAACGTACTTCTCGTTCCCAAGTTCCACCGAAGTGAGGTGCGTTCGGGGGATTAAACTGGAAGTCAATCTGGGATGGAGCGAGGTGGGTCTTAAGTTCTGGGCCCATAGCTTGGAAGCTCTCTCTCAGCTCTCTTTCTCCGCCTTTGAAGTTTGTCCCGTGATCAGACAATAGTATAGACGGTTTGCCTTTCCGCGATGTGAATCTTCGGAAGGCCATAAGGAATGAGTCTGTGCTCATGGTTGGAAGGAGTTCTATATGCATCGCTCGGGTGGTCATGCATTTGAATACAATACCCCACCGCTTCTCGGTTCCTCTTCCTTTCTTTATATACAGCGGGCCGAAACAGTCCATACCGGTGGAGTGAAAAGGCTTGTCGCCGAGTCGGAGGCGACAGGGAGGTAGGTCAGCCATCCGGGGTATACTGGGCTGCGCTCGCCACTTACGACAGTCTAGACAGGTTCGCTGGAAGCGCCGCACTGCTTCTCTCCCTTGCAGTATCCAATAACGACGTCTGATCTCCGCGAAGACTCTCTCTGCCCCGGCGTGATGCACATCCTCGTCGTATTTCTTTATGATCAGCTCTGTGACCTTGTGTCGGCTGTTTAAGACTATCGGGTACTTGACGTCATCCGGTAAGTCTGGAGCTCTCCGCAGACGACCACCCACTCTGATGAGACCATGGGCGTCGCTCTCGGGGGCAGTCTGCTGTCTGATGGGACGGGCTTTACTCCCTGTAGACAGTCTAGCTCATCGGGAAACGAGTCTCTCTGGGCTCATTGTAGTAGAAGAAGTTCTGCTTCTTCGTAGTCAGCTGCTGTAATGTCAGTAGTGAGCTGAACCTCTGGGTGGTGCCACAGGAATGTCTTTAGCTGCGCACTCTCTAGGGTGAGGCAATCGTCTATGTCGGGGTCTGTGGAGACGAGTGTGTTCAATCCACAGAACATAGATTTCTTGTTTTCGGCCTCCTCTTTACTCGCTTCCCGTGGGGTGGGTGTAGGCCACTCTTCTTCCGGGAGCTTGAGGAACTCTGGCCCGTCACTGTATAGGTTGTGACGGGTGAGGTCATCCAGGGACATTCCCCGGGTGATGACGTCAGCTGGGTTGTGTTTTGTGTCCACATACCTCCAGCTTGCTACTTCTGTTAAATCTTGAATCTCTGTGACTCTGACTCCCACGAAGACCTTGTACCTGCACGAATCAGACCGGATCCATGTGAGTACTGTCGTGGAGTCTGACCACAAGATTGTTCCTTGCACCGGAATGGTGAGTTCACGTTGGATTAACGTGGCGAGTTGCGCTCCTGCTAGGGCTGCGCAGAGCTCTAGACGCGGGATAGACCGTTGCTTGCGTGGGGCTATTCTTGAGCGAGCCAGGATGAAAGCAGTATGTATTTCTCCTCCCTCCTCTCGGGCACGCAAGTAGGCCACTGAACCGTAGGCTACTTCGGAGGCGTCGCTGAAGACGTGCAGGTCCATCTGGCACGTCTCCGGCCTCACTGTGGGTGGGAAGTAGCTGCGGCGTATGTTGACACCTGGGAGTGAGCTGAGTTCCGTCTCCCACTCTCTCCATGTGGACGCAAGGTGCTCGGGCATGGGGTCGTCCCAGCCCTGGTCCCTGTCCCACAGCGCTCCCACAATCATCTTTGCCCTGGTGGTGTAAGGTAGAATACATCCCAACGGGTCATATTGTCTGGCGAGTGTTCTGTATACACTCCGTCTGGTGGTCGGTAGTGCAGTCGACCTTCCCTGCTCCTTGGTCAGGGGTGTGTGTCTATAATGGAGCGAGTCTGTTTTGAAGCGCCAGACTAGTCCTAATGTCATTTCTTGGGCTTCTCCTGGGATGGTCGCCATCCAGGTCTCGCTGCTTGCTGCCCTGTCCTCGGGGGAGAGGCTGCGCAATACTTGCGGGTCGCTGCTGGCCCACTGCCTGAGATCAAAGCCGCCTTTGATCAGGGAGGCGCGGAGCTTGAGTAGAAGGGCCTCGGCTTCTTCTGGCGTCGAGACGCTTTGCAGACAGTTGTCCACGTAGAAACTATTTCCTACACTTTGTCGGACCTCTTCATCAGCTGCTGGATCCTCTGCGACGTGCTTTTGCAGTGCAAACGTAGCACAGCATGGGCTGCATGTGGTTCCGAAAGGGAGGACTTCCCATTGATAGATGGCTGGTTGCTCATCCCCGATCCTCTCTCTCCATAGGAACCGCAGCAGGGGCTTGTCCTCCTCCACTAGTCTCACCTGCAGGAACATCCCTTTGATGTCGCCGCTGATGGCCACCTTGTCTTGGCGGAAACGTAGTAACACGCCTAGTAGAGAGGGGCCGAGTGTTGGGCCGGGCAAGAGCTCTTTATTCAGATTTTGTGATCCGATCTGGTAGCTGCAGTTGAACACAATACGATCCTTGCCGTTGTGGTGGACTTTGTGGTGCGGCATGTACCATGATTCGGTCGTCTGATCGGCCTCTTTAATGTCAATTTTCTTTATGTGTCCCGCTGTGATTAGCTTGTTAATCTCAGCGCGGTACACAGTCTCTTGAGCGGGGTCTCTGGCTAGGCGCCGCTCTGTGTTCAATAGATACCGCTCCGTCGCTTCTTTTGGGGCGTGGAAGGTAGGCATACCCTCTCGCCTCAGGAGTGGAGTTGCGTATCTCATCACTCCGTTGACTTTGACTCTCTTTGTCCCCTGCTCGAGGAGGGCTATAGCGTAAATGTCTTCCTTGGAACGAATGTCTTTCTTTTCGTTCTTAAAGGGCATTGTCTCTAGTGTCCATAGCCTCTCGACATGCTGTAGGAGGGTGGTGTCTTCTTCTGTCACTCTGGAGTGGAGGCAGTTAGTGGCTGCTGTTCGGTTAAGAGACTTAGCGAGGGGGCCTTGTAATGTCCATCCTAGGCGGGTCTCGACTGCTGCAGGACAGCCTCTGGGCCCTGTGTGGACCCGGTCTATCGGGACGATGAGGTCTGCATGGTCGGAGCCTATCAGCAGGGTCGGGGTGGCACCGTCTATGAGCGGTATAGGTAGTTGACGCAGGTGCACATATTTATCCATCAGCTTGGCGATGGGGTAGGTGTACTGCGACAGGCCTATTTCTTGGCTGGTGAAGTTTCAAGTTTCAAGTTTCAAGTTTCTTTAATAGTTGTCATACAGAAGTACAGAATACTTTTGTACAAAATGCTTCTTACTGTTGCGCTCCAGAGACTGTGCATGACAAGATAAGTATGAAATAAAAACATAGTAAAAATTAGAAGTAAAAAAAGAGGTCACAGTGTTCAGTTTAGACATATGTACAATGTTCGTAGACGTAGTTACCATACAATATACAATACTGTGCAGTGTACTAATATACAATACTATATAGTGCAAGGCATAAATGGACGAGGTGCAGTTTAGGTACAATTCACAGTAGGTGTACGAGTTGTAGTGCAAATCCTTTATCAATAAATATAAAGTGTAAGTGTGTTTGTGTGATCTAAAGTGTGGAGAGTGGGTGCTGCAGTGTGTTGTTTGTTTGAGTGAGTGTGTGCGTGTGGGTGTGTGTGCTGTGTGCATTTGATGGTTGTTGCATAGTGATTATTGTTCTTTTAGCGATTATTGTTCGTTTAGCAGCCTGATGGCCTGGGGATAGAAGCTCCTTCTGAGTCTTTCTGTGCTCGCCATAAGACTCCGGTATCGCTTGCCTGACGGCAGCAGTTCAAAGAGGCAGTTGTTCGGGTGGCTCGAGTCCTTAATAATTCTCTTAGCCTTCCCCTTGCACCGCTTGTTGTAAATGTTCTGGAGGGTGGGAAGCCCCCCTCTAATTGTGCGTTCGGCTGAACGTGTCACTCTTTGTAGTCTGCTACGGTCTTGTGCAGTGCTATTCCCAAACCAGGAGGTGATGTTGCCGGTCAGGATGCTCTCTATTGTACATGCGTACAAAGCGTTAGTAATCCTATACGTCTCTCTGGCTGCCCGCTTGCTGCGATAGTGAAGGAGACATTCTCGCCCTTTATCGTCTTTAGATCTCTTCTTATTGTCCGAATCGTCATCTGGTTTTCGCTCCCCCGCAGCCCCAGCTGGGCCGCAGCGGACGCGAGGAGAAGGGTCTTCTCTGACCCGTCGTCAAGGACGGCGTAAGTGTCCATGACCTTATCTTGGTAACTCAATGTTACACGGACCACCTTTAAGAGCACCCGGGCGCCCCCGCTGCTGGCGGGGTCAATGTACATAACACTTGCCTTTGTGCTGCTTGAGGGTGCAGGCTTTCTTCTGTTACTGTCGTGTAGGACATCTAGGTGGGCTCCGTCACACCGACTACACCTCTTCTTTAAGCGGCAATCGGCTGCCATGTGACTGCGCGCACATCGGTAACAGCTTCGGTTGGACTTTATCCATTGACTCACCTCGTCGGCGGTCATCTTCTTGAACGTGTCACATTGTGACAACCAGTGTTCCTTTTCGCAGTACGGGCACACCATCTTCCACTTCTCTTTCATCGAGGGGGTACTGTGGTTCTTGCTGCTCGGTACTGATTCTGATTGGTGCATGACGGTCACCAATCTGCGGCCATCGTTTGCTCTCCTAGGTCCCTCTCTGGAGCTTGGTGTGCTCCGCATGAACGTATCCAACCGTAGGCTGTTGACTTCTCTCGCCAGGAAGTCGGCTAGGTCTAGGAGGGATGGCTCGGGACCGTTAGGATCACGGTGGTCTCTTTGCCGCCTGAAGCGCTCTTGTCGGGCGGGCGGAAGCTTCTCTAAAATCCTCTCGACATTAGAGTTTGCGTACAGTTCGTGCATACCCTTTTCTCTTTGCGCCCCCAGCATCCCTACCAGGGATTGTACCTTGATAGACAGGTCATCTAGTGAGCGATTGTCTGTGGCTGGGGGTAGGCGGTAAATATGCCTTATCTCTTGTATTACGTAGTCCCATATGCGTCCATATCTTTGGTCGAGTGCTGCTAGAGCCGCTGTGTATGGGGTAGTAGAGGTGGCATAGGCCAGCGCTATATTGTGCGCTCGGGGCACCTTGAGGTGCTTCAGTAGGATAGCATACTTGTACGGTTCATCAGCTACATCGGACATCATTGTCTCTAAGCACATTCGTAGCTCCGTGTACTGTGCTCTGTTCTCGTGTGTGAAGTCCGGAAACGTCGGTGTGCCAATGTATGATGCCATGGATGGCTGGCACATCGGTGAGCGTTGGAAGAGAGGCCTCCTAGGCGAGTCTCCTCTTACGCCTCTTGGTGGGCTGGTACCTGCTGGGTATCATGGCCCGCGTATCCAGGTGCTGTTCCTCGGGGCTGGTCGTGCGTCAAGCTCACCCGTGAATTGAGTCGGGGGTCTGTAGCGCAGAGCCGCGGGGGTAGAGCCTGGGCTGTACTGGACGCGTGTAACTGTTCCGCAACAGTAAGTGACTTCCGGGGTAGGCCTGATTGGCCCCGACAGGCACGTGACGCGCAACTTTCTCTGCCGCGCGGCACGCTCCGCGGAGCCGAGCGGCAGAGCTTACGGAATTACGTAACCGTCCAAATACGCCATGACTCTCATTCGGCGCTATAGCTCACCTGGCAGAGCAGCGGTCCTGCGATCCTGCGGTCCGTTGTTGGTGAGTTCGAATCCCATCAAATATATTTTTTTTAACGTGATTTTTTTTTTAACGTGTATTCTTTCGCCGGTTAAGGTTAGGCATGGTTAAGGTTAAGGTTAAGGTTAGGCATTGTTTCGGAGTTGGTTAAGGTTAGAACGGTTAAGTTTAGGCGCTGTTAAGGAGCTGGTTAAGGTTAGAGTTTGTCTTAGAGAATGGCAATATTCTTTCTATGGTTAAGGTTAGGCATGGTTAAGGTTAAGGTTAGGCATTGTTTCGGAGTTGGTTAAGGTTAGAACGGTTAAGTTTAGGCGCTGTTAAGGAGCTGGTTAAGGTTAGAGTTTGTGTTAGAGAATGGCAATAGACAGCCTATTTCCGCGCGACAGCTCTCAGCAGCCTCGTTGCGCGTCCTGAGTTTGCCGCGTCACGTGCCTGTCGGGGCCAATCAGGCCTACCCCGGAAGTCACTTACTGTTGCGGAACAGGTACACGCGTACTGGACCTCCTGGTCCTGTGGAGTACTGTGCTGCTGTCGGGCTTGACTCTCCTCCTCTCCCTCTTCTTCTTCCTCTGGCAGGTCCTCTAGATCCTGTAGTCGTCTATTTAGCCTCTCCGCGGTGTAGACCGTTTCTTCCTTGTAGCTGGGTCTCACTTGGACCGGTCGGGGAAGGGGTTCGGAGGGGGGTATAGGCTCTCTCTGGTGGTCGGGCTCAGGGTCGCTTGATCGGGTAGGGGAGGGTGCCCTTGACCCTTGTCTTGACGAGGCCCTGGAACCCCGTGCGGAGGGAGGGGGTGTTGCCCTGGTGATCAGCTGCTCCATTATCTGCGCTTGTAATGGGTCGCGCTCGGCTTCGCGCTTGGTGAGAGCGAGGTCGCGCTCTGCTTCTCTTTGGGCACCGGCAGCGGCGCGCTGGGCTTCGGCGGCGGCGCGCTGGGCTTCGGCCCGGTCCCTTACCATATTCTCTTCCGTCTGAAGGCGTCTAATCTCTAGGCGTATACGATCTTCGTCGCTCCGTTGCTGCGCTTGAAGGCGTTCTCTTTCCATGGAAGAATGTTTGCGCTCACTAAGCGTCTGTGCTTGGAGTCGATCGCGCTCTGTTGAGGCTGCCAGGCTGGCGAGGAATGCCTGTGCCAGCATCTTGTCCGCCTCGCTGGGGGAAGACGCTGGTTGAGGTGATCCGCTCCTGGCAGTACTCGTTGGAGATCTGTTCTCCTGTGGCGAGTCCTGGAGATCCATCTCCGGGGTGCTCGCCTCTTCTTGTAGCGGGTCGAGTTCCATACCTGGAGGGCTGTCTTTATCCTGGAGCTCTCCGGGGACTACTTCTTCGGTCTTGGCGGGGGGTAAAGTCATGTCGGGTCCCTCCTGGTCCCTACCGTGAGCTTGGTCAGTTACGTTAGAACCCACTAGGGCCTCTATTGGCGGGGTAGCCTGGTCGATAGGGTCGGACATAATTTTACTATCTACTTTTTCCGCGTTTACCGTCTGTAGAAAGCTAGGTAGTATATTGGCAACGTAATCCTCTAAGTACTGAGGTGTCTGCCGTCTACGCTGCGGGCGATCTACTTTAGGAGAACCGTTTTGTGGAGTGTTCATCATTGGCCATGTCAATATTAATACCACTATATTAATATTACACTAGTTACCCTCCGGCTCGAAGGACCAATTGTAACTGAGGGGTACAATTCCCTGACTGTATTGATAAGTATGGTATCATTAAACCACTACCGTCTTATGTACTTTAATTATTGGCCATACAGTACATGATATATAAATATGATGAACACTTCCCACAATGAATCGGTTCCACACAAAGTTGTAATTAAGTATTTATTGCAGCAAAAGGTACATAATATACTTCTCTATTTTACTTTGGATGCGCTTATAAGGCAAAGGAATGTGCGTAGGCAAATCAATAATGAATGTCCATTCTCTGGTTACGCAGGAGGTAATTATACAACCTGAATCTTAGGGAATTATATCTATGGTACACTAGTAATATATAGCGGGAGATACTGGAAGGGTCCCCCCGGTTGTAAGCCAGCAGGGGTAGAGGATCTGTCGGTAGTAGAGCCTGGGTCAACGATGATAAGGAGACTCCGAGTACGGGAGACGGTGCAATAAGATCTTGATCCACAGACGAATACAGCTGTTCTCCGTAGCCTGTAGATCCACAGGGAAGAAAGCTAGCCTGCCTCAGGCTCTCTGAGGCGCAGACTCGACGTGGCTCCTCACAGGGTAAATCCCACACACGTGTAGGCGTCGGCGATTCTCCGCTCCATTAATCACAGGACCAAAAGCAAATATAATCCAGCCGCAAAGGGCTATGTAGTCGTCGGGTAGATTAATCCAGTGTACATGTCCACACGGTTCTCGTCTAGGGCTCCTCGGGTGAAAGCGCCATGAAAGCAGCCCAGCCTGGATAAGCTCTCTAGCTGATACGAGGAAGCGTTGGTGATGCTGGTCACTGTAGAACTTTAGCCGCACGATACACTATACACAAATAGACTATTACTGACTTAATAGAAATATGTCGCACTCGACGGTATAGCGCCAAACTCTGACAATTCAGTTATTAATTCGCACGCGGTCTCAATGCTCTTATTTGGGGCCAAACAGGCCATACTTCACCGCACGGAGTATCGTGGGTGAGGCTTCAACTTATTGGGTAACATACTTCTGTATTCACCTGCGCCATATTTATATGCACAGCGAACAATCTAGTGCCAACCTCATTTCTGTCTCGTATTCTTGGGCAAGGCCGGGCATGTTCAGACATGTCTTGACGGTGGCTTTGAACCTGACTCTGGAGGCATGGCCTTGGCGCCTGTGGACCGCTGTCCAATAGGAGAATGAAATATTATGGTCTGTACTAGGCTAAAGGGATATTCCGTGTATATGTACAAGGAATATACAAGGGATATCAAACGATATACAAATATTATGCAATATATATCAATCAATAAATATATATATTCGGTTTTAATCTGATCCTTTGTAACACTTATACATTACCTTATTATAGCCAATTCGCACATTTATATATATATACATATAGTATCTTTCCAATGCCCGAGTTCAATTTGGATTTAGTATCACCAGGCGTGCATAATAACAGATGATGTTATTGTACTGTAATTTACTGTCGTTTTTTTTTATTTTTCTCACAGTGCAACCATTTTGAAACTAATTTCAGATCTAATTGTTCCTACATGCTAACAATAGGGAGGAGAAACTAACTGCGTTTCAATATTTGTCAAATCGTTACCTTTTGTGGCTTATTATCGCAAATTATTATATTTATTGCCATATTCATAATTCAACTCTGAACTTTGAACCCCCATAAAACTTGAAGGGAAATGTAGTTCGGAAGAATTTCAACGCTGATCCACAGCTATGAATGCCCTCGACAAAATGGCCGCAAAAGAATGGTCGCCGGCTCGGATTATAGTTCTCCAAAACGAGAAGGTAAAACCATATTATGACACTTTTAACCTATTGCTAACCTATTGCCAACCTAACGTTTTACATTCTACATGCTTTTGTGACATGTTAGTGATGTTAATACTTGAAAACGGTTGATTTTAAAATCGCAAATTATTTCCATCACTCATAAAAATATGCCTATATGATCATAATGTCAAAAGGGGTCGGTACCAACCCTGTGGGGGGGAACAGGTTACAACATTGAGAAAATTATCATCCTGCAGGAGTGTCTGTCTGCCATAGAGGAATGGATGTCGAGTAGCTTCCTCCAACTTAATGCAGCAAAGACTGAAGTCTTAATTAACATGCCGGCTATTGAGAAGGCTAACGAGGCTTCACCAAGGCCACAGGACTGTGGTAAGAACCGGCAGACTAGGCCTAGCCCAAAAACAAACGGCCCCAAAACTGTTGGAAAGAAAAATGCTAACTTTACACAGAAAATAGACTGCATACTGATTGGAGATTCCACAACAAGGTATGTGGAGATGGCAAACACAGAAAATATCTGTCTAGACAATACATCTGTGAAAGAGCTGGCCGAAATACTTCCAACACTAATCAGACCGGGCATAACAAAAATTGTCATTCACTCTGGATCGTTTGACATCCTGCGAAAGAAGACTGGCACAGAGACTTTGAAAGACGATTTCACACGTTTAATGAACACACTAGACAAACATCAGTCTGTGTACATAGACACTGATGTGTCCATCAGTGGACCAATTGCATGCTTTCGCAGAGGACAAGAAGCCTTCAGTCGACTCCTAAATTTTAATTCATGGTTAGGGGCTGCATGTCTTGTACACGGCCTGAAATTCATTGACAACTTCAATGTTTTCTGGAATAACCCAGAACGTTTTCAAAGAAATGGCTTCTTCCCAAATCGCTTAGGTTCAAAGCTCCTATCAGCAAACATGCGTCATGCCTTAATGGCCTCCAAGAATATTAAACTCATACCAGCACGAGAGATAATCACGAAGGACACAATCTCACCACAAATTGCAGCAGCAACACAAGGCCCCCCCCCCCATATCACACAAGGCCATCTCGTCTGATCAAATGTCCCCGAAAGCACAGTACAGTCAGTACGGTGCAGTATAGCACAATTGCCATGCCATCTCTCAAAACATACCGGTAATCATAACCAGCCAATGGCATGGTGAAAAAAAATATACGCCATCAATGCGTTTACCTGCTATTAACCTCAGGGCCATCAAGGTCAAGCCAAAGCAGACCTCCTCTAAAGAAGTCCAACAAATAAAATTAGCTTTCCTAAATGTCAGATCACTGAATAATAAAACATTCTTAGTAAATGATCTGATTAAAGAAAATAACTTAGATTGCATCTGCCTAGTAGAGACATGGCTAAATAATGACACAGCTACATCAATAATGATAGAAGCTTGTCCACCAGACTATAACTTTTTTCAAATACCCAGAACAAATAAAAGGGGCGGAGGAGTTGCAGCAATCTTCTCCTCAAAACGTTAGGTTATGACTATAACCAAGTTCTGTTAGTATGGCGACGCTCGGCATCGCTCTTTGCACTATCTCGCATATGTGCACGCGCACTGAATAAAGACCACAAATGTACCTTTA
Source organism: Notolepis coatsorum (assembly GCF_963971535.1). Lineage (NCBI taxonomy): Eukaryota > Metazoa > Chordata > Actinopteri > Aulopiformes > Paralepididae > Notolepis > Notolepis coatsorum. Next base: position 100,825,742 of record NC_140166.1, read on the forward strand.
ATCCTAATATTCGTCTGACCACACCCCTATCAGCTTACCCATATAAGCAGGGGTGGGGCCACCCACTCGCCTCCTTCCCAAGCTTTCGCCACAAGGCGAGGTCAAAGGCTGCAGCGGCGTCGGATGCCGAGCGTCGCCATACTAACAGAACTTGGTTATAGTCATAACCTAACGTTCTGTATCGTATGGCTCTCGCTCGGCATCGCTCTCTGCACAAGGGAGGCCGAGCGAGAGCCAACGGCCGACAAATACACCCCGCTGACAGCCCCCCACAACCATCAGAACAGGGAGGGCCGAGCGCCCCCGACCCACCCTAATGGAGGGCACCCCCCCTATTAGAGGCCTCACGGGAGTGCGACGGACCCGACCGTGCGAAGAGGCACTCAAGCAACCCAACGCACAGGGTGAGCAGACCGTGGCTTGACCCCATGACTACACACACGCACAACCCGCATGCCACCCGGGAACGAACGGAGGAACAACCTCGTTACTGCCCCCAGAATCACGGGGTCAAGGGCAAACCCAACCCCGTGGCAAGGCCGTAGCAGCGGAGCGCGAAGGAAGACCCAGACCCACCAAAAGGACTGGACTCCCCGGAATGGGGGCCCGGAGAAGTCCATGATGCCAGCATCAAGACCCCACCAGGTGGGCACGTAGTGCCCTGCCCCCCACATCGCCAGCGTATTCGGACAAAGGCCCCTCAGCCGAGCGGGCCCCGTCCCCCCAACAGTACACCGCCTGGCACACTGACCCCGCAACAGGCAGTCAGCATGGCCGTAAGCACACAAAAAAGGTTAACCAACGGAAGCAGGCAGCGCACCGGGGAAAAACCAGGCAACAGGCTATTAACCCTAGCCTGGAGACTGCGGACGAGACAGGCGCCAGAGGGGACAGCTGAACACAGCCGCCCCGGCGGAAGGAGCGTAAGCTGGCGGTGTTGCATGACCAAGCCTCCATTTAAAAACCCCCACCCAGAGGGGTCGAGGCAGAGAAGGCTGACACGATTGGCAGACGTCATGAACGTGCAGGGGCACCCTCAACCGGTGAACCCGGGAGTTGACACTGCACCAACACACCAGGGAATCAACCACCTTGGTGTTACCCAATGCGGTGGTTGTTCCTATAACCCCTCAAGAAAAAACTCCAAAACACACCTGCGGATATACACCGGCTATACCGCAGTACAAGTGTTTCAGTTTCCAAAAAAGGGTTAACCCAGGCCTACGGGTCGACGAAACATTACTTCGGACCGGGCCTGGCGGTACGGGAAGCACAGGGTCACCAGAGGAGGTCAAAAACCACCCCCACAGGCCCCTCTTCGCCATGCGTGAGAGAGGAGCGAAAAAGAATGGAGAACCAGCCCCTAAGCACACCGTACTTGGTATTCCCAGGCGGTCTCCCAACCAAGTACTAACCAGGACCAACCTGTGTAGCGGCCGAGATCCGACGAGATCGAGCGTGTACAGAATGGCATGGCCGTAAGCCATTACGACAGTGCTGAGTAAAAACGTACCCAACCAGGGTCTCCATAGCGCTTAACCCTGTGACACCCGGACCAACCTGGCATTTTCCCCCCTGAAAAAAGCCCAAGTCCCTCAGGGTACCAGAACAGCAGATCTGCATCCCCGGCGGACAACGGGTTCAACTGATCCGGACCAGCGTGACCAGAACCAGTCCCGTGCCCTAACCACGCCGACATGCCTACTCCAGGAGAAAGGGCAGATATGCGTGTCGATCTTAACATGAAAAGAAGGCGCCACCCAGACGTTCGGCCGAACCGCGCCTGGTGGCCCACCCCAAGGGCGTGAGACCCCTCTACATATGTTCAGATCCATTCCGTCATCATCTTCCAGACATGAACGAGAATCCGTCGAAAAACCAACCCAGGTCGTGGGATTTGGTCATCGGAAGAGGAAAAACCCCCATCTCAGTTGCTTTATAAAAACGCTGTTTCAACCACAAGCAACCAAGGCGTGCCAGTCAGTCGCCTGTTTACAGCGAGCTAGCACTATACGTGCGTCGGGACACACCCCCATCAATGAACAGGCTATTTAGACCTGTCATTGAATCCCCAAGGCGCCCAGGGGAACGACAAGAGGGGTGTGACACTTCCTAACTCCAACACTTTTTGAATAGAAAAGAAGGAAGCATCAACAGTATGTATCCCAGTCTACACAGCCAGGGGTAAAAAATTTTCACATTTTTACATCCCACCACCCTCCCATAGGAAGGAGACGGGGATCCCCAGAGAGACTTCCCACGCGAGCTGTACAGATTGAAAAGAATATATTGCACCTTGAGCCATGTAAAAAATTGGTTTTAGGGCTCTCCGGGGAAGAGGCACTGAACCCATACACACTCAACAATCGAATTGAATCGAATACATATACAATAGAATAGGACACCTTCTAGAGGGTCCACTCACTTTGACAATCTGAGGAGGAAGGCCCTGTACTCTGATGGAGGCTCCCTCACATGGAAGAAGGAGTCCGAACTCACAGAAGGCCCGAATAGGCGCTTGGTGAGGAGGAGCCCTGACCACCCCCCTGAAACAGATCCATCACATGGACCTGAACAGCACACGGAAGTCCTACCAACAGAGACGTGCACGGTGACGTACTCTATGGCGGGGGAATTCCTGCGGTGCACACGCCCAATATACCAGGCCGTGGGACCAGGAAACTCCCTCCCCCCCCCCCCGTAACGTGCCGAACCGCCACGTGACGGGAACCTTGAAGGACAGGGGGTGTACCCCTGACCGACAGAAACAAGGGGGAGAGGAAAGGTTACCAGTTCACCCCTTTACGACCCCATACCCATGATACGATGTAATGACAAAAAGAGAATATGACACAGTCATAGTCAGCTCTATGAAGCGTTTGACAGCTCCACACAGCGCATGAGCTAACCTGCTATCTGATTTTTACTAAGGAAAAAACACAGAATAGAGAGGGCTCTAAGAGCCCCGGTCCAACATACACATGTGCTTTTGTGGCCAGTCCAACCCAGTTGTAGGTCACATGACACACACAACCCATCATCACCTACAAAAAATGGCAAAAACACTCAACAGAGGAACGCCGTTTTTCACAATGAGAGAATACATAATTCTCGATTAGTATCGGCCACAGGCCTTGCTAAGCACACACGACAGCGACCAAACCATCTTTTCTTTTAGGAAAATAAAGTTTCTCCAGCTGTTTTAGCACAACCTCAGCAATCAAGCTAAGGGTTACATCGCATCCCTACCACACAAAAGACACAAATAGTGCACAACATGTCTGATAGGAGGATGAAAAAGTCCCCAGGGAACCGGGGGAAACACAATCCTCTTATTTTACCCTCAATACGGCCAGTTAAAACAGGAAAACCTGTTAATATGTGAACACACTGTTCATTGTCATCACAGGCTGAGAAAAGAACATTCTTTTACTCACTTGTCACCAAGCATAGCTTCATAGGTTAGTTACCTTAGTTGTGAGTACACGGTACATATAAACACCATGATGTTTCTCACACAACAACCAGATCATTTTCACATCTGTAACAACAACCCGATTTGCACGGAGAAGCTAACTGCCAGTGACAAAAACAGTACACACAACTCGCGTCGTATCCTAAATGCATTGCAGCAACACACGTTTGGGAAAACATCGTTATTCACAAAACATTTAGAAAAGTAAAACCAGAAGACGTGTTATAAGGTCTGGTCAAACCTGGTCCTACCCGGAACGTAGATCAGCAAAGTGCAGTCACAGACACCGTAGGAACACAGCCGCTCCTGTGTTGTTCGAACTGGGCAGCGTCGACGAAACATCCCCTGTCAAGGATGACGTCGTAGTCAAGAGTGTAAAACATGTTAAAATCAAAGCACGTTCAACAGAATAGCATCAAGCTAACGGCCGCTCCAACCGTTCGGGCGCTACTGCCCCTGCTCGCGAGACGCCGAGCTAACGGCGCACGCGACCAGAAGCGAGCTCACGGCGGCGCGCGAGAAGCTAAAGCTACCCCGCGCCAGGCCATGGCCTATAGCAGCAAGCTAACGTTACCTAGTGATCACGACATGCTAGCACCGCAGCTAACAGCTGACTGGCTAACAGTAGGCCCAACCTAAGCAGGCCATGCAGCGATCCCAGCAGGCTAACGCAGCAGCCAACAGCTGACTGGCTAACCGTAAGCTAAGCTATCACCTGAACATGTATACAATGACATAACACTCACCCAGACAGGCCGCCGTTCTGAACCTCTCCTCACTTTTTAAGAGAAAAAAGAAACAAGATGTCAACACTGCTTTACAACGGTGATTTTACCAACACCCGACGGAATCAGCACAATACCAAACTGGCCTGTGTAGCTGACTTGAACATGGATCTGCCGCTATCGCACATCCATGCACATATCCCCTCGTGAAGGAATACTCTCATTTGGATATGAAAGAAGGGGCTACACGGTGACAGAGAGAATCCACTCGTCCAGAACACACAGGGATCACCAGTGTTAATGGTCGCGGCCCACTAGTTAAAACTACAATGGTCTTCAGACCAAGGCCTTCTGTCGCCTAGGTGGCTGAACAAAGGACCCTAGCCTGGGGCCGGTTTCCATAAACATTGTCAAGTAGCCCCCATAGCACTAACAGACAAGTGAAGCCCGCCAGCAACAGTACTCACCCAACCTGAAACCCACCGCTTCTCACAACAGCGGCGTGTCCGACAGTTCAGCTGTGGCCTGACAGGTTTCACCCCAACAAACACAGCAAGGAACTGCAGTTGAGAAGCATGCAGCGGCGTGCTCCCAATACGAAAACCGGTGGAGGGTTTTTAGAATGATCATCATCTTCCAGACACTCCAGTACGAAGACAATATCGCCGTATTTTCTCGAAAATAGTGAGAGAGAAAATAAAGATATGATGTCAACGTATCCTTGTTTCCCAAAGCTGCTCCTAATCCTTTCCATCATGGTGTCAAGTGTGGGGATCTACTGAGGCACTTCTTCCTTGTGGTGAAAGCGAGAAGGAGGCGAGTGGGTGGCCCCACCCCTGCTTATATGGGTAAGCTGATAGGGGTGTGGTCAGACGAATATTGGGATTAAAGGTACATTTGTGGTCTTTATTCAGTGCGCGTGCACATATGCGAGATAGTGCAGAGAGCGATGCCGAGCGAGAGCCATACGATACAGAACTCTTGTTTAGAATCACAGAACTAGGCGAGTTCATGTCAATGGAATATCTTGCCATTGAACTAAAAACAGAATCAACTATTATTGTCACAATATACCGCCCGCCTATGTGACGGATCATATTGGGTCTGCGTTGTGTTTGATGTTAAATGAGAATGTCCCGAGGGGGAGTCGAACAGGGGGCTCCCGCGTCCGCGGGCGACGACACAGGCCGCTGCACTAAGAAGTGAATTCACTCCTAACTACCGTACCTATGCATCTGTTAACCCTGTTATGAGGAAGTGAGTTTAATTTACCAGCCCGCACTGCCACAGTCACTCGTCAACACACCTGTTTCCGTGACTGTGGACATACCCACAGGCTTCCCCGTTACACCTAGACACTCACCAATATTTATACAGGAGCTCTCTGAACTGATCTCACTATGTGTTACCGGATATGATAAGGTGATCCTAAATGGAGACTTGAACATCCATTTTAATAAGGAAACAGACTCCAAAACTATAGAACTAAAAAATCTACTGGATAGCTTTGACCTAATACAGCATATAACAAATGCAACTCACAGGCTTGGGAATACACTAGACTTAGTTATAACAACAACTGGGCTAAGCATAACAAATATCTCAATAACTGAATTACCTCTCTCCGACCATCACTGTATATTTTTTGATACTCAAATAACCCTTACTAAAACAAAAAAAGAAATCATAGTTAAAAAGAGGCTCCTAAACGACAAAGCTGAATCAAAGTTCATTGATCTTATCAGACTACATGAACCACACAATCATGACAGCTCTCTAAATGAAATGATAGAAAATCTCAATGATGCAATGTCATCTATATTAAATTCTGTCGCCCCATTAAAAACGAAAAAGAAGAAAACTAGAGCCTCGCCCTGGTTGAACTATAATGCTGTCAACAAAGAAAAAAGGAAATGTCGTGCAGCGGAGCGAAAATGGAGAAAAACAAAAACCACCATATGCTGTGATATATACAAAGATGCTTTAACTGCTTATAATAAAACCATCCGCTTAGCAAGGAAAGATTACTTCTCTAAAATCATTCCAGAAAATGCTGGAAACTCCAGAATCCTTTTTTCCACTATTAATGTACTACTCAACACTGCCCATACACCTCCTCAGTCATCAACGGTTAAGTGTGAAGAACTTGCACTATTCTTTAACAACAAAATAACCTTGATCAGGGCCAGCATTACTCATGATGGAAATAAAGCTGATTGCGGCAAACCGCGCAATGTAACCATGAGAAGTTTCACATGCATCACATTAGATGTACTCTGCAAAACTGTCTCAGAATGTAACACCTCCACCTCAGACATTGACCCTATACCTACAGCTTTCTTAAAACGGGTATTTAATAGTGTTTCAAGCCCTGTGCTAGATATCATAAACACTTCCCTTAGGACTGGTATTTTCCCAGATGCCTTTAAAACAGCAGTTGTAAAGCCATTACTAAAAAAACCTAACTTGGATAGTAATGAAATGGCAAATTATCGTCCAATATCCAACCTACCATTCATTAGTAAAGTACTTGAAAAGATAGTTTCAGTTCAAATAAATTCCTTTCTTGAAGAAAACAACATCTTAGAAGAATTTCAGTCAGGATTCAGAAAATATCATAGCACTGAAACTGCCCTCACCAAAAGAATCAGTGACCTCAGACTAAACTCTGACGAGAATAAGATCTCCATCCTTATCCTGTTAGATCTCAGTGCAGCATTTGATACAATCGATCACGATATTCTAATCGATCGTCTTGAAAACCATGTCGGTTTCTCAGAACATGTGCTGGGCTGGTTTAAAACATATACGACAACAACTATGGAGTTGCACAAGGGAGTTGCTTAGGTCCTTTACTCTTCTCCCTTTACATGTTACCGCTGGGTGATATCATCAGAGAACATAATGTAGATTTCCATAGCTATGCGGATGATACACAACTGTACATATCTGCTGAACCAAATGATACAGCGATTAGCTCCATTACAGACTGCTTACTGGCAATAAATAAATGGATGAGTAAGAACTTCCTGAAACTAAACGAGAACAAAACTGAAATTCTAATTATCGGCTCCAAAACTAAAAAAGAAACATTAATAAAGAACCTGGGGGGACTAACCCCTTGGATCAAATCTGAGGTCACTAGTCTTGGGGTTCTCATAGATTCAGAACTGAACTTCAATTCTCATATTAGCAAAGTGACGAAAACATCGTTCTTCCATCTCAGAAATATAGCAAAAGTACGACCATTTATTAATCAGAACGATGCTGAGAAGCTAATTCATGCATTCATATCTAGCCGGTTAGACTACTGTAATGCACTTTTCACAGGTCTCCCTAAGAAAACCACAGAGAGACTTCAGCTAATCCAAAACTCTGCAGCCCGACTGCTAACTAGAACCAAAAGGAGAGAGCACATAGTCCAGTCTTAGCTGCTTTACACTGGCTTCCTGTAACATTTAGAATTGACTTTAAGGTCCTTCTCCTTACATACAAAGCTCTAAATGGACAGGGACCTAGCTACATCGCCAACACTCTAATAAATTACACACCAGCAAGAACACTGCGATCATCAGCTGCTGGACTACTAGAGGCTCCCAGAAGCAGTCAAAAGAGGATCGGTAATGCAGCCTTTATCAACTATGCCCCAAAACTATGGAACAAACTACCCCAAAACATCAGGGAAGCCAACTCGCTAGACATCTTTAAAAGACAGCTTAAAACCTATCTCTTTGCTCAGGCATTTCACTGATAGATATCTGCTACCACCTAGTGGCAACATCAGGGATATCCTGACACAACTTGTATTTACCTGCACTATTCTTACCCTGCCTACTCTAATTCATGTGTCGGTTATTGCACTTTTTACTTCTTACTGATGACTATTTTTAAACTGAATCATTTTAAACAATTTTTATTATTTGCTAGATCCAAATGTGAAACACTGTGATTATTTGTATTACTGAATAGAGAGCCTATTAGGATGCTAGATCCTAATGTGAAACACTGTGATTTGCCATACCTTGCTATGCTCGCTCATGCCTGTATTTTTTATGTCCGTTCTATTTTATAATTTTTTGACTATTTTTAAACTGAATAATTTTAAACTATTTTTACTATTTGTGTTACTGAAAACTGTAAGCGGAGAGCCTATTGGGATGCTAGATCCTAATGTGAAACACTGTGATTTGCCATACCTTGCTACCTGTCTATCTTTTTATGCTCGCTTATGCCTGTATTTTTTACTGTTGTGAAGCACTTTGAACTGCAACCCCTGTATGAAAAGTGCTATACAAATAAAGTTATTATTATTATTATTATTAATTATACAGTAGCTGCGGAGAATATTGCCTCTAGACTAGAGTAACAAATCGTATGGGACCGCTCAATGGAAATGTTAATTCAAATACTAAAGATCTTGGCGTAACCTTTGATCAGTCTATGCAACTTGATGAACATGTTAAATCCTTGACCCGCACCTGTTTCTTCCACCTCAGGAATATAGCTAAACTCCGGGGTATTTGTGACCGTGCCCAGCGGTTTTGCCGGCGAGTCGCAGAAGTGAAATGATGGCAAATCACAATAAAAGCTTATATATATTTTTTTTTTATAATTATTATTATAATTTCTTCATGTTATCACAGTTTGAATGTTTAAGAACATGTTTACTATAAAAGCGAACAGTTATAGTATCTCTAATAATAACAATTATTTGTTTAAATATGGCTGTTGCATGGGGGCGGAATAAAATGTGCATACGAATCAAGACGAGTGCTTTCGTTGGCGAGTTGGAGTTGGGAGAGTGGGAGAGCGACACCCATAAAAAACTATTGATAAACTTTCGCCTTGAGGAAACATCCCCCTACAATCCATCGGATTTAATTAACTGTGATTATAGTTAGTGCTCTCATGTAACTATGATTATAGTTAGTGCTCTCACCACTATGTAACTGTGATTATAGTTGTTTAACAACTATTTCCACAGTCATGACAGCATTTACTGTGACAGCACTTAATTATGTTAATGATATTCAGGTGAGGGGAGTGACTGGGCTGGTTGTATTGTTCACGCCCAACCCAAACCGGCAGAAGTGTTCAAATCTGGCCTCCTTTTGAGAGCAGTTTTCTCTGCTTTAATTTGATAGAAAAAAGACTGTTTTACAAGATTCAAATTAGCACACCTTCTTCAAACATTCTCAGATTTCAACGTATGACACATCATTTGAAAGCTTACATTCTGTACTTTCACAATCTGTAAAAATCTGTAAAATGAAAATGGAGATATGTGGCATCAATCGCTGGTCAGGGTCACATTTTATCTCATGCAGAGCTAGAAATGTCTGTTCATGTTTTTATTCAATCAAGGCTGGACTACTGTAACTCTCTGTTTACCAATTTTGCATGGGAGTCACTCTTGTGAATACAAACATGGAAGACAGCTGTGATGGAGGTGGTCAGTGATACTTCTGTACCAGCAAAACTCCACATCCACACACACCTATATTATATTTACCTCTGTACAGAAGCCATTGCTCCAAAAAAAGCTGTAATAAAAATTGTGGGGGCGGAGGAGTCAGACTCAGCCAGGCGGGGGCGTTAGAGGAGCCAGACTCAGCCAGGCGGGGGCGTTAGAGGAGCCAGACTCAGCCAGGCGGGGGCGTTAGAAGAGCCAGACTCAGCCAGGCGGGGGCGTTAGAGGAGCCAGACTCAGCCAGGCGGGGGCGTTAGAGGAGCCAGACTCAGCCAGGCGGGGGCGTTAGAGAAGCCAGACTCAGCCAGGCGGAGGCGTTAGAGGAGCCAGACTCAGCCAGGCGGGGGCGTTAGAGGAGCCAGACTCAGCCAGGCGGGGGCGTTAGAGGAGTCAGACTCAGCCAGGCGGGGGCGTTAGAGGAGCCAGACTCAGCCAGGCGGGGGCGTTAGAGGAGCCAGACTCAGCCAGGCGGGGGCGTTAGAGGAGCCAGACTCAGCCAGGCGGGGGCGTTAGAGGAGCCAGACTCAGCCAGGCGGGGGCGTTAGAGGAGCCAGACTCAGCCAGGCGGGGGCGTTAGAGGAGCCAGACTCAGCCAGGCGGGGGCGTTAGAGGAGCCAGACTCAGCCAGGCGGGGGCGTTAGAGGAGTCAGACTCAGCCAGGCGGGGGCGTTAGAGGAGCCAGACTCAGCCAGGCGGGGGCGTTAGAGGAGCCAGACTCAGCCAGGCGGGGGCGTTAGAGGAGCCAGACTCAGCCAGGCGGGGGCGTTAGAGGAGCCAGACTCAGCCAGGCGGGGGCGTTAGAGGAGCCAGACTCAGCCAGGCGGGGGCGTTAGAGGAGCCAGACTCAGCCAGGCGGGGCCGTTAGAGGAGCCAGACTCAGCCAGGCGGGGGCGTTAGAGGAGCCAGACTCAGCCAGGCGGGGGCGTTAGAGGAGCCAGACTCAGCCAGGCGGGGGCGTTAGAGGAGCCAGACTCAGCCAGGCGGGGGCGTTAGAGGAGCCAGACTCAGCCAGGCGGGGGCGTTAGAGGAGTCAGACTCAGCCAGGCGGGGGCGTTAGAGGAGTCAGACTCAGCCAGGCGGGGGCGTTAGAAGAGCCAGACTCAGCCAGGCGGGGGCGTTAGAGGAGCCAGACTCAGCCAGGCGGGGGCATTAGAGGAGCCAGACTCAGCCAGGCGGGGGCGTTAGAGGAGCCAGACTCAGCCAGGCGGGGGCGTTAGAGGAGCCAGACTCAGCCAGGCGGGGGTGTTAGAGGAGTCAGACTCAGCCAGGCGGGGGCGTTAGAGAAGCCAGACTCAGCCAGGCGGGGGCGTTAGAGGAGCCAGACTCAGCCAGGCGGGGGCGTTAGAGGAGCCAGACTCAGCCAGGACGATGTAGATTTGAGCTGAAAACATTCTCATGTCTCCAAATGACAAGATATAATGAGCATCACATTCTTTACGGTTGGCATGTCTGTATAGACACAATGCAGACGTGCACACACACATAGGTATAGACATACACACACACACACACACAGAAACTCACACACACACACACACACACACACACACACACACACACACACACACACACACACACACACACACACACACACACACACACACACACACACACACACACACACACACACACACACACACACACACACACACACACTCTTACACACTTCTGCCCGCTCCACTTCAACTGGATCTGAGTGGTTCTCCTGCCCCCTGGTGATAGTGACCTTGGGCCGTCATCATAATGTTATCATACCAGCGCCTGTATTCCTGTGCTTTATTGTTCTTATTTCTATTATTATTTTTACTTTATTTGTCTCAAATACTTAGTATTTAAGACAAAGTATACACACACACACACACACACACACACACACACACACACACACACACACACACACACACACACACAGGGAGCGAAATAAACGTTTTGACTCACCGGCCAGTGGCGGGTAGATGGGAAGAATCTACCCGCCAAGCATATTTCTTACCTGCCAACTTTTTTTTGATAAAAAAAAAATGTATTATTATTTTATATAATTTTTTTTTAATAAAATATATATATTATATAATCATACTTGTGATTGTGTTATCTGCGAGACATCGCCACCTAGCTGTCTGCAAACAGCTCCACTGTCTGTGTGTATACTCGAGTGGCCTCCAGCTCCAGCAAGGATTCTCCGGCGCTGCAGCTGGACCCTAAACGCTACATTCAGCATGCAAAAGGATTCTCCTGAGCTACAGCTGGACCCTATTCAGCAGCCCTCACTCATGCGATGTAAGCCAGGGACTCGAATACGCATGTTGTTGTAGGACATTGATGTCAGGAGCTATCTGTATACTGCTGGATGGCGTTAGTTTACTGCGACATTTCGTAGTGACTAGTGAGCTACCTAGCCAACGGAGGTATTATGCACTGGACTATTGCTGGAGGCGCATTTGTTGATGTCGGGAGCTATCAGTAGCTAGCCGGCTGGATAACGTTACACAATGCCTCATGTATTAAACTAAGTGAATAGTTGACTGGGTCATTTTGTAACGGTAGCTAACGTTATCTCACGAAGGTCCCACACTGACTAGACTAACGTCACGGTGGTGACTGTCGGAGGCAATAGCCTCTGTTTACATGCAGGCATACAGAAACAGGTGGGGAGGGGTAGGAGCAGCAGCAGCAGCAGTGCGCGGTGCGCTGCATGTCTGTGCTGAGACAGCGAGTGAGAACTCCGCTAAAGAATTGGATCATGATTTTCGGTTTTCACATGACTATTTGATTGCCCGCCACACGGCGGTCAGACCTCTCAGTGGGAGGCGCCAAACGTAAAAACTGAGCGCCAATGGCGGGTGGCGCTCTCTAGTTTCGGTCCCTGCACACACACACACACACACACACACACACACACACACACACACACACACACACACACACACACACACACACACACACACACACACACACACACACACACATTTATAGACACACATACACACACATACACGCACAAGAATGCACACACACACACGCACGCACGCGCGCGCACACACACACACACACACGCACACACGCACACACACACACGCACACACGCACACACACACACACACACACACACACATAGAGATGAAGCATATTAGGCCACCATAAGAGAGGGAGATTAGAGAGGCTTTGAGTATTGTCAGCGTGGAGAGACACAGAGACCGGAGACTTAAAGGGAGTTTGCGTCTCTCTCTCTCTCTATAGGAACCCTGGCAGAGACGGAGACACAATGAGCTGCAGCCGCTCACTCTTTGAAGTGGTGGAGGCTGGCAGCGCGGGCTCCACACAATGAGACCGCGGACGTGTGAGGCTTAGAGAGAAGTGTCCTCATGTCGTTCCCTATGTGGGGGGGGGGGGGGGGGCAGGTGCTGGCGTGCACGTGTGGGTTTAGGACATATGGAAAGAGGGTGTGTCTTCGCCTCGAGCTCCTGTCTGTGAAGAGTCGCACTCTCACTTGTGTTCACACAGGAAGACACCCCTGCATAAACACAAGCAAATATTTGTACACAGCGCCACACACACACACACGCATGCAAACAGACACACACAAACACACATGCAAACAAACACACACACACACATACAAACACACCCATACACACACAGACAAACAGACACACACACGGCCGCACAGACACACACAAACACACGCACGCACGCGCACACGCGCACACGCACGCACGCACGCACGGACGCACACACACACACACACACACACACACACACACACACGCGCACACACACACACACACACACACACACACACACACACACACACACACACACACACACACACACACACACACACACACACACACACACACACACACACACACACACACACACACACAGCTGTCAGTGGAGCTAGCCAGCTACATAGGGCATAATCATGCACCGTGTTCAAAGCAAATTGAAAATCAGCTGTGAGTGTTTTCTCCTGAGCAGAGACAGAAAACTGCAGAGCAGACGAAACAAAGACCAAACAGAGAGAAGACGACACGTGGAAACTCACAGCCGCACACCACTGGTTTGTGTGTGTGTGTGTGTGTGTGTGTGTGTGTGTGTGTGTGTGTGTGTGTGTGTGTGTGTGTGTGTGTGTGTGTGTGTGTGTGTGTGTGTGTGTGTGTGTGTGTGTGTGTGTGTGTGTGTGTGTGTGTGTGTGTGTGTGTGTGTGTGTGTGTCTGGGCGGACAGAGAGATAGGATAGAGAGGAGATTTCCTAACATCATTCATATGAAAATATTCTCCGCTGTTATTTATGCTTTGTTTGGATGTGCATGTGTAGCTATACGTGTGTGTGTGTCCACATGCATTGTGTCTCTGTGTGCGCACGCTCACACATTTGATAGCACTCTTTCATTCAGATGTGCTGACTGTTGTATTTATGAGCCTTTGGTCCGCTCGATGGAGGGAGTGAGGTCCCACAACAATTACAATATAGTACCAACACAACAGAACTCAGCAATCCAAAACCACCTGAGCAAGAACTGGACCTGGTCCCAACCGGGACATACAGAGCTCTGCAGACACAGGGGGAAATTAAACTAGCCATCCAAATCCCTGACCCAACAGAATATCCAGCTTCTGATCCAATGAAACCCGACATGAACATCCGGCTTCTGATCCAACGAAACCTAACATGAGCAAAGCTTAGGCTTGTAATACATTAAGTAGTTTCACGTAGAGGAGTTTGGCTGACACCTAATTATTAGAGACTTAGCTCGGGTCAGAGTAGCTTAGATCTACACTAAATCCTCTAAGACCTCCGCACATCACAAATCCACTGTTGTGTGTGTGCTTATTTGTACATGGGTATGTTTGTGTGTGTATGTGCTTCTGTGTACACTCCACCACTTTATTGTATTATCTGTCTGTTCATTTATGTCCACTAATGTCGCACCAATAATGTCCAAAGCAAATTCCTTGTATGTGAAAAGTATACTTGGCAATAAAGACCTTTCTGATTCTGATTCATGGGTATGTTTGTGTGTGTTGGCCTGTGGTTGATGAGTGGTAACAAGCAGTGTTGTTGGCAGTGACAGAATAACTGACAGCTGTGTGACAGACATAGAGACAGCTGGTGAAAGGATAGGAAAAGGGGAGGAGAAGAGGAAAGGAGGAGTGCAAGAGATGAAAAAGAGGAGAGTCGAGGAGAGAAGAGATGAGAATGTGCATCAGTCAACAAGTCTTAGCCTCCTTTGACCCTCTGTGACACACAGACAATGAGGAAGAGAGGTGAGGAGAGGAGAGGAGAGGAGGGGAGAGGAGAGAAGAGGAGAGGAGAGGAGAGGAGAGAAGAGGAGAGGAGAGGAGAGGAGAGCAGAGAGGAGAGAAGAGGAGAGGAGAGCAGAGCAGATGAGAGGAGGCGAGAGGAGAGAAGAGGAGAGGAGAGCAGAGGGGAGGATATGAAGGAAGAGGAAAGGGGAGGAGATGAAGGGAGAGGAGAGGATAGATGAGGAGAGGTGAGGAGATGAAGGAAGAGGAGATGAGAGGTAAGGAGATGAAGGAAGAGGAGAGGGGATGAGAGGAGGGGAGATGATGGAAGAGGAGAGGAGATGAAGGAAGAGGAGATGAGAGGTAAGGAGATGAAGGAAGAGGAGAGGGGATGAAGGAAGAGGAGAGGAGATGAAGGAAGATGAGAGGGGATGAAGGAAGAGGAGATGAGAGGTAAGGAGATGAAGGAAGAGGAGAGGGGATGAAGGAATATGAGAGGAGATGAAGGAAGAGGAGAGGAGATGAAGGAAGATTAAAGGAGAGGAGAGGAAGATTAGAGGAGTGGAAGAGGATAGGAGATGAAGGAAGATGAGAGGAGATGAAGGAAGAGGAGAGGAGATGAAGGAAGAGGAGAGGAGATGAAGGAAGAGGAGAGGAGATGAAGGAAGAGGAGAGGAGAGGAAAGGAGAGGAGATGAAGGAAGAGGAGAGGAGATGAAAGGAGATGAAGGAAGAGGAGAGGGTATGTAGGAAGAGGAGAGGAGATGAAGGAAGATTAAAGGAGAGAGGAAGATTAGAGGAGTGGAAGAGGATAGGAGATGAAGGAAGATGAGAGGAGATGAAGGAAGAGGAGAGGAGATGA